>NC_086447.1:716646625-717256625 GCF_028390025.1 Pseudophryne corroboree
ATATGGCCGGTAGATGGCGTTCTGCCCACTGTAGAATCCGTGAGACTTCCTTCATTGCTAGGTGGCTTCGAGTGCCGCCTTGATGATTTATGTAAGCCACTGTGGTGGCGTTGTCCGACTGTACTTGAACAGGACGGTTCTGAATTAAATGCTGGGCTAGGTTCAAGGCATTGAAGACCGACCCGCAACTCCAGAATACTGATCGACAGGAGGGATTCCTCCTTGGTCCACTGCCCCTGAAGGGAGTGTTGCTCCAGCACCGCGCCCCAACCTCTTAGACTGGCATCTGTCGTCAACAGGACCCAGTCGGATATCCAGAACGGACAGCCCCTGCACAGTTGTTGGTCCCGGAGCCTCCAGAGCAGCGACAGACGGACCTCCGGAGTCAATGAGATCATTTGAGACCTGATCCGGTGAGGCAGGCCGTCCCATTTGGCTAGAATCAGCCTCTGGAGAGGGCGAGAGTAAAATTGAGCGTACGCCACCATGTCGAATACTGACACCATGAGGCCCAGCACCTGCATTGCTGAATGCATCGACACTTGCGGACGAGATAGGAAGCAACGAATCCTGTCCTGAAGTTTCAGGACTTTCTCCTGAGACAGGAACAACCGCTGGTTATGAGTGTCCAATAGTGCTCCCAGATGCACCATGCTCTGAGCAGGGATCAGGGATGAATTCTTTCAGTTGATGAGCCACCCGTGGGCTTGCAGAAACCGGACCGTCACATCTAGATGACGCAGGAGAAGTTCTGGGGAATTTGCCAGGATTAACAAGTCGTCCAAATACGGCAGTATCCGGAACCCTTGACGGCGGAGTACCACCGTCATCACCGCCATGCCTTTTGTAAAGACTCGCGGAGCCATTGTTAAACCAAAAGGTAACGCCCGAAACTGGTAATGGCAGTTGCCAATCGCAAATCTCAGGTATTGCTGATGAGACACTGCTATAGGAATATGCAGGTAAGCATCCTGTATATTGATAGAGTCAGATATCTACCTTTTAACATTCGCTATATACTAATACCGTGTAGCCGTAATGGCTGCTAAACCACGTGCACATGCTACGCACTCCGTACGCTATTTGCGTATGAAGACCTCGCACGTGGTACGCAAATTAAGTACACACGCTGTGCTGGGTGTACGGAATACCCACAGCGAGCGTACACACAGACAGTAACCTTTATAAACTTTAAACACAGAATATGCTTACACTGTAAACCTTAATACCGTGGTACTATAATGGTATAACACTGAACCTTTGTGAGTATGCAAGCTGTTTGAGCAATTGAGATACTCAGAAACCCTTTGTACTAGCTAGAGAGACACAGACACCCTGCTGAGGCTCCAAAACCTTTACTAACGAGCTTTTAGATATATCAAAAGGGGTACACAGTTACAGCTTATACTCTACATGCTAACATCAAATCTAACAGAATAACTACACATAAATACACAATAGCAGCACAATAGCAAACAATAACATACAATGAGAGAGAGAGAGAGAGAGAACGTGGCATAAATACAGTCAGAGATTAAGAATGGTCACAGAGAGTACTTACACACATAGGAATGAAACGCAGCGCTAGTCCTGGTTACCAGCTCTGGGTTAGTCAATGATGAAAACCGTTGTGGAGAGAAGACTGAGCTGCTTCAGGCTGGCTTGTTCTTATATACACTACATACAGTACACTACAAAGGGACCTATAATCTCATTGTTCATTGGACACAGGAATGTCTCCTCGCATCATAACAAAAGGTCATAGGTTAGTTTGAACAGGTGGGCTGTGACTATATCAAACTGCTCAGGTGGGAGGGAATCTCAGAATTCCCGCCGCATGGATAATGAACTGCAAACATAGGAAATGTCCAGAAACTACTAATGGGCATAACTATATGCAGGAGCGATTAATCTTTACCTAACCAACACCGGATTGTTGCTATTAAAATACTCTTCGGTTAGGTACCAGACACCACTGTTCAACCTTAGTCAGACCCTTTGTATCACGTAAAGAGGGATTCCTCTGTCCAGGGATCAGTTACATTAAACAAACTTACAGTTATTATTAAGGGGAACATTATCTATAAAACACACTATTTGGATTTATTATGTAACGATTGAGTCGCCCGCTAGACGCACACAAACTCTTCCGTAAGTGCGCATACCACGTGCCAATGCGCACGGCCGTGGAGGCGCCGTCACGCAGCTGCGAATATGCGCACGCATGGGAGAGAACGTGCACGTGCAGCGGGCAAGCGCATGGGGTGAATATATGGCAACGTGTAGCATGATACTTTTCAGACTTTGACAATATCCAGGGAGACCATGAAGTCCCCAGGTTCCAAGACCAGAACTATAGAGCGAAGGGTTTCCATCCGGAACTTGGAAATCTTCACAAACCTGTTCAATGCCTTGAGGTTGAGAATGGGCCAGGAGGACCCATTCGGTTTCGGGACTAGAAACAGCAGAGAATAGTACCCCCAGCCCCTCTGCACAAGAGGCACCTGTACTACGACTCCTGTATCCTGGAGGGTCTGTACCACCGAATGTAGAGTGTTTGCCTTTGTCTTGTCCAATAGGACATCTGTCTGGCAAAATCGATGAGGGGGTCGGTTTTTGAAGGGTATGGTGTAACCTTGAGTGACGACTTCCCGTACCCAGGCATCTGAAGTGGTCTTCAACCAATCCTGGGTATACCCTAGAAGCCGGCCCCCCACCCTGGGATCCCCCAGAGGGAGGCCCACCCCATCATGCGGCAGGCTTATCTTTCTTGGAAGCTGGCTGACGGGCCGTCCAGGCTCTTTTGGACGAAAGGGGCGAAAGGAAGTACCTTTAGCCTTCGACACAGAAGGAGCAGTACTTGGCAGACAGGCAGTTTTGGCAGTAGCCAAGTCAGCCACAATCTTATTTAAATCCTCCCCAAACAGAATATCTCCCTTAAAAGGGAGTACCTCCAGGGTTTTTCTAGAGTCCAGAACCACAGACCAGGATCTCAGCCACAATATTCTGCGAGCCAGGACTGACGTAGTAGAGGCCTTGGCTGCCAGGATACCAGCATCAGATGCCGCCTCTTTAATATAACGAGAAGCTGTGACAATATAAGACAAGCATTGTCTAGCATGGTCAGAGGAGATTTCAGCATCTAACTCCAAGGCCCATGCTTCAATGGCCTCTGCAGCCCAAGTAGCTGCAATAGTGGGCCTTTGTGCAGCACCCGTGAGGGTGTAAATCGCTTTCAAACTACCCTCCACACGTTTATCCGTAGGCTCTTTTAGAGACGTGACGGTGGTGACCGGTAGAGGTGAGGAAACCACCATCCTAGCCACATGTGAGTCCACTGGAGGAGGCGTTTCCCAATTCTTAGACAGCTCCGGCGCGAGGGGATAGTGAGCCAGCATCTTCTTTTGAGGCACAAACTTCGTACCCAGGTTTTCCCAGGGTTCCTGACGTATATCAATTAGGTGGTCAGAGTGAGGTAAAACTTGTTTAATCACCTTCTGACGCTTGTACCTGTCTGGTTTCTTAGGAGGAACGGATGGCTTGGGATCATCCGTAATCTGTAAAATGAACTTAATAGTCTCCAAAAGATCAGGAACATCCACATGTGAACCCACCTCCCCATCAGCCATATCTGAGTCAGAACCTGTGGGGTCAGTGTAAGTGCTGTCTTCATCCGATGAGGTGTCAGTGACAGCAGTGGATTGTGAGGAGACAAGTGCTCACTTAGAGGACCCATTGGACGTAGGTGAGCGACGGTCAGACTTTTTAGTAGTCAGGGACTGGTTCAACTTCTTTATTTGAGCAGATAAATCGTCCGCCCATGGCGGGTTAGCTGCAGGGACAACAAACGGTTGCACCTGCATTGGGGGTCCCATAGGGGGTGTTAGTTTATGAACTAGCGTATGCAGAAGCGTGGAAAAAGCGGCAGGTCATTATTTGCCCCGTTGCCACCGTCCCACTGGGGGGCAAGGAGCCCCCAGAACCAGAGGCCAAAGCTGCTATTTTCTCCTCATAGGTATCTGCGGCTTCAGCAACACTGGCAGTGTGTTCAGCCCCAGAACCGTTACCCTCAGAAGCAGACATGATATAACTTGCAGTATCAGGTAACACAGTACAATTTGTCAGCAGCACAATACCTCTAGCCCAAACCCCTGCGCAGTGTAGTCAGCACCAGCAGAGATAAAGGAGAGATATGGTGACTAAATCACAGAGAAAAATACGTAATACAGTATATCTTTGTGAAAATCCTGTATTAGATAAAACCTTACGCACCAAGCCCCCTCAGGTTATGGAATATAGGGATAGCAGGTTGAGTGAAAGACACGAAATGGATACCACTCAGCTATCAAATGCACATACAAATAGATACAGTCTGTACAATGCAGAGGTTATTACTAACAATAATACTGCACTGGACTAGCTTACACATCTATATAACAATAGATATAACAGTACACAGTAAGAACTGGATGTATATCACAGGGTAATTGTACTAGGAAACCCTGACTAAGTGCACTCTTTCTTAACTAACACTGACTAAAAAAGGCAGGTAGAATACTTAAATGTCTTGTAAAGTCACAGCACTGACAACCAGGTGGCTTTACATAGGAGGATTTGCCCAAGCATTCCAAGGAACAGTGAGCTGAGGGATAATGGTGCCGCAGACACTGCCAGGGAGTGAGGGAGAGACACATATGCAGCTCCAGGGCGGGAACATTTGCAGAAAATGGCGCCCTGGGGCTGGGGGAGGGGCTTCAGGTCCAAGCTCTATCCCCCTGCTGGCAAAACCACCGGGTACTGCGGGCTCTAATAAAACGGTTTATAGAGAAAACCTGACCTGTCCCATGCCCTGGTGATCTAGTGGGATCGCCTGTACTGCCACAGTGTCCACCGCCAGCGTGCACGGCCCGCCTCCCACTGACCACGCCAGATCGCGATAAAGACCGGGTCCCGCAAGCGGGACCCACTTACCACCTCCCGATGCGTGGCCACGCGATCCTGGAGAGCCCCCGTCGTGTGTGCCTGACAAGAAGAAAACCGGAGCCTCCTGCTGTAGTTACCCGGCAACCAGGGCTCGGGAGTGTACAGCGCCACTGGGGAGAGCCGGAGCTGCAGCCGTGAATGTCCACTGACATGTAACACTGCTGCTGCCCTTGAAGTCTTCACTTTTTTCCTCAGAAAAAAAGCTCTTCTTAGGGCTGTCTGGAGCAGGCCCCTCTGTTAAGTGCCTGCTACTGCAGCACCAACTACAAAACTGAGATCCTGTGCAGGGAGGCGGGGTGATATAGGAGGTGGCGCTATGCATTCTGGGAACAGTCAAAGCTTTGAGCCTGTTGGTGCCTCGGATCAAGATCCTACTCTACACCCCATTGTCCATTCCTTGTGGAGCCCGTTTTGCGGGCCTTCAACATAGTTTGAATAACCGCCTCAGAAAATCCTTTGGCCCTCAGGAGTGAAGCTTCAAGAGCCACGCCGTCAAAGCCAGGTCCTGGTAAACACAAGGGCCCTGAACGAGGAGGTCTGGACGTTGAGGAAAAAGAAGAGGATGCTCGATCGAGACACCCTGCAGGTCTGAGAACCAATACCGTATATGCCGCGCTGGACCAACTAGAAGCAGTATATCTCCTTCTTGCTTGAACGTCCGTAGTACCCTGGGCAGGAGTGACACTGGAGGGAACACGTATGGCAGATGAAAGTTCCATGGAATCGCCAGTGCGTCAACGAACGCTGCTGGAGGATTCCTTGTCCTTGCTCCGAAGACCAGAACCTTGTTATTGTGTCGAGATGCCATCAGGTCTACATTTGGTAGACCCCACTTGTCCACGAGGAGTTGGAAGACCTCCGGATGAAGACTCCACTCCCCGGCGTGTACGTTCTGACGACTGAGGAAGTCCGCTTCCCAGTTGAGGACCCCCGGAATGAACACTGCTGATATTTCTGGCGGATGGCGTTCCACCCATAGAAGAATTTCTGACACTTCCATCATTGCCATGCGGCTTAGAGTGCCACCTTGATGATTTATGTACGCCACCGTGGTGGCTTTGTGACTGTACTTGAACAGCCCTCTCCTATACGAAAGGCAGGGCCAGTGTCAACACATTGAACACTGCCCTTAATTCCAGAATGTTTATCGGGAGAAAAGATTCCTCCCTGGTCCACCGACCCTGGAGAGAGTGTTGCTCGAACACCACGCCCCAACCCCGTAGACTGGCATCCATCGCTAGGAGGATCCAGTTGGAGATCCAGAATGGACGGCCCCTGCTCAATTGTTAGTCTTGTAGCCACCAACTCAGTGACAGACGAACCTCCGGAATCAAAGAGATCATTTGAGACCTGATCCGGTGAGGCAGGCCGTCCCACTTGGAATGGATTAACCTCTGCAGAGGGCAGGAATGAAATTGAGTGTACTCTACCATGTCGAAAGCCGACACCATGAGGCCTAGTACTTGCATCACGAATGTATCGACACTCTTTGGCGAGAGAGGAAGCATCTGATTCTGTCCTGAAGTTTCAGGACCTTCCCTGGAGACAAGAACAAACGTTGGTTGTGTGTGTCCAGTAATGCCCCCAGGTGCACCATGCTCTGGGCAGGGACCAGTGAGGATTTCTTCCAGTTGATGAGCCACCTGTGGGCTTGTAGGAATTAGACCGTTAGTTCCAGATGACTGATGAGAACCTCTGGGGAGTTCTCCAGGATCAACAAGTCATCCAGATACGATACCCTGACGGCGGAGAAGGGCCGTCATGACCTTGGTGAAGATCCGAGGAGCCATGGTTAATCCGAAAGGCAAGGCTTGGAACTGATAATGAAGGTTGCCAATAGCAAACCGTAGATATTGCTGATTCGACATGGCAATAGGTATGTGTAGGAAAGCATTCTGTATATCCAGGGATACCATATAGTCCTTGGGTTCCATAGCCAGTACAATAGAGAGCAAAGTTTCCATACGGAATTTGGACACCCTCACAAATTTGTTCAAAGATTGTTGGTTGAGCATAGGCCGGGAGGATCCATTCGGCTTTGGAACTAGAAACAGCGTTGAATAGTATCCCCTGCCTCTCTGAGACAGAGGAACCGGCACGATCACTCCTGTATCCAGGAGGGATTGGACAACCAAATGTAGAGTGTTTTTAATGGATCTGAAGGGATAACCGTTGAGCAAAACTGTTGAGGTGGACGTCTCTTGAAAGAGATCACGTACCCGTGAGAGACCACTTCCTACACCCAGGCGTCCAAAGTGGTCTTTAACCATACCTGGGCAAACTGCAGAAGTCGGCCTCCCACCCTGGGGTCCCCCAGAGGGAGGCCCACCCCGCCATGCAGCAGGCTTGTCCGGTTGGAAGCAGGCTGACGGGCCGCCCAAGAACGTTTAGGTTTGGGCTTAGAGGACTTGGTTGTGCGAGCCTGTCTCGGGTACGCCTGACCCTTTGCTATACCTGGAGATCGAAAGGAACGAAAAGTAGTACTCTTAGCCTTCGGAACCGAAGGATTAGTACTTGGGAGAAACGCAGTCTTGGCCGACGCCAAGTCGGTCACAATCTTGTTCAGATCATCTCCAAATAGTATATCTCCCTTAAAAGGGAGTACCTCCAAGGTCTTCTTAGAGTCCAGGTCCATCGACCAGGACCGTAACCACAGAATTCGGCAAGCCAGGATAGACGTAGTAGATGCCTTGGCCGCCATAACGCCTGCATCAGAGGCCGCCTCCTGAATATAGTGGGAAGCTGTGGTAATATCAGACAGATATTGTGTGGCAGTGTCAGAAAAATTCAGAGGTAACTCTTCCTCAGTTGCTTGAACCCATGCTTCAATGCCTTTTGCAGCCCAAGAGGCTGCCATAGTGGGTCTATGTACAGCACCTGTAAGAGTATAAATAGACTTAAAGCAACCATCCACACGCCTATCCACTGGTTCCTTCAAAGAGGTGATGGTGGTGACAGGCAGAGTAGATGACATCACAAGACGGGCTACATACGAGTCCACTGGTGGCGGGGTTTCCCACTTGTTACTCAACTCAGCAGGGATAGGATAATAGGATTTTAATTACCTACCGGTAAATCCTTTTATCGTAGTCCGTAGAGGATGCTGGGGTCCACATTAGTACCATGGGGTATAAATGGGTCCCTTGAGAGCCATGGGCACTTTAAGAGTTTAATAGTGTGGGCTGGCTCCTCCCCCTATGCCCCTCCTACCAGACTCAGTCTAGAAACTGTGCCCGAGGAGACGGACATACTTCGAGAGAAGGAAATACACAGATAGTGGTGAGATTCACACCAGCTCGTGCATAACAACAGAAAACCAAGCCAACCAGTTTGAAACAAGTCAGCAACGGCTGAACAAAAGTACTTAACCAAGTAACAATGCAGTACGTAACCAAGTGACAAGGCAGTACTGAACCAAGTGACAACTGCAGGAAAACGAAGCACTGGGCGGGCGCCCAGCATGCTCTACGGACTACGAGAAAAGGATTTACCAGTAGGTAATTAAAATCCTATTTTCTCTTACGTCCTAGAGGATGCTGAGGTCCACATTAGTACCATGGGGATGTACCAAAGCTCCCAGTAGGGGAGGGAGAGCGCTGAGGCTCCTGCAGAACCGATTGACAAAACTTTAGATCCTCAGAGGCCAAAGTATCGAACTTGTAGAACTTAGCAAACGTGTTCGTGTCACAACTGAGGGACTGAGCTGACGGGAGGCAGCCTCAGTTGTAGGGGCTGAGGTGTAATGGAACCTGGCAGGTTGTATCAGACCCCTAGACATATAGAAGAATTGCCCGAAGGCGTGACCACGACAACCAGGAATAAAAGTCAATGATGTTTATTTATGACAAACTCCATGCATCACAGTAGCAGTAAAGAAACATAAAAATCAGCAGAGAAATAATAATACAGTTCCTGGGTACTACAGGGTGGCAGGGGGCACAGAGCTCTGGTGGTATGAGACAGTTCTTATTATCTGCAAGTTGGAAAGTCCTTACCAGGCTCAACTGTAGCAATGCAGAAAGCCCAGGGTCGTACCAGCTGGTGTTCCAGGGAAAGCTGGACTGCTGAAGATAAAATGCTGCTGTGGGTACTGGTTAGAACCAGACAGGTGTTGGCACAGAGTGGATACTGGCTGGAACCAGTTAAATAATAAATGAGGCTTGAGAGCGATGCAATATGGATGAAATGTAGAATTTGAGAACGGAGAAATAATAATACCGGTGGAGAGAGGTAAACTGCAGAAAGGACACCGGCCCTTTAAGAGAAGCTGTACACTGCTGGAAGCTGGGCTGGAAGCAGGTGATTGTTGTAGCTGGAAACAGGTGAGTCCAGAATGGATCGGAGAGTCAGGCTACACCGCAGATGGAATGCTGGTACACCGGCCCTTTAAGAGAAGCTGTACACTGCTGGAAGCTGGGCTGGAAGCAGGTGATTGTTGAAGCTGGAAACAGGTGAGTCCAGAATGGATCGGAGAGTCAGGCTACACCGCAGATAGAATGCTGGTGCGGGTCTCTATAGCAGAAGTCTGGAGACAGGAGCTGGAACCTGGAAGACAATCACAGGAGAGAGACAAACTGGAACTAGGTTTGACAACCAAAGCACTGACGCCTTCCTTGCTCAGGCACAACCTATTTATACCTGCAGCAAGGAAGGCATTGGCTAGGCAATTATGCAAATTAATAATACTGACAACGGATTGGTAGGAATGATCAGCTGACAGAATCCAAGATGGCTGCGCCCATGCAGACACTTGGAGGGAAGTTTGGATTGCAATCCATGTGGTCTGGAAAAACAGCAATGGCGGCGCCGGCCACCAGAGACAGGAGACGCCAGGCTGACAGATGCACATCCGACCACGCGGACACAGCGGAGGCCGCGGCTGGCGTAATCGCCACTCTGAATGCAGAAGCTCAGGGACGGCGGCGGAGGCCGCGGGAGACGCCATGCCAGATGTATAAGGCGTTACTGTGACTGCGTCCAGAGAGACAGGAGAGGATGCGGGAATGTGCACATCAGGATGACAGATGAGATCCGGTCCTGGAGCGCTGAGCCAGCCTTAGGAGGCATCTGATAGGTAAGAAATGGCGTCCAGATACCCGGATCGTGACAGCACCCCCCCCCCTTTAGGAGTGGCCCCAGGACACTTCTTTGGCTTTTGAGGAAACTTGGAATGGAATCTCCGGACCAAGGCAGGAGCATGGACATCAGAAGCATTGGTCCATGAACGTTCCTCAGGGCCATAACCCTTCCAGTCAATAAGATACTGAAGTTGACCGTAACGGTGACGTGAGTCCAGGATCTTGGCTACTTCATACTCAACGCCTCGTTGAGTTTGGACTTTCGGAGTTGGAGGAAGTGAGGAATGAAACCGATTCAAGATTAGCGGTTTCAACAGGGAAACATGGAATGTCCTGGGTATCTTTAAGAAGGGAGGCAACTGGAGTCTGTAAGCAACAGGATTGATGACTTGATCAATTTTAAAAGGACCGATGTAGCGAGGTGCAAACTTCATACTGGGAACTCTTAACCTCAAATTCTTCGTGGATAACCATACCCGATCACCCACCTTGAGAGCAGGAACTGCTCGACGCTTCTTATCCGCAAACTTCTTGTACCTGAACGATGCCTTGAGCAGAGCTGATCGTACGCTCTTCCAGATATTGGCAAACTGATGCAAGGTGATATCCACTGCGGGAACAGAAGTTGCTGGAAGCGGTTGGAACTCAGGGACTTTAGGGTGGAATCCAAAGTTGGTGAAGAATGGTGTTGAAGAAGATGAAGAATGATACTGGTTGTTATGACAGAACTCGGCCCAGGGAAGTAATTGAACCCAGTCATCTTGAGAGGAGGACACATAGATGCGGAGGAAGGACTCCAAGTCCTGATTCACCCTCTCAGTTTGACCATTGGTCTGAGGATGGTAAGCCGTGGAAAACTTTAGCTTGACTTGGAGGACTTGACATAAACTTCGCCTGAATTTGGCTGTGAATTGAACTCCTCGATCTGAGATAATTTCTTCTGGAAGACCGTGGAGTCGAAAGATCTCTTGTATGAACACTTGAGCCAACTTGGAAGCTGACGGAAGACCGGTGAGAGGAATGAAGTGTGCCATCTTGGTGAACCGGTCAACTACCACCCAGATGGTATTAAACTTGTTGCACATGGGCAAATCTGTAATAAAATCCATCGACAAATGGGTCCATGGTCGACGGGGAACAGATAGTGGAACCAGTTGCCCCACAGGCGACTGGCGGGATACTTTATGTTGAGCACACTTTGGGCAAGATGCAATAAACTCCAAAACGTCCTTTTTCAGAGTTGGCCACCAATAGGACCTAGAGATAAACTCCAGGGTTTTTTGGATACCTGTATGTCCGGCAAAGCGGGAAGCATGGGCCCAATGCATGAGCTTCTTCCTTAGTGTCGGCTTCACAAAACTTTTCCCTGATGGGGGCGTAGAGTCCATCCCTACCGTGGAGAATGCCAACGGATTTATAATAGGATGCTTGTCTGAAGACTCTGACTCATTTTCTTGCTCCCATGAGCGGGAAAGGGCATCGGCCTTGCGATTCTGAGAGCCCGGACAGAACTGGAGTTTAAAGTCGAACCTGGAAAAGAAAAGTGCCCATCTGGCCTGACGAGGGTTGAGACATTGTGCGCCTTTCAGATATAGAAGGTTCTTGTGGTCTGTAAGGATGGTGATTGAATGAGAAGCTCCCTCCAACAGATATCTCCACTCCTCTAGAGCGAGCTTGATGGCTAGCAACTCCTGGTCGCCAATGGCATAGTTGCGCTCCGCTGGGGAGAACTTCCGTGAGAAGAAACTGCAAGGATGTAAATGGCCATCTTTAGCCCTCTGAGATAACACCGCTCCTACTCCAACGGAGGAGGCATCCACCTCTAAGATGAAAGGAGAGTCGATGTCAGGCTGTTTCAGGACAGGCGCAGAGATGAACCTCTGTTTTAAAAGATGAAAAGCTTGCATGGCTTCTTCAGACCACTTGGACGGGTTAGCACCCTTCTTGGTGAAAGCAGTAATAGGCGCCACAATGGTGGAAAAGTCTCGTATAAACTTTCGGTAATAATTGGCGAACCCTAAGAACCTCTGGACCCCTTTAAGGGTTAAGGGTACCGGCCAATTCTGGATTGCTTGTAGTTTCTCAGGATCCATCTCTAGTCCGGAACCGGACACAATGTACCCTAGAAACGGAATGGACTTGACTTCAAAGACGCATTTCTCTAATTTGCAATAGAGATGATTGACACGGAGACGGGACAGAACCTCCTTTACCCAAAAACGATGTTCCTCTAAATTGTTGGCAAAAATGAGGATATCATCTAGATAGACCACGACATGACGGTATAGAATGTCTCTGAAGATCTCATTGACGAAATGCAGGAAGACAGCTGGAGCATTGCTCAATCCGAAGGGCATGACGAGGTACTCATAATGTCCGTCACGGGTGTTAAATGCGGTCTTCCACTCGTCACCCTCACGGATCCGGATGAGATTGTATGCACCTCTCAAGTCCAGCTTTGTAAAGATGGTAGCTCCGCTAACTCTGTCAAAGAGCTCAGTAATCAGGGGTAAAGGATAGCGGTTCTTGATGGTAATGTCGTTCAAACCCCTGTAGTCGATGCACGGTCGCAGACCACCATCCTTCTTTTTTACAAAAAAGAAGCCTGCGCCGGCTGGAGAAGAAGAAGGTCGAATGAACCCCTTCGCTAGGTTCTCTTTAATGTATTCCTCCATAGAATGCGTCTCGGGCAGAGACAACGGATAAGTTCGGCCTCGAGGTGGAACCTTCCCTGGAACGAGATCAATCGGGCAGTCCCATTCTCTATGAGGAGGAAGGATATCAGCAGAAGCTTTACTGAACACATCCGTGAAATCTTGATATGGAGGAGGTGGAACATCAGACGACCTGGGGGAGGAAGAACAGACAGGCAACACTTTAAACAAACACGTCTCAGCACAGGAGGAACCCCATGCCAGGATTTGCGTAGTCGTCCAATCAATTGTAGGATTGTGAAGACGGAGCCATGGAAGGCCCAGGACCACAGGATGTGTGGCTCTTGGAATCACTAAAAGTGAAATAAGTTCGGAATGAAGAACTCCCACTCTCAGATGAACTGGTAGAGTCCTTAGAGCAATAACTGTATCAAAAATTTTACTGCCATCCACGGCAGTTAAGGAAAAGGAGGAAGGAAGTCTCTCGGTGGGTAGGGACCACCGTTTAACATAGGCTTCGGTAATAAAGTTCCCAGCTGCTCCGGAATCCAGGAGGGCAATGACGTTCTGATAACGTTGAGCAACTTGAAGCGAGACTGGGAGATTACAATCTTGAGGAGATGGAGAGGAGATCATTACTCCTAGCCGGCCCTCTCCTTGGCGAGCTAGGGTCTGGAGTCCCGGACGTTTGGGACAGGCATTAATGGTGTGAGACGGAGCTGCACAATAAAGACAGAGAGACTCGGAGAGACGTCTTCGGCGCTCAGCAGGAGTTAAACGGGAACGACCAATTTGCATGAGCTCATCTTTAGATGGTGACAGTTGGCGAGGAGGAGGAGCAGAAGATTTTGGAGCAGATGATCTTCCACGCTCAGTTGCTCTCTCTCTGAACCGTAAGTCAACTTTCGTACAAAGTGAGATTAGCTCATCTAACTTGGAGGGTAAGTCTCTGGTAGCTAACTCATCTTTAATACGCTCGGATAAACCATGCCAGAATGCAGCATACAGGGCCTCGTCGTTCCATGCCAGTTCGGATGCCAGGATCTGGAACTGTATAAGATATTGTCCTACAGTACGTGATCCCTGGCGTAAACGGAGAATCTCAGACGAAGCTGACGTTACCCGGCCTGGCTCGTCGAAGATGCGCCTGAATGTTGACACGAATGCAGTGTAAGAAGATAGCAGGGTGTCTGACCTCTCCCATAATGGTGATGCCCAGTCAAGGGCTGAGCCACTGAGAAGAGAGATGATGTAGGCAATTTTTGTACGGACACTGGGAAAATTGCCAGGTTGTAGCTCAAACTGAATCTCACACTGGTTGAGAAATCCCCTGCAGAATCTTGGAGATCCGTCAAATTTTGCTGGCGTTGGAAGATGAAGACGTGGAGCAGAAACGGGCAAGGTGGGTGGAGTTATAGTTGGAGTCACTGTGGTTGACGCACCGGACGCGTCTGATCCACGGAGGGTTGTCTGAATCCCATCCAGCCGAGTAGAGAGATCCTGGAGACAGCGGATGATGTGGCCCTGTGCAGCCTCCTGATGTTCAAGTCGGGCTGCCAGTTCTTGCATTGGCCTAGCCGCTTGATCCTGGTCTCCGGCTGGATTCATTAGGTCAGTGCTTACTGTCACAACTGAGGGACTGAGCTGACGGGAGGCAGCCTCAGTTGTAGGGGCTGAGGTGTAATGGAACCTGGCAGGTTGTATCAGACCCCTAGACATATAGAAGAATTGCCCGAAGGCGTGACCACGACAACCAGGAATAAAAGTCAATGATGTTTATTTATGACAAACTCCATGCATCACAGTAGCAGTAAAGAAACATAAAAATCAGCAGAGAAATAATAATACAGTTCCTAGGTACTACAGGGTGGCAGGGGCCACAGAGCTCTGGTGGTATGAGACAGTTCTTATTATCTGCAAGTTGGAAAGTCCTTACCAGGCTCAACTGTAGCAATGCAGAAAGCCCAGGGTCGTACCAGCTGGTGTTCCAGGGAAAGCTGGACTGCTGAAGATAAAATGCTGCTGTGGGTACTGGTTAGAACCAGACAGGTGTTGGCACAGAGTGGATACTGGCTGGAACCAGTTAAATAATAAATGAGGCTTGAGAGCGATGCAATATGGATGAAATGTATAATTTGAGAACGGAGAAATAATAATACCGGTGGAGAGAGGTAAACTGCAGAAAGGACACCGGCCCTTTAAGAGAAGCTGTACACTGCTGGAAGCTGGGCTGGAAGCAGGTGATTGTTGTAGCTGGAAACAGGTGAGTCCAGAATGGATCGGAGAGTCAGGCTACACCGCAGATGGAATGCTGGTACACCGGCCCTTTAAGAGAAGCTGTACACTGCTGGAAGCTGGGCTGGAAGCAGGTGATTGTTGAAGCTGGAAACAGGTGAGTCCAGAATGGATCGGAGAGTCAGGCTACACCGCAGATGGAATGCTGGTGCGGGTCTCTATAGCAGAAGTCTGGAGACAGGAGCTGGAACCTGGAAGACAATCACAGGAGAGAGACAAACTGGAACTAGGTTTGACAACCAAAGCACTGACGCCTTCCTTGCTCAGGCACAACCTATTTATACCTGCAGCAAGGAAGGCAGTGGCTAGGCAATTATGCAAATTAATAATACTGACAACGGATTGGTAGGAATGATCAGCTGACAGAATCCAAGATGGCTGCGCCCATGCAGACACTTGGAGGGAAGTTTGGATTGCAATCCATGTGGTCTGGAAAAACAGCAATGGCGGCGCCGGCCACCAGAGACAGGAGACGCCAGGCTGACAGATGCACATCCGACCACGCGGACACAGCGGAGGCCGCGGCTGGCGTAATCGCCACTCTGAATGCAGAAGCTCAGGGACGGCGGCGGAGGCCGCGGGAGACGCCATGCCAGATGTATAAGGCGTTACTGTGACTGCGTCCAGAGAGACAGGAGAGGATGCGGGAATGTGCACATCAGGATGACAGATGGGATCCGGTCCTGGAGCGCTGAGCCAGCCTTAGGAGGCATCTGATAGGTAAGAAATGGCGTCCAGATACCCGGATCGTGACAGTTCGACCCTGACCAAGTTGCTGCTCGTCAAAGTTGTAAAGCCGAGACACCCCGGGCAGCCGTCCAGGAAGAACCCACTTTACGATTAGAGTAGGCCTTAACAGATTTTGGACATGGCAAGCCTGCCGTAGAATAAGCATGCTGGATAGTACACCTGATCCAGCGAGAAATGGTCTGCTTAGAAGCAGGCCACCCAACCTTGTTGGGATCATAAAGGACAAACAGAGTGTCCAACTTTCTGAGACGAGAAGTTCTCTTCACATAAATCTTCAAAGCCCTTACAACAGCCAAGGATTTTGAAGTAATTGAGGAGTCAGTATCCACTGGCACCACAATAGGTTGTGTTGATAAGAAAAGCCGACACAACCTTTGGAAGAAATTGCTGACGCGTCCTGAGCTCAGCTCGATCTTCATGGAAAATCAAGTAGGGGCTCTTGCAGGACAATGCCCCCAATTCCGACACACGTCTAGCAGATGCTAATGCAAACAGTGTGACCGCCTTCCAAGTAAGGAACTTGACATCAACCTCCTGTAGAGGCTCAAACCAATCCAACTGCAGGAACTGCAGCACCACATTAAGATCCCAAGGTGCCTTAGGAGGCATAAAGGGAGGCTGGATGTGCAGAACCCCTTTCAAGAAAGTCTGAACCTCAGGGAGGGCAGCCAATTGTTTCTGGAAGAAAATGGACAAGGCCGAAATCTGGACATTTATGGAGCCCAGGCGCAGGCCCACATCCACTCCTGCTTGCAGGAAGAGGAGAAACCGTCCAAGTTGAAACTCCACCGTAGGAAACTTCTTGGATTCACACCAAGACACGTACTTTTTCCAAATCCGATGGTAATCTTTTGACGTTACTCCTTTCCTAGCCTGTATCAGTGTAGGAATAACTTTGTTCGGAATGCCCTTCCAAGCTAAGATCTGGCGTTCAACCTCCATGCCATCAAACATAGCCGTGGTAAGTCTTGATAAGCGAACGGCCCCTGTTGCAGAAGGTCCTCTCGAAGAGGAAGAGGCCTCGGATCTTCCAGCAGTAACTCCAGAAGATCCATGTACCAAGCCCTTCTTGGCCAGTCCGGAGCAATGAGGATCGCCTGAACTCTTGTTCTTTTTATTAGTCTGAGAATCCTTGGGATGAGTGGAAGTGGAGGGAACACATACACTGACTTGAACACTGATGGAGTTACCAGGGTGTCCACTGCCACTGCCTGTGGATCCCTCGATCTGGAACAATACCTCTGAAGCTTCTTGTTGAGGCGTGAGGCCATCATGTCTATATGAGGTACGCCCAAAAGACTTGTCACCTCTGTGAACACCTCTGGGTGGAAACCCCACTCTCCCGGATAGAGATCGTGTCTGCTGAGGAAGTCCGCTTCCCAGTTGTCCACTCCCGGAATGAAGATTGCTGACAGCGCCACCGCGTGCTTTTCCACCCAGAGGATGATTCTTGTTACCTCTGACATTGCAGCTCTGCTCTTCGTTCCGCCCTGTCGGTTTATGTAGGCCACTGTCGTTACATTGTCCTACTGAACCTGAATGGCCTGATCTTTCAGAAGATGTGCCGCTTGTAGAAGACCGTTGTACACGGCCCTTAGTTTCAGAATGTTTATTGGAAGGATGGATTCCAGACTTGACCACCTATCTTGGAAGTTTTCCCCTTGGGTGACTGCTCCCCAACCTCTGAGACTTGCATCCGTGGTTAGTAGGATCTAATTCTGAATCCCGAACCTGCGGCCCTCTAGTAGGTGAGAGGGTTGCAGCCACCAGAGGAGCGAGATTCTGGCCGTTTGGTGACAGACATATCCCCTGGTGCATGTGAAGATGAGATCCCGACCATTTGTCCAGGAGATCCAGTTGAAAAGACCGTGCATGAAATCTTCCGTACTGTAGAGCCTCAGAAGGCGAATGCACTGATGAACAGATACCCGGGTTGGCTTCAAGACATCCCGGACCATTGCTTGTATCACCAACGCCTTCTCTTCCGGCAGAAACACCCTCTGTACTTCGGTGTCGAGTATCATCCCCAGGAAGGACAGCCTCCTTGTCGACTCCAAATGCGACTTTGGAAGGTTCAGGATCCATCCATGAGCCTGGAGCAGTTGAGTTGAGAGAGTAATACTCTGTAACAGCTTTTCCCTGGAAGATGCTTTTATTAGCAGATCGTCCAGATAATGAATTATGGGGGTCATTCCGAGTTGGTCGCTAGCTGCCGTTGTTCGCAGTGCAGCGATCAGGCTAAAAATCAGCATGCGTACGGGCCGCAGTGCACACGCGTGACGTTCTTTCACAAAAAACTATGCAGTTTCACACAAGGTCTAGTGACGCTTTTCAGTCGCACTGCTGGATCGTTGAATGATTGAAAGGAAGTGGGTGTTTTTGGGTGGTAACTGGCCGTTTTCCGGGAGTGTGCTAAAAAATGCAGGCGTGCCTGGGGAAACGGGGGAGTGGCTGGCCGAACGCAGGGCGTGTTTGTGACATCAATGCAGGAACTAAACAGGCTGAAGTATTCGCAAGGTAGGCGTAGGTCTGCAGCTACTCTGAAACTGCTTTAAAAAATTTCAGCACTATTCTGCTAACCTTTCGGTCGCACTTCTGCTAAGCTAAGATACACTCCCAGAGGGCGGCGGCTTAGCGTTTGCACAGCTGCTAAAAGCACCTAGTGAGCGATCAACTCGGAATGAGGGCCTATGTTCACACCCTGCTTTCGGAGGAGTAGCATCATCTCTGCCATGACCTTGGTGAACACTCTTGGTGCTGTGGAGAGGCCAAACGGCAGTGCCTGGAACGGATAGTGACAGTCCAACAGCGCAAATCTGAGAGAAGCCTGGTGAGGCGGCCAGATCGGGATGTGAAGGTATGCATCCTTGATATCCAGGGATATATACGTTATGGTAAGAACTTACCGTTGATAACGGTATTTCTCCTAAGTCCATAGGTTTCCACAGGATAACATTGGGATATGATGAAGCGACAGCGGATTGGCACCAAATGATCACAAGCTTTCTGGCCTCCCAGAATGCACCGGGCTCGTCCATATAATCCCGCCCACCGACTCAGTCAAATCAGTTGTTTCCAAAGCATTTAGGCAGGAGCATTATGTAGAACCCTATTCAGGCCAAAAACACACATGCACACTCTTCCATGCAAGAGGGAAGAGTTTAGTGAGTATAAAGATTCTCAAATCAGGTGCGTCAGGGTGGGATCCCTGTGGAAACCTGTGGACTTAGGAGAAATACCGTTATCAACGGTAAGTTCTTACTATAACGTGTATTTCTCCGGCAGGGTCCACAGGTTATCCACAGGATAACATTGGGACTTCCCAAAGCAATTTTTTAGTGGTGGGGACGCTCCTGATTAATAGGAGAACCTTACACCCGAATTGAGCATAATGTCTGATTGAATGTGTTTATTGCAAGCCATGTGGCTACCTTACATATCTGTTCTGCTCAAGCACAATATTGTGCTACCCATGAAAGACCTTCCTTACATGTAAAGTGAGCAGAGACATTAGCCGGGACAGGGAGATCAGCTTAAGAATATGCTTCTGAAATCGTCATTCGAAGCCATCTTGCTAGCGTCTGTTTAGTAGCAGGCCATCTCCTCTTGTGAAAAAAACATAGAGGATGAAAAGAGAATTTGTCTTTCTAATGGCACTGGTACAATCAATGTAGATACTTAATGCCCGGACTACGCCCAGCGACGCATCTCCCGCAGAAAATCCCGATTCCTGAAAAACCGGGACCATAATATCTTCATTAAGGTGGAATATAGATCACCCCTTAGGAAGATACCCAGACCTAGTTCTGAGAACTACTTTATCTGGAGATTAGCATGAAAGTGCTCCTAAATTTGACTCTCTTCTAGCTGATGCCATAGTCAGCCGAACGAGAACTTCAGCTGTCAACCATTTAAAATCCACTTCACCTAGTGGTTTAAACAGAGTAACTTGACAGGCTTTTGAGGACTAGATTTAGATTCCCTGACCCTGTAGTAGGAAAAGGGGAAGGTTGAATGCGCAGCATTCCCTGGGAAAAAGTGCACACATCCTGTAATTTGGCATTTTTCTTTTGGAACCATACAGTCAAATGCGGACACTTGTATTTCCAAGGAAGCCACCGCTAAACCTTTATCTATTCCTGTTTGAAGGTATGGTAAAACCTTGGAAACTCTGCAAGATTTCGGGTCCTTACCTCTTTTATTGCACCAATGCATATAAGCTTGTCATATTTGGTGATAAATATGAGTCAAGGAAGTTTTTCCTTGCTCTGAGCATTTGTGAGAATCCTCTGGACCTCAGTATATAGATTTCAAAAGCCACGCCATCAAAACAGTTGATCCAGATATCTGTGATAATCAAGGTCCCTGTCTTAGTCTGGGTGTAGAGGAAACAGAAAAGGTATTCAACATTTTCTGCGGATCTGTGCACCAACACATTCTGGACCATGCCGGGGCTTATTAGGATCCCGGCATCTTTGTTGTATTTTCCTCACTATCCTGAGTAGCAGGATGATTTGAGAAACACATTAAGAGAAATAAAATTCCCATTAAAAAGATATCCACAAAGATCACTTCCTTTGTTCCTGACCCGATTATGGCTTTTGTTGTTCAGATGGGACACCATGAGAATTATCTCTGGCCAAGCCCATTTGTCTACCCGAGTCTGAAATTACTTTAGGGTGCAAAGCCCATTCATTTACCTGAATGGCGTGTCGACTGAGAAATCAGCTCTTCAGTTTAGGACTCCCGGAACAAACCCTGAGAACAAGTCTGGAAAATGGAGTTCTGCACATTTTAGTATGTGATTTACCTCTCTGAAAGTTGAGGTACACTACTGCCCTTTCCTTGTCCTTGCGGATCTGGACCGTTCTTCCTTTAGGAATGTCTCGTGCCTGAATCAGGACCCAGTATATGGCCTGAAGTGCTAACAGATTTATTAGCAGGCACCTTTCTTCTGTGGACCATAATCCCCGGAATAATAATTTTCCGGAAAATGGCCTCCATAGCTGTGAAGACTTGTTGTCAGGATTTCCCCACCTGATATCCAAAAAGAAAAAGGTATCTTCTGATCTAGATGGAATGTCTGTAGCCCCCAGGCTACTTCTTACCTTTTTTTGCCAGTACCACATACTTGTTTGTGTACTGTCCATCTGGCCCATCTACACCACCTGGTATTCACAGATGGTCTTGCGCTCGGAGAATTTTAACCAGGTACAACACTGCTTACCTTCCAACATCATTGAGATTGGACATATCCAGTGTGATGCAGCCTTAGATGGAGGAGATGCTGAAAAAGTCTTGAGTGGAATTATGCCCACTCCACCATGTATATTGTTAACACCATCAAACCCATCATTCGCATTGCTGCGTGAATCGATATTGTTTGACATTGTAACCACTCTCCTAGCTTTGCCTTGGATATCTTGTTCCGAGGTAACTACTTCTGCAAACTCGAATTCAGTATAGCCCCACCGTGAGTTATGTTACGGAACCAGAGATGATCCCATTTACGAACCACCCTTGCCTCTGCAGACAGGTTATTTGTATGTTGTAGATGACACAGAACCTTTCCTGTATTTGTGTCAGGATAGGAAGGTGGTCAAGGTATGGCAATTTTTCTTAACCTCTACTAACGGAGATAAATTGCCATAATCATTTTGGTACTCTGGGGCTGGGGCTAACCCAAAGGGTAAGGCCTAACTGAATTTTTGCTGAAGGATAGTAAACCTTGAGATAACACTGATGGACAGTGTTATAGGAGCCTGAAGGTAAAATTCCTGACTTATCCAGGAATACCATGTATTATATTGGCTCCTCACCTAACTATTGAGTTGCCTCCACGTGAACCGTGTTACCCAAATTTCTCTGTTTTTTAAATTGATAATGGGGCAAGGGATTGTTTTTGACCCAGGTGGGAATAAACCCTCCATTGTGCATGGGTTACTGGAATGACAAAACATTTTCTGAATTGCTTCATGCAAATCCCTCGCCTACGCCTCTACCCGAGACGGGCTGAAACCGAATACCTTTTAGGAGAATGGTTCCAGAAGGGAAAGTATAACCTTAGAGATACCGCTTCCTGCACCCAGGCATCTATTTGTAGACTGCTATCAAATCTGTGCAAACTGAAGAAGTCGGCCCCTTATCCTTCTGGAATCCGCCAGAAGGAGACCCACACCATCATACTGATGGCCTCTGGTTTGGAAGCTGGCCTCTGGAAGCCTTTGCTTCTTTGCCTTACCAAACTTATTGTATTAAGGCTATTACGTTCCTTCATGACCGACAAGGTCAAACCAGACCCCTATATTTGGGGTTCTATGTGGAAGGGAACGTGACCTTCTTGGAGTCTGTTTCTGACTCCGGAATAACTGTTAATTCAAACAGAAACTTCCAGCCAAGGCAAAAATTTCCAGAACCTTCTTAGATACTGAATCAGCTTCCCATGTACAGATGAAGGGTTTATGCTATAAGTCATGTTGTGCCTAGGCACAGAAACTAGTCAAGATAACCGTGGACCCATCTGTACGTGAACCAGGCTGTTCTTGAACAGCGATTGTTATGCTGGTGCCCTCGAACATTAGTGTCCATATGAGCTATATGGGATTCTTACTCCCTTGCAGGCGCTGAAACCTGTCTTCCAGTACCTCAGCCCAATGTACCTACAGCACCTGGTATTTCAAGGTGGTCTCCCCTCCAAGAACTAACCAGGCTGAACACTGCTTAGCTTCCAAAATCTAATGAGATTGGGCCTATCCAGTGTGGTGTAGCCGTAGACTACAAGGTGAAGTCCTGGCTGGCCTTATGACTGCCAAAGACAATATGGTCTTATTCTTTTGATGGCAGAGGCCCTATAGATTTTTGCATTATCAAATTATATGCACATGCATATCTATTTTGGGAGGCACTTCCCTATTTAAAACAGTCCCTATCTTGAAAAAGATATTAGAATCCCAAGAGGGCATTCCTCTTTATTGGGTGTAACCCAAACCTTTTTCCTGAATTCTGCCCTCGTGCAGAGACCCTTTTGGGAAGTTTAAACCGAAGTGCCTTATTTTTACCCCAGGCTCTGCTGCCTCTATTGACAGACTAGCCTATTTTTGCTCTAATTTATTCAGCTTATTTATTTAGCTGATATCTTTTACCTGTTCTTCGTATGCTGAAGTAGGGTATATGGAGCTTTCATCGGCTGATGATTATCATGTGCAGCCTGTGAAGTCGATGATTTATTTACATTCGGTTCATCAGCTTGTCTTATTAAAGATGCTGTTGGGGATATACCACAATCAGTGAGCAGCATGTGTTAATAATGTATGAATTAACATTTCAGCTAAACTGTACAAGGTCTGTGCAACATCGCCTCAATGGGTCTATCTATACCTGATGTAAATCAGGAATGTATTATGCTAAACAGCAAATCATTTTCTCATACGTCCTAGAGGATACTGGGGACTCCAAAAGGACCATGGGGTATAGACGGGATCCGCAGGAGACATGGGCACACTATAAGACTTTGAATGGGTGTGAACTGGCTCCTCCGTCTATGCCCCTACTCCAGACTCCAGTTAGACTCTGTGCCCAGAGAGACTGGACACACACCACAACAGTCTCCCTGCATCGTGGGACTGAGGGGAGAGAAACAGACCTACTTCTGTGAGTTTCAAGGCTCTGCTTCTTAGGCTACTGGACACCATTAGCTCCAGAGGGTCTGATCACTTGGTTCGGCTAGCTGCTCGTTCCCGGAGCCGCGCCGTCAACCCCCTCACAGAGCCAGAAGAAAGAAGCCGGGTGAGTATTAGAAGAACAGAAGACTTCAGTGACGGCAGAAGACTTCAGTGTCTCTGAGGTACCGCGCAGCGGTCGCGCTGCGCGCCATTGCTCCCACACACAAGCGGCACTACACGGGTGCAGGGAGCAGGGGCGGGCACCCTGGGCTTCAATTATACCTCATATATATATCCTGGCAAAGAGGTATACAGTGCACAGGCACTGTATACAGACCCCCGCCAGTAAAATAATGTGAAAAACTAGCGGAACTGAAGCGCGCTGATAAGGGGGCGTGGCTTGGCCCTCACAACTCTATCCAGCGCCATTTTCTCCTCACAGTGACGCTGGCCCCGCCAAAACACTGTTGAACAGCTCACAGTGTAAAACGAAGGGGGGCACAGTTGTTTAGTGCAATATAGGTACAAAAATGAAGCACTATATATATATAATGAGCGTATGGTAAATGGGTTGGTAAACGGTTTCTGTGTTTTCCCTGTCAGATACCGGGATCTACCCATTATAGTAAGTGTAATGTCGGTGGGTGTTCAGTACACGTGTGTCGGCATGTGTGAGTGCTGTGCCGCAAACAGCTATGGGAATCCCTCTGTCGGCACTGCCGACTCCTGATGGTACTTGATTCATGAGATTAAGTGTCAGCATGTTAGTAGTTGTAAGCTTTTCCAAAGAAAACACTATATGGGAGACACAGACGTATGTGGGTGTCCCTGTCGGCACCAACTAATACGACTGGGTATAAGTTAACATGATAATGTAAAAAAGCTATACCTGTATATATATATATATATATATATAATTCTCCAAACGCGGCATGAACGGCACTCACAGGGTAGAACATATGAAAAAACGCTGGTATATTTATTAGTGTAACGTTTCGGAGCTGCTGCTCCTTCTTCCAGACACCAGACAGAACAAACACAGAAAAAGACACTTACCCCCTCTTAACTCACCAGAATCAACGCCGCTCACCCGCACCTGGGCGCACTTGCAGATCGGTTCCTTACACGGTGACGCACTTCCTGGCCGTGACTTCCGGCCGCTGCTATAGCAACAGCTGGCTTGCGCTCCAGCCCCGGTGGTCACCATGGAGACACTACTACAGGCTCCCTGTACACACAGGCGGGCGGCGCTGAAATGACAAAGTAGATAAATGCATAACAACTACATATATAAACATAAATGGCTAAACATAGATATCCACAACACAAGTAATGTTACAGATACCTAAATGGAAATGTACATAATATGAACGTATACTCCAGAATATTAAAGCATACCTGCCATTGCACTGTACATAGTAAATTACTTCAAGCCATAACAGATGGCTCGACAAAGAAAAAAGAAAAAAGAAAAAACGCAGTAGCACAGTGGTAAAGTAAAACTACATGATACTGTTCCGGAAAAAAGAAGAAAAGAAAAAATGGAACTGCGCATATCATCCAAAAATGAGACATTTATTCAATAGCATAATAAAACATAAAAAGATTAAAAGAAAAAAATTCCCCCAATTACCGGCCGGTAAGCACAATAAAATTACTGTTCAGTATTCATATCATACAATAAGCCCATATATCACAGTATTATACTTTCAAGTTTCAACCACCTAGAAACAATGGTCTAATTCTTGCATCCGTTCACAGGTGACTACTATAACACAGCAGGCGTCCCTGCAATGTTACATGTATAATAGATTGTCCGTGGGACTATTTCAATAAGCAGTAAAAATATGTTTATCCTTCACTTGTTCTACCCCTGCACAACCGGGGTTTATTTATGGAATAGCAGCAATGTCCCATGGGTTAACTGATGCAGAGACAAAACAGCAGTGTGAGCTTATATTTGTTATTTTTTTTTTAAGAAGCAGAAATGATTGTTAATAGGCAGTCTCTGATAGCAGGCAATTAGTACAACACACAGATCTGGGAGCGAATTCCCTAATCCCCTTAGCACTGGGGTCCGAGTGTCAAGATGTTAGTATAGCATTATGCAGTTGCTCATACCACAAGCAATTTTGTGCCCACAGAGATGTCCTATTCAACAGTTGAGCCGGCCGGCTATAGACTCACGGTCATCCACATACGCATTTCTCCGCTTTTCTCTGACCTCAGCGGCTTCCTCATACACACTGAGGAAGCCGCTGAGGTCAGAGAAAAGCGGAGAAACGCGTATGTGGATGACCGTGAGTCTATAGCCGGCCGGCTCAACTGTTGAATAGGACATCTCTGTGGGCACAAAATTGCTTGTGGTATGAGCAACTGCATAATGCTATACTAACATCTTGACACTCGGACCCCAGTGCTAAGGGGATTAGGGAATTCGCTCCCAGATCTGTGTGTTGTACTAATTGCCTGCTATCAGAGACTGCCTATTAACAATCATTTCTGCTTCTTAAAAAAGACTAACAAATATAAGCTCACACTGCTGTTTTGTCTCTGCATGAGTTAACCCATGGGACATTGCTGCTATTCCATAAATAAACCCCGGTTGTGCAGGGGTAGAACAAGTGAAGGATAAATATATTTTTACTGCTTATTGAAATAGTCCCACGGACAATCTATTATACATGTAACATTGCAGGGACGCCTGCTGTGATATAGTAGTCACCTGTGAATGGATGCAAGAATTAGACCATTGTTTCTAGGTGGTTGAAAGTATAATACTGTGATATATGGGCTTATTGTATGATATGAATACTGAACAGTAATTTTATTGTGCTTACCGGCCGGTAATTGAGGGAATTTTTTCCTTTTAATCTTTTTATGTTTTATTATGCTATTGAATAAATGTCTCATTTTTGGATGATTGTTATGCACACCAGTGCCAGCAGGAATGTACTGGTGTCTGAACGGAGAGGGATGCAAAACAAATGAACTCACAGACAGACTGGGGAATATGACATTACATACACAGAAGGTGATAGGGTAACAAAATAAACACAAAGTGAACAGAGAAGCCCAAAGGCTAAGAAACTGGGTGTCTCCCTAGTATTAGGAATGCTCAGATGGAAAGAAGCGAGATGTAGTGATTTAATACGTAGAGAACCCGAAATGCTGTTGCTAAGGGCAACAGCAAAACCCTAAAGGGTTACCAACGGGTGTGGCAGTAAACTCCTTGGTCAGAGATGGAATAATAGACACAAGGAGAGTCTCCACAATCCTAGTCTTCACTTGCAGTGCACTGGTTCAGCTTACTGCCACTAAACTGACACTTGAACACCTTGCACAGTAAGAAAGGATTTTGGCAGGCAAGTCTGAGAATACAGCCGCAAACTTGCTAGGTTCACAGAGTAGCAAAAGAACCCCAGCAGGTTAAATGACTGACTCCAGTCTTACTGCTAGGTCTGGATTGGCAGAGTGTAATACCAAATCCCAAGGCCTATTTGCAGTAAGCAACAAACAAATACAAAGTTTACACAGTACTAGCTAGCTTTCAGGAACTGACTAACCAACAAAGATTCAGCAGCATCTGCCTAACCTGAGAAGAGGGTTTATATAGCAGGTGCTGTCCACGCCCCACTCAGACCTCACAGACTGTGAGCACAAAAACCAGCACCGGATCCCCTGCCGTGCACAGAGCCTGTAACCACTGCACAGCAAAAGACCCGAACCGGAGTATCAGCTACGCTCAGGTTACTCCACTAGCACTTGTCTCCCGGTTGCCATGACGACGTGGCAGCACAGAGCAGGAGACCCTAACAGTACCCCCCTCTGACGAGGGGTCAAAGAACCCCTACCACCGGGTTTATCGGGGAACTGCGAGAAGAAAGAGCGTAACAGTCTGGGGGCATGAAGATCACAACTGCGCACCCACGACCGCTCCTCCGGGCCATACCCCTTCCAGTGCACCAAAAATGACAGCCGACCCCGAACCATCTTGGAGTCAAGAATCCTTTCAACAACAAACTCCCTCTGGCCACGTATCAGAAGAGGGGAAGGTCTTCCACTGGAAGAAGGATTACTAATCGCCCGTTTTAAAAGGGAACAATGAAATGTTTTATTGATACCCAAAGAACGGGGTAGATCTAACTGAAATGCCACCGGATTGATAACCCTAGTGATCTTATAAGGACCGATGAACCGGGGGCCTAACTTATGAGATGGCTGTCTCAACTTCAAATTCTTGGTAGACAACCAGACGAAGTCTCCTAATTTGAAGCTGCAGGGTCTCTTCCGCTTATCAAAAACCCTTTTGGTCACTAATGACACAGACACAAGGGCTTTCTTCACTTTCCTCCAAATACCTCTAAGGACCGAAACCACAGAGGAACCACCAGGCGTGGAATCCAGGGGGTCAAAAGAATTGGCCTTAGGATGATGCCCATACACACAAAGGAAGGGAGAGATCCCTGTAGCAGAGTGAGCCGCGTTGTTATAGGCAAACTCCGCCATGGACAGATGAGCAACCCAGTCAGTCTGACACTTGGAGACATAACACCTGAGGAACTGCTCCAAGGACTGGTTCACCCTTTCAGTCTGCCCATTAGACTGCGGATGGTAGCCTGACGACAAGCTGACAGAAATCTGGAGATCGGAACAAAATGCCCTCCAGAATTTGGCCACAAACTGGGATCCGCGGTCAGAGACCACATCAAGTGGCAACCCGTGGAGGCGCACAACATGCAGCATAAATAATTCAGACAGGCGTCTGGCCGATGGCAGCCCAACCAATGGAACGAAGTGCGCCATCTTCGAAAACCTGTCAACGACAACCCAGATGGCTGTCATCCCCGAGGATTTGGGCAAGTCCACCACAAAATCCATTGAAATGTGGGTCCATGGCTTAGATGGAATAGAGAGTGGATGTAATGGGCCAACAGGAACCCCTCTAGGAATCTTATTTCGGGCACAGACGTCACATGCCCGAACCCACTGATCCACATCCCTAGCCACCGAGGGCCACCACACCGCCCTAGATAGCAACTCCCGAGTTCTGGCAATACCCGGGTGACCTGCCGACTTCTTGGCATGGAATTCCAGGAACACTCGCTGTCTTAACCTAGGAGGCACAAACAAAAGACCTACCGGAAGGTCTGGAGGAGCCTGCTCCTGTGCTCTAAGGACTAATGACAAGAGGTCCTGGGTAATGCCCACTTTAATACATGATGGGGACACAATGGGCAATGGCTCCTCGGTGGTCTCCTGGATTGGAGCAAAACTCCGCGAGAGCGCATCAGCCTTGATGTTTTTTGACCCAGGGCGATATGTTATCAAAAAATTAAAGCGAGCAAAAAACAAAGCCCATCGTGCCTGCCTGGCATTGAGGCGCTTCACTGACTCTAAATATGCCAAATTCTTATGGTCGGTGAGAATTGAGACCACAAACTTAGCCCCCTCAAGCCAGTGTCTCCACTCCTCGAGTGCATCCTTAATAGCCAACAATTCCCGGTTACCCACGTCATAATTCATCTCGGCAGGCGAAAATTTACGGGAAAAGTAAGCACAGGGATGAAGGCGATTATCAGACACCCCCATCTGAGAGAGCACTGCCCCAATACCCATCTCAGAGGCATCCACCTCCACCACAAAAGGACGCTCTGGATCTGGGTGTCGCAGCACCTTGGCCGAGACAAATGCCCTTTTGAGACGGGCAAAAGCCGCTTTGGCCTCACAAGACCAGTGAGCAACATCCGCCCCTTTCTTAGTGAGTGCCACCAAGGGCGCCACTATAGACGAAAATCCAGCGATAAATCGTCTATAAAAATTCGCAAAGCCCAGAAAACGCTGAAGCGCCTTCAAACTAGTGGGCTGCACCCAATCCAGGACTGCCTGTACCTTGGAACCCTCCATTTGGAAACCTTCTGGAGAGATAATATATCCTAGAAATGCGATTTGCTCTACTTCAAATTCGCACTTCTCCAGCTTCGCCCCAAGCCGGTGGTCTCTGAGTTTCTGGAGGACTAAGCGTACATGCTTCCGATGTTCCTCCAGGGAATGGGAGAAGATTAGGATGTCATCTAAGTATACAACTAAGAATCTATCCAAATATTCCCTGAGCACATCGTTCATGAAGTCCTGGAAGACTGCCGGGGCATTACAGAGCCCAAAAGGCATCACCAAATATTCATAATGCCCTGAGTGGGTATTAAAGGCAGTCTTCCATTCATACCCCTCTCTTATTCGGATTAGATTGTACGCACCGCGTAGGTCAATCTTAGAAAAAATGGTGGCCGTACGAAGCAGGTCAAACAAGACCGAAATGAGAGGCAGTGGGTATGAGTTTTTAATCGTGATACGGTTCAATTCCCTGAAGTCGATGCAGGGTCGCAACGAACCGTCCTTTTTACCCACGAAGAAGAGCCCCGACCCAACTGGAGACTGTGAAGGTCTGATAAATCCCTTAGCCAAGTTCTCCTGAATGTACTCTGCCATAGCCTGAGTCTCAGGACATGACAGGGAGTACAACCTGCTCTTGGGAAGCTTAGCATTCGGCAACAAATTAATGGCACAGTCATAGGGGCGATGGGGAGGTAGTACCTCTGCAACTTTTTTGGAGAACACGTCCGCAAAATCTGCATAACATCTTGGCAATCCTGGCAAACTTAGCTGCGAAAGCCTGACTGGAAGGCTCAAGCAACTCCTGAAACAATCAGTACCCCAACTAAGAATCTCCCCAGAGACCCAGTCAAATTGAGGATTGTGGGCCCTTAACCAGGGTAACCCCAACACCAATGGGGCAAAAGTACAGACAGTCACATAAAAGGACAATTTTTCAGAGTGTGTGGCTCCAATAAACAAAGAAATCTGGCTAGTGCAAGAGGTAATTTTACCCTGGGATAATGGTTCCCCGTTTAACCCACAAATCTCAATTTCCGATGCCAAGGGTACTAAGGGAACAGAGTGTTTCAGGGCGAATTGGCGGTCCATAAAAACCCCGTCGGCCCCACTGTCCACAAAGGCCTCAGTCTTGACAGTTTGACCGAGGATCTTCAAGGTCACCGGAATGATAAAAGTCTTCTTGGGAAATTCTGACTTCTGGCCTGACAGGATATTTCCCATCACCCTCAGGCCCTGAAGTTTTCCGGCTTTTCTGGGCATGATACTACCACATGACCTTTATTCCCACAGTACAAACATAACCCCTGCTGTCTCCTCCGCGTCTTCTCACGCGAGGAGAGGCGGGTAGCCCCAATCTGCATAGGCTCCTCGGAAAATTCCTCAGAGTCTGAGGTTCCCTTGGGAAAGAAGGAAACCTCGGTCTCCCTTTCAAGCCTGCGCTCTCTCAGTCGTCTATCCACCCGAATGGATAACTGCATGAGCTGATCCAAGCTATCAGGCAAAGGATATTGTACCAGTTGGTCTTTTAACTGGTTAGAAAGACCTCTTCGGTACTGGTGTCTCAGGGCTGGGTCATTCCACTGGGTATCATGGGCCAACCTCCGAAACTCCGTACAATAAACCTCAACTGGCCTTCGCCCTTGCTTAAGGATCGAAATCTGAGCCTCGGCTGAGGCCGTCTTGTCAGGGTCATCATACAACATGCCCAGTGCCGTAAAAAAAGCATCAACACTTTTAAGCGACGGACAGTCAGGCTGCAACCCATATGCCCAGACCTGTGGGTCTCCTTGTAGCAAGGAAATCACTATGCCCACCCGCTGAATCTCCGACCCAGAAGACTGAGGCCTAAGCTGGAAATATAGCTTGCAGCTCTCCTTGAAACAAAAGAACTGCGAGCGATCTCCAGAAAAACGATCCGGGAGATTTACTTTCGGCTCCTTAACCCCTGAAGGTACTGCTGCTGCGGGAGCTCCGCCAGCGGCCTGCGAGGTGTGCATTTTAATGGACAAATCATTAAATTGTCGAGTCAGGACCTGCACCTGATCGACCACCTGTTGCAAAGTATTTTGAGGGGTATGCTCCATATTCCCACAAAATTTCAACAGGAGTATTAGGCTGCTGAATATGTTATGCACACCAGTGCCAGCAGGAATGTACTGGTGTCTGAACGGAGAGGGATGCAAAACAAATGAACTCACAGACAGACTTGGGAATATGACATTACATACACAGAAGGTGATAGGGTAACAAAATAAACACAAAGTGAACAGAGAAGCCCAAATGCTAAGAAACTGGGTGTCTCCCTAGTATTAGGAATGCTCAGATGGAAAGAAGCGAGATGTAGTGATTTAATACGTAGAGAACCCGAAATGCTGTTGCTAAGGGCAACAGCAAAACCCTAAAGGGTTACCAACGGGTGTGGCAGTAAACTCCTTGGTCAGAGATGGAATAATAGACACAAGGAGAGTCTCCACAATCCTAGTCTTCACTTGCAGTGCACTGGTTCAGCTTACTGCCACTAAACTGACACCTGAACACCTTGCACAGTGAGAAAGGATTTTGGCAGGCAAGTCTGAGAATACAGCCGCAAACTTGCTAGGTTCACAGAGTAGCAAAAGAACCCCAGCAGGTTAAACGACTGACTCCAGTCTTACTGCTAGGTCTGGATTGGCAGAGTGTAATACCAAATCCCAAGGCCTATTTGCAGTAAGCAACAAACAAATACAAAGTTTACACAGTACTAGCTAGCTTTCAGGAACTGACTAACCAACAAAGATTCAGCAGCATCTGCCTAACCTTAGAAGAAGGTTTATATAGCAGGTGCTGTCCACGCCCCACTCAGACCTCACAGACTGTGAGCACAAAAACCAGCACCGGAACCCCTGCCGTGCACAGAGCCTGTAACCACTGCACAGCAAAAGACCCAAACCGGAGTATCAGCTACGCTCAGGTTACTCCGCTAGCACTTGTCTCCCGGTTGCCATGACGACGTGGCAGCACAGAGCAGGAGACCCTAACAATGATATGCGCAGTTCCATTTTTTTTCTTCTTTTTTCTGATATATCTAATTGGGGTAAGAAAAACCGGGCCGTAGGAGCGTGCGGCTATCATCCAATACAATCACTAGCGCCCAATTTTGTTTGTTGTCTATGATACTGTTCCAGTTGATCTTCTCATTTAGGCCAAGTGGAGCCATGGTATTTAACCTGAACATCCACCTGGCTTCAGACAACAGTAATGCTCTATTCCGGTCCCCCCCACGTGGTGATTATAGAACATGATCAATAATAAAGTAGCGTAAATGAGATAATAAATGTCCCTTCATTTTAAAGTGCCTTGCTACAGGTTGATCAACGCTTCTCCCTGCCAGTGATAGATCAATGTTGGACCTATGGAGGGCCATACGTTCTCTAAAACTACGGGTGGTTTGCCCCACGTAGTATAAACAACAGGGGCAATATATTACGTACACCACGTGTGTGCTTTTACATGTCAACACGTGACGAATGTCAAACATCTTGTCATTGTGAGGATGCTTAAAGCTTTTGCAGGGAAACATGTATTTACAGGTGACGCAATTAGAGCAACTATAGCAGCCAGGTTTCTTAAAGGATACATTAGGGGGTCTAGGGATCCCTCTTCCGGAGATGTCTATTTTCACCAGTCTGTCCCTAAGATTACGGCCCCGTTTGAATGCAGCCATAGGTCTACATTCTTTAAAGCAGCCCAGTTCTTCATCTGTTTTTACAATCGGCCAAAGCGCCTTTGTGGCTTGATTAATAACTAGACTTGCTACCGTAAAGGTACTGACCCACAGAATTACCTTTTTGTCCCTACGACTTGATGATTCAAGCAGTTGAGCCCTGGACATCCCTAATACCTGTCTCTTTTGTTGCTGGAGTAATTCCTGGTCATACCCTCGAGCTTTGAACTTGTTGATTAACAAATACAACTGCTGTGGAGTCGTAGATCCATCACTCGTAATCCTAGCCACCCTCATCATTTGGGACAATGGTAGTCCTTGTTTTAATGAAGATGGATGATGACTTCCTGCCAGGAGAAATGAATTGCGCTCAACATCCTTGAAATGGACACTGGTCACAACCCTGCCCTCACTGACACGAACATTCACATCCAGAAAATTTATCTCGTTTTCACTCGATGAATGGGTAAACTTAATGGTGGTATCCTTCTGGTTTACCTCTAACATTAGTTGTTCAAAAGCATTGGCACCCCCGGTCCATAACATAAAAATATCATCTATATAGCGGGTATATGTAAGTATATTACAATTGACTTCCGGTCTATTAAGGAACATTTGTTCTTCTATATCAAACATGTAAACGTTTGCATACGCTGGGGTCACTGCTGACCCCATTGCGCAGCCACAAAGTTGTAAAAAGTACTGGCTATCATGTAAAAAATAATTATTCAGCAAAGTCAGCTCAAGAAGACGTAAAAACAAATCGTGGTTGAACACAGAAGCATCTAGATGATTAGCCAAAAATTGCTTCATAGACGCCAGCCCCCCATTGTGGGGAATTGACGTGTATAAGCTAGTCACATCAAGACAACACATCAACGTCCCTTCTGGTACTGTATCAATCCCCATCAATAACTTAATGAAACCAGTAGTGTCCTTAAGAAATGATTTTTTTAAAGGTAACAGCGGCTGTAGTATAGAGTCCAGTAATTGGGCAGTGGTTTGAAAGAGTGAGTCCCGAGCAGAAATTATCGGCCGACCCGGCGGATTAACATTGTTCTTGTGTAGCTTCGGCAGCGTATACAAGACCGGTACCTTAGGAAACTCTTTGCACAAAACTTTCTGAAGAGCTGGAGAAATAATTCCATTTTGGACTGCCTCATTCAGTAGTGACCGCAGTTGTAATTGGAATTCTTTAGTAGGATCACAAGAGAGTTTTTTGTATACCTCTGTTTCTGCCATCTGTCTCTCAATTTCTTGTCGATATTCACTGATTCCTTGAATAACTATGGCTCCGCCTTTATCGGCGGACCGAATAGTTATTTCTTCGTACTTAGCAAGGTTTTGCAATGCCGTAGTTTCTGCTCTTGATAGATTTTATTTGAACTTTGCCTGCTGCTGATATATATCTGGTCACAGAATCGTCCAGGAGTCGGTTAAATGTCTTTAACGAGGGATTAGCTGAAGGTGGGTCATATGTGGACCTCGCAACCGATTTAATGAATTTCTCCACTGGTGTTCCCTCAGTAATAGAGGATTTATGCTGGAAATTTTCTTTTAGGCGTAATTTACGCGCGAATTGATGATGTTCTCTCCTCCATTCAAAATCATCGTGGAGATTCGTCGGTACAAAAGAAAGGCCCTTTTGTAATACCCCAATTTCTATTTCTGTCAGCACCCTCGATGAAAGATTAACTATGGCAGTTTGTTCTTTGCTGCTTTCCTGGTGGTAGCCCCTTTTGTTTTGTCCACCCCTGCGGGTGGTCGTTCTTTTACAGATTTTGTGGATTCTGGCGGGTTCCCTAAAGGGACACCAGCCGATGTACTTGGATCATCCGATTCTGATATACCAAAATCGCTGTCACTATGACTCGCAGAAGTATCCGTTTGGTTCCGGGTTCGTGATGTATCTTTTTGCCATGGTCTGCGTCTGCGTCCTTTATCATTACCGCGAATCACAGTCTCTCCTCCAGACAACCAGCGGTAGACTTTATTGTCCTCGTAATCGTTGTCTACCGCATATTTCTTATTCCTCTTAAACTTGAGTAGGTCGCGTTTATACTGCTCACATTTTTGGTCTAATTTGGTGATCCAGCTAGCGTTTATTGGATCCTCAAGTAATACTTTGGCATCTTGCTGAAGTTTATCAATCTTCAATCGGGTCAGGTCTAATTCACGACGTGGTAAACGGTTTCTGTGTTACTGTTTTCCCTGTCAGATACCGGGATCTACCCATTATAGTAAGTGTAATGTCGGTGGGTGTTTAGTACACGTGTTTCGGCATGTGTGAGTGCTGTGCCACAAACAGCTATGGGAATCCCTCTGTCGGCACTGCCGACTCCTGATGGTACTTGATTCATGAGATTAAGTGTCAGCATGTCAGTAGTTGTAAGCTTTTCCAAAGAAAACACTATATGGGAGACACAGACGTATGTGGGTGTCCCTGTCGGCACCAACTAATACGACTGGGTATAAGTTAACATGATAATGTAAAAAAGCTATACCTGTGTATATATATATATATATATATATATATATATATAATATATATATACATACAGGTATGGTTTGGTTATATGGTATGGTTACATTGACCTGTAGCTCGAGCACAGACGTGGTAATATTTGTGGTGGCGTAATATTAAAATTATGTATATATTTCCCTCAGACTCCTCGGCGGCACAAAAATGTTATTTTGCCCAGTTACTACTCCCTATTGTCGACATGAATACTATGTCTTATGTCGACCATAATGTTTCCTGATTAGATCCACAACATCGGCATTCAGTACGTTCATACGCATTAAGAACGCATTAATGTCACTAGGGACCCTGCTGTTCCTGACACAAATATACTGTATACTGTATATGTATATGAGATATGTATATATAGATATACGTGTGTATATGTGTATTTAAATGTGTATTTTTATACAAAAAATTTCTAATGAATGCTGAAGTAAATTTTTCCTTCTCATGTGCTGGTCGCTCTGTTGAATAACTCTAGGTCAGCCATGACAAGATGGTTTCAAATCATCACGAGGAGTCAGAGTGTTTATTCTTTTCCCGCCATGGATAGAATAAAGTGAGTGTCAACCCCTGTTCTGCACGGGGCCCTGTCACAAAGGATCGTTTACAGGAAGCTAAGCGATTTTTTAATTATATGCTTTGATTATACTTGCATTGCATGCGCAGGGGGGAGAAATTGTATTCAGAAATGGTGTTACTTGGTAATCCGATATAATTACCCTGAGGAGAGATGTGTTACCCCTTGAGTTGGGTCATGTCTAGGACATTGCAACATACTACTGTGCGACTACAAGGGATGGGACTCTTGGGTGCGCGGACCACTTCCATGGCGGTCTCGGCTAGGAGGGCGTTGTGGATTCACCAAAGAGATGCCAATGCTGAATCCGAAAAGAAGTAGAGTCTCTTCCCCATGAAGGGAAGCCTGGTTTGGTGATGGCCTTGTTACTATGCTCTCGGCAGGTGCCACGGGTAAGTCTACCTTCTTGCCCTATGTTCCCTCACAACGGTTAGTGACGCATTGTTGTAGGATGCAGTCATTTCGACCGAATAAATAAGGCTTCCCCTTTCTTTGCAGGTAAAGGAAGGTAAAGAAGGAAAGAGATCAGCTGCTTTTCCGCGTTAACAGGAGCAGGAATCATCCGTTTTCTGCCACGTCCACCGTGGGATGTTGGGTCTATCTTGCGGGGGCCCACACAGGTGGGACCTCGTCTAGGACTCTTCAGTCAGTTCTGGAAAAGACATGGACCAGTGAGTTAAGGATAGAGTCCCTAGGGGGACATACGGGAGTTCCAGACAATCCCCTCACTGATTTTTCTAATCTACCTTACCGATCCTCCCCATGACAGGGAGGTAGTATGTGACGCAATACAAGAGTTGTGTCTGGATCAGGTCATTATCCTGCTGTTCCGGTCATAAAAAAAAAGAAAAAAAAAAGAAGAAGAAGCTGTGGTTCAAGCTTTTTCGTGCTCCCGAGGCCGGACGACTGGGTCAGACAAATCCCAATTTTTTCCTACTTAATCTTCATGAGGGAATCTCTCATGGCAGGGTTCTAATTACGGTTTCTTCCGCTTTAGGCTTACCTGAGGTTTGCGATTCAGGATGGTTGTTACCATTTCACCAGGGTGATGCCGGTGGGATGGGTTTCCTTCAATGGTAAGGAGTCATATTTATTCTGTACTGGATCGCTCTCCTAATTAAGGAAAGATCAAGAAACCAATTGGTGCGTAACGTTGTTTTTCTCCTTGACAGTTCTTCAACAACAGGACTTGCCAGAATCCCTGTTGGTCCCAACGACGCGGTGATCGGCTTGGGCAATGTTATTAGAGGCAGAACTGAGAAGAGTTTATTTGCTTTCAAAAAAAAAAAAGGGGAAGCTCTGTGAATTCAGAGTCTGGCAGACCTGTAACGGTGTCAATCCGTCGATACAGTCAGTTGCTGAAAAAGATGGTTGGGGCCTACGAGGCCATTCAGTGGGCAGGTTCCAGGCCTGAGTGTTTAGCGGGACCTGTTGAACAAGTGGTCCGATTTCCACCTGGGATAATCATGGTTTCAAGACCAGTATGTTGATCCTGTGGTAGCGGCGCAATTCTCAGTGAGGACAAGTGTCATGTTAGGATGCTTGTCGCCCCATCAACGGTCAAGAATTAAGGGCCGTTTATAACGGTTTTCTACAGACAAAAACCGGAGACGAAAGGGCAGAAGCCAGAAAGATTTTCCGCTAGGCGACGAAAACATTTACGCGCTATATCAGCAATGTTCGGTCCAAGAGTGGACAACTGGGAAGCAGACTTCCTCGGCGGACACGTTCTCCGTTCAGGAAGGTTGAGTCTTCATCAAGCGGTTTTTCACTGAAGTGATGTCTTTGGAGAATTTTCGCAAATAGACAAGATGGCGTCTCGCCTCGACAAGAAACTTCAGAAATTTTGTTACGGGTCGGGGGTCCCCTCAAGCAATAGCGGAGGACACCCTAGTGACACCGTGGGTGTTTCGGTCAGTCCATGTGTTCCCTCCACTTCCACTCTTTCCAAAAATGTTAAAGATTATAAGAGGAACAAGAGTTCAGATCATCCTCCTTGTTCCAGACTGGTCGAGGGCTGGTATCCGGATCTTCAGCATTTTGCTCATAGGAGATCCCTGACCTTTTTCCTCTGCGAGAGGATCTGTTATGGTAGGATCCGTGGGTGTTCCAAGGCTTACCGCAATTTCCATTGACGACTTGGAGATTGAACGTCGGATCCCAGCCCGGAAGGGTATTTCCAGTGAGGTCTTCCCTACTTTCTTCAGTCAGAAAAGAAGTATCGTAATATCATTACCACCGTATTTGGGGGAAAATTTTTTGGTCTTGTTGTGAATCCAAGAAGGTTCCTTCGGAAGAATTCCAGTTGGATCGTTTTTCCCTTCTTTTCTTACAAGATCGTGCGGAGGCGATCTTTGGTTGGACTAGATTACGGCTCGGATTTCAGCCTTATTGGGTTTCTTCCAAGAAACAATTGGCCTCCTTTCCAGAGTTTAATACTTTCGTAAAAGGAGTCTAACACATCCATCCTCCCTTTGTGCCTCTGTGACACCATGGGATCTTTACGTGGTGTTGCAGTTCCTGCAATTTCTTTGGTTGAATTTTTCAGTATGGTTAAGTTGAACTTCCTCAATTGGAAGTGGTCATGCGGTTGACCTTGGCATCCGCAGGCGGGTGTCTGTGTTGGTGGTTTGGTCTCACAAGAGCCCTGTTTCATTTTCCATGAAGATAGAGCGGAGTTGAGAACTCAGCAGCAGTTTCTGCCAAAAGTGGTTTCATCGGTTTTACTTGAACCAACCTATTGTGGTGCCCGTGGCTACTGATGCCTGGTCGACATCGGAGTATCTCGATGTGGGCCTATATTTACTAATACTTTGAGTTTGTCCGATTTGTGTTTTTTTTCCTAAGTCCCAACACGGGAATTCACTAATCACAAATCTCGGCAGTGTTTGGGCTATTCGTAATGGGTTTTATTGGCAAAGTTCAGAAATACGAATGAATAGACCATCGGTCAAACGCGGCTGTTATTTCATACAACACGGGTATTCACTATTCATTCGTATTTGGGTGTTAGTCTCTGAGTGCTCAATTGCGGTCGTATTTTTTTGCGATTCGTTAAAAAAAGCAGCAAAAAAATAGACCTGCTTTTTCCTGGCGTGTTTACATGTGTGGCAACTTCAACATCAATCACAAACGGCAACGTTTGAAATTGGTAATGACCATCCCGTACCGCAATTCTGAGGTACGCCTGATGAGGTGGATAAATGGGGACATGAAGGAATGCATCCTTTATGTCCAGAGTCACCATAAAATCTCCCCCTTTCAGGCTTGCAATCACCGCTCTTAGCGATTCCAACTTGAACTTGAACCCTTTCAGGTATATGTTCAGGGATTTTAAATTCAATATGGGTCTGACCGAACCGTCTGGTTTCGGGACTACAACATGGTCGAATAATAACCCCCTCCTTGTTGAAGGAGGGGAACCTTGACCACCACCTGTTGAAGATACAATTTATGAATTGCAGTTAACACTGTTTCCCTCTCGTGGGGGGAAGCTGGCAGGGCCGTCGGTGAGGGGGCATCTTCTCAAAGTCCAGCTTGTATCCCTGAGACACAAAATCTATTGCCCAGGGATCTAACAGGGAGTGAACCCACTTGTGGCTGAACTTACGAAGGCGTGCCCCCACCGGGCCTAGCTCCGCCTGTGGAGCCCCAGCGACATGCGGTGGATTTTTGTAGAGGCCGGGGAGGACTTCTCTATCTGGGAACTAGCTGTGTTGTGCAGCTTCTTTCCCCTGCCCCCGTCTCTGGCAAGAAAGGACGCACCTCAGACTTTCTTGTTTCTTTAATCGAAAGGCTGCATTTGATAATGTCGTGCTTTCGTAGGCTGTGCAGGAATATAAGGCAAAATATCAGAATTACCAGCTATAGCTGTGGAGACTAGGTCCGAGAACCCTTCTCCACACAATCCTCAGCCTTCCAAATGCCTCTTAAGTCGGCATCATCTGTCCATTGCATATTCTACAGGACACGTCAAGCAGAAATCGACATAGCTTTGACTCTAGGACCCAGTATACTCATGTCTCTTTGGGCATGTTTAATATATATATATATATATATATATATATATATACCTATCACTTAAGACAGCATCTTTAATATATATATATTTCTATATATACATATATATATATATATATATATCTATATGCATACTAGGGTCCCAATCTCTGCTGATAAGGTACCTGTCCACGCTGCCACAGCGCTATAAACCCATGCCGACACAATCGCCGGTCTGAGTAGTATACTAGAATGTGCACGCTATCTGCAGGATCCCTAAGAATAGCTAGTGCTACCTTCTGGGCAAACGGAACACCCTAGGGGAAGATTCCCATCACATCCTGGCCCTAGTGGGGAATGGATACTGCTTGAGAATTTTTTTGTGGGAAGCTGCAGTCTCTTGTCTGGAGTTTCCCGCTCTTTTTCCTCATGAGAGGAGGGAAATTTACCTCAGCTTTCTTCCCCTTAACAAGTGTACCCTTGTGTCAGGGACAGATGAGTCATCAGTGATATGCAAATCATCTTTTATTACAATAATCATATATTGAATACCTTTCAGCCATTTTGGCTGTAACTTTGCATTATCCTAGTCGACACTGGAGCCAAACTCCGTGTCGATATCAGTGTTTATTATTTTGGATAGTGAGCATTGTGAGACTCTGAAGGTCTCTGTGACATAGGGACAGACATGGGTAGATTTCCTGTCTGTTCTCTAATCTTTTGTGCAATAAATTCACCTCAGCACTTACACATATCCAAACAGGTGTCGGCATTGTCGACGGAGACACCCTCTCACACACATATTTGCCCTATCTCCTCCTTAGGGGAGCCTTTTACCTCAGACATGTCGACACACACGTACCGACACACCACACACACAGGGGATGCTCTATTTGAAGACAGTTCCCCCACAAGGCCCTTTGGAGAGACAGAGAGAGAGTATGCCAGCACACACCCCAGCGCTATATGACCCAGGAATCACACAGTAACTTAGTGTTAACCCAGTAGCTGCTGTATATATTGTTTTTGCACCAAATTTATATGCCCCCCCCTCTCTTTTTACCCTCTTCTATTGCAGGGGAGAGCCTGGGGAGCTTCTCTCAGCGGATCTGTGGAAAGAAAATGGCGCTGGTGAGTGCTGAGGAAGAAGGCCCCGCCCCCTCAGCGGCGGGCTTCTGTCCCGTTTCTGTGTAAAAATAATGGCGGGGGCTCGTACATATATACAGTGCCTGACTGTATATATGTATAATTTTGCCAAAAGGTATCATAATTGCTGCCCAGGGCGCCCCCCCCCCCCCTGCGCCCTGCACCCTACAGTGACCGGAGTGTGTGGTGTGCTGTGGGAGCAATGGCGCACAGCTGCAGTGCTGTGCGCTACCTTAAGTGAAGACAGGAGTCTTCAGCCACCGATTTCGACGTCTTCATGCTTCTGCTGCTTCTGTTCTTCTGGCTCTGCAAGGGGGACGGCGGCGCGGCTCCGGGAACGGACGATCAAGGTTAGGTACCTGTGTTCGATACCTCTGGAGCTAATGGTGTCCAGTAGCCTAAGAAGCGCTACCTAGCTGCCGTGAGTAGGTTTGCTTCTCTCCCCTCAGTCCCTCGTAGCAGAGAGTCTGTTGCCAGCAGAAGCTCTCTGAAAATAAAAACCTAACAAAATACTTTCTTTTCTAGCAAGCTCAGGAGAGCCCACTAGGAGCACCCAGCTCTGGCCGGGCACAGATTCTAACTGAGGTCTATAGGAGGGGCATAGAGGGAGGAGCCAGTGCACACCAGATAGTACTAAATCTTTCTTTAGAGTGCCCAGTCTCCTGCGGAACCCGCTATTCCCCATGGTCCTTATGGAGTCCCCAGCATCCACTAGGACGTTAGAGAAATGTCTGTTGTGCTATGGTGTAATGTTGTTTTGTGTCTTGTGCTATTCCTGAGACTCAGACATCAGCCTTGAAGAAACCAGGGCCAGAAAACAGAACATGGTCAGCAGGTTGTCCAGGTTCCTCGGAGCCAGCGCACGCCTTTTTTATGCTCTTCCCCATGCTGAGTACATCAGACCCTCTGTGTGTTGTTCCATGGTGTTTAAGGGACACAAACTTTGTACCATTCAAAATGTTTTATTAGCTTCTGATAGCTTGCTAAAATCAGCATATTTTAAAAACACAGAACAACCAACAATATTGGCCCATTATTACACATCTAACATTTGTTTTTTCACGGATGTTGTTTTTTTTATCAGCATACAAACAAATGATCATACAACGCCTTTGTAGCACTTGCAAACATGGCATGACATTACTGACAAACTTGGAAAAAAAACAATAATCACCCATTGTTGTTTGCCCATATTCGGACATTTGCTTGTTGAACAGTACTGTTATTGAAGTATACAACAATAAACCTTTAGCACCACCCAAAAAAATATTTTGTATAGGGGATGTGTTACTTTGCATGCCTGTGCATTATACAGGCTGATGTATTTCAGATTGATTAGAATTTGGATACTGAATCATTAGAAAATCAAACACTGGTGCCTCATTATTGCATGCATATCACTATGTGTATCCCTGTTAACATTTGACTGGCTCAAAAAAGGGGTAAGATTTGTAACGAGCAGTGTCAAGGACAAATGATATTAGAAACTTAGTTTTTGGTTAATTAAAGATGTTTTTGTCTGTTTGATGCTGCTAACAGGCCAATCTGTAGTGTCCATCATCCAGTTATGTTTTTTGTTGTTTTTTGTATCTGTTAGGGTCTCCTGCCCTGTGCTGCCACGTCGTCATGGCAACCGGGAGACAAGTGCTAGCGGAGTAACCTGAGCGCAGCTGATACTCCGGTTCGGGTCTTTTGCTGTGCAGTGGTTACAGGCTCTGTGCACGGCAGGGGATCCGGTGCTGGTTTTTGTGCCCACAGTCTGTGAGGTCTGAGTGGGGCGTGGACAGCACCTGCTTTATAAGGCCTCTTCTCAGGTTAAGCAGATGCTTCTGAATCTTTGTTGGTTAGTCAGTTCCTGAAAGTTAGCCAGTACTGTGTAGCTTTGTATTTGTTGTTGCTTACTGCAAATAGGCCTGGGGATTTGGTACTACACTCTGCCAATCCAGACCTAGCAGTAAGACTGGAGTCAGTCGTTTAGCTTGCTGGGGTTCTTTTACTACTCTGTGAACTTAGCAAGTTTGCGGCTGTATTCTAAGACTTGCCTGCCTAAATCCTGTCTCACTGTGCAAGGTGTCAGGTGTCAGTTTAGTGGCAGTAAGCTGAACCTGTGCACTGCAAGTGAGAATTAGGATTGTGGAGACTCTCCTTGTGTCTATCATTCCATCTCTGACCAAGGAGTTTACTGCCACACCCGTTGGTAACCCTTTAGGGTTTTGCTGTTGCCCTTAGCAACAGCATTTCGGGTTCTCTACGTATTAAAACACAACATCTTGCTTTTCCCATCTGAGCATTACTAATACTAGGGAGACACCCAGTTCCTTAGCCTCTGGGCTTCACTGTTCACTTTGTGTGTATTTTGTTACCCTATCACCTTCTGTGTCTGTCTGTGAGTTCATTTGCTTTGCATACCTATCCGTTCAGACACCAGTACATTCCTGCAGGCACTGGTGTGCATAACAGTTCAAACACCAGTACATTCCTGCAGGCACTGGAGTGCATAACAGTTCTGACACCAGTACATTCCTGCAGGCACTGGTGTGCATAACAGTATCCAACACACAAAGCACTACTTCCTTATTTTATTTTTTGTGGGCTGGCTGCTTGGCTGCTGCTTTGTCTTTAGCACTGTCGTGCGTGCGTGTTCTTGAAGAGCGCCTTCTTGGTGAGGCCATTGGCGAGGCAAGTGGAGTAGTTGATGCAGAACTGGTGCTTTGTTGGTGTTGCTGCTGGGCCCTGAGGGTTTCATTGATGTTGTTGAGTGTGGCATTGAGTTCCCGTGTTGCTGCCGTGTGATTATCCATGCTGCGTGATATACTTTCAATGAGGCTTTGATTGTTTTCTAATATATTGATATAGCTTTATTGTTGTCTGTGCTGCTCATCCATTATGCGTTGTAAGTTGCCCATTACTTGGGTCATGTCTGCACACATGATTTCAATTGTGTTTTCTATTCTCGTGGTGGATTCGTTTTGTCTGCTGATATTGTGGCTTATTCGCCTGAGGTGATTTGGCAGGCTTGTTAAGATTTGTGTCTGTCTACGCAGGCAGTCCTGGTTAGTGGCCTGCTATATAGCCCAACTGTCCCAAAAAACTTGATCCGGGACTTGGGGTACTGGTGTTGTTGGGGTCAGTTGTGCTGGTGGTGTGTGTTGTGGGGGAGGAGTACTCACAGGTGCTGGGGCGGTGTTTGCTTCAGTGATTGGCTGCAGTTGTAACACAAATGTCTCCTCCATTTCACTTTCTTGCTGTTGTGTTGGTGGACTGCTGGGCTCGTTGTTGGATTCTGGAAGGAGAAAGCATTTAGGTTTATATAGCCATATCTGTTTTTAAAATGTGGCCAAAACAAAGGTCACTACACACAAGTGAATGCATCTTCGACATAATCTGCATAACCACAACATCACTACTGCCTTTAAAGGCTGGACATGGCTCTCTCATTGTTGGTTTGGTGCTTCTATCAATGGAAGAGCAACAACATTTTTGCTTTTATATATATACGACATACTCCACGAAAAATTGGTTTGCTGGTTAACAAAGGCCATCATTTTTTTATAACCAAATTTAAGAGTAAAATATTTTAGCATGTTAAAACTAACATATGTAAAAGCATCAACACACAACAATGATCACACACTAACTCTTTGACACGCTTGGCCATCTGTTTCTGTTGCCGCATCTTCCAGACAATCTACAACTGTATGGCTGAAGTGGACACACATATATTGAATGTTGGTGAAAATCAAACATCCACTTTGTAGCCATTTAGTGGTTGTTGTTTTTCAGTACGTTTTGTTGGTTGTACTGTGTCTTCAGTTTTCCACAATCATTTTTACACTCATTTACAGATGACTAATCACTTATTATATTTTAGTTGACTACTCACCATCCAGATGAGGGGAGTGTGGTTGTCGTCTTGGTGGAGTCTGTAAAATTTGCTGTGGTGGTATGAAAGAGACTACTGATATTCTTCGTGTTGGTGGAACCTCCTGTGTTTTGGGCTGGACATCCAACCGTGGTCTCTTGGGTGGGACGTGTGTGCGCTTTTTGTGGGGTTCGGGAGGGTGTCTTCTGCTCGCACTGCCTTGTATTGATGGTCATATTTGTACAAACACAAATATTGTAGTAACATTCCTTAACAAACAAAACCGGCACTACAATGGGCACTTTAGCTGCTGCCGCAGCCTCATCATCATCCGATGTCATAGGACTGACTGGAGGTTGGTCGGTTGTTTTCTTGGGCAACACTGTCCAACGACATTAAAAATGTTACAATAAAAAACATACAAGATTGCCAAATACACATGTACACTCAGGATAGTGATACGCAGGACTAAATGTAGAGAACACATACATGGCCCACTATACCAACTATATCAAACAACACTAGATAACCAAAACATATTGCTTATAAAATTAACTTTAAATAGTCTGATTTGTCATTTTATAACACCTGTGTGAAGTGTCCCAACAAACACACACTAGTCCACCATCACAACAAAAGTAACGTAAAGAATCAACACATTTGTACAACTATCAAATACATAAGACACTGATAAAGTAGTGTTGGAGAAAGTATCAAATACAGCAGGCAACCGCTAAAAACTATGATTTCATCACAAAACACAAAGATTACATGTTGCATCAATTACCTTGCACATGCCACTGTCTCCTCATTTAATGATGCCTTTACCAGCATAGCACATCTGAAAATGTGGTCCACATGTATTAATCTGGAGAAGGAATAAGGAAGTGATAATCCAGTGATATATGCAAGGTGAAAAACGCACCAGCCAATCAGCTGCTAACTGATATTTTACATATTGGATCTGATTGTCTGGTGCCTTTAAAACACCTTGCACATATTACTGGTTAAACACTTCCTTGTGCCTTCTCCAGGTTAATACATCTTCCCCACTGTGTCTGATACCATGTTCTATGCAAAATGCAAATACAGACACCAGGGATGGGTAAGCTTCAGGCCTCCAGCTGTTGTTGAACTACACATGCCAGCATGCCTTGCTGCAGTTTTGTTATTTTGCCATGCTTAAACTGTTGTAGGGCATGCTGTGATGTGTAGTTTAACAACAGCTGGAGGGAGTAAGGGTCATCATCCCTGACATACACAGTTCAAATTTATAACAAGTACATGTGATGAAGGACATGTTTTGTGTTTAATAATTTAAGTCTGCATAAAGCTATACCCAAATTAAAAATTGAAACCAAAAACCATGTTATGTGCTACATTGGGTTTAGTAGTAAAAATTAAAAATGGCAAGGTTGTTACTTCCGTCTACTCCAAGATGCAAGTTACGCAATAGGCAACATGACACACATAATCTGAAAAAAAAAAAAAACAGAGTATGTTACAACAAAATAATCCATACTCACCAGCCTGCCTTGGGCGATCCAAATCACGGACATGTGTTGCAGACACAACTTCTGGAGGTATTAGGCTCCGCATGGGCTCCTCGTAGTCCAGATATCTGGCAATGTAGGGCTGACCCCCACCGGTCTTCCGAGCCGACTTCGACTCCTTGGCATTTTTGCCTTCACACGGCGCTTGATGTCATAGTACCGTTTGCGGCATGTGTCCTCCGTCCGCTTGACCACCCCCTCACTATTCACTGCAGTAACATTTTTGGCCCACAGCACCGACTTCCTACGTGATGCTACCTTTGCTGACTCAGGCCCAAATAGCTGCCGCTGATACTTCATCAGCTCCCGCACCAATGCCACATTTTCAGCATAACTAAATTTAACATTGCGGCCAGTCTTTGTAGTGGTGCGTGGCTGCGTAGCAGCATGACTGTCACTGTCACTCGAGGCTGCAGCAGCAACCTCACCTACCTCCTCCACCTCACTAACCTCCTCCCTATCACTCACCTCCTCCACCTCAATCCCACCCTCCACCTCACTCACCTCACCCACCTAAGAGTCAGACATAATTTGGACTAACAACAATTAACACAGAAAATAAAAAAAACCTCCTCCACTACCACCACCACACACACACACACACACACACACACACACACACACACAAACACTGAGACTCAAAAAAACAAAAACACTAGGACAAAAAAAGAAGACAAACCCAAAAAATACAAGACTACAAGAATGACAAGACTACTTTCAAACACAATACAACACTCAGAACTCGCAATAAAAAATCTCCTCCAAAAAAAACACTACTCACCAAACTCCACAGCACAACCTCTCTCCTCACCACTAACTAAACCCACGAGGTGCGGATGGTTTGGGGCGTATTTATATGGTTGCGCACAGACACTCCTACATCTGAAACACAACCAATCACGAACGGGGATGAAAAACAAAACTAAAAGTGAAAATGCGGTCGTGGTTGAAAAATAACCCTGCCGCGTTTAACATAGAAAATAAACCTGTAAAAACACAAAACACGTACGCAAACGACAATGACGGCCGTAAATGTGCCAAAAAAAAACGACTGGCATCGACATCGGAAAACACGAAAACCATAAACTCGCCTGCTTAGTAACTTGGCGTATATAGTTTCAAAAAGTTGCATGAAAATGCACCCGATACAAAACGAGTTTAAACACTACACAAACCGACTCAAACATGAATATTAGTAAATATAGGCCGTGGTCGGAATTTTGAAAAATTGGGTTGCCAGATTGGCTCAGATCGGGAAAACTGAAGATCTGTTATCCTATATGCTCCCAACAAGATTGGGGTTCCTGTTTCCAAGCAGACTATTGCACGCTGGATCTGAATTACGATTAAGGGGTATATTTACTAAAATTCGTATTTTCCCGTCTGAGGTCAAAGTTCAATCACGAATGACATCGAAAGTGTAAAGTTGCAACTTTTTGAATTTATTACGACTAATTTACTAAACTGTCGTATTCTGCATTTTCGGATTTACCGATGTCAATGTCATTCGGGTTTTTTTGCAGTGTTTTACGTGAGTGACTTGTAAAACACTGCCGACTTTAATACAATGAATCTCGGCCGGATCTGAGAGATCCGTGCTGGGCTTCATTGTGCACCTTTTTAAAAATTTAAATCAGTGTTAAAATAAAAAAAAAAATTGCGTGGGGTCCCCCCTCCTAAGCCAAACCAGCCTCGGGCTCTTTGAGCCGATCCTGGTTGCAGAAATATGGGGGGAAAAATGTCAGGGGTTCCCCCATATTTAAACAACCAGCACCGGGCTCTGCGCCTGGTCCTGGTTCCAAAAATACGGGGGACAAAAGCGTAGGGGTCCCCCGTATTTCTGAAACCAGCACCGGGCTCCACTAGCCAGATACATAATGCCACAGCCGGGGGACACTTTTATCTAGGTCCCTGCGGCCCTGGCATTACATAACCAACTAGTCATCCCTGGCTGGGGTACCCTGAAGGAGTGGGGGCCCCTTCAATCAAGGGGTCCCCCCCTCCAGCCACCCAAGGGCCAGGGGTGAAGCCCGAGGCTGTCCCCCCCATCCAAGGGCTGCGGATGGGAGGCTGATAGCCTTTTTGTCAAAAAAAGAATATTGTTTTTAGTAGCAGTACTACAAGTCCCAGCAAGCCTCCCCCGCAAGCTGGTACTTGGAGAACCACAAGTACCAGCATGCGGTAGAAAACCGGGCACGCTGGTACCTGTAGTACTACTACTAAAAAAATACCCCAATAAAAACATAAGACACACACCTTGAAAGTAAAACTTTAATACATACATCCACACCTCCATATACACATACTTACCTATGTTCACACGAGGGTCGGTCCTCTTCTCCATGTAGAATCCATGGTGTACCTGTTGAAAAAATTATACTCACAAAATCCAGTGTAGATGGCTCCTCTTTTAATCCATTTGTAATCCAGGTACTTTGCAAAATAACAAAACGGACACCCGACCTCGCACTGAAAGGGGCCCCCTGTTTTCACATGGGACCCCTTTCCCCGAATGCCAGGAACCCCCTCTGACTTATGTCTAAGACGGTTCAATCAGCCAATCAGGGAGCGCCACGTTGTGGCACCCTCCTGATTGGCTGTGTGCTCCTGTAGTGTATGACAGGCAGCACACGGCAATGTTACAATGTAGCACCTATGCGCTCCATTGTAACCAATGGTGGGAACTTTGTGGTCAGCGGTTGACCGAAAGTAACCTCACCGCTGACCACAAAGTTCCCACCATTGGTTATAATGGAGCGCATAGGCGCTACATTGTAACATTGCCGTGTGCTGCCTGTCATACACTACAGGAGCACACAGCCAATCAGGAGGGTGCCACAACGTGGCGCTCCCTGATTGGCTGATGGAACCGTCTTAGACATAAGTCAGAGGGGGTTCCTGGCATTCGGGGAAAGGGGTCCCATGTGAAAACATGGGGCCCCTTTCAGTGCGAGGTCGGGTGTCCGTTTTGTTATTTTGCAAAGTACCTGGATTACAAATGGATTAAAAGAGGAGCCATCTACACTGGATTTTGTGAGTATAATTTTTTCAACAGGTACACCATGGATTCTACATGGAGAAGAGGACCGACCCTCGTGTGAACATAGGTAAGTATGTGTATATGGAGGTGTGGATGTATGTATTAAAGTTTTACTTTCAAGGTGTGTGTCTTATGTTTTTATTGGGGTATTTTTTTAGTAGTAGTACTACAGGTACCAGCGGGCCCGGTTTTCCACCGCATGCTGGTACTTGTGGTTCTCCAAGTACCAGCTTGCGGGGGAGGCTTGCTGGGACTTGTAGTACTGCTACTAAAAACAATATTCTTTTTTTTACAAAAAGGCTATCAGCCTCCCATCCGCAGCCCTTGGATGGGGGGACAGCCTCGGGCTTCACCCCTGGCCCTTGGGTGGCTGGAGGGGGGGACCCCTTGATTGAAGGGGTCCCCACTCCTCCAGGGTACCCCGGCCAGGGGTGACTAGTTGGTTATGTAATGCCAGGGCCGCAGGGACCTAGATAAAAGTGTCCCCCAGCTGTGGCATTATGTATCTGGCTAGTGGAGCCCGGTGCTGGTTTCAGAAATACGGGGGACCCCTACGCTTTTTGTCCCCTGTATTTTTGGAACCAGGACCAGGCGCAGAGCCCGGTGCTGGTTGTTTAAATATGGGGGAACCCCTATCATTTTCCCCCCCATATTTTTTCAACCAGGGCCGGCTCAAAGAGCCCGAGGCTGGTTTGGCTTAGGAGGGGGGACCCCACGCATTTTTTTTTTTTTAAATAACACTTTCCCACCCCTTCCCACTGAAAAACATGCACGGATCTCATGGATCCGTGCATGCCTATCCAAACACGGGGAAAAAAAGCAGGTCTGTTTTTTTTAGCACTTTTTCACGAATTGTATTTCAGCACGGCAGTGTTTGGCTATTGTCGGCAGTGTTTGTGATTTGCACTTCTTAGTAAATGACCGATTTCTACCAAATTGCAGGCGTATTTGACCGATGGTGTATTGATTCGTAATTTTTTCTAGGACTTCCAAAATATTACGAATGCCCTCATCACTGCCGAGATTTTTGCTTAGTAAATTCCCGAGATGACACTTTGAAGAAAAAACGTCATCTCGGTCAAAATCGGGACCTTAGTAAATATACCCCTAAGTTTGCTAGTGTTACGGCTGGATTGCCATTACCGAAATCGGTGAAGGCCCATTCTACCAAGAAGGGGGGCTCATCCTGGGCGGCTAACCGAGGGGTCTCGGGTGTATAGCCTTGCAGAGCAGCGACTTCGTCGGGTTCAAACAATTTTGCAAATATTCTACAAGTTTGATACCCTGGCGGTTGAGGCCCTCTTGTTTAGGCAATCGGTGCTGCAGAGTCGTCCGCACTCTCCCGCCTGTTCTAGAGCTTTGGTATAGACACCATGGTCCTTTTGGAGTCCCCAGCATCCTCTAGGACGTATGAGAAAAACGAGTTTTATGGTAAGAACTTACCTTTGTTAAAACTCTTTCTGCGAGGTACACTGGGCTCCACAAGGATTGGACAATGGGGTGTAGAGTAGGATCTTGATCCGAGGCACCAACAGGCTCAAAGTTTTGACTGTTCCCAGAATGCATAGCGCCGCCTCCTATATCACCCTGCCTCCCAGCACAGGAGCTCAGTTTTTAGTTAACCAGCCCAATGCAGTAGCAGGAAAAGAGACGACAACGGTTAGTAGCCACATACACAACACTCTCGCGACAAGAGAAGTGTCAGCGGCTAATGCCATACCAACCCAAAGAAGCTAAGTGCGTCAGGGTGGGAGCCTTGTGGAGCCCAGTGTACCTCGCAGCAAGAGTTTTAACAAACGTAAGTTCTTACCATAAAACTTGTTTTCTGCTGCGGAGTACACTGGGCTCCACAAGGATTGGACAATGGGGATGTCCTAAAGCAGTTCCTTATGGGAGGGGATACACTGTAGCGGGCACAAGAACCCGGCGTCCAAAGGAAGCATCCTGGGAAGCGGCAGTATCGAAGGCATAGAACCTTATGAACGTGTTCCCTGAGGACCACGTAGCTGCCTTGCACAATTATTCAAGGGTCGCACCACGTTGGGCCGCCCAAGAAGGTCCAACAGACCGAGTAGAATGGGCCGTAATGTGATCAGGAGCAGAGAGACCAGCCTTCACATAAGCATGTGCAATCACCATTCTAATCCAGGGACGTGCAGTCAGGGGAGGCAGGGGAGGCAGTGCCTCCCTTGTCATTAATTACTAACATAATACAAAGAAGATACATATGACACATATCCTGTGTCATATGTATCTGCTTTATATTATTCTAATAATTTTAGTGTATTAAACTAGTTTGGGAGGCACTGACAACAGTGCCTCCCGTAGACAGTGGGAACGGGGTTAAAGCGGGGGGCGGGGCCAAGCACTGGGCTGTAAAAGCCCATTAAAACAAGAGGGGAAAGCGGCACTTCTACAAGTGCCTCGCTGGCAGGGAAAGCACGCCCCTGCCAGCGAGGAACATGTGATTGGACAGCGGATCCAGTGCTGGATCCGCTGGCCCAATCACAAGTACACAGCGGCAGGACAAGGAAGGGACTCTGAAGCTCCCCTTCCTTCATTCCCCTTGACCCCTCTCCTGCCGAAGGGACAGCATCCGCCAGCACCAGCAGTCAGATCCTGCTGGCCTCTCATCTGGCGCAACACAGTTGCTGAGGTACGGAAAAAGTATTGATTTGTAAGGCGCACCCCCCTCATTGTCCGGTCCCCGTGCTGCCTATGCCCACTCACCCATCCATGTGCCGCGGCCGCGCTTCCTCCCCTCCCTCTCACTGCGGAGGTGCCGCGGCTCTCTCCTCCCCCGCAGCAGCCGGCAACCCCTATCTCTCCTCGTGCATTGGCTCTCTCCCCCGGCGGCCAGTAAACCCCGTTATCTCCCCCTGCGGATGCCGTCTTCATCTGCAGCGCCAGCGGCTTTCAACACCCCAGCCGCCGATGGGTCGTTGTGTCCGCTGGCTGCCTCGGAGCAGGAGGTAGGACTGGGGCACATATGAATAGATCCGGCCTGGTGGAAGGGGGAGTGCCTCCCCAGCCATTTTTCTCACCGCACGTCACTGTTCTAATCCATCTGGCCAGGGTCTGCTTGTGAGCAGGCCAGCCACGTTTGTGAAATCCAAACAAAACAAAGAGAGAATCAGATTCCTAATAGAAGCAGTTCACTTCACATAGATACGGAGAGCCCATACCACATCCAAAGACCTCTCTTTGGGAGACAAATCAGGAGAGACAAAGGCTGGAACTACAATCTCCTGATTAAGGTGGAACGAAGAAACCACCTTAGGTAAATATCCGGGACGAGTCCTAAGAACCGCCCAGTCACGGTGAAAAATCAGATATGGGGAACAACAAGACAAGGCACCCAGATCCGACACTCTTCTAGCAGAGGCAATAGCCAGCAAGAACACCACCTTAAGGGAAAGCCACTTAAGGTCAGCTGAACCAAGGGGTTCAAATGGAGGCTCCTGCAAAGCCTCCAAAACCACCGACAAGTCCCAAGGAGCCACAGGCGGGACATAGGGAGGTTGGATACGCAACACACCCTGGGGTAAATTTACTAACATTCGTAATTTTCGGAAAAAGGTCAAAGTTCAATCACGAATGACATCGAAAGTGTAAAACTGCAACTTTTTGAATTGATTACGACTAATTTACTAAGCTGTCGTATTCGGGTTTTTCTTTTGTTCCGATGTCGATGTCATTCGTGTTTTTTTTTCTATTTTTACGGCAGTGATTAGCAAAACACTGCCGACTTTTTAAAAAAGAATCTCGGCCGGATCTGTGTGATCCGTGCTGGGGTTCATTTTTTTTTTTTTTTTTTTAAATTAAACAGTGTAAAATTAAAAAAAAAATTGCGTGGGGTCCCCCCTCCTAAGCATAACCAGCCTCGGGCTCTTTGAGCCGATCCTGGTTGCAGAAATATGGGGGGAAAAATGACAGGGGTTCCCCCATATTTAAGCAACCAGCATCGGGCTCTGCGCCTGGTCCTGGTTCCAAAAATACGGGGGACAAAAAGAGTAGGGGTCCCCCGTATTTTTAAAACCAGCACCGGGCTCCACTAGCTGGACAGATAATGCCACAGCCGGGGGTCACTTTTATATAGTGCCCTGCGGCCGTGGCATCAAAAATCCAACTAGTCACCCCTGGCCGGGGTACCCTTGGGGAGTGGGGACCCCTTCAATCAAGGGGTCCCCCCCCCCAGCCACCCAAGGGCCAGGGGTGAAGCCCGAGGCTGTCCCCCCCCCATCCAATGGGCTGCGGATGGGGGGGCTGATAGCCTTTGTTGTAAATGAAAAGATATTGTTTTTAGTAGCAGTACTACAAGTCCCAGCAAGCCTCCCCCACATGCTGGTACTTGGAGAACCACAAGTACCAGCATGCGGCGGAAAAACGGGCCCGCTGGTACCTGTAGTACTATTACTAAAAAAATACCCAAATAAACACAAGACACACACACCTTGAAAGTAAAGATTTATTACATACATGCACACAAACATACATACATACTTACCTTATGTTCACACGCAGGTCGGTCCTCTTGTCCAGTAGAATCCATGGGGTACCTGTAGAAAAAATTATACTCACAAAATCCAGTGTAGATCGGTCCTCTTCAAATCCATTTGTAATCCAGGTACTTGATTAAAATAAAAAAACGGACACACGAGCCACGAACTGAAAGGGGCCCCATGTTTTCACATGGGACTCCTTTCCCCGAATGCCAGAAACCCACTCTGACTTCTGTCTAAGTGGGTTTCTTCAGCCAATCAGGGAGCGCCACGTTGTAGCACTCTCCTGATCGGCTGTGTGCTCCTGTCCTGAATGACAGGCGGCACACGGCAGTGTTACAATGTAGCGCCTATGCGCTCCATTGTAACCAATGCTGGGAACTTTCTGCTCAGCGGTGACGTCACTTTAGGTCAACCGCAGGGCAGAAAGTTCCCACCATTGGTTACAATGGAGCGCATAGGCGCTACATTGTAACACTGCCGTGTGCCGCCTGTCACTCAGTACAGGAGCACACAGCCGATCAGGAGGGTGCTACAACGTGGCGCTCCCTGATTGGCTGAAGAAACCCACTTAGACAGAAGTCAGAGTGGGTTTCTGGCATTCGGGGAAAGGAGTCCCATGTGAAAACATGGGGCCCCTTTCAGTTCGTGGCTCGTGTGTCCGTTTTTTTATTTTAATCAAGTACCTGGATTACAAATGGATTTGAAGAGGACCGATCTACACTGGATTTTGTGAGTATAATTTTTTCTACAGGTACCCCATGGATTCTACTGGACAAGAGGACCGACCTGCGTGTGAACATAAGGTAAGTATGTATGTATGTTTGTGTGCATGTATGTAATAAATCTTTACTTTCAAGGTGTGTGTGTCTTGTGTTTATTTGGGTATTTTTTTAGTAATAGTACTACAGGTACCAGCGGGCCCGTTTTTCCGCTGCATGCTGGTACTTGTGGTTCTCCAAGTACCAGCATGCGGGGGAGGCTTGCTGGGACTTGTAGTACTGCTACTAAAAACAATATCTTTTCATTTACAACAAAGGCTATCAGCCCCCCATCCGCAGCCCATTGGATGGGGGGGGACAGCCTCGGGCTTCACCCCTGGCCCTTGGGTGGCTGGGGGGGGGGACCCCTTGATTGAAGGGGTCCCCACTCCCCCAGGGTACCCCGGCCAGGGGTGACTAGTTGGATTTTTGATGCCACGGCCGCAGGGCCCTATATAAAAGTGACCCCCGGCTGTGGCATTATCTGTCCAGCTAGTGGAGCCCGGTGCTGGTTTTAAAAATACGGGGGACCCCTACTCTTTTTGTCCCCCGTATTTTTGGAACCAGGACCAGGCGCAGAGCCCGATGCTGGTTGCTTAAATATGGGGGAACCCCTGTCAATTTTTTCCCCATATTTCTGCAACCAGGATCGGCTCAAAGAGCCCGAGGCTGGTTATGCTTAGGAGGGGGGACCCCACGCAATTTTTTTTTTGGAAAAAAACCACTTTCCCACCCCTTCCCACTGATAGACATGCACGGATCTCATGGATCCCTGCATGCCTATGCAATCACGAATATAAAAAGCAGGTCTGCTTTTTTTTTAGCACTTTTTTGCGATTTGTAATTTTTCACGGCAGTGTTTTCCTCTTTGGAGATTTGCACTTTTTAGTAAATGACCGAGTTCTACTAATTTGCTGGTGTATTTTGACCGATGGTGTATTCATTCGTATTTTTTTACAACTACTTCCAAAAAAATACGAATGCCCTCATCTCTGCCGTGATTTGAGTTTAGTAAATTACCGAGATGACACTTTGAAGAAAAAACGGCATCTCGGTCAAAATCGGGACCTTAGTAAATTTACCCCCCTGAGTGAAAGTATGAACATCAGGTAAAGTCACAATTTTTCTCTGAAACCACACCGACAAGGCAGAAATATGAACCTTGAGGGAGGCCAGACGCAGGCCTAAATCTAGGCCTTGCTGCAGAAAAGCCAAAAGTTTGGCTGTACTAAATTTGGAAGCGTCATAATTGTTAGACGCGCACCAAACAAAGTAAGAATGCCAGACCCTATGATAAATCCGAGCAGAAGCCAGTTTCCGGGCCCGCAACATAGTTTTAATGACCTCTTCAGGAAAACCCTTAGCCCTCAAGACGGAAGCTTCAAGAGCCACGCCGTCAAAGATAGCCAGGCTAGGTCCTGGTAGACACAGGGGCCCTGAACGAGGAGGTCTGGGCGTTGTGGAAGTAGAAGAGGACGCTCTGACGATAGGCCTTGCAGGTCTGAGAACAGTGCCGTCTGGGCCACGCCGGAGCTATGAGAAGCAGATTTCCTTTTTCTTGCTTGAACTTCAGAATTACCCTGGGCAGGAGTGACACCGGAGGGAACACGTACGGCAGCCGAAACCTCCACGGCACCGCCAGCGCAGCCACGAATGCTGCTTGAGGATCCCTTGTCCTTGTTCCGAAGACCGGAACCTTGTGATTGTGTCGAGACGCCATCAGTTCCACGTCTGGAAGGCCCCACTTTTCCACTAGGAGTTGAAACACTTCTGGATGGAGGCCCCACTCGCCGGCATGCACGTCCTGACGACTGAGAAAGTCCGCTTCCCAATTCAGGACTCCCGGAATGAATATTGCCGATATGGCCGGTAGACGGCGTTCTGCCCAATGTAGAATCTGTGAGACTTCCTTCATTGCCAAGCGGCTTTGAGTGCCGCCTTGATGATTTATGTAAGCCACTGTGGTGGTGTTGTCCGACTGTACTTAGACAGGACGGTTCTGAATTACATGCTGGGCCAGGTTCAATGCATTGAAGACCACCCGCAATTCCAGAATGTTGATCGAGAGGAGAGATTCCTCTTTGGTCCACCGACCCTGAAGGGAGTGTTGCTCCAGCACCGCGCCCCCAACACCTCTTAGACTGGTATCTGTCGTCAACAGGACCCAGTTGGATATCCAGAAGGGACGGCCCCTGCCCAATTGTTGGTCCAGGAGCCACCAGAGCAGCGACAGGCGGACCTCCGGAGTCAATGAGATCATTTGAGACCTGATCCGGTGAGGCAGGCCATCCCACTTGGCTAGAATCAGCCTCTGAAGAGGGCGAGAATGGAATTGAGCATACTCCACCATGTCGAATGCTGAGACCATGAGGCCCAGCACCTGCATTGCCGAATGTATCGACACTTGAGGACGAGAAAGGAACCAACGAATCCTGTCCTGAAGCTTCAGGACTTTCTCCTGAGACAAGAACAACCGCTGGTTGTGAGTGTCCAATAGCGCTCCCAGGTGCACCATACTCTGAGCAGGGACCAGAGAGGATTTCTTCCAGTTGATGAGCTACCTTGGTGAAGACTCGCGGAGCCGTTGTTAAACCAAAAGGTAACGCCCGAAACTGGTAATGAAGGTTGCCAATAGCGAACCTCAGGTATTGCTGATGTGACGCTGCTATAGCAATGTGCAGGTAAGCATCCTGTATGTCCATGGAGACCATGTAGTCCCCAGGTTCCAAGGCCAGAACTATAGAGCGAAGGGTTTCCATACGGAACTTGGAAACCTTCACAAACTTGTTCAATGCCTTGAGGTTGAGAATGGGCCGGGAGGATCCATTCGGTTTCGGGACTAGAAACAGCGGGGAATAGTACCCCCGGCCCCTCTGAGCAAGAGGCACCAGTACTACAACTCCTGTATCCAGGAGGGTCTGTACCACCGAATGCAGAGTGTTTGCCTTTGCCTGGTCTGTCTGGCAAAATCGATGAGGGGGTCGGTTTTTGAAGGCTATGGCGTAACCTCGAGTGACGACTTCCTGTACCCAGGCATCTGAAGTGGTCTTCAACCATTCCTGGGTATACCCTAGAAGCCGGCCCCCCACCCTGGGATCCCCCAGGGGAAGGCCAGCCCCATCATGCGGCAGGCTTATCGGTCTTGGAAGCTGGCTGACGGGCAGCCCAGGCTCTTTTGGGCTTTGGCTTACCAGGTTTGGAAGTGCAGGCCTGCTTGTGGTACGCCTGACCTTTTGCTTTACCTGAAGGGCGAAAGGGGCGAAAGGACATACCTTTAGCCTTCGACACAGAAGGAGCGGTATTTGGCAGACAGGCAGTTTTGGCAGTAGCCAAGTCAGCCACTATCTTATTTAAGTCCTCCCCAAACAGAATATCTCCCTTGAAAGGGAGTACCTCCAGGGTTTTTCTAGAGTCCAGATCCACAGACCAGGATCTCAGCCACAGTATCCGGTGAGCCAGGACTGACGTAGTAGAGGCCTTGGCTGCTAGGATACCGGGCATCAGAAGCCGCCTCTTTAATATAGCGAGAAGCTGTGACAATATATGACAAGCATTGTCTAGCATGGTCAGAGGAGATTTTAGCTTCTAACTCCAAGGCCCATGCTTCAATAGCCTCTGCAGCCCATGTAGCTGCAATAGTGGGTCTTTGTGTAGCACCCGTGAGGGTGTAAATCGCTTTCAGACAACCCTCCACACGCTTATCCGTAGGCTCTTTTAGAGACGTGACGGTAGTGACAGGCAGAGCTGAGGAAACCACCATCCTAGCCACATGTGAGTCCACTGGAGGAGGCGTTTCCCAATTCTTAGACAGCCCTGGCGCGAGGGGATAGCGAGCCAGGATCTTCTTTTGAGGCACAAACTTCATACCCGGGTTTTCCCAGGTTCCGGACGTATAATCATCACTAGGTGGTCAGAGTGAGGTAAATGTTATGCACACCAGTGCCTGCAGGAAAGTACTGGTGTCAGAACTGTTATGCACTCCAGTGTCTGCAGGAATGTACTGGTGTTTGAACTGTTATGCAAAACAGATGGACTCACAGACAAACTGGGGGATATGACATAATGTACACAGAAGGTGATAGGGTAACAAAATACACACAAAGTGAACAGAGAAGCCCAGAGGCTAAGGAACTGGGTATCTCCCTTGTATTAGAACTGCTCAGATGGAAAAGCAAGATGTTGTGTTTTAATACGTAGAGAACCCGAAATGCTGTTGCTAAGGGCAACAGCAAAACCCTAAAGGGTTACCAACGGGTGTGGCAGTAAACTCCTTGGTCAGAGATGGAATGATAGACACAAGGAGAATCTCCACAATCCTAATTCTCACTTGCAGTGCACAGGTTTTAGCTTACTGCCACTAAACTGACCCCTGACACCTAGCACAGTGAGACAGGATTAGACAGGCAAGTCTTAGAATACAGCCGCAAACTTGCTAAGTTCACAGAGTAGTAACAGAACCCCAGCAAGCTAAACGACTGACTCCAGTCTTACTGCTAGGTCTGGATTGGCAGAGTGTAATACCAAATCCCCAGGCCTATTTGCAGTAAGCAACAAACAAATACAAAGCTACACAGTACTGGCTAACTTTCATGAACTGACTAACCAACAAAGATTCAGCAGCATCTGCTTACCCTGAAAAGAGGCCTTATAAAGCAGGTGCTGTCCACGCCCCACTCAGACCTCACAGACTGTGAGCACAAAAACCAGCACCGGATCCCCTGCCATGCACAGAGCCTATAACCACTGCACAGCAAAAGACCCGAACCGGAGTATCAGCTGCGCTCAGGTTACACCACTAGCACTTGTCTCCCGGTTGCCATGACGACGTGGCAGCACAGGGCAGGAGACCCTAACAGTACCCCCCCTCTGACGAGGGGTCAAAGAACCCCTACCACCGGGTTTATCGGGGAACTGCGAGAAGAAAGAGCGTATCAGTCTGGGGGCATGAAGATCACAACTGCGCACCCACGACCGCTCCTCCGGGCCATACCCCTTCCAGTGCACCAAAAATGACAGCCGACCCCGAACCACCTTGGAGTCAAGAATCCTTTCAACAACAAACTCCCTCTGGCCACGTATCAGAAGAGGGGAAGGTCTTCCACTGGAAGAAGGATTACTAATCGCCCGTTTTAAAAGGGAACAATGAAATGTTTTATTGATACCCAAAGAACGGGGCAGATCTAACTGAAATGCCACCGGATTGATAACCCTGGTGATCTTATAAGGGCCGATGAACCGGGGCCCTAACTTATGAGATGGCTGTCTCAACTTCAAATTCTTGGTAGACAACCAGACGAAGTCTCCTAATTTGAAGCTGCAGGGTCTTTTCCGCTTATCAAAAACCCTTTTGGTCACTAATGACACAGACACAAGGGCTTTCTTCACTTTCCGCCAAATACCTCTAAGGACCGAAACCACAGAGGAACCACCAGGCGTGGAGTCCAGGGGGTCAAAAGAATTGGCCTTAGGATGATGCCCATACACACAAAGGAAGGGAGAGATCCCTGTAGCAGAGTGAGCCGCGTTGTTATAGGCAAACTCCGCCATGGACAGATGAGCAACCCAGTCAGTCTGACACTTGGAGACATAACACCTGAGGAACTGCTCCAAGGACTGGTTCACCCTTTCAGTCTGCCCATTAGACTGCGGATGGTAGCCTGACGACAAGCTGACAGAAATCTGGAGATCGGAACAAAATGCCCTCCAGAATTTGGCCACAAACTGGGATCCGCGGTCAGAGACCACATCAAGTGGCAACCCGTGGAGACGCACAACATGCAGCATAAATAATTCAGACAGGCGTCTGGCTGATGGCAGCCCAACCAGTGGAACGAAGTGCGCCATCTTCGAAAACCTGTCAACGACAACCCAGATGGCTGTCATCCCCGAGGATTTGGGCAAGTCCACCACAAAATCCATTGAAATGTGGGTCCATGGCTTAGATGGGATAGAGAGTGGATGTAATGGGCCAACAGGAACCCCTCTAGGAGTCTTATTTCGGGCACAGATGTCACATGCCCGAACCCACTGATCCACATCCTTAGCCACCGAGGGCCACCGCACCGCCCTAGATAGCAACTCCCGAGTTCTGGCAATACCCGGGTGACCTGCCGACTTCTTGGCATGGAATTCCAGGAACACTCGCTGTCTTAACCTAGGAGGCACAAACAAAAGACCTACCGGAAGGTCTGGAGGAGCCTGCTCCTGTGCTCTAAGGACTAATGATAAGAGGTCCTGGGTAATGCCCACTTTAATACATGATGGGGAAACAATGGGCAACGGCTCCTCGGTGGTCTCCTGGATTGGAGCAAAACTCCGCGAGAGCGCATCAGCCTTGATGTTTTTTGACCCAGGGCGATATGTTATCAAAAAATTAAAGCGAGCAAAAAACAAAGCCCATCGTGCCTGCCTGGCATTGAGACGCTTCGCTGACTCTAAATATGCCAGATTCTTATGGTCAGTGAGAATTGAGACCACAAACTTAGCCCCCTCAAGCCAGTGTCTCCACTCCTCGAGTGCATCCTTAATAGCCAACAATTCCCGGTTACCCACGTCATAATTCATCTCGGCAGGCGAAAATTTACGGGAAAAGTAAGCACAGGGATGAAGGCGATTATCAGACACTCCCATCTGAGAAAGCACTGCCCCAATACCCATCTCAGAGGCATCCACCTCCACCACAAAAGGACGCTCTGGATCTGGGTGTCGCAGCACCTTGGCCGAAACAAATGCCCTTTTGAGACGGGCAAAAGCCGCTTTAGCCTCACAAGACCAGTGAGCAACATCCGCCCCTTTCTTAGTGAGTGCCACCAAGGGCGCCACTATAGACGAAAATCCAGCGATAAATCGTCTATAAAAATTCGCAAAGCCCAGGAAACGCTGAAGCGCCTTCAAACTAGTGGGCTGCACCCAATCCAGGACTGCCTGTACCTTGGAACCCTCCATTTGGAAACCTTCTGGGGAGATAATATATCCTAGAAATGCGATTTGCTGAACTTCAAATTCGCACTTCTCCAGCTTCGCCCCAAGCCGGTGGTCTCTGAGTTTCTGGAGGACTAAGCGTACATGCTTCCGATGTTCCTCCAGGGAATGGGAGAAGATTAGGATGTCATCTAAGTATACAACTAAGAATCTATCCAAATATTCCCTGAGCACATCATTCATGAAATCCTGGAAGACTGCCGGGGCATTACAGAGCCCAAAAGGCATCACCAAATATTCATAATGCCCTGAGTGGGTATTAAAGGCAGTCTTCCATTCATCCCCCTCTCTTATTCGGATTAGATTGTACGCACCGCGTAGGTCAATCTTAGAAAAAATGGTGGCAGTACGAAGCTGGTCAAACAAGACCGAAATGAGAGGCAGTGGGTATGAGTTTTTAATCGTGATACGGTTCAATTCCCTGAAGTCGATGCAGGGTCGCAACGAACCGTCCTTTTTACCCACGAAGAAGAACCCCGACCCAACTGGAGACTGTGAAGGTCTGATAAATCCCTTAGCCAAGTTCTCCTGAATGTACTCTGCCATAGCCTGAGTCTCAGGACGTGACAGGGAGTACAACCTGCTCTTGGGAAGCTTAGCATTTGGCAACAAATCAATGGCACAGTCATAGGGGCGATGGGGAGGTGGTACCTCTGCAACTTTTTTGGAGAACACGTCCGCAAAATCTACATAACACCCTGGCAATCCTGGCAAACTTAGCTGCGAGAGCCTGACTGGAAGGCTCAAGCAACTCCTGAATCAATCAGTACCCCAATTAAGAATCTCCCCAGAGACCCAGTCAAATTGAGGATTGTGGGCCCTTAACCAGGGTAACCCCAACACCAATGGGGCAAAAGTACAGACAGTCACATAAAAGGACAATTTTTCAGAGTGTGTGGCTCCAATAAACAAAGAAATCTGGCTAGTGCAAGAGGTAATTTTACCTTGGGATAATGGTTCCCCGTTTAACCCACAAATCTCAATTTCCGATGCCAAGGGTACTAAGGGAACAGAGTGTTTCAGGGCGAATTGGTGGTCCATAAAAACCCCGTCGGCCCCACTGTCCACAAAGGCCTCAGTCTTGACAGTTTGACCGAGGATCTTCAAGGTCACCGGAATGATAAAAGTCTTCTTGGGAAATTCTGACTTCTGGCCTGACAGGATATTTCCCATCACCCTCAGGCCCTGAAGTTTTCCGGCTTTTCTGGGCATGATACTACCACATGACCTTTATTCCCACAGTACAAACACAACCCCTGCTGTCTCCTCCGCGTCTTCTCACGCGAGGAGAGGCGGGTAGCCCCAATCTGCATAGGCTCCTCAGAAAATTCCTCAGAGTCTGAGGTTCCCTTGGGAAGGAAGGAAATCTCAGTCTCCCTTTCAAGCCTACGCTCTCTCAGCCGTCTATCCACCCGGATGGATAACTGCATGAGCTGATCCAAGCTATCAGGCAAGGGATATTGTACCAGTTGGTCCTTTATCTGGTTAGAAAGACCTCTTCGGTACTGGTGTCTCAGGGCTGGGTCATTCCACTGGGTATTATGGGCCAACCTCCGAAACTCCGTACAGTAAACCTCAACTGGCCTTCGCCCTTGCTTAAGGATCGAAATCTGAGCCTCGGCTGAGGCCGTCTTGTCAGGGTCATCATACAACATGCCCAGTGCCGTAAAAAAAGCATCAACACTTTTAAGCGACGGACAGTCAGGCTGCAACCCATATGCCCAGACCTGTGGGTCTCCTTGTAGCAAGGAAATCACTATGCCCACCCGCTGAATCTCCGACCCAGAAGACTGAGGCCTAAGCCGGAAGTATAGCTTGCAGCTCTCCTTGAAACAAAAGAACTGCGAGCGATCTCCAGAAAAACGATCCGGGAGATTTACTTTCGGCTCCTTAACCCCTGCAGGTGCTGCTGCTGCGGGAGCTCCGCCAGCAGCCTGGGAGGTGTGCATTTTAATGGACAAATCATTAAATTGTCGAGTCAGGACCTGCACCTGATCGACCACCTGTTGCAACGTATTTTGAGGGGTATGCTCCATATTCCCACAAAATTTCAACAGGAGTATTAGGCTGCTGAATATGTTATGCACACCAGTGCCTGCAGGAAAGTACTGGTGTCAGAACTGTTATGCACTCCAGTGTCTGCAGGAATGTACTGGTGTTTGAACTGTTATGCAAAACAGATGGACTCACAGACAAACTGGGGGATATGACATAATGTACACAGAAGGTGATAGGGTAACAAAATACACACAAAGTGAACAGAGAAGCCCAGAGGCTAAGGAACTGGGTATCTCCCTTGTATTAGAACTGCTCAGATGGAAAAGCAAGATGTTGTGTTTTAATACGTAGAGAACCCGAAATGCTGTTGCTAAGGGCAACAGCAAAACCCTAAAGGGTTACCAACGGGTGTGGCAGTAAACTCCTTGGTCAGAGATGGAATGATAGACACAAGGAGAATCTCCACAATCCTAATTCTCACTTGCAGTGCACAGGTTTTAGCTTACTGCCACTAAACTGACCCCTGACACCTAGCACAGTGAGACAGGATTAGACAGGCAAGTCTTAGAATACAGCCGCAAACTTGCTAAGTTCACAGAGTAGTAACAGAACCCCAGCAAGCTAAACGACTGACTCCAGTCTTACTGCTAGGTCTGGATTGGCAGAGTGTAATACCAAATCCCCAGGCCTATTTGCAGTAAGCAACAAACAAATACAAAGCTACACAGTACTGGCTAACTTTCATGAACTGACTAACCAACAAAGATTCAGCAGCATCTGCTTACCCTGAAAAGAGGCCTTATAAAGCAGGTGCTGTCCACGCCCCACTCAGACCTCACAGACTGTGAGCACAAAAACCAGCACCGGATCCCCTGCCGTGCACAGAGCCTATAACCACTGCACAGCAAAAGACCCGAACCAGAGTATCAGCTGCGCTCAGGTTACACCACTAGCACTTGTCTCCCGGTTGCCATGACGACGTGGCAGCACAGGGCAGGAGACCCTAACAGTAAAACTTGTTTAATCACCTTCTGACGCTTGAACCTATCTGTTTTTTTAGGAGGGACGGATGGCTCGGGATCATCCGTAATCTGCAGAATTAATTTAACAGCCTCTAAAAGATCAGCAACATCCACATGTGAACTACCCTCCCCATCAGCCGTATCTGAGTCAGAACCTGTGGGGTCAGTGTACGTGCCGTCTTCATCAGACGAGGTGTCAGTGACAGCAGTGGATTGTGAGGAGACAAGCGCTCGCTTAGAGGACCCCTTGGACTTAGGCGAGCGATGGTCAGACTTTTTAGTAGTCAGGGACTGGTTCAACTTCTTTAATTGAGCAGATAAATCGTCCGCCCACGGCAGGTTAGCTGCAGGGACCACGTACGGTTGTACCGGCATTGGGGGTCCCATAGGGGGTGTTAGTTTATGAACTAGCGTATGCAGAAGCGTGGAAAAAGCTGCCCACGGTGGGTCAGTATGTGCCTTTGTTGCCACAGTCCCACTGGGGGACAAGGAGCCCCCAGAACCATAACCCACAGCTGCTATATTCTCCTCATATGGTTCTGTGGCTTCAGCAACACCGGCAATGTGTTCAGCCCCAGGACCGTTACCCTCAGAAGCAGGCATGATAGAACTTGCAGTATGAGGTAACACAGTACAATTATCAGCAGCACTATACCTCTAAACCCAAACCCCTGTGCAGTGTAGTCAGCACTAGCAGAGATAAAGGAGAGATATGGTGACTAAATCACAGAGAAAAATACGTAATACAGTATATCTTTGTGAAAATCTTATATTAGATAAAACCTGACGCACCAAGCCCCCTGATGTTATAGAATATGGGAATAGCAAGTTGAGTGAAAGACACGAAATGGACAACACTCTGCTATCAAATGCTCACACAGATAGTCACAGTTTGTACAATGCAGAGGTTATTACTGACAATAATACTGCACTGGACTAGCTTACACAGCTATATGATAGGAGATATGACAGTACACAGTAAGAACTGGATGTATATCACAGGGTAATTGTACTAGTAAACCCTAAGTGCACTCTTTCTTACTAACACTGACTAAAAAAAGGTAGGTAGAATACTTAAGTGTCATGTAAAGGCACAGCGCTGACAACCAGGCGGCTTTACATAGGAGGATTTGCCCAAGCAGTCCCAGGAACAGTGAGCTGAGGGATAATGGCGTCGCAGACACTGACAGGAAGTGAGGAAAAGACAGAGATGCAGCTCCAGGGCGGGAACACTTGCTAGAAATAGCGCCCTGGAGCTGGGGGAGGGGCTTCAGGTCTAAGCCTTATCTCCCTTGCTGACAAAACCACCGGGTACTGTGGGCGATATAAAAATCGGTTTAGAGAGAAAACCTGACCTGCGCCCATGCCCTGGTGATCTAGTGGGATCGCCTGTACTGCCACAGTGTCCACTGCCAGCGCGCGCGGCCCGCCTCCCACTGACCGCGCCGGAACGCGATAAAGACCGGGTCCCACAAGTGGGACCCACTTACCACCTCCCAAAGCGCGGCCACGCGATCCTGGAGAGCCCCAGCCGTGTGTGTCTAATGTGAAGAAAGCCGGAGCCTCCGCTGTAGGTACCCGGCAACCAGGGCTCAGGAGTGTACAGCGCCGCTGGGGAGAGCTGGAGCTGCAGCAGTGAATGTCTCCTGACATTTACCACCGCTGCTGCCCTTGAAGTCTTCACTTTTTTCTCACAAAAAAGCTCTTTTTAGTGCTGCCTGGAGCAGCCCTCCTGTTAAGTGCCTGCTTACTGCAGCACCAACTTACAAAACTGAGCTCCTGTGCTGGGAGGCGGGGTGATATAGGAGGCGGCGCTATGCATTCTGGGAACAGTCAAAACTTTGAGCCTGTTGGTGCCTCGGATCAAGATCCTACTCTACACCCCATTGTCCAATCCTTGTGGAGCCCAGTGTACCCCACAGCAGAAATAGGATTTTAATACCTACCGGTAAATCCTTTTCTCTTAGTCCGTAGAGGATGCTGGGCGCCCGTCCCAGTGCGTACTGTATCTGCAGTTATTGGTTATGGTTACACATGTTGTCTTTCCTTTCAGTCAGTCTGTTGCTGACGTTATTCCTGCCATGGCAGGCGGTCTGTTTTCTGATGCGGGATACACTGGGCTCCACAAGGATAGACATAGGGGTGTAGAGTAGGATCTTGATCCGAAGCACCAACAGGCTCAAAAGCTTTGACCTTTTTCCCAAGATGCATAGCGCCGCCTCCTATATCACCCCGCCTCCGTGCACAGGAGCTCAGTTTTGTAGTTGGTGCTTGCAGTGCAAGCATGTAACAGGAAGAGCTGCTCACAGCAGCTCTAGAAAAAGCTTTTTCTGAGGAAAAAAGAAGACTACAAGCAGAGCCGGCGCTACCCGCTCAGCAAGGGTATGCAGTGCAGGGAGGCGCTCAGCTGAAGAGGCGCTGAGCTCTCCCTGCTTTGCTACCCTTGTCCCTGCTGCTGTCAGCTCCGTTGCGCCTGTCATAGTGGAAGACAGGTAACGGCACTGGCAGCGTGTAGCCCGGCTCTCAGTCAGTGCAAGGTCCCTCTAGCTTCCTCCCCCACCCTCCTCCCACCTCCAGGCTCCTCCTCACAGCGCTGCTGACAAATTCCGAGCGTTTTGCAGGGCGGGTAGACTTTTAGGGGCGTGGCCTAATCGCGGGAGGCGTGACCACGCCCCCTTTTGGAATTTTTAATTTTAATTTTATTTTTTAAACTTTGCAGAGTCCAGCAGGTTAGGTGGCCTTGAGGAGCCCCTCAGCCAGTGGCAATTCGAGTGGGGAGCGTGATCAGTGTGATCACTCTCCACCTAGCCATACAGGAACAGGCAGAGGCTCCGCAGCAGCAGCCTCTCTGCCTCTGGCACTGCAGCACAGCACACTCTGCCATGATGAGAACTTATGCTGTTGCTGCTGCCCAGTAAGAAGGGAGGTAGGAGTGCAGTGGACCAGGGCCCCTGCTGAGCCCCTTCATCAGTCCCAGGCCTGCGTAATTTGTACCCGCCCCCTCCTCTCTCGCCAAAACTGCCGACATCCTCCAGAGCTGCTGCTGCTGGAGTAACGGAGCCTACGGGAGGGTAGAGGAGGAGCAGCGCCCAAGCGTGGATCCAAGGCAGAGCATCAGTCAGAGTTATGCCTACAAAGTAATGAAGCAGAAGGTACTACATTTACAGTAGCAGCGTGGTATGTATGACGTGGTTGGGCTATACCTGGCATAACGTGTATAAGCAGCTTTTATTGTGTGTGTGTGTGTGTGTGGTGTAACATGTATAAGAGTACAACTGTGTGGTATAATGTGACTAACGGACACTACTGTGGGGTATAATGTGACTAACGGACACTACTGTGGGGTATAATGTGACTAACGGACACTACTGTGTGGTATAATGTGACTAACGGACACTACTGTGTGGTGTAATGTGACTAACGGACACTACTGTGCGGTGTAATGTGACTAACGGACACTACTGTGGGGTATAATGTGACTAACGGACACTACTGTGGGGTATAATGTGACTAACGGACACTACTGTGTGGTATAATGTGACTAACGGACACTACTGTGTGGTGTAATGTGACTAACGGACACTACTGTGCGGTGTAATGTGACTAACGGACACTACTGTGCGGTGTAATGTGACTAACGGACACTACTGTGGGGTGTAATGTGACTAACGGACACTACTGTGCGGTGTAATGTGACTAACGGACACTACTGTGGGGTGTAATGTGACTAACGGACACTACTGTGCGGTGTAATGTGACTAACGGACACTACTGTGGGGTGTAATGTGACTAACGGTCACTACTGTGCGGTGTAATGTGACTAACGGACACTACTGTGGGGTGTAATGTGACTAACGGTCACTACTGTGGGGTGTAATGTGACTAACGGACACTACTGTGGGATGTAATGTGACTAACGGACACTACTGTGGGGTGTAATGTGACTAACGGACACTACTGTGGGGTGTAATGTGACTAACGGACACTACTGTGCGGTGTAATGTGACTAACGGACACTACTGTGGGGTGTAATGTGACTAACGGACACTACTGTGCGGTGTAATGTGACTAACGGACACTACTGTGGGGTGTAATGTGACTAACGGACACTACTGTGCGGTGTAATGTGACTAACGGATATTACTGTGCAGTGTAATGTGACTAACGGATATTACTGTGCAGTGTAATGTCAAATGTGAATTTTTACTATTCTGTGTCCACAACCCTATATATTTGGTGCGCGCCTTCGGCGCGCACTGTCCCTGACCCGTGCATGGCTAACGCCAAAGGAAACTTGTCCTGAGCTCCTCAAGGTCTAGAACAGGCCATGTCACCAATTTTAAAATATATTTTTCTTTTCAAATGTAACATACCTCCAATCCAACACAGGGAAAGGGTGCTGAAACATACCCTTACTCCGGGCATCATGGCACCTATCTACACCTCTAATAAGGGGCACTACTGTGGGCATTGTGTATAAGTACTGTGTGGTGTAACGTGTATAAGGGGCACTACTGTGTGACGTTAATGAATAAGGGGCACTACTAGAGGGTGTAATATGAATCAGGGGCACTATGTTTGTGGTAAAGTGAATAAGATTGTAATACTGTGTGATGTAATTTGAATTGTGGGCCACGCTCCTTTCTTGTGTGACCACATCCCTTTTTTTTTTTTTTTTATAAATTTCTTTATTAGACAGCCGTAGAGTCACAACATAGGTTATTAAGGTTCAATTCACACAGGTATTCAGCAGTGACAAATAATCAAATTCAATAACGAATAAAATGCATAAAATTAAAGGCTGTCTGGCTTTTTTGTTTTTTTGTAGTAAGAGAGAAAAAAGAAGAAGAAAAAATATTACACATAGAGTAACATCAACACAGCTGTCTATCAGCAATAGTAGTGGGTCCGGCACACCAAGGTCCCCAGCATCCCCAGCATCAAGCAACGTACATAATATATAAATTAACTATCACAGCTGTTAACAAGAGGAAGAGACAGGAAAGGAAATAGTAGAGATTGGAAGTAAAGGGAGGAAAGGAGAAAGGAAGGAAAAATAATACAGAGATACTATATATAGACGGTGTATATATTGCCGGGGGGGGGGGGGGGGGGGAGAGGAGTTATTCAGGAGTGACATCTGGATGAGAAGGTGGAGTCATGGGTTTGGGGTGAGCCCTGTGGTGTACAATATCATAACTTTGGAGAGTCGATGGTATAAGTGGGGTCTACTTAGCAACCTCACCCTTTAAAATATAGAAGATCAAATAATTATTCCCGCTATCCGATTGGTCCAGTACCACGTTGTGTCTTGGAAAACCCTCCAAATACAATCACGTCTATCCCGGGGCAAACTCTCTATATAGATTCCCCATTTTTTATGAAAAAGCATAACTCCATTTTCAATTTGGAAAGTGGCCATTCGTCTCTCACAAAATAGTACGTCCAATAAAGCGGATTCCCATTCCCCTACTGTTGGGGCAGTTTTATATATCCAGTGCCTCAGTATCACCTGTTTTGCTACCGTAGTCATCACAGTCAGCAAAGGGACCACCTGAGTGAGATCAAACCGTGACAGCCAGGGCGAGAAATCAGCGAACAGCAGCGGGCCCATTACTGCAGGAAGTGTTACTTTAAGTAGACGGGATAAGTATTGGAGAATCTTACTCCAGAATCGTTTAATTTTCCCACATAACCAGAGATTGTGTGCAAGGGATGCTCCACTTACTCCACATTTAGGACAAGTGCCTGATTCACCCTGGCGAAAGTGTTGTCTTTGGGAGGGGGATATATACATCCTATTCATCATCCTTAAATGTATTTCATGTAATGTAGCGGATTTTAGAGCCTTGAGAACTAGGTCAGTGTTTGCAGAAACCCCGTCCATCTCGGGTGTCCCTGGGAGTTCCCGCTGCCAGGAATTCGAGAGAGGGGACCAAGAGGGGGCTGACACTTCAATCAGGTCATTGTAAAGGTATCGAATTTTGAAGGGATTGTGTCTGCAGAACGTGAGAGTGTCGAGAATTGTCCGAGTAGAGGTCTCTTTACCTAAGGGATCAGTAAGAGAGTTGACATAATGACGCACCTGGAGAAACATGAAAAAGTTGGAGTGGGGTAAAGAATATTTGTCACGTAATTGCGTGAAGGAGAGCATGTGTCCACCAGGATCAAAGACGTCTCTAATGGTGTATATCCCCTTACATTTCCATGTGTAAAAATGACGATTATCTAAAGAGGAGGGGAAATTGGGGTTACCCCATAAGGGTATGTACGGTGACTCATACGGGTTAGTACGAAATAGTTTATGGATGGAGGTCCAGGCCCTATAAGTGTCCCAAAATAAAATATTAGTCTTAACCTCCTGGTGTAGTTTAGGACTCGGTGTGTGAAGTAATGCTGCAGGGGAGTAAGGAGAGAACAATGCCTCTTCTAGCTCCAGGTTCGTAAATATGTCTGACCGTAGAAGCCAATCCGAGGCAAACTTAAATAGTGCTGATCTAGCAAACATCGTTACGTTAGGCATACTCAGTCCACCCTTTCGTTTGTTAACATAAGTTCGGGCTTTGGGCATGCGTGGTTTTGAATTTTTCCAAATAAATTTTGAGAATATTTGCGAGCAGAGTAGGGCATCCTGTTTAGTGATCGTGATGGGGAGCATTTGAAGTAGATAGGCCAGTTTCGGGAAGATAATAGCCTTTATCACTACTACTCTGCCTAGCAGAGAAAGTTTGAGGTCTTTCCAGGTTTGTAATCGTGTTTGAATTTGTCGGATAATGGGTGTATAGTTATATAGATATAAGCGGGAGAGCTCCGAGGGAATATAAATACCTAGGTATTTTAGTTTAGTAGGGGTCATCGTGAATTGGGAGGAGAAGTCGGAGTGGAGAAGAGGGTCTGCCATGTTAGTCAGGGGGAGTAATTCAGATTTATGGGTATTTATACGATAACCAGCAAAGGTACTAAAACAATGTATGGTTTCAAAAATAGCAGGGATCGAGGTGCGGGGTTTAGAGACAAATAAGATCATGTCATCTGCGAATAGTCCAAGCTTGACTTCCCTCTTTCCTACTGATATCCCCGAGAAGGTCGGTAACTGTCTCAATGCTACAGCCAGGGGTTCTAACGCTGCCGCAAAAAGCAGAGGGGATAAGGGGCAGCCCTGCCTGGTCCCCCTATAAATCGTTAGGGGTTGAGACAGATATCGATTTGTGAAGACTTGCGTAGATGCATTATGGTATATGGTGTGTATAATGGCCATAAATCGGTCGGAAAATCCGAAACGTCGAAGTGTCTCAAACAGGTGGTCCCACGTCACCAGATCAAATGCCTTTTCGGCATCCAATGATAATAGGAAAGTAGGACCATCCGTTTCCACCCCTCTCAGAGATTGTAGAACTGTTAGGACTTTACGGATATTGGTCACCGAGTGTCTGCCTGAGATAAAACCGGTTTGATCCGTGTGGATTATTTCAGGCAAGATGAATTTTAGTCGATCTGCTAACAGTTTAGTAAATAGTTTGTAGTCCACATTAAGTAAGGAGATAGGGCGATAAGAAGATGGGAGGAGTGGGTCTTTGCCAGGTTTGGGTATAACTCGGATCAGAGCCGAGTTAAAATAGTGTGGGATAGTTAGATTGGAAATAATAGAGTTAAAAAAGGCTGTTAGAGAATCCACTATTTTAGGGGAGAGTAATTTGAAGAATTCCCCAGACAAACCATCAGGGCCTGGGGTCTTCAGCGGTTTAAGGGCTTTAATAGCCTCCGTCACTTCAATAACAGTAACAGTGGTCGTCAGGGAATCTGATTGGTCCGGGGAAATCTGAGGTAACTGTAATGTTTCCCAGAAGGAGTTTTTGTTAGATTGATCAACATTACTATGCGAGTAGAGATCGCTAAAAAAGGAGTAGAAGATGTCAGTGATCTCCTTTCCTTCAGTCCGCACAGCTGAGGTCGAGTCCTTCAAAGCTGTCACATATTGGGGTCCCTTATCGGATTTAAGTAAGTTGGAAAGCATTCGGCTCGGCTTATCTCCGTATTGAAAAAATTTATATTTACCTGCTATAAGGAATCTATTATCCATATGTGTCAGAGTATGATCAAACTGGGTCTTAGCATCTCTATATTTCTGCTTGTTAGCTAATGTAGGTGAGGATTTGAAAGTTTGAAATGAGGAAGTTAGTGTGGATTGTGCTGCCCTATAAGTGGCGTCTTGGTCCCTTTTATATTTCGTCGTGTATGCTATTATATCTCCTCTTAGAACAGCTTTAGCAGTCTGCCAGAATAAGGCAGGGTCAGAAGTATGGTCGGAGTTGTTAAGGACATAGGAGTCCCAGGAATTCGTCAACATGGTTTTAAAGTCCGGAGAAGCCGCCATCTTGGCAGGGAATCTCCAATGTGAGGTCGTACCTAAAGTGAGTCTGCCTTGAAGCACAAGTGAAATAGGGGCGTGGTCTGAGATAGTTATAGGGTTAATAGCTGTCTCAGTGATCCTGGGGGACAAATCGGTGGAGACAAGGAAATAATCTATGCGTGAGAAGGAATTATGGGATGAAGAGTAGTAAGTATATTCCAATTCTATAGGGTTATGGAGACGCCATATATCAATCAGTCCCAGTTGTGCAGACATATAATCCAGGTTGATCTTGGGTAGTCTGGTCCTCTGAGCCGAGGTACCCTTCCTGTCCAAAACCAAAGAGGACACCATATTCATATCTCCTCCAACAATGAGAGAGGAATGCGAATACGGGCGGAGAATATTCGTTATCTCCAGGTAGAATGATTTATCATATACGGCTGGGGCATAGATATTACACAAGGTTAATCTAGTGCCTTCCAAGGTGATATCTAAGACAATGTATCGACCTAGAGGATCAATAATCTGATGATGTATGTCAAATACTACCCCCTTACGGATAAGGATAACTACCCCCCTTGCCTTAGAAGAGAATGAAGAAGATGCTACAACTTCTTGCCTAAGCATGGTAAGTTTAGCATGTTCAGGAGGGGTCAGGTGTGTCTCTTGTAACATAGAGACGTCGGCTTTTATTTGATTTAGATAGGTAAGGATACGTCTCCGTTTGATAGGAGAGTTGATACCCCTAACATTCCATGATATTATATTAAGCTGTGACATCTATAACATCAGCAAGGGAATACAGAAGGATAGTAAGAAGTCTTGATATAAGAAGCATCGGTATACAGGTATTCCAGAGTACCATAAAGATAAACATTTCCCGCCCCAGCCGTCTAAGTATCTGCAAGTAAAAGGTATCGGAGAGTAAAGTAAAAAAAGTCGGAAAGAAGAGAGAAAGGTAAAGACAAAGATGAAGATAAGAATAACATATAAGAACATCTACACCAGCATACATCAGCATAAACCTCCAGCGTGATCCCGCTGCAATGTAGAGTAATAGATGTAATTAAATAACCAACAGGCAATATGAAGACAATAGATTTAAACAGACGTTCCCATGACCTAAATAGAAAAAGAAGTGATTTTCTAAGTGGTCATGATAGGAGTCAAATCTAACCCACCTCACAATAGAACGTAATTAGTAACTATATCAACCCTTATAAGAACATGGACAAAGTCCCGGTAACAGGTATCAATCATTATCATCCACCTTGCTTGGAGAGGATGGATGTGAGGCCAAGGGTGATCTCGTGGGACCACTAAGCTCCGTGATGAAGCCTTTAGCCGAGTCCACCGACGTGAAATCTTTTGGGCCTTGTGGAGTGAAGATGCGCAGCCGCGCAGGGTAAAGGAGAGCAAATCGGATACCGGTTTTCACTAGGTGAGAGCATATTGGAGACATTTCTCTCCTGGCTCTAGAGACTTCCGCGGAGTAATCCTGAAAAAGGAATAGCCGCTGTCCATCCCATTGAAGTGGGCCCTTGCTTCGGGCTGCAGACCATATCAGCTCTTTATGCCTGAAGTTCAAGCATTTGAAAATAACCGGGCGGGGTCTAGATTGATTAGAGTCACGTGGGGGACCCAGTCTATGAGCTCGTTCAATTTCCAAGGAAGAGAGTTCTTCAGGAATACCCAGGAGATCTGGCAGATCGGAGAGGAGGAATTTCAGAAGATCAGGACCCTTCAGTGATTCTTTAAGGCCCACAATTCTTAGGTTGTTACGTCTCGAGCGATTTTCCAGGTCGTCTATCTTCATCATCATATGCTGACGCGTAGTTGTTAAAGATACGACCTGCTCTTTAAGATCCTCAATTTCCTTAAAGTTAACTCCAATCCTATTTTCGTTCACCGAGATTTTGCGGGACATAGAGCCGAGTTCTGATTTCAGGTCTGATACTGCTGTCATAAATTTATCTGCCTGAGCTTGTAATAAATGTTCCACGGTTTCTTTAATTGCTTTAACTATTTCCGAGTAGGAAGGAGGAGCAGGGGGAGCTTTTGGGGCCATGATAGACGGTGATTCAGTGACGGTGTCTATACTGATAGGCTGGGAGGACAATGGTGGGGAGGTGGAGCTTGGTTCACCACGTTTATTGCCACTCCTATATCTTTGAGGTTTTGGTGCGGAAGATTTTAAGAATTTGTCCATAATATTAATTACGAGCTCATGAGGGTCGGGTAGGTGATATGGTTTGCCTTTGGTTATATAGATAGGGAGAGGACTACATCACAGTTGCGGGTGGTGCGAATTCACATATCGCTGTGAAACGTGTCCATTGATGGAGGGTTGGTAGTGGGTGTAGTTCACCAAGTTGTCAGTGAAATGCTATTGTGTTTACCAAGTAGGAAATTGCTATCACCAATATATATGATGGCAGCAAGACTTAGAGAGCGTGGTAAATAATATCTGATATGTAGTATTTCAATCACAACGGCAATCCGGCCTGCGGTATCACCGTGTAAGTATGCTAACTGGAGAGAAATTAGTAGGTATTGAGTAAGTCTCGCTCTCTTCCCATATACGTGGCGATGGGGAGGGGGGGGGGGTGAGAGTTGTAATTCACTCTGTGGCAACGGACTGGAAAAACAGCAATATTCCTTAGGATCAACAATAGTAGTGAATAAAATCTTTTTCACTATGATGTGACCCAAAATATATCATTGGGTTAATATATAATCAGTAGAGGATGAGGGGAGGCAGGGTATAGAGGATCTGCAGTGTCCCTGTGGTGGGTTGTGTAATATTGTACTCAGCTCCAATCACACATAGAGATACAACCCTCATATACCTCCTCACCTCTACAGTCCCCTTCCACCTCACTTCACTATGGGAGATGGTATTTCCAGGGGGAGAGAGGTGCAGGAGAGAAGACACTACCTCAGCTGGAGGGTGCTGCGGTCTGACAGAGATCCGTGTCAGCGCAGCGCCGGAAGTGCGTTCCCGCGGCTCTCTCCGTCCCCGAGCGCCGGGTCCCGATACCTGCTTCACGGGGCTTCAGGCGCGATGCAGGGGCGGTCACACGGTCTGTCCAGCCGGGTGTAGAGTCGACCACGGGGCCTCCGTGATCTCGAGCAGTTCCGGCTTCAGCGCATCCCCTGGAGCTTCCCGGCGGGCTGGAGTAAAAATCGATGTCGCGGCTCCGGCACCCGGTGTAGGCCACAACCCGCAGGGACCATAAAAACGATCCCCCGGCTCCGCGACCAGGCACACAGGTACCCTGAGCTATTAGGCGGGTTATGAGGGTGATATGGGGGATATATTTCAGTTGGATGAGATGTTTTTTTGGAGATTGGGCAGGAGGTCTGATTTTCTGCTACCAGCTGCCTCTCCAGTCAGGCCACGCCCCTCGACCACATCCCTTTTTGCGTCACGTCCTCTCCCTTTTTTACAGATGGGAGGGCGCAAATTTATAATTTGCAGGGGGGCGCCAAACACTCTAGCACCGGCCCTGACTACAAGGGCTGCAGCAGAGGCACAGATTGTGCTGGATGTCAGTAGACATTGCCTGCTTGCAGCTCCATCTCTCCCCCAGCGGCGCTGTACACTCCCGTGCCCTGGTTGCCGGGTACCTACAGCAGGAGGCTCCGGTTTTCTTCCAAGTTAGTCACACACGGCTGGGGCTCTCCAGGATCGCGTGGCCGCGCTTCGGGAGGTGGTAAGTGGGTCCCGCTTGCGGGACCCGGTCTTTATCGCAATCCGGCGCGGTCAGTGGGAGGCGGGCCGCGCGCGCTGGCGGTGGACACTGTGGCAGTACAGGCGATCCCACTAGATCACCAGGGCATGGACGCAGGTCAGGTTTTCTCTCTAAGCCAATTCTTATATCGCCCACAGTACCCGGTGGTTTTGCCAGCAGAGGGGATAAGACTTAGACCTGAAGCCCCTCCCCCAGCCCCAGGGGGCCATTTCTAGCAAGTGTTCCCGCCCTGGAGCTGCATATCTGTCTTTTCCTCACTCCCTGTCAGTGTCTGCGGCGCCATTATCCCTCAGCTCACTGTTCCTTGGACTGCTTGGGCAAATCCTCCTATGTAAAGCCACCTGGTTGTCAGCGCTGTGCCTTTACATGACACTTAAGTATTCTACCTGCCTGTTTAGACAGTGATAGTTAAGAAAGAGTGCATTTAGTCAGGGATTTATAGTACAATTACCCTGTGATATACATCCAGTTCTTACTGTGTACTGTTATATCTATTGTTATATAGATGTGTAAGCTAGTCCAGTGCAGTATTATTGTCAGTAATAACCTCTGCATTGTACAAACTGTGACCTTCTGTGTGTGCATTTGATAGCTGAGTGGTGTCCATTTCGTGTCTTTCACTCAGCCTGCTATCCCTATATTCCATAACATCAGGGGGCTTGGTGCGTCAGGTGTTATCTAATATAGGATTTTCACAAAGATATACTGTATTACGTATTTTTCTCTGTGATTTAGTCACCATATCTCTCCTTTATCTCTGTTAGTGCTGGCTACACTGCGCAGGGGTTTGGGTTTAGAGATATAGTGCTGCTGATAATTGTACTGTGTTACCTCATACTGCAAGTTATATCATGTCTGCTTCTGAGGGTAACGGTTCTGGGGCTGAACACACTGCCGGTGCTGCTGAAGCCACAGATACCTATGAGGAAAATATAGCAGCTTTGGGCTCTGGTTCTGGGGGCTCCTTGCCCCCCAGTGGGACGGTGGCAACGGGGGCAAATAATGACCCACCGTGGGCCGCTTTTTTCACGCTTCTGCATACGCTAGTTCATAAACTGACACCCCCTATGGGACCGCCAATTCCGGTACAACCGTATGTGGTCCCTGCAGCTAACCCGCCGTGGGCGGACGATTTGTCTGCTCAATTAAAGAAGTTGAACCAGTTCTTGACTACTAAAAAGTCTGACCAACGCTCGCCTAAGTCCAAGAGGTCCTCTAAGCGAGCGCTTATCTCCTTAAAATTCACTGCTGTCACTGACACCTCATCTGATGAAGACGGCACATATACTGACCCCTCAGGTTCTGACTCAGATACGGCTGATGGGGAGGGTAGTTCACATGTGGATGTTCCTGATCTTTTGGAGGCTATTAAGTTAATTCTGCAGATTATGGATGATCCCGAGCCATCCGTCCCTCCTAAGAAACCAGATAGGTTCAAGCGTCAGAAGGTGGTTAAACAAGTTTTACCTCACTCTGACCACCTAGTGGATATACGTCAGGAACCCTGGGAAAACCCGGCTACGAAGTTTGTGCCTCAAAAGAAGATGATGGCTCGCTATCCCCTCGCGCCAGAGCTGTCTAAAAATTGGGAAACACCTCCTCCAGTGGACTCACATGTGGCTAGGATGGTGGTTTCCTCAGCTTTACCTGTCACTACCGTCACGTCTCTAAAAGAGCCTATGGATAAACGTGTGGAGGATTGTCTGAAAGCGATTTACACCCTTACGGGTGCTGCATAAAGGCCCACTATTGCAGCTACATGGGCTGCAGAGGCTACTGAAGCATGGGCCTTGGAGTTAGAAGCTGAAATCTCTTCTGACCATGCTAGACAATGCTTGTCATATATTGTCACAGCTTCTCGATATATTAAAGAGGCGGCTTCTGACGCCGGTATCCTAGCAGCCAAGGCCTCTACTACGTCAGTCCTGGCTCGCCGGATATTGTGGCTGAGATCCTGGTCTGTGGATCTGGACTCTAGAAAAACCCTGGAGGTACTCCCTTTCAAGGGAGATATTCTGTTTGGGGAGGACTTAAATAAGACAGTGGCTGACTTGGCTACTGCCAAAACTGCCTGTCTGCCTAATACCGCTCCTTCTGTGTCGATGGTTAAAGGTACGTCCTTTCGCCCCTTTCGTCCTTCAGGTAAAGCAAAAGTTCAGGCGTACCATAAGCAGGCCCGCACTTCCAAACCTGGTAAGCCGTAGCCCAAAAGAGCCTGGGCTGCCCTTCAGCCAGCTACCAAGACCGATAAGCCTGCCGCATGACGGGGCGGGCCTCCCCCTGGGGGGATCCCAGGGTGAGAGACCGGCTTCTAGGGTATACCCAGGAATGGTTGAAGACCACTTCAGATGCCTGGGTACGGGAAGTCGTCACTTGAGGTTATGCCATAGCCTTAAAAAACCGACCCCCTCATCGATTTTGCCAGACAGACGTCCCGTTGGACCAAAGGCAAACACTTTGCATTCGGTGGTACAGACCCTCCTGGATACAGGAGTCATAGTACAGGTGCCTCTTGCGCAGAGGGGCCGGGGGTACTATTCTCCGCTGTTTCTAGTCCCGAAACCGAATGGGTCCTCCCGGCCCATTCTCAAACTCAAAGGCATTGAACAGGTTTGTGAAGATTTCCAAGTTCCGTATGGAAACCCTTCGCTCTATAGTTCTGGCCTTAGAACCTGGGGACTACATGGTCTCCCTGGACATACAGGATGCTTACCTGCATATTCCTATAGCAGTGTCACATCAACAATACCTGAGGTTTGCTATTACCGGTTTCGGGCATTACCTTTTGGTTTAACAACGGCTCCGCGAGTCTTCACCAAAGTTATGGCTGTGATGACAGTGGTACTCCGCCGTCAAGGGGTCAGGATACTGCCGTATCTGGACGACTTGTTAATCCTGGCAAATTCCCCAGATCTTCTCCTGCGTCATCTGGATATGACGGTCCGGTTTCTACAAGCCCACGGGTGGCTCATCAACCGGAAGAAGTCATCTCTGATCCCTTCTCAGAGCATGGTGCATCTCGGAGCACTATTGGACACTCACAACCAGCGGTTGTTCCTGTCTCAGGAGAAAGTCCTGAAACTTCAGGACAGGATTTGTTGCTTCCTATCTCGTCCGCAAGTGTCGATACATTTGGCGTTGCAGGTGCTGGGCCTCATGGTGTCAGCATTCGACATGGTGGAGTACGCTCAATTTCACTCTCGCCCTCTCCAGAGGCTGATTCTAGCCAAATGGGACGGCCTGCCTAACCGGATCAGGTCTCAAATGATCTCATTGACTCCGGAGGTCCGTCTGTCACTGCTCTGGTGGCTCCGGGACCAACAACTGTGCAGGGGCCGTCCATTCTGGATATCCGACTGGGTCCTGTTGACGACAGATGCCAGTCTAAGAGGTTGGGGCGCAGTGCTGGAGCAACACTCCCTTCAGGGTCTGTGGACCAAGGAGGAGTCCCTCCTCTCGATCAATATTCTGGAGTTGCGGGCGGTCTTCAATGCCTTGAACCTAGCCCAGCATTTAATTCAGAACCGTCCTGTGCAAGTACAGTCGGACAACGCCACCACAGTGGCTTACATAAATCATCAAGGCGGCACTCGAAGCCGCCTAGCAATGAAGGAAGTTTCACGGATTCTACAGTGGGCAGAATGCCATCTACCGGCCATATCGGCAATAATCATTCCGGGAGTCCTGAATTGGGAAGCAGACTTTCTCAGTCATCAGGACGTGCATGCCGGCGAGTGGGGCCTCCATCCAGAAGTATTTCAACTCTTAGTGGAAAGGTGGGGCCTTCCAGACGTAGATCTGATGGCGTCTCGACACAATCACAAGGTTCCGGTCTTCGGAGCAAGGACAAGGGATCCTCAAGCAGCATGCGTGGATGTGCTGGCGGCACCGTGGAGGTTTCGGCTACCGTACGTGTTCCCTCCGATGTCACTCCTGCCCAGGGTAATTCGGAAGTTCAAGCAAGAAAAAGGAATTCTGCTTCTCATAGCTCCGGCGTGGCCCAGACGGCACTGGTTCTCAGACCTGCAAGGCCTATCGTCAGAGCATCCAATTCTACTTCCACAACGCCCAGACCTCCTCGTTCAGGGCCCCTATGTCTACCAGGACCTAGCCCGGCTGTCTTTGACGGCGTGGCTCTTGAAGCTTCCGTCTTAAGGGCTAAAGGGGTTTCTGAGGCGGTCATTCAAACTATGTTGCGGGCCCGGAAACCGGCTTCTGCCCGGATTTACTATAGGGTCTGGCATTCTTACTTTGTTTGGTGCGCATCTAACGATTATGACGCTTCTAAGTTTAGTATAGCCAACTTTGTGTCTTTTCTTCAGCAGGGCCTGGACTTAAGCTTGCATCTGGCCTCCCTCAAGGTTCAAATATCTGCCTTGTCGGTGTGGTTTCAGAGAAAAATTGCGACCTTACCTGATGTGCATACCTTTTACTCAGGGCGTGTTGCGTATCCAACCTCCCTATGTCCCGTCTGTGGCTCCTTGGGACTTGTCGGTGGTTTTGGAGGCGTTACAAGAGTCTCCGTATGAACCTTTTGGTTCAGCTGATCTTAAGTGGCTTTGCCTTAAGGTGGTGTTTCTGCTGGCTATTGCTTCAGCTAGAAGAGTGTCGGATATGAGTGCCTTATCCTGTAGTTCCCCATATCTGATATTTCACAGTGACCGGGTGGTTCTTAGGACTCGTCCCGGCTATCTACCTAAGGTGGTTTCTTCGTTCCACCTTAATCAGGAGATTGTAGTTCCGGCACTTCTTTCTCCTGATCTGTCTTCCAAAGAGAGGTCTTTGGAAGTGGTACGGGATCTCCGTATCTATGTGAAGAGAACTGCTTCTATTCGGAAATCTGATTCTCTCTTTGTGCTGTTTGGATTTCACAAACGGGGCTGGCCTGCTCACAAGCAAACTCTGGACAGATGGATTAGAATGGTGATTGCACATGCTTATGTGAAGGCTAGTCTCTCTGCTCCTGATCACATTATGGCCCATTCTACTCGGTCTGTTGGACCTTCTTGGGCGGCCCAACGTGGTGCGACCCTTGAACAATTGTGCAAGGCGGCTACGTGGTCCTCTGTGGACACGTTCATAAGGTTCTATGCCTTCGATACCGCCACGTCCTTTGGACGCAGGGTTCTTGTGCCCGCTACAGTGCGTCCCTCCCATAAGGAACTGCTTTAGGGCATCCCCTATGTCTATCCTTGTAAAGCCCAGTGTACCCCGCAGCAGAAAACGAGTTTTATGGTAATAACTTAACTTTGTTAAACCTCTTTCTGCGAGATACACTGGGCTCCACAAGGCGCCCACCCTGACGCACTTAGCTTATTTGGGTTGTATGGCATTAGCCGCTGACACTTCTTCTGTCGGGAGAGTGTGGTGTTTGTGGCAACTGGCAGTTGTCGTCTCTTTTACTTGCTACTGCATTGGGCTAGTTAACAAAACTGAGGCGGGGTGATATAGGAGGAGGCGGCGCTATGCATCTTGGGAAGGTCAAAGCTTTTGAGCCTGTTGGTGCTTCGGATCAAGATCCTACTCTACACCACTATGTCTATCCTTGTGGAGCCCAGTGTACCTAGCAGAAAGAGTTTTAACAAAGGTAAGTTCTTACCATAAAACTCATTTTTTATTGGTCATGTTTACACACAGGTTGTGTTACATTTTCGGTCAGCATGTTGCTGTATATTTTTCATGCCGTTGGCTGGTGTTTTATTGAATGCCACGTTCTGCGGCATGTTCGAGGTGTGCGCTGGTATGACACTCACCGTGTTTAAACAATAAATGCTTTCCTCGAAATGTCCGTCTCCCTATAACTCTATAACTGGAGTCTGGAGGAGGGGCATAGAGGGAGGAGCCAGTTCACACCCATGCAAAGTCTTATAGTGTGCCCATGTCTCCTGCGGATCCCGTCTATACCCCATGGTCCTTTTGGAGTACCCAGCATCCTCTACGGACTAAGAGAAAAGGATTTACCGGTAGGCAGGGCCGCCATCAGAAATAATGGGGCCCGGGACTGACCCTCACAAGGCAGGGCCCTTCCCCCCCCCACTCCGTCCGATCTCCCCCCCCCCCCCTCCGTCCGATCCCCCCCCCCCTTCCCCAAACTACCTCTTGAGGAAGTCTGGGTGGTTGCAGCGTGGATCAGGGGCCTAGGTCAGCTGCCTGCCTGCCCATCGGCAGGCAGCCACGGAGAGAGAGCCGCGGTGATATTCTTCATCTTCATACAGAGCCGGCTGTGAGCCAATCGGAGCTCAGGGACCGGCAGCCAATGAGGAGATGCCGAATGGCAGCTCCTGGTTGGCTACCGGTCCGTGAGCTCCGATTGGCTCATGGCCGGCTCTGTATACAGAATATGATCGCTGGCCGCGGCTTGCCTCTGCCTCCATTCTTCCGTGGCTGCCTGCCGATGCGCGGGCAGGCAGCTGACCTGGCACCCTGATCCACACTACAGCCACCCGGGCCCCATCTCACCCCGGGACTGGAGTACCCGCCGTCCCCCCTTGATGGCGGCCCAGCCGGTAGGTATTAAAATCCTATTTTTACACATAACCATCCTGTACCAAATCATAGAGGATAATAGTTTTTGCCGAACAACAACATATAAGTGTTTGCTGCCCTTAGACATGATAAATACTCAGCACTTCCACAGTTGCTACACAATTTTGTTCTGTAATCACTTTTCTCTAAAGTGATATGTGTGACCCTTCCCATGCACCTGCATTAAGGATCAGAAGTATCAACCGACAATCATTTATTATTAAGTCAGCATCACACTAGTAGTCAGTCAAATATTATATAAACTGCTCAAAAAAATAAAGGGAACACTAAAATAACACACCCTAGATCTGAATGAATGAAATATTCTTATTAAATACTTTGTTCTTTACATAGTTGAATGTGCTGACAACAAAATCACACAAAAATTATCAATGGAAATCAAATTTATTAACCCATGGAGGTCTGGATTTGGAGTTACACTCAAAATTAAAGTGGAAAAACACACTACAGGCTGATCCAACTTTGATGTAATGTCCTTAAAACAAGTCAAAATGAGGCTCAGTAGTGTGTGTGGCCTCCACGTGCCTGTATGACCTCCCTACAACGCCTGGGCATGCTCCTGATGAGGTGGCGGATGGTCTCCTGAGGGATCTCCTCCCAGACCTGGACTAAAGCATCCGCCAACTCCTGGACAGTCTGTGGTGCAATGTGGCGTTGGTGGATGGAGCGAGACATGATGTCCCAGATGTGCTCAATTGGATTCAGGTCTGGGGAACGGGCGGGCCAGTCCATAGCATCAATGTCTTGCATTAGGAGTAATCCAGGGCCAACCGCACCAGCATATGGTCTCACAAGGGGTCTGAGGATCTCATCTCGGTACCTAATGGCAGTCAGGCTACCTCTGGCGAGCACATGGAGGGCTGTGCGGCCCACCAAAGAAATGCCACCCCACACCATTACTGACCCACTGCCAAACCGGTCATGCTGGAGGATGTTGCAGGCAGCAGAACGTTCTCCTTGGCATCTCCAGACTCTGTCACATGTGCTCAGTGAGAACCTGCTTTCATCTGTGAAGAGCACAGGCGCCAGTGGCGAATTTGCCAATCTTGGTGTTCTCTGGCAAATGCCAAACGTCCTGCACGGTGTTGGGCTGTAAGCACAACCCCCACCTGTGGACGTCGGGCCCTCATGGAGTCTGTTTCTGATCGTTTGAGTAGACACATGCACATTTGTGGCTTGCTGGAGGTCATTTTGCAGGGCTCTGGCAGTGCTCCTCCTGTTCCTCCTTGCACAAAGGCGGAGGTAGCGGTCCTGCTGCTGGGTTATTGCCCTCCTACGGCCTCCTCCACGTATACTGATGTACTGGCCTGTCTCCTGGTAGCGCCTCCATGCTCTGGACACTACGCTGACAGATACAGCAAACCTTCTTGCCACAGCTCACATTAATGTGCCATCCTGGATGAGCTGCACTACCTGAGCCACTTGTGTGGGTTGTAGACTCCGTCTCATGCTACCACTAGAGTGAAAGCACCGCCAGCTTTCAAAAGTGACCAAAACATCAGCCAGAAAGCATAGGAGCTGAGAAGTGGTCTGTGGTCACCACCTGCAGAACAACTCCTTATTGGGGGTGTCTTGCTAATTGCCTATAATTTCCACCTGTTGTCTATTCCATTTGCACAACAGCATGTGAAATTGATTGTCTATCAGTGTTGCTTCCTAAGTGGACAGTTTGATTTCACAGAAGTGTGATTGACTTGGGAGTTACATTGTGTTGTTTAAGTGTTCCCTTTATTTTTTTGAGCAGTGTATATATATATATATATATATATATATATATATATATGTAAGTCAATAGACCGCACAGACACCAAGTACATTCAGGTCAATCCAAGGGTGCTCGGTAAGTGTAATTAAATATGTATTAATCCTCACCACCAGGCTCCAACCGGGGCTATGATCAGGAAGAACCAGCACTCCATAATGCACAAAAGAAGCTTTAATTGTCCTTATTCTTTAAGACAAGTCACATATGCGTAAGCGTGAAAAGTTGCTTATCATTTTCAATATTCAGCATATTCAGCATAACCTGGGGAACGTGATCCTAACCAGGAATGGCTCCCAACAGCCGTTTCGGGCAAAGCCGTCATCAGGGGAGAATCTATACACACATCATATGAGCAGATTATCAACTACGAACACATCTCAAAGCATGTAGGAGTACATACATATTACTGACTTCTGTCTTATACAGAACTTTAAAGTATTCAGACGCATTGCGAAGAAAACCACAGTATTGTACATAAAACTCATATGCAATAGGCACTAAAGTTAACTATTCATACTACAAAGGTAGATAGAAAATTAGGTGATGTATAACCCGTACTCAGTAGAGTGGGATACAGGGAGACTTACCCCACTTCCAGGATCGATCAATACGTTAGCGAATGCTGAGTGGATCCAGACGCTACTAGTGTACACTGCCGCTCCGGTCATTTTTTGTGGACAGACGCTCAGTGAACGTTAGTGCATGCAGACGCTCTTGTCTGCGACCCAGTCTCTTAGCGGTAAACCTTAGTGTATACAGACGCAGCGGCCTATGCTGCGACTGAGTCCCCTCGTGGTAGCGTCTGAGACGGAAGTGAGGCAATCAGTTCATGGTGGGAGACACACGGTAACTGGTCATGAACTGGGGGGAGGGGCGACCAGGAGAGCGTCTGACTCCCCACTGCCGACATCAACCCTAGGGATCGCAGCCTCAACTAATCCTGGCGCCTTATGATCCCTAAAGCCTAGCGCTAGAGCACCCATGGTGGTGGCGCGCCAACTACTGTTTGGTAGTCTCCTCCCAAAACAGTGCGGCTGTGTCCGTATTCCCCTTCTAAGCAGAACCGATGCCTTACCTTCTCCCCGTGCTCCGGCCACAGCCTGGTAACGTCTGCTGGACCTGCTAGTAACATCCGACATAGACGCCCGTCGAGACAGCACTTGTACCGTGGGTAAGCGTTGTTGGAGCGACTCTTTCCAATATGCGTGTAAGACGCTGTTAGGAAAGATCACTCAAAAAACATAGTAAGACTATAAAAATAAATCAAATAAAGCTTAGGGCGGAGGCGTGGCTTCGACGGACATGGAGTAGCACACAGACTGTGTGTCTCTCCAGCTATTATATCCTGCCCAACATCCTGTGTCCCCCCCTGGGCCTGCAATCCGCCCCAATACCAGCACTATAATGTGGGGGTGCCCCTGGGCCGCTCTGAGACCCGTCAGCAAGCTATCCGCTGCAGTGGAGTGAATATAGTGTGCGGGGACCCTGGGCCTGCTACTGCACGTAGGACGCCGCCATCCTGCTGCCCGCACCGAGACCTGCATCCGGCTACCGTCCTGAGCGCTGCTCACCAGGTCCGCGGCTTCCCCTCTGTTGTTGCTGGGGACGCTGTGGCGGGCGCCTCTCCTCTCGTGCTCCGGCCGACGAGCGCTCCCCCAGCCGCTGCATCACCACGTGACCCGCCGCCGCTCTCCCTGCTCGCTCCGGCGGCCCCAGCCCGTACCTCCGGCTCCTGCACTGTGCTATGCCGCTGGGGAGGAGGTGTACGGCACGGCTGGATTCTATAAGTGCCTGTGCCCTCCCCATACTACTGCTGCCTTGCTGAACTCTGCTCCATTAGGATAAGGAGCAGTGATATTAACCCCTGCAGATCCTGTGATACGCTGGTCAACCTCAGCTTCCTAGCACACACTCCATTTCAACTTATTGTCCCTCATATGCTGGGAGGGGAGGAAAGATTTCTTTATCCTGCTGCAATTATTTCTTCTGTGCTAACAGAGGTTCCTGATATTCTACACGGTCACTGATCAGTTTTGGTATACTGTACTTACTCGCAAGCAGCGACTGGATAATTCTGATATACTACATTCAGTCATTATTGGCCGTCCCTGGACAGTTCTTGATATACTATTTAATATACTTCTTGCCTCCTGCCGCCCGCTCGGTTATAATGGTCAAACCGCATCAGTCTGCCGCGGCCGCGGCGAAGTTGGAGAAGTATGTCAGAAATCCGCCGACGCGGTCCCAACAGAGTGGGGAGATGCAGCCGACCTCTGCGCCGCCTTCTCCGTCAGCTGGCTCCTCATCTGCGGATGCCACCGATGCTGCTCTGCAAAAGGTGCTGGATGCGGTCACGGCCAGTGAAGCCCGCTTGGCCGACAGGATCGGTCAGGTCCAGTCGGATTTATCCATTATACACCAGGACCTTCAACGGGTGCGAGAGAGGGTCGGTGAGGTTGAGACGCGCACCTCCACGCTGGAAGACACGGTTACGCCTCTTGGTAGACGCACTTCTGCTCTGGAGTCTCAGATGCTGGATGTACATAGAAAGATGACGGATATGGAGGGGAGGTTGCGGCGGAACAATGTCCGTTTCGTCGGACTCCCGGAGAAAGAAGAGGGTGCCTCCCCTGAAAAATTTCTTGAACGTTGGCTGTTGGATGTATTTGGAGCGGAGGAGTTCACTTCACACTTCGCAGTGGAACGCGCCCATAGGGTCCCGATGCGCCCATTACCTCCAGGGGCACCTCCCCGTACGTTTATTGCCAAACTCCTCCATTACCGGGATAGAGACGTGATTCTGAGACTGGCCCGCACCAAGGGCCCCCTTACGTGGAAAGGTTCCCCAGTTTCAGTCTTTCCGGATTTTGCTGTCGATGTCCAGAAGGATAGAGCTCAGTTTGTCCCTGTGAAACGCAGGCTGCGAGAATTGAATATCCCCTATGCCATACTCTTTCCGTCTAAACTGCGGGTGGTCTCGGATGGGGAAACAAAATTCTTCACGACCCCTCGTGAAGCATCAATGTGGCTGGACGGACGCTTTCCGGCGCGGCGAGCGCTAGCTGCTGATTGAACTTATGTGTTTGATTTCCCTACTTGCAAGTATACTGCTTCGTTTATGCTTCATATGTTATTGTTATATTGTCTTGGGAGGGATGTATAGTTGTTTGTGGTTATGTTCCTTATGATTCCCTGCAGGATGTCAGTTTGACTAGATGGACGCTATTCAAATAGGGGAGCGATGGCTGCTGATTGCACTCCTGTCTCTGATTTCTCAGCTAAGTCAATATACTACTGTTTGTGATGTGCTGCTATGTGATTTACGGAGGGGCTATCTGCGGCCCTTACGGGCCTTTATTGGGAGGGGGTAGCTCTGTGGAGACGGGTGATTGGTAGATGTTGCCTTTATGCTGATTTTGGGCCTTAGAAACTCTGTGTTTGCCCTGCCATATAGTCTTTAAAGGGGTAAACGGTTACTCAGTTGGGGTGGGGGTATTGGTCTAGGGGGGGATTGGTTTTGTTTTGAGTTTAGCTGGGAGATTCTCCTGTCTTATGGTCATTAAATTCTTGGCCCCCTTAGTGGATATAGGAATTTGACCTTAATTGGTATTGGCGGAGTATGTTACCGGGCTCTCTGCCTTAGTTGGGATTGTTAGTACTTAGGGTGTTCTGTTGTTAGGGAATCAGGTATGCTGCTAGTTTTAGGTGGTATACGGGGTGGGGATGGGGGTTATTTTAGATTGTTAACATTGAGGTGTTTTCATTTTTTGCTGTGCAATGTGCTTATTTCTGCTATGTTTATGTTGCAGCTGACTGCAGGCGTATCCTCTTTGGTATTCACTGGCGGTGGCTGGCCGCGGGTGCTATGCAAAATCACAACAATGCCCTGTTATTCTGTCGTGGAATGTGCGGGGGATCAATGACAAGATTAAGCGCTCCTTGATCCTTAGACAGATTAAATCTTATGCGTTGGATATAATTTGCTTGATGGAAACCCACCTACTGGGTACTAAGATTATGTCCCTTAAAAAACCTTGGGTGGGATGGGCTTACCATTCTATGCATACTGCAGCGTCCCGGGGAGTGTCGATTCTAATTAGGAAATCTGTTCCCTTTGTGCTTGATTCTGTGCAAACGGATCAATGGGGTAGATATGTATTTCTCAAGTGCAGAATTAATTCCGTCCCCTTGTTATTGCTGGCTGTGTATGTACCCCCTCCATATTCGCACGATGTCCTTAAAAAGGCGTCTGTCTTTATGGCTGCTTCCCCTGATATACCAGTTATCTGTATGGGGGACTTTAACAATGTTTTAAATCACTAGCTGGATAGGTTGTCTAGGGCGTCCTCCAACCCGCGGCCCGGGAACTCCCCGTTTGCAGACACTGTGTCAGAGTTGGGTCTGATAGACCCCTGGAGATTGAAAAATCCTGATTTGAGGCAATACTCGTGTTTTTCACGCTCTCACTCTTCCTTCTCTAGGATAGATTTGGCTCTTCTGTCCCGGGAACTTTTGCCCAAAGTGCAGACTGTCAAGTATGAGACTAGGGGTATCTCGGATCACTCCCCTATATCGTTACATATCGACTTAAACTGTCAGCGAGGCCAAGCAGTGTGGAAATTTAATCCCTTTTGGCTGACGCATGTGGGTGAGGGATCCGATTTGGTGGCTAGCTGGTCAGAATTTTTTGTTATGCATGATGACACCACGGATGTGTCTCTGCTGTGGGACACTTTCAAGGCTTTCTTGAGAGGTACATTGATCAAACGGGTAGGGAGTCTTAAATCCTCCTATAGAAAACACGAGTCTGAATTGGAGGCTCGGGTGGCCGCTTCAGAAGTGACGTATGCGCGAGATGGCTTGGATGCTTCTAAATTGGTGTGGCTTCATGCGCAGGGTGAATGGAATGACTATCTGTGGGGGAAAACCCAGCACAGACTTCTCTTCTCCTCGCATGTCCAGTATGCTACGGGGGATAGATCAGGTTCTTATTTGGCCAATCTTGCAAGGGGTGACCGTTCCTCTCGTACTGTGGTGGAGATTTTGGATTCAGCTGGGTCGGTGCTGGACCGCACCCCCCAGATCGTGGCGGAATTTGTCTCTTATTATCAGGCATTATATAGTTCTCAGTTGACCTGTTCCCCACTAGAGCTATGTGACTACTTGGATGGGGTCCACTTGCCTTCCATCTCCAGTGAGGCCAGGGCCCTTCTAGATGCTTCTTTGTCGGTGGAGGAGATTGAGACTGCGATCTCTGCCTCCCCCGATGGTAAGGCCCCTGGCCTTGATGGCATCCCGTCGGAACTGTATAAGAAATATATAAAATTCTTTGCCCCTCAGTTGCTTGAGTTGTTCAGCGAAATTCTTGCCCAAAGTGCGCTTCCCCCGTCTATGGCGGAGGCTTTGATTATAGTGATTCCCAAGCCGGATAAAGACCCCAGGAAGGTTGAATCCTACCGTCCTATTTCCCTGTTGCCCACGGATATTAAAATCCTGGCCAAGGTTCTGGCTTCCAGACTTGGCCGGGTCGTCTCCCAAATTATTCACCCTGACCAAACGGGCTTCATGCCTGGCAAGTCCACTGCTGTGAATTTGAGGCGCCTGTTTACTCATTTTCAGGCTTCTCGGGAGGAGGACTGCTCTGCCGTTATAGCCTCCTTAGATGCCGCAAAGGCCTTTGATTCGGTGGAGTGGGCCTTCCTCTGGGAGGCTATGAGTAGGTTTGGTGTGGGCCCCAACTTTATCAATTATGTTAAATTGTTATATTTTCAGCCCATGGCCAGAGTCTCGGTGAACGGGTTTGTTTCGGACTCCTTCCCCCTATCCAGGGGAACGAGGCAGGGCTGCCCTCTGTCCCCGACTCTGTTTGCTATCGCTATTGAGCCACTGGCATGTTTGATTAGGGCAACTCAGGATATTGTGGGTATTAGTGTTGGCGCCAGGGAAGACAGGATAGCGTTATACGCTGATGACCTGTTGCTCTTTGTGGACGATTCTGTTTCCTCCTTACCTAAACTCCTTGACTTGATAACTGACTATGGACGTTTCTCCGGGCTCAAAATTAACTGGGATAAATCCACCATCACTCCACTTAGAGGCCCGGTTTCTGAGGCCCCGGTGATTCAAACCCCCCTTAAATGGGTAGACTCCTTCAAATACCTGGGGGTATGGGTATCGAATAACCCTTGTACCTATGTTTCCCTTAATGTCAGGCCGCTGATGGGGTATCTCCGCTCGAAGGTTAGGGTTTGGGGGTCTCTGCCCCTGACTGTTACTGGCAGGGTCAATTTGGTAAAGATGGTATACTTGCCCAAACTCCTTTATGTTCTCCAGCAATCCCCTATATATATTAACCTGAAGACATTTCGACAGATTGACAGTTTGCTTTCTTCTTTAATATGGGCCAGCAGGAGAGCGAGGCTGAGAGTAGACGTTCTGTCTAGGCCGAAAGTGTTGGGAGGCTTAGCTCTCCCTATATTTCAATTTTACTACTATGCCGCGCAGTTGGCACATATATGGGAGTGGGTGAACGCCCCGGATGCTCTCACTTTGCAGTCCCAATTGCTTTTCCAGATATACCCTGCCGGATCTCCATTACAGATGCTTCTTTGTGGGAACCCTAACTTGTCCAAGATCCCTATAATAAGACAGGCCGTCCTCATATGGAAACAGGTACATGTTATCCTATTGGGCCAGGGTATTGACCCGGATACTCCTCTGGACAATGCCCTCGGCTTCCCAGAGTTGGCCTCGCTGCGGACTGGGGCGGTGTGGGGGAGGTGGGGTGTGACGTCCCTGGGCCACGTATATAACGATGGTATACTGAGGTCCATCCTGCAGCTTCAACAGGATTACAATATACCCTCTTCTCACTTCTACCGCTACCTGCAGCTGAGACATGCGCTTAACGCACAATTTCCTGAATCACCTCCAATGATTGCCGACTCCCCGGTCAAGTCTCTCCTGCGGTCCCTGGGAAGCGGACATCTGGTGTCCAACATTTATGCAAGCATGCTCCGCTCTCACTACTCTGACCCGTTGTCCATTCTCAGGAACAAGTGGGAATCTGACTTGGGTGCCATCTCTGATGAGATCTGGGAGGGTGCTCTGTGTTCCCCACGATTATCCACTACCACCACTAGATATCAGCAAATTCAACTGTTTATAATACACAGAGTATATATGACGCCGGTGCGCTTGCGACATATAGGGAGTACTCACTCCTCTGGATGTCCTAAGTGCGATAGTCTGGATGCGGACTTTTGGCACATTATCTGGCTATGCCCCAAGGTTGCTGTATTCTGGTCGGGTGTTATTGACGCCCTGGTGTCAACGGGTATTCCCTCGTCTGTATGCTCCCCGACGACATGTGTGTTATCTGCTGTGGAGGAGGATGCCCTGGACCCCCCTGCCAAACGATATGTAATTAATTTGTGTGGCCTGGCCAAGGTGTGTATCGCCAGGCTTTGGCTAGCCGAGGATGCACCCACACTGCGATCCTGGGTCTCCCTTGTAAATGATACGGCCTCTCACGAGAAATATGTATACCTAGCTAGAAAAGCGGAGAAAAAATATCAGGACTTTTGGGGTCGATGGCTTGAGTCCCCGCTTTCTGGAACCCGGGGCGTCTAGATATGCTGCGGGGGATTAGAATGGGTGTGTGACTTTTGATCTGCATTGGGTACACTGTCTCTTTTTCTCTGTGTTATCCCCTGCGCCCACGGTCAGCCATTCCCGTTCCCATGCCATTGCTTTAGCTATGAAATTAGCTCAAATCAAATATATGTTGCGCTGCCATAGATATCTGTGTACAGCTTTCATTGATCTATACGCGCCTTGTTAGCATGCAATATTGATTCTAACTTACAACTTATGTTTCGGAATTTAGGCCTGCACCGGTTTCCTATGATATAACTATGATAATTGGTCCCTAATGGACAGGGGAATCTGCGCATTCCCTGGGCTGGGGATCCAATGTGGGTTGTGTTGTTGTTTTTTTTTTCTTTTTCTTTTTTGTACTATGTTTAATGTTAAACAGAAAACTAATAAAAAAGTATTGAATTAAAAAAAAAATAAAGCTTAGGGCTGCCAAACATAGCAGCCCTGTGACCATGGTCCGGCTCCTGCCGCACCAAACAAAAAACTGATTTGAGTCAGTGGACGGGATTATACTGTATGGACGAGTCCGGTGCATTCTGGGAGGCCAGAAAGGTTGTGATCGTTTGATGCCAATCCGCTGTCGCTCCATCATATCCCAATGTTATCCTGTGGATAACCTGTGGACCCTGCCGGAGAAACCAGGAATTCCCCCTCCTCCAGACCTGAGATCACCACTCTTAGAGACTCCATCTTGAATGTGAACTCCCTCAAGTAGGGGTTCAATGATTTTAGGTTTAATATCGGCCTTACCGAACCAACCGGTTTCGGTACCACAAACAGGTTTGAGTAATAACCCTTGCGCTGTAGGTGAGGTGGAACTGGAACAATGACATTTGACCTTAGCAATTTTTGAATGGCTTCCTGTAGGACAGCACTGTCTGTCAGCGAAGCTGGCAAGCCTGATTTGAAGAATCTGTGAGGTGGGAGTTCTTGAAACTCCAGTCTGTACCCCTGGGTAACGATATCTTGAACCCAGGGATCCAGGCATGAGGACGCCCAGACATGACTGAAATTTCTTAGCCTTGCTCCCACCTGCCCAATTTCCGGCTGGTGGCCCACCGTCATGCCGAGTATTTTGAGGAAGCAGAACGAGGTTTCTGTTCCTGGGAACCTGTGGGTGCAGGTTTTCGGGATTTCCCTTGACCACCTCTAAAGAAAGTGGAGGGGGATTTGGACTTTTTAACTTTAGCGGTCCGAAAGGACTGCATTGCAGACGAAGGATATGATTTCCTAGTTGGTGGTGTAGCAGAGAGAAGAAAAGTTGACTTACCCGCAGTTACCGTGGAGATCCACGCAACTAATGCTTCCCCGAACAGAGCCTGACCTGTGAAGGGTAGGTTCTCCACACTCGGATTCCGCATCCGCAGGCCATTGGCGCAGCCAGAGTCCTCTGCATGCCGAGACAGCCATGGAAGAAGCCCTCGCATTCAGATGTCCAAGGTCCTTCATGGCTTCCACCATGAAACCTGCAGAATCCTGTATGTGACGTAAAAACAATTCAATGTCACTTCTATCCATAGAATCTAACTCCTCTAGTAAAGTGCCTGACCACTTTACTATGGCTTTAGAAATCCATGCACAAGCAATAGTGGGTCTTAAAGCTACGACATTTGCTGTGTATAATGATTTGAGTGTAGTCTCAATCTTGCGGTCGGCCGGCTCTTTTAAAACGATGGACTCAGGGAAAGGTAAAACCACTTTCTTAATCTAGATACAGAAGCGTCTATTATAGGCGGGTTTTCCCAATTTTTCCTATCCGCCTCAGGGAAAGGAGAAGCAAAAGCAATGAGAACCCTTTTAGGGATCTGGAACTTTTTCTCTGGGTTTTCCCAGGATTTATCAAACAATGCGTTTAGTTCCTTGGACGCAGGGAAGGTAAGGGGGGACTTCTTACTGTCAGTTAAGTAAGCCTCCTCCACCTGCTCAGCAGGGCTGTTTCTAGCCAATTTGGCTCCCATTGCGAGATGTAAAAATGCGCCCCCCATGACATAAAAAAATGTGCCCCCCCCCCACACACACACACACTTAGATGGAAAAAAAAACGTGTGCGCGCACCCGGCAAGGGTGTGTGGCCTCATCTAAATGGGTGTGGTCTCATTTAAATGGGCATGGCCTCGTCTGAAAAGACTACCTCACAATCCAGTTTTTGACCCTGCTCCAACAAATCACGGCCACCACAGGAAAAAAAAAATTACACCATATTAAGCCCCACACAGTAATGCCCCCTGCACCATATTATGCCACACACCGCAATGCCCTTGATACATTAAATCCCCACACTATGGCAGGCAAGAGTCCCCATTTCACACATTACGGCAGGTGTCCCCATTTTACACATTGAGAGAGAGAGAGAGAGAATACTTACAGAGGTGATTACTGCTCTTCAGCCCGCCTCACCAGTGGCTCCTCGCGCCGGCCTTTCCCTCTTCCTAACTTGGATCCCCCTCTGTACTCCGCTCGGTGGGGGAGTTTCGCGTCGTGACGGGGTTTGCGTCGTGACGTAACGACGCAACCGCGTCATTCCGTGAAACTCCGCCCCCCGAGCGGGTTACTCGGGGAGAAATAGGAGGGGGAAGCAGGGAGCCACAGTTAGTGCCGCGGTGGGCGCCCAGTGCGGTTGCACTGCTCGCCTGCCCCAAGAAACGGCCCTGCTGCTCAGGTAACTTCTCAGAAATATGTAAAATGTCCCTAATGGCCTCAATCATGAGTTGCACCCCCTTAGCAAGGGATGCCTCTCCCCCCAGTACATCCCCTTCACCGTCTCCCGTATCAGAGTCAGTATCCGTGTCGCCTTGCATTATTTGGGCAAGAGCACGCTTTTTAGGGTATATACCAGGGGTCTCTTGGATGAGGTAGTGGGAACAGAATATGACAAAACCTCTACAGATCTTTGCAAACCTGTGTTTCAGTCTCATTATGAGCTATCCTAGATGAAATCTGGGATATCATCCCCTTAATAGAAGACACCCATGGGGGGGTTCAGATTCAGAAGGCTGAGACAGTATATTGCATTCCTGAGTACATGGAATAGACTCATCTGGAAAAGACGCACACTCTGCAGCACAAGATACAGAGTCCCTAGACATGGTTATGTGAGATATATACACACAGGAAAATGTCAGACACAGTTTCCCCCAAAGTACCTTCAGAGAGAAACAGAGTATAAGGAGCCAGCACACACAGCGCCCCAGTAGGCAGTTATTATGATAAATGCCTGGCGCTGACTTAGTAACATTAATAGATTAAACAGTTAATAACACTCTCCTTCCCCCCTTTCTATAGCACTCTGGTACCGCAGAGGATAACTGAAGTGGAGGGCAGCGCTGTCAGCGTCTCTGTAGTGTGATCTGCAGGGAGAAAATAAGAATTTACTCACCGGTAATTCTATTTCTCGTAGTCCGTAGTGGATGCTGGGTACTCCGTAAGGACCATGGGGAATAGACGGGCTCCGCAGGAGACTGGGCACTCTAAAAGAAAGATTAGGTACTATCTGGTGTGCACTGGCTCCTCCCTCTATGCCCCTCCTCCAGACCTCAGTTAGGGAAACTGTGCCCGGAAGAGCTGACACTACAAGGAAAGGGTTTGGAATCCCGGGTAAGACTCATACCAGCCACACCAATCACACCGTACAACTTGTGATAACTATACCCAGTTCACAGTATGAACAACAAATGAGCCTCATTAACAGATGGCTCATAACAAAACCCTTTAGTTAAGCAATAACTATATACACGTATTGCAGAGAGTCCACACTTGGGACGGGCTCCCAGCATCCACTACGGACTACGAGAAATAGAATTACCGGTGAGTAAATTCTTATTTTCTCTGACGTCCTAGTGGATGCTGGGTACTCCGTAAGGACCATGGGGATTATACCAAAGCTCCCAAACGGGCGGGAGAGTGCGGATGACTCTGCAGCACCGCATGAGCAAACTCAAGGTCCTCCTCAGCCAGAGTATCAAACTTGTAGAATTTTGCAAACGTGTTTGACCCCGACCAGGTAGCAGCTCGGCAACGTTGTAATGCCGAGACCCCTTGGGCAGGCGACCAAGAAGAGCCCCCTTCCTCGTGGAATGGGCTTTTACTGATTAAGGATGCGGCAGTCCAGCCGCAGAATGTGCAAGTTGAATCACTCCACAGATCCAGCGAGCAATAGTCTGCTTAGAAGCAGGAGCACCCAGCTTGTTGGGTGCATGCAGGATAACAGCGAGTCAGTATTTTTGACTCTAGCCGTCCTGGAAACCAAAATTTTCAGGGCCCGGACTACATCCAGCAACTTGGAGGCCTCCAAGTCCCGAGTAGCCGCAGGCAGCACAATAGGTTGGTTCAAATGAAACGCTGATACCACCTTAGGGAGAAATTGGGGACGAATCCTCAATTCTGCCCTGTCCCTATGTAAGATCAGATAAGGGCTTTCACATGACAAGGCCGCCAATTCTGACACACGCCTAGCCGAAGCCAAGGCCAAATATATATATGACCACTTTCCACGTGAGATACTTCAACTCCACGTTCTGAAGTGGCTCAAAACAATGTGATTTTAGGAAAACCAACACTACGTTGAGATCCCAAGGTGCCACTGGAAGCACAAAAGGGGGCTGAATATGCAGCACTCCCTTAACAACGTCTGAACTTCAGGCAACGTCTTTCCTAGCCTTTACCAGCGTAGGAATCACTTCATCTGGAACGCCCTTTTCCGTTAGGATCCTGCGTTCAACCGCCAAGCCTTCAAACGCAGCCGTGGTAAGTCTTGAAACAGACAGGGCCCCTGCAGTAACAGGTCCGTCTGAGACACAGAGGCCATGGGTCCTCCGAGATCATTTCTTGTAGTTCTGGGTACCAAGTTCTTCTTGGCCAATCCGGAACTACGAGTATAGTTCTTACTCCTCTCTTACTTACTATCCTCAGTACCTTGGGTATGAGAGGAAGAGGAGGGAACACATAAACCTACTGGTACACCCACGGTGTCACTAGTGCGTCCACAGCTATCGCCTGAGGGTCTCTTGACCTGGCGCAATACTTTTTTAGCTTTTTGTTGAGGCGGGACACCATCATGTCCACCTGTGGCCGTTCCCAACGTTTCACAATCTGCGTGAAGACATCTGGATGAAGTCCCCACTCTCCCGGGTGGAGGTCGTGCCTGGTGAGGAAGTCTGCTTCCTAGTTTTCCACACCCGGAATGAACACTGCTGACAGTGTTAGCACGTGATACTCCGCCCATCGGAGAATCCTTGTGGCTTCTGCCAACGCCATCCTGCTTCTTGTGCCGCCTTGTCGGTTTACATGGGCGACAGCCGTGGTGTTGTCTGACTGAATCAGCACCGGCTGGTTTTGAAGCAGGGGTTCTGCTTGCCTTAGGGCATTGTAAATGGCCCTTAGGTCCAGAATATTTATGTGTAGGGAAGTCTCCTGACCCGACCATTATCCTTGGAAATTTCTTCCCTGAGTGACTGCTCCCCAACCTCGGAGGCTTGCATCCGCGGTCACCAGGACCCAGTCCTGAATGCTGAATCTGCGGCCCTCGAGAAGATGAGCACTCTGCAGCCACCACAGCAAAGACACCCTGGCCCCGGGGACAGGGTGATCAGCTGATGCATCTGAAGATGCGATCCTCACTTGTCTAACAGGTCCCACTGAAAGTTCCATGCATGGAACCTGCCGAAGGGAATTGCTTCGTAAGAAGCTACCACCTTTTCCAGGGCTCGCGTGCAATGATGCACCGACACCTGTTTTGGTTTTAGGAGGTCTCTGACCCGAGATGACAACTCCTTGGCCTTCTCCTCCGGGAGAAACACCTTCTTCTGTTCTGTGTCCAGAAACATGCCCAATATCAGCAGACGCGTCGTAGGAACCAGCTGCGACTTTGGGATATTCAGAATCCAGCCGTGCTGTTGTAGCACTTCCTGAGATAGTGCTACTTCGATCAACGACTGCTCCTTGGACCTCGCCTTTATAAGGAGATCGTCCAAGTACGGTTAATTATAACTCCCTTCTTTCGAAGGAATATCATCATTTTGGCCATTACCTTGGAACACACCCTCGGTGTCGTGGACAGACCAAACGGCAACGTCTAGAATTGGTAATGGCAGTTCTGTACCCCACCTTGAGGTACTCCTGGTGAGGTGGGTAAATGGGGACATGTAGGTAAGCATCCATGATGTCCAGTGATACCATGTAATCCCCCTCTTCCAGGCTTGCAATAACCGCCCTGAGCGATTCCATTTTGAACTCGAACCTCCTTATATAAGTGTTCAAGGATTTCAAATTTAGAATGGGTCTCACCGAACCGTCTGGTTTCGGTACCACAACATTGTGGAATAGTAACCCCGTCCCTGTTGAAGGAGGGAAACTTTTATTATCACCTGCTGGAGGTACAGCTTGTGAATTGCCGCCAGCACTACCTCCCTGTCCTGGGGAGTAGTTGGCAAGGCTGATTTGAGGTAACGGCGAGGGGGAGACGCCTCGAATTCCAGCTTGTATCCCTGCGATACCACTTCTAGAACCCAGAGATCCACCTGTGAGCGAACCCACTGGTCGCTGAAGTTCCGGAGACGCGCCCCCACCGCACCTGTCTGTGGAGCCCCAGCGTCATGCGGTGGACTCAGTAGAAGCAGGAGAGGATTTTTGTTCCTGGGAACTGGCTGTCTGGTGCAGCTTTTCCCTCTACCCCTGCCTCTGGGCAGAAAGGAAGCACCTTTGATCTGCTTGCCTTTCTGAGGCCGAAAGGACTGTACCTGATAGTACGGTGCTTTCTTAGGTTGTGAGGGAGCCTGAGGTAAAAATATCGATTTCCCAGCTGTTGCTGTGGATACGAGGTCCGAGAGACCATCCCCAAACAATTCCTCACCCTTATAGGAGCAATGGCGCACAGCTGCAGTGCTGTGCGCTACCTTGGTGAAGACTGAAGTCTTCTGCCGCCGATTTTCCGGACCATCTTCATGTCTGTAAGGGGGACGGCGGCGCGGCTCCGGGAACGAACACCAAGGACGGGTCCTGCGGTCGATCCCTCTGGAGCTAATGGTGTCCAGTAGCCTAGAAGCCCAAGCTAGCTGCAAGCAGGTAGGTTCGCTTCTCTCCCCTAAGTCCCTCGTAGCAGTGAGTCTGTTGCCAGTAGATCTCACTGAAAATAAAAAACCTAACAAATACTTTCTTTACTAAAAGCTCAGGAGAGCCCCTAGTGTGCAACCAGCTCGAGCCGGGCACAGATTCTAACTGAGGTCTGGAGGAGGGGCATAGAGGGAGGAGCCAGTGCACACCAGATAGTACCTAATCTTTCTTTTAGAGTGCCCAGTCTCCTGCGGAGCCCGTCTATTCCCCATGGTCCTTACGGAGTACCCAGCATCCACTAGGACGTCAGAGAAAATGGCACTGGTGAGTGCTTGTTCCACTCTGAGGAGAAGCCCCGCCCCGTGTAATGGCGTGTCTTCCTGCACTTATTATATTATACTGGCCTGAGGTTTTCTTGCTGCTAACAGTAGGATTAGCCCCTGTTAGCAGGCACCCCTCACAGCGCCGCACAACATGTACCTCTGGGCCCTCCGGAGCGCAGCTTCTCAGAGCTGCGCTCCCACCCTTGTGCAGCCATTCCCGTGGACGTCCCACTTACAGGGGCGCCGGCATCATACTCACCACCACATCTTCTGGCTCTGTTAGCGGGTGGCGGCAGTGCTGCGGGAGCGAGCGGTCGCCTCGGGGGCTTGGGATCAACACCTGTCAGTGGAGATAGGAGCCATTAAAATCTAGGGTTGGATCCTACTTACTCCCCCTCTAAGTCCCACGAAGCAGGGAGGCCATTGCCACCAGCCTCCCTGTACCTAACCCTTTAAAAATAAACAATAAAACCAAAAGAACTCCTAGGAGTTCCCCTAGCTGTGACCGGCTACACCGGGCATATTTTCTAAACTGAGTCTGGTAGGAGGGGCATAGAGGCAGGGCCGTTTCTAGACAATCTGGCTCCCAGTGCGAGATTTCAAAATGCGCCCCCCCCCCCCCATTGCTATAAAAAAAAAATGCGTGCCCCCCCCCATATAGCTATAAAAAGGGTGTGTGGCCTGATTAAAATAGGCGTGGTCTCATTAAAGTGGGCATGGCCTCGTCTGATATCATCACGCCCACCACAGGGGAAAAAATAATCAAAATAAAAAAGTCCCCATTTTACACATTACAGCAGGCAAGTGTCCCCATTTTACACAGCGCGGCAGGCAGGTGTCCCCATTTTACACAGCGCGGCAGGCAGGTGTCCCCATTTTACACAGTGCGGCAGGCAGGTATCCCCATTTTACACAGTACGGTAGGCAGATATCCCCATTTCTCTGACGTCCTAGTGGATGCTGGGAACTCCGTAAGGACCATGGGGAATAGACGGGCTCCGCAGGAGACTGGGCACTCTAAAAGAAAGATTAGGTACTATCTGGTGTGCACTGGCTCCTCCCTCTATGCCCCTCCTCCAGACCTCAGTTAGATTTCTGTGCCCGGCCGAGCTGGATGCACACTAGGGGCTCTCCTGAGCTCCTAGAAAGAAAGTATATTTTAGGTTTTTTATTTTACAGTGAGACCTGCTGGCAACAGGCTCACTGCAACGAGGGACTAAGGGGAGAAGAAGCGAACCTACCTGCTTGCAGCTAGCTTGGGCTTCTTAGGCTACTGGACACCATTAGCTCCAGAGGGATCGACCGCAGGACCCGTCCTTGGTGTTCGTTCCCGGAGCCGCGCCGCCGTCCCCCTTACAGACATGAAGATGGTCCGGAAAATCGGCGGCAGAAGACTTCAGTCTTCACCAAGGTAGCGCACAGCACTGCAGCTGTGCGCCATTGCTCCTCATGTACACCTCACACTCCGGTCACTGATGGGTGCAGGGCGCTGGGGGGGGGCGCCCTGAGGGCAATATAAACACCTTGGCTGGCAAAATAATCACAATATATAGCCCCAGAGGCTATATATGTGATAAATACCCCTGCCAGAATCCATAAAAAAGCGGGAGAAAAGTCCGCGAAAAAGGGGCGGAGCTATCTCCCTCAGCACACTGGCGCCATTTTCTCTTCATAGTGCAGCTGGAAGACAGCTCCCCAGGCTCTCCCCTGTAGTTTTCAGGCTCAAAGGGTTAAAAAGAGAGGGGGGGGGCACTAAATTTAGGCGCAATATTGTATATACAAGCAGCTATTGGGGAAAATTCACTCAGTTATAGTGTTAATCCCCACATTATATAGCGCTCTGGTGTGTGCTGGCATACTCTCTCTCTGTCTCCCCAAAGGGCTTTGTGGGGTCCTGTCCTCAGTCAGAGCATTCCCTGTGTGTGTGCGGTGTGTCGGTACGGCTGTGTCGACATGTTTTGATGAGGAGGCTTATGTGGTGACGGAGCAGATGCCGATAAATGTGATGTCGCCCCCTGTGGGGCCAACACCAGAGTGGATGGATAGGTGGAAGGTATTAACCGACAGTGTCAACTCCTTACATAAAAGGCTGGATGACGTAACAGCTATGGGACAGCCGGCTTTTCAGCCCGCGCCTGCCCAGGCGTCTCAAAGGCCATCAGGGGCTCAAAAACGCCCGCTCCCTCAGATGGCAGACACAGATGTCGACACGGAGTCTGACTCCAGTGTCGACGAGGTTGAGACATATACACAATCCACTAGGAACATCCGTGACTTGATCCCGGCAATAAAAAATGTGTTACACATTTCTGACATTAACCCAAGTACCACTAAAAAAGGGGTTTTATGTTTGGGGAGAAAAAGCAGGCAGTGTTTTGTTCCCCCATCAGATGAGTGAATGAAGTGTGTGAAAAAGCGTGGGTTCCCCCGATAAGAAACTGGTAATTTCTAAAAAGTTACTGTTGGCGTACCCTCTCCCGCCAGAGGATAAGTTACGCTGGGAGATATCCCCTAGGGTGGATAAGGCGCTCACACGTTTGTCAAAAAAGGTGGCACTGCCGTCTTAGGATAAGGCCACTTTGAAGGTACCTGTTGATAAAAAGCAGGAGGCTATCCTGAAGTCTGTATATACACACTCAGGTACTAGACTGAGACCTGTAGATATTGCTGCTGCAGCGTGGTCTGTGACCCTGTCAAACAGGGATACTAGTTTGCTAACATAAGAGCATATTAAAGACGTCGTCTTATATATGAAGGATGCACAGAGGGATATTTTACCGGCTGGCATCCAGAATTAATGTAATGTCCATTCTGTCAGGAGGGTATTAGAGACCCGACACTGGACAGGTGATGCTGACTTTAAAAGGCACATAGATCTGCCTTATAAGGGTGAGGAATTGTTTGGGGATGGTCTCTGGGACCTCGTATCCACAGCAACAGCTGGGAAGAAAATTTTTTACCTCAGGTTTCCTCACAGCCTAAGAAAGCACTGTATTATCAGGTACAGTCCTTTCGGCTTCAGAAAAGCAAGCGGGTCAAAGGCGCTTCCTTTCTGCACAGAGACAAGGGAAGAGGGAAAAAGCTGCTCCAGTCAGCCAGTTCCCAGAATCAAAATTCTTCCCCCGCTTCCTCTGAGCCCACCGCATGACGCAGGGGCTCCACAGGCGTAGCCAAGTACGGTGGGGGGCCGCCTCAAATATTTCAGCGATCAGTGGGCTCGCTCACAGGATCACTGGATCCTTCAAGTAGTATCTCAGGGGTACAAGCTGGAATTCGAGATGTCTCCCCCCCCCCCGCCGTTTTCCTCAAATCTGCCTTGCCGACAACTTCCCTCGGGCAGGGAGGCTGTGCTAGAGGCAATTCACAAGCTGTATTCCCAGCGCGTGATAGTCAAGGTGCCCCTACTTCAACAAGGAGGGGGTTACTATTCCACACTATTTGTGGTACCGAAACCGGACGGTTCGGTGAGACCCATTTTAAATTTGAAATCCTTGAACACATACATAAAAAAATTCAAGTTCAAGATGGAATCGCTCAGGGCGGTTATTGCAAGCCTGGACGAGGGGGATTACATGGTATCACTGGACATCATGGATGCTTACCTACATGTCCCCATTTACCCACTTCACCAGGAGTACCTCAAGGTGGGGTACAGAACTGCCATTACCAATTGTAGACGTTGCCGTTTCGTCTGTCCACGACACCGAGGGTGTGTTCCAAGGTAATGGCCAAAATGATGATATTCCTTCGAAAGAAGGGAGTTATAATTAACCGTACTTGGACGATCTCCTTATAAAGGCGAGGTCCAAGGAGCAGTCGTTGATCGAAGTAGCACTATCTCAGGAAGTGCTACAACAGCACGGCTGGATTCTAAACATTCCAAAGTCACAGCTGGTTCCTTCCACACGCCTACTGTTCCTGGGGATGGTTCTGGACACAGAACAGAAAAAAGTGTTTCTCCCGCAGGAGAAAGCCAAGGAGCTGTCATCTCTAGTCAGAGACCTCCTGAAACCAAAACAGGTATCGGTGCATCACTGCACACGAATCCTCGGAAAAATGGTAGCTTCATACGAAGCAATTCCATTCGGCAGGTTCCATGCAAGAACTTTTCAGTGGGACCTCTTGGACAAGTGGTCGGGATCGCATCTTCAGATGCATCGGCTGATAACCCTGTCTCCAAGGACCAGGGTGTCTCTGCTGTGGTGGCTGCAGAGTGCTCTTCTTCTAGAGGGCCGCAGATTCGGCATATAGGACTGGGTCCTGGTGACCACGGATGCCAGCCTTCAAGGCTGGGGGGCAGTCACACAGGGAAGAAATTTCCAAGGACTTTGGTCAAGTCAGGAGTCGTCCCTACACATAAATATTCTGGAACTGAGGGCCATTTACAATGCCCTAAGTCAGGCAAGGCCCCTGCTTCAAAACCAGCCGGTACTGATCCAATCAGACAACATCACGGCAGTCGCCCATGTAAACCAACAGGGCGGCACAGGAAGCAGGATGGCGATGGCAGAAGCCACAAGGATTCTCCGAGGGGCGGAAAATCACGTCTTAGCACTGTCAGCAGGGTTCATTCCGGGAGTGGACAACTGGGAAGCAGACTTCCTCAGCAGACGCGTCCTACACCCGGGAGAGTGGGGACTTCATCCAGAAGTCTTCCAACTGTTGGTAAACCGTTGGGAAAGGCCACAGGTGGACAGGATGGCGTCCCGCCTTAACAAAAAGCTAAAGAGATATTGCGCCAGGTCAAGGGACCCTCAGGCGATAGCTGTGGACGCTCTAGTGACACCGGGGGTGTACCAGTCGGTTTATGTGTTCCCTCCTCTGCCTCTCATACCAAAGGTACTGAGAATAATAAGAAGGCGAGGAGTAAGAACGATACTCGTGGTTCCGGATTGGCCAAGAAGAGCTTGGTACCCAGAACTTCAAGAAATGATATCAGAGGACCCATGGCCTCTACCGCTCAGACAGGATCTGCTACAGCAGGGGCCCTGTCTGTTCCAAGACTTACCACGGCTGCGTTTGACGGCATGGCGGTTGAATTCCGGATCCTAAAGGAAAAGGGCATTCCGGAGGAAGTCATTCCTACGCTGATAAAAGCTAGGAAAGAAGTAACCGCAAACCATTATCACCGTATTTGGCGTAAATATGTTGCGTGATGTGAGGCCCCTACTGAGGAATTTCAGCTTGGTCGTTTCTGCACTTCCTACAGTCGGGAGTGACTATGGGCCTAAAATTGGGTTCCATTAAGGTCCAGATTTCGGCTCTGTCGATTTTCTTCCAGAAAGAACTGGCTTCACTGCCTGAAGTTCAGACATTTGTAAAGGGAGTGATACATGTTCAGCCCCCTTTTGTGCCTCCTTTGGCACCTTGGGATCTCAACGTGGTGTTGAGTTTCCTGAAATCACATTGGTTTGAGCCACTTAAAACTGTGGATTTGAAATATCTCACGTGGACAGTGGTCATGTTATTGGCCTTGGCTTCGGCCAGGCGTGTGTCAGAATTGGCGGCTTTGTCATGTAAAAGCCCTTATCTGATTTTCCATATGGATAGGGCAGAATTGAGGACTCGTCCCCAGTTTCTCCCTAAGGAGGTATCAGCTTTTCACTTGAACCAACCTATTGTAGTGCCTGCGGCTACTAGGGACTTGGAAGATTCCAAGTTACTGGACGTAGTCAGGGCCTTGAAAATTTATGTTTCCAGGACGGCTGGAGTCAGGAAAACTGACTCGCTTTTTATCCTGTATGCACCCAACAAACTAGGTGCTCCTGCTTCTAAGCAGACTATTGCTCGCTGGATTTGTAGCACAATTCAGCTGGCGCATTCTGCGGCTGGATTGACGCATCCTAAATCAGTAAAAGCCCATTCCACAAGGAAAGTGGGCTCATCTTGGGCGGCTGCCCGAGGGGTCTCGGCTTTACAACTTTGCCGAGCTGCAACTTGGTCAGGGGCAAACACGTTTGCTAAATTTTACAAATTTGATACCCTGGCTGAGGAGGACCTTGAGTTCTCTCATTCGGTGCTGCAGAGCATCCGCACTCTCCCGCCCGTTTGGGAGCTTTGGTATAATCCCCATGGTCCTTACGGAGTTCCCAGCATCCACTAGGACGTCAGAGAAAATAAGATTTTACTCACCGGTAAATCTATTTCTCGTAGTCCGTAGTGGATGCTGGGCGCCCATCCCAAGTGCGGATTGTCTGCAATACTTGTATATAGTTATTGCCTAACTAAAGGGTTATTGTTGAGCCATCTGTTGAGAGGCTCAGTTATATTTCATACTGTTAACTGGGTATAGTATCACGAGTTATACGGTGTGATTGGTGTGGCTGGTATGAGTCTTACCCGGGATTCAAAATCCTTCCTTATTGTGTCAGCTCTTCCGGGCACAGTATCCTAACTGAGGTCTGGAGGAGGGGCATAGAGCGAGCAGCCAGTGCACACCAGATAGTACCTAATCTTTCTTTTAGAGTGCCCAGTCTCCTGCGGAGCCCGTCTATTCCCCATGGTCCTTACGGAGTTCCCAGCATCCACTACGGACTACGAGAAATAGATTTACCGGTAAGTAAAATCTTATTTTTACACAGTACGCAGGCAGGTGCCCCCATTTTACAAAGTGCGGCAGGCAGGTATCCCCATTTTACACAGTACGGCAGGCAGATATCCCCATTTTACACAGTACGGCAGGCAGATATCCCCATTTTACACAGCACGGCAGGCAGGTGCCCCCATTTTACACAGTGCGGCAGGCAGGTGTCCCCATTTTACACAGTGTGGCAGGCAGGTATCCCCATTTTACACAGTGCGGCAGGCAGGTATCCCCATTTTACACAGTGCGGCAGGAAGGTATCCCCATTTTACACAGTGCGGCAGGCAGGTATCCCCATTTTACACAGCGCAGCAGGCACGTGCCCCCATTTTACACAGTATGGCAGGCAGGTGTCCCCATTTTACACAGTGCGGCAGGCAGATATCCCCATTTTACACAGTACGCAGGCAGGTGTCCCCATTTTACACAGTGTGGCAGGCAGATATCCCCATTTTACACAGTGCGGCAGGCAGGTATCCCCATTTTACACAGTACGGCAGGCAGATATCCCCATTTTACACAGTACGCAGGCAGGTGCCCCCATTTTACACAGTACGGCAGGCAGGTGTCCCCATTTTACACAGTGCGGCAGGCAGATATCGACATTTTACACAGTACGCAGGCAGGTGTCCCCATTTTACACAGTGCGGCAGGCAAATATCCCCATTTTACACAGTGCGGCAGGCAGGTATCCCCATTTTACACAGTACGGCAGGCAGATATCCCCATTTTACACAGTACGCAGGCAGGTGCCCCCATTTTACACAGTGCGGCAGGCAGATAGCCCCATTTTACACAGTACGCAGGCAGGTGCCCCCATTTTGCACAGTGCGGCAGGCAGATATCCCCATTTTACACAGTGCGGCAGGCAGGTATCCCCATTTTACACAGTGCGGCAGGCAGATATCCCCATTTTACACAGTACGCAGGCAGGTGTCCCCATTTTACACAGTGCGGCAGGCAGATATCCCCATTTTACACAGTGCGGCAGGCAGGTATCCCCATTTTACACAGTACGGCAGGCAGATATCCCCATTTTACACAGTACGCAGGCAGGTGCCCCCATTTTACACAGTACGGCAGGCAGGTGTCCCCATTTTACACAGTGCGGCAGGCAGATATCGACATTTTACACAGTACGCAGGCAGGTGTCCCCATTTTACACAGTGCGGCAGGCAAATAACCCCATTTTACACAGTGCGGCAGGCAGGTATCCCCATTTTACACAGTACGGCAGGCAGATATCCCCATTTTACACAGTACGCAGGCAGGTGCCCCCATTTTACACAGTGCGGCAGGCAGATATCCCCATTTTACACAGTACGCAGGCAGGTGCCCCCATTTTGCACAGTGCGGCAGGCAGATATCCCCATTTTACACAGTGCGGCAGGCAGGTATCCCCATTTTACACAGTGCGGCGGCAGGTGTCAAGTGGGGGGAGGGGAGGAAGGGGGAGAGAGAGAGATAATACTTACATCTTCCCGCTCTTCGGGTCCGGCCGCCTCACGTCCCACGTCACGGCGCAAACGCGTCATTCCGCGAAACTCCGCCCCCCGAGCAGGAGCGCTCGGGAAGAGGGAGGAGAGGAGATAAGGACACACAAAGTGCCGCGGCGGGCGCCCCGTGCGGTTGCACGGCTCGCCCGCCGCTAGAAACGGCACTGCATAGAGGGAGGAGCCAGCCCACACTATTAAACTCTTAAAGTGCACATGGCTCCCAAGGGACCCATCTATACCCCATGGTACATGTGGACCCCAGCATCCTCTAGGACATAAGAGAAAACAAGCTTTCTTAGAGGTTTCTTAGACGTATCAGGAGGGTCAATCTCATCAACAAGCTGAAGAATCAGCTTGACAGCCTCCACTAGGTCAGGAACATCAACCTGTGTTGTAGAATCTTCATCAGAAGCAGCAGTATCAGCATCTGATGGATGAGTATATTCCCTATCCGAATCGGAAGAATCATCCGAAATATTAGTGGATTGTGAGGAAGAAAAGGCCCGCTTAGATGACCCTTTGGTCCCAGTAGGGCGAGGGTTAGGTTTTTGTTTAACCAAGGACTGATTTAATTGCTGTAACTGGGTTGACAGAGTATCCGCCCATGATGGATTAACTACAGGGACAATATGTGGCTGTAATGGCACAGGAGGTCCCACAGGGGGCGTAAGTCTTGTTACAAGCGTAGTCAGCATATCTGAAATTGCAGCCCAAGGTGGATCTGCCATAGGTGATGCGGGCTGACTAGGGGGTGCAGGACACCCAGTACCTGAACCCTCAGCAGAAATCATTTCCTCAGGTAAATCCGTGGCGCCAGTACTGCATGATGCAGGAGCGTCTGCGGAATTCCCAGCTTGTGTAGCAGACATTATTGGGAATGTAGCCGTAGGGCGTATCAGTACAATATAGCCAGACAAACACAATACCTGACAAAACCCCCTAAGATATGTGACCGCAATTACAGAGCACAAACAGAGGATTTAAGTGGTATGAGGTGACTGAAACACACAGTGAAAAATACAAAACAGTATATCCTGTGGAACTCTATATGGTATGAGACCCTGACGCACTTAAGACCCCCAGGGCACAGAATATAGTGATAGCAATATGTGTGACACACAGAATAGAATCCACACAGCAGCTATAGGCACACACAGTCACAGGTACAATGCAGAAATTATTACATATAAAAAAATAAAACTACACTGGACTAGTAATATTACATATAGAAATGTATGTATACAGATGTAACAATGCACAGTAAACACTGGATGTATATCACAGAATACTTGTACTAAATATTCATATAGCAGTACAGTTGTTCTTAACTAACGCTGTCTAAACGACATGTAGAATACCTAAGTGTCCTGTAAATGCACAGTGCTGATGAGACAGGCAGCTTTACAGAGGAGACAGTGCCCAGCAGTCCCAGGATCAGCACAGCTCTGTGAAATGGCAGCCAAATGCTGACAGGGAGTGAGGGAGAGTTGCAGCTCCAGGGCGGGAACACCTGCTGTAGATGGCGCCTGGAGCTGGGGGAGGGGCTACAGGTCAGCGCCTTATCCCCACTGCTGGACTTCACCACCAGGTACAAACGTATTTTAGTAAATCTGACCTGTGATCCCTGCCCTGGTGGATATTGTGGGGGGTCACTGCACGGCCACAGTGTCCACGCCAGCGGCGCGGTCTGTCTCCTGGGACCGAGACCGGATCGCAATTTCGGCGGGTCCCATCTGGGAGACCCTCTTACCTCCTCCCTGAAGTGCGGCAACGCGATCCAGGAGAGCAGCAGTGGTGATGTGTGCCTGATGACCGGAGCGCCTCCGCTGCAAATACCCGGCAACCAGGGCACGGCAGTATGTAGCACCGCTGGGGGAAGTGATGTAGCCGCAGCACAGAATGTCATCCCAATTTTCTTGGGCTCATATAGGACAAACAGAGTCCGAATTTCTGTGACGAGAAGTTCTCTTCACATATATCCTCAGAGCCCTCACAACAGCCAAGGACTTTGATGTAATTGAGGAGTCAGTAGCCACTGGCACCACAATAGGTTGATTGATATGAAATGCCGACACAACCTTCGGAAGAAACTGCTGACGTGTCCGGAGCTCAGCTCTATCTTCGTGGAAGATCAAGTCTAGCAGAAGCTAAAGCCAACAACGTGACAGCCTTCCATGTAAGAAATTTGACCTCAACCTCCTGTAAAGGCTCAAACCAATCCGACAGGAGTAACTGCAACACCACGTTAAGGTCCCAAGGCGCCGTAGGCGGTACAAAGGGAGGTTGGATATGCAGAAGTCCCTTCAAAAAGGTCTGACTCTCAGGGAGGGCAGCCAATAGTTTCTGGAAGGAAATGGATAGGGCCGAAATCTGGACCTTCACAGATCCCAACCTCAGGCCCATATCCACACCTGCTTGCAGGAAGAGGAGAAAACATCCCAGTTGAAACTCCACCGTAGGAAACTTCTTGGATTCACACCAAGAGACATATTTCTTCCAAATACGATGGTAATGTTTAGACGTTACCCATTTCCTAGCCTGTATCAGGGTAGGAATGACCTTCTTCGGAATGCCCTTCCGAGCAAGTATCAGGCGTTCAACCTCCATGCCGTCAAATGTAGCTGCGGTAAGTCTTGATAGGCGAACGGCCCCTGCTGCAGCAGATCCTCCCAAAGAGGAAGAGGCCTAGGCTCTTCCTGCAAGAGATTCAGAAGGTCCGCGTACCAAGCCCGCCTTGGCCAGTCTGGAGCAATGAAGATCGCTTGAACTCTTGTTCTCCTTACGAGCTTTAGAACTCTTGGAATGAGTGGGAGTAGTGGAAACACGTACACCGACTGGAACACCCACGGAGACACCAGGGCGTCCACTGCCACTGCTTGTGGGTCCCTCGACCTGGAACAATAGCGTAGAAGCTTTTTGTTGAGACGAAAGGCCATCATGTCTATTTGGGGTAACCCCCAAAGGCCTGTTATTTCCTTGAACACCTCCGGATGGAGACCCCAATCCCTTGGATGGAGATCGTGTCTGCTGAGGAAGTCTGCTTCGCAGTTGTCTACTCCCGGAATGAAGATTGCAGAGAGCGCCAATGCGTGTTTTTCTGCCCAGAGGATGATTCTTGTCACCTCTGACATTGCAGCTCTACTTTTCATTCCGCCCTGTAGGTTTATGTAAGCCACTGTCGTTACATTGTCCCACTGTACTTGAATGGCCCGATTTCTTAGAAGATGGGCCGCCTGAAGAAGACCGTTGTAGACGGCTTTTAGTTCCAGGAGGTTGATCGGCAGGTCGGCTTTCAGACTTGACCACCTTCCTTGGAAGGTTTCCCTTTGAGTGACTGCGCCCAAGCCCCGAAGGCTCGCATCCGTGGATAGAAGGACCCAGTCCTGAATCCCGAACCTGCGGCCCTCCAGAAGGTGAGGCAATTGGAGCCACCAGAGGAGTGAAACCCTGGCCTTTGGCGTGTCAAAGTCAGAAAAATATCTCTATGCACACTACCATATTTGCACCTCACACAGGTCCGTGCTGCGCATGCGTACGCTCTCCCGTACGTGCGCATACTCACAGTCGCGGGCACCCGCAGGCGCACGGTATGCGTATTTACGGTAGAGTTTATGTGATCGTAGCGTGCGACTCAATCATTACATATTTTCACTATATAATGTATTTTGTAGATCATGGTCCCTTTGATAGATTCTGAAAGTTTAGTTAACATAGCATGTTCCTGAACAGAGAGATCCCTCTTTGTATTGTACGAAGGGTCTAACAGGGGTCATACAGTGGTGTTTGGTACCCATCGGAAGAGTATTTAAATAGCAATATTCCGGTGTTGGTTTGGAGCGGATTAATCGCTCGTGCGAATAGTTATGGACATAAGAAGTTTATGTCCATTTACTATTATTTGTTCTTATTTAGTCATGCGGCGGGAAACCCAGTATCCCACCCACCTGAACAGTTGGAAGCAGTCACAGCCCACCTGTATGAATCAACCTATGACCTTTTGTTATAATGCGAAGCCGAATTCCTGTGTCCAATGAACAATGAGATTGTAGGGACCATTGAATTGCATTGTGTGTGGGGCATAAATAGGCAGGCCGACCATATCCAGTACACTCTCTTCAACGGTTCTCATTGCTGATAATCGGGAGCTGGATATCGAGGCGCATGCGATCGTTTCCCCTTGTGCGTAAGTGTTTCTCCGCAACTATATTGATCTTCTTGTTATTGTGGGCCAATTTCTCTCTCTCTCTCTCTCCTCCTCTTTTTCTCTTATTTTCCCTTAAATAGTAATTGTATTATATTTCCTGTGTAGTTATCTGGTTAGGTAGTCTATGTTATATTGTAGTGTATGATTTGTATTTGTATTAATTCTTTTGCAAGTCTATCATTCAAAATATATATATATTAGGCGTTGGACCCTAAGCCCAGGTATCTGTGTATTTCTTATAGTGTTTAGTATTCTCAGAGCGTCGGTGACGCTCAAACAGCTTTTAAGTTTATAAGGTTACACTAGGTTGCATCTACACCCTATCTCTACACTAAGGTTTTACAGCATATTACATTGTTTATGGTTTAGATATAAAGGTTTAACATTGTGAGCGTCAGCGCCGCTGGTGATCTCCTCGTGGTCCCGAGCGTCCGCTACGCTATAGCGAATCATTACGTTAGTCAGCAGCAAATAGCGTGCCTGCCTGTGATCTCCTGGCCGTGAGCGAACGTGACGCTTGAGCGTCTCGACTACGGCTAAGCGATTGTTACGCAACGTGCGTACCCTTACGGTACTTCATACGTAGATAGCGTACAGTGTTCTTAGACCCCATAAAGGGTATTATATAAGATAAATATTTAGCTTTATCAATTGCGGGCTCGTCCTGTCCTTCACATATCTGCACTAGGTAATTTCAGCAGACATTATCCAGCAGCAAAGGGCGGGAGATCATATTCCTCGTAGTGCTGTTTGGATAAGCGTCTGCTTCTCTTAGTAAAGGGTGCTGAAGGAATCCGGGAACCGGAGGTAAGAACAACACGCTAGTCTCTTTTAAAACTGTTTATTTTTCTGTCTTGCATACACACGCACGCACACATATATATCTGCATTTCTTTTTTTCATTTGTGTATTTTCGTATATCACTCTCCTGTTTGCCAGTTTTATAGTTGATAAACGTGCTAAGAGAGATTTGCCGCTATTTTATAGTTTAAGAGTAAAGGTAATATAGTTAAAGTATAGACAAACACACAGCTGTGCCTGAGAGACAAGGCGAAGTCAGTGTAGTGCGTGGTAGATGATAAAGGATCATCTACATTGATAAACGTATAAATTGTGTTACGGTGGATCTTTGCTTTGCGTACACGTGTCTCTAACAAAGGACTGAGACTTGTGTACGCAATCCAAGGGCCGACGCACGCAGCGTATATTACGCAACGGAGCGTACGGGTACGCCCACGTAACTCAAATCACAAGTGTTAAATTTTTTTCAACGCGATAAATAGCGCAACGCGGTAAATAACGCAAGGCGATAAATCGCGCAAATCTATTTTAACATTCGAAATTTAAATTAACAGATCCTTTTCCTAATTTGTAACACATCTGGTCTAAAGAGAAATTTCTGCGCAGAAATAGAAATAGAAACAAAAGTGTATATGTGGTGAGTGAGTGTTTGTTTTTACAATTTTTGAGGTTGAACCACAAGAAAAGTCGAGTTCTCGTGAGGTACATGCGTGTAAGTGACGTACATGGTGGCTAGGGAGGCATCCCTGGTTAAAACATACAATTTGAGCATTAGAGTGTAGCAGACCAGGAGGTCATACTGTAACAGACCAGGAGGTCATAGCAGACCAGCAGGTTCAGGTACAGCAGACAAGGAAGTCCGCTATACAGTCCACAGGCACAACACCAAGAAAGGGTTGGTGCAACACCCATATAGGCCATACAAGCTCTGGCTGAAGGAATTCGCAGCCGCAATTTTCGATTCCACTGGTCGCTCCGTACATAAGATTAGTTGCTTATGTGCTGAACGATTGTACCGCACGTAATTGTGTGCATTAGTAAACCTGACCGGTACTATTTGTGTACGAAGGTCATAAACGCTATTTGTACATTCTAACGTGATTTGTGTAATTTTTTTTATTTTAAGGGAGGTTCGCTGCTCACTCAGGAACTATCCAACAACCAATAGTTACTGGAAAGAGTAAGTGTTCTTCGGATCACCCTCACAGGTTCCAGTAAATAGAGGTTCAGGTCGCAGGGGCCCTAGGTCGAGTACGCCAGCACCATATCGGTGTGATCAGGTCGTATTGGTCGGCGTGGGCGAGTGAGTGGGGTACTCGGTAAACCGCCACCGTCAGCCTATTTTGAACATTTTGGTTTGCGTAAGGGTTGGTTGAATAAAGCAACACCTTCGAACTATGGGGGCCACCTGTTCAGGTAGGGGGCGATCAACCTCGGTTCGGGTTGATTCAGTGAACCGACCAGTCGGGTCGGCAAGATACGTAATGTGTGAGAAATACGGAAGTCACACAGAAGCTTTATGTGATGAATGGGAGAGAATGACAATACATGACGGGGAGAAATTCCCAAGAGTAGGTAGCTTCAGCACAGAAGTGTTAACGAATTTAAGGAGAAGGATATGTCTCATTAAATCAGCCAAGAGACGAATCAAGCATTATGATTATTTACAGTTGTGGCAACAGGAGGGTGACATACAGAGAGGATTGGCTCAGGCGGCGGGATCTGGCTCGATCAGAAAACTGATAGCCACGGCCCCACCGCCACCATATATATCGGGAGAAAAATTGGTTGCGGAGAATGACGCATTAAGGTGTAACAAACAAACACTTAGCAACTGTGTACATGTTAAAGATAATGTTAACCAATTAACCAATGCAAGTATTAACCCGTGCAAGTTGTACCCTGTTTTGAACTTTCCTCAGGAGTGTGATCAAGAGGACGAATCGGCAACAATTTCAGCGCTCTCTCTAGCAGCCACCATAGCAGAGACCACTGTAGGCACAGCTCAACCCCCGAGATTAGTAACGAAAGCCCCTAGCGGAGGGATAGGTGAGGTCGTATCAACGGGTAAGTACGGCACCATACACTATGCTGAAACTATTTCACCACAGCCTGTAGAATCTACACAGAATGAGGTTGTTAGAGTTAATCCTGTTAAGGTAATAGTAGTTCCAAATGGGAAAACAGACACTTCAGGAGTCACTCCTGTTAGGAACATTGCCATGTACAGCCCATTTTCCCGAATGGAATTAAGGACCATAGTGCCGGAATTCCCTGACCCTAGAAAAGACTTAGTAGCCAGCCAAAAATACATCAGAGACCTAGGTAACACTGTAGAGCCCAACAATAAAGACTGGCAGATATTGCTGAGAGCATGTTTACCCTCCAATGTCGACGCAGCTCAATTTTTAGCTGACTGTGGATTAGATCAGGATGTACCTCTTACAGATGTGTACAACAAAGACAATGTAAAAAGAATAAGCTTACAGTTAAAAGAGTATTTCCCAGCCGTAGTTAAATGGAACAAAATATTCTCCATTAAACAGAAGGAGTCAGAAACAGCTGCAGAGTATTTTCACAGAGCATTATCAGAAATGGCAAAATACACAGGCATAGAGGACATTAAAACAAACATAAACCATCGAGAAGTAGCAGTATCGGTACTGATGGATGGTTTAAAAGAGTCATTGAAGACTAGGGTACAGACCACACAACCATGTTGGCGAGGTCTGTCTGTGGCTACTTTGAGAGAGGCTGCTATTGATCACGATAGGAACATCACCAGACACAGGGAACAACAAGGTGATAAGTTAATGGCAGTAAGTATACAGGCCCTGACCACAAGGCAGCCTTTGTTTATATCACCAAACCCTGTGGGTAAGTCAAGTGTGGTTACTTGTTATTCTTGTCATAAACAGGGACACATGGCACGAGATTGTAGAATGAAGAATTCACGAAACTCATACCAACCCCCTAGACAACGACACGACACACGACATTGGGAGCAAGGTCCGCAGAAACGGAGTTATGAGCCACATACAGGGGAAACAAAAAGATACCCCCCGAACAGAGACTGGCAAGCCTCTGGTAGCTCCCAATTAACTCCATCACAAGTAGTTGCTGCCAGCGGGATTCAGGGAGGTCACCATACCCAATAGGGGTGTGGCCATACCTGTAATCTGCAGCCAGTAAAATTGATTGCAAGTCTTGGAAGTGAACCAGAAATTGCAATCAATGTAGCTGGTAAATCATTAAACTTTCTTGTAGACACAGGGGCGGCCAAATCAGTGATAAATTCGACAGTGGGCATGAGAACCACTGGTAAGACAATTCCAGCCATAGGGGTAACGGGAGTAGTCCAGCACTACCCTGTTAGCAAACCAGCCGAGATCACAGTAGGGCCTTTACATACCAAGCATTCCTTTTTGCTGGCTGCATCGGCACCGACTAATCTCCTGGGAAGAGACTTACTGTGTAAAATGGGGTGCGTCATTTATTGTACTCCTGAAGGTGTATTCTTGGACATACCTGAGAATCACGCTCAGGAAGTGCGAGACATGTTAGACTCCCCGTCAAAATTAATGTCACATACCATTATGACAAATAGGACTCCCTCCCAAGTAGAAGAAATGACATCTCAGATACCAGAGTCACTTTGGACTAAAGATGGACAGGACACTGGATTAATGGCAAACGTAGCTCCGGTAGTTGTACAAGTAAAAGATGGTAGGATAGCTCCAAAAATCCCACAGTACCCTCTGAAGCCAGAGGTGGAGTTAGGAGTGTATCCCGTAATAGAGCGCTTGCTACAACAGGGCATTCTGGTAAGAACGTCCAGCACTGCCAATAGTCCCATCTTCCCTGTTAAAAAAAGTGGGGGGAGGGGTTACCGGCTAGTGCAGGATCTAAGGGGGATTAACAAAATAGTTGAGAGTCAGTTCCCCGTAGTGCCAAATCCAGCTGTCATCCTAATGCAAATCCCTCCCACTGCGAAATTTTTCACTGTTATTGACCTCTGCTCCGCTTTCTTTTCGGTACCTCTGCACCCTGACAGTCAATATTTGTTTGCATTTACATACAGAGGAGTCCAATACACATGGACTCGATTACCACAAGGATTCATAGTTAGCCCAAGTATATTTTCTCAGGCTTTGCATGATTGTTTACAGTCTTTCCAACCAGTGAGTGGATCAGTATTAATACAGTACGTGGATGATCTACTACTGTGTTCTGATTCATTGGAAGCATCCCTGAAGGATACGAAACAGCTCCTGTTTCATCTTTCAGACACAGGACACAAGGTTTCCAAAGACAAGTTGCAATTATGCCAAACTAAGGTAAAATATTTGGGACACTGTCTAACACAAGGACTGAGACACCTGACCGCTGATAGAATTCAAGCAATTAGAGACATGACTCTGCCACAAACCCAGCAACAGATCAGAACATTTTTAGGAATGTGTGGGTATTGCCGTAACTGGATCCCAGGGTTTTCCATCCTAGCGTTACCCTTGCAGGAGATGGTCTCCTCAAACAAACCTGATCGGATTTCGCATACAGACGAGTCTGAGACAGCATTTGAGAGACTTAAACAGTGCCTAACGCAGGCACCAGCATTAGGTATGCCTGACTATGGGAAACCCTTTGAACTATACGGAACAGAAAGTGCTGGTTGCGCGGCAGGCGTACTAACCCAAAAGCACGGTGATGCCAGCAGGCCGGTAGCATATTACAGCGCTCAGCTAGATACGGTAGCGCGATCCCTCCCCACATGCTTGCGAAGCGTTGCTGCGATAGCATTGCTAGTAACGAAAAGCGAAGACGTCGTGCTAGGTCACAACCTCACAATTCATACACCACATGCAGTGTCAGCCTTGTTGAATTCTGCCCAAACCAGACACGTCTCATCAGCGCGGTTTACAAGATGGGAATTGGCACTAATGGCCCCCGTAAACATCACCATAAGGAGATGCAGTGCATTAAATCCTGCAACATATCCCCCAGGTGTGCCTGGACAGGCACAAAGGGTGGAGGATGAGAGTGGTGGGGAAGGAGGATTTAATACAAAGGAAGACACTCATGATTGTATGGAATATTTGACCCAAAATTTTACCGCAAGGCCTGACATCAGTGACAACCCACTGGAAGATGTAGAACTTACGTTCTACACGGACGGTAGTTGTCATAGACAGTCAGACTCGGGAGACTTGTGTACTGGATACGCAGTCGTAGATGACCAAGGCACCATAGAAGCGGAACCGCTAGGCCCACCTCACTCAGCCCAGGTTGCTGAACTGGTCGCCCTAACCAGAGCATGTGAATTGGCTAAGGGCAAATCAGCCAATATCTACACCGATTCTAGATACGCATTCGGGGTAGTCCATGATTTCGGAGCCCTATGGCGCCTCAGAAATTTCATGACGGCAGCTGGTACACCGGTAGCGCATGCAGCTCATATAAAAAGGCTTCTAACAGCGATACAGGAACCCGACAGAGTGGCTGTTATCAAATGTAAAGCACACACATATAGCCAAGACCCAGTATCACTTGGTAACAGCCGAGCAGACGAAGCTGCTAAATTAGCAGCTGCTACCCCCAGACAGACAGACACCACACAACTGATGGTATTTAATACCATCAACACACAGAAGTTGTGTGAGATGCAAAATTTGTGTTCCACACAGGAAAAGGCAGTCTGGAAGACAAAGGGATATGGTCAGGAGTCCTCAGGACTCTGGACGGATGGACACGGTAAACCAGTGGCCCCCAAAGCATACCTTCCATGCTTAGCTGAGGCAGCTCACGGGCTGACTCATCTGGGCAAGGAAGGGATGTGCAAGTTGGTAAGAGCATATTGGTGTGCCCCAGGATTTTCTTCTCATGCGAGTAAAAGGGCAATGTCATGCCTTACCTGTCTGAGAAAGAACATCGGAAAGGCAATACCTACAGAACCATCTCATATCCCACCTGCCGGCGGCCCTTTCCAGGTAATACAGATTGACTTTATTCAATTACCCCCTTGTCGAAATTTGAAATATGTACTTGTTTGTATAGATGTTTTTTCAAATTGGGTCGAAGCATTTCCGGCGGCCACAAATACCGCTATGTTTACTGCTAAGAAAATTGTGCAGGAATTTGTATGTAGATATGGTATCCCTAGAATTATCGAAAGTGATAGGGGTACCCATTTTACAGGTGATGTCTTTCAAGGAATGTGTAAATTGATGGGAATTGATAGCAAGCTGCACACTCCATACCGTCCACAGGCGAGTGCGAAAGTGGAAAGAGTGAACAGCACTATTAAAAATAAACTGAGTAAAGTGATGGCAGAGACAGGATTGACATGGCCAGAAGCTTTACCCATTGTACTGTACAGCATCAGAACCACTCCCAGGTCCCCTCTTAATCTGTCTCCCTTTGAAATCTTGTTTGGTCGACAACCGCATGTTATGATTAACCCTCAGGATGATTTGAAGTGTAACAATGAAGTGACTGTAAAATACTTGATTAACATGAGTAAACAGTTGAGGAATCAAAATGATAATCTGAAGTTAGTGATTCCTGATTTACCAGATAGTAATTGTCATGACATTGAACCTGGGGATTATGTAATGATACGGAATTTTCTACGCTCAGGTTGCCTTATTGACAGATGGGAAGGACCATACCAGGTCTTATTGACTAGCACTACAGCATTGAAGGTTGCTGAGAGAGAGACTTGGGTTCATTCGTCCCACTGTAAAAAGGTTGCGGATCCAGAGAGGTCCCGTGATAAGGAACAGACGGTAGAGGTTGTATCACTGGAGTGTCTGTTCCAGGAGGATTAAGGCGGCACCTGAGCATTGAAAATCACAAGACCAAAAGCAGTTGTCGATCCCCTGTTCCCTTTTATTGTTTTTCTCCAACTTCCCATCCCCTCTCCTTCAAATTATTTTTTCCCCCTTCTCATTCTTCTCCGTTTCCTCCTACAAGATGGACTTGCCCCAAGAGACTGTGATCCGGATTTTCCTGTTGACCATGATGTTGACCAGAGCAGTCTGTTCCGGCGAGAGTACCATGGAGGTCGAGAGAGGTTCTGGAATGGGTTCTGATGACAGAGATGGAGGCGTAGTTTTCCAAGAACAACATAATCAACAAGCAAAGGCGAGTATCAGAAAACGATCCGATAGCATTGACCATAGAAGGAATTGTGAAGGATTGTTAGCTGAAGAAAACTGTATCTGTCGGCTCTGTAACAATGTCATTGAGGATGGGTGCATAAAGAAATGCCAATCCAGTTTTAATATCCATATGGACCGGCATCCATTGAGTGACTATCACTCCTTAGTGGGTAGTGTGTTAAATAAAACAGATTGTTGGGTATGCTCTCAAGTACCTCAAGGTCATAGCAAATCAGGGCTAGTACCATTTCCTTTAACGTTAGGGGAGGTACTTGAGTTAAGTGGTGGGAGACCGGTGGACAGGAGGTTTAATATCTCCAGCCCTCCTAGTTTGAAGCTCCACCAATACCATGTGGATAGGTCCCTATTATGTTTTAACATCTCCAATCCCCGAAAGCCGGGAAATTGGGAAGTGTCATGGAGTAATCAAACCATGACCTTTTCACATAGAGCAGATAGAATGCCTACAGATACAGAGCTTATACGCCACATAGCCAGTAGAGGAAAATCTTTCCGATATAGGTATACCTTAGGAAATAGGATTACGAGAGTTGGAGAGGTATCACCAGGATACTGTGCACATATCGTACAACCTGATACGTGTACTAAGCAGATGGAAGAATTAGGGTTAGGAGATTTCACATGGAAGGTATGTAATATGGTTATGTCCTACTCCGTCCCATATGTTCTCCCCGATGATGCATATTTCATATGCGGGAGAAAGGCGTATAAGTGGCTTGCCCCAAACTCTGAAGGATTGTGTTATATTGGAAAAGTACTGCCTGAAGTAATGACTGTATCACATGACAAAATGAAAGACATACACCGTGTTGCCCAAACTCCTTATACTCACACCCATTACGAGCACGTAGTTAAACGGCACCTGATAGAAAGAACAGAGCACCCGGCCTCTGACATGATCCATGAATCCACCGGGATTCAGTTTCTAATCGCGTTAGACATCACTCGCACCGCCAGAGGAGTGTTGAATTATAAATACATATCTGCGCTCGCCAATTTGTTAGATAATATCACTGAAATGTATGATGACACGTTTAGGTATACTGGAAGAGAACTTCAGGCTTATAAAACAGAACTGGTACAGCATAGAATGGTTCTTAATTACCTCACAGCAGTGACAGGCGGATATTGTGTCACACTGGCAACACAATACGGCGTGAAATGTTGCACATATATTACGAATAGCACCGAGGACCCGGTCGAGGTCATAGACCAAAAGATGGACGATATTCTCCAACTGAAGTGGGAATTTCGCAGGAGACACAATCTCACTCTTGCTGCTGTAGGTAATGAGCTGACCGGTTGGGTGTCATGGTTGAACCCGCGAAATTGGTTCTCTGGTTTAGGAGACTGGGCTCAAGGAGTCATAATGGATGTTGGGAAGTTTCTCCTATGTATCTTAGGTGTTATCATAACGATTGGTTTGATATTTAGATGCGGTCAGGCTTTAATGAGGTGCAATCGTCGTACTAAGGTAATGAGTTTAAGGAGTGAGGAAACTGTAATTCCAATGGACTTGATTTATGACCCAAATGTAGAAACAATGATGTGATGAAAATGCGATTTCTACGGTCCGTTTCTTTCACCTGTTTTTCCGTTTCCTCCAAGGTAAAAAGACCCACTTGGACGAGGAATTTGATGAGCCGATATACAGACAACAGAGAGATTAAAGAAGAAGATTTGACAACCGGATACACAGATTTTTGATGAACTATGCCATGGATCCCCAGTTTCCCTAGAAATTTTAAAATTACGCTAGCACAACACTTTTGTAAATCTATGGACATTGACAGCTTTTGCTCGCACCTTATGGGCAAAAGCACAAAGAAGACTGCATTCAACAGACATCAAACAAGACCTCAATCGACGAATGTACATTTACCTGACATAGAATACCACCGCATTTACCGTAATTATGTCTTTTCTTCATTTCTACAACCCTCAGGTAATGACACACATAGTCGACAGGGAATACAGGCACAGATATCAGCAATCACATATCTCCCCCATTCATGTATCATCAACTAAAATGTGCTCCCCCATTTTGTTACAACCAAAGCCGAAAAGAGCTCGGTAAAGTTTGACAGCCCATCCACAGACCCGTACCACGGGATAAGAAGGAATTCAAATGTATACTTCGCAATACCTCGAAGCTTGATTTAAAACACGTACGGCACGATGATACATGACCCCCAAGCACGGATTCATACACACATGCTTCTGCTATCTCACTAGGTCATACCCTTTTCCTACCTTCTCCTCTCCTCCCCTACCCAACCATGTAAATGTATTAACCCCTGACATATATTTTTCTCTTTTTGAAATGTTTTAGAAGGTGGCAGTTATTGTTGACTGCCAAAGGGTGGACTGTCAAAGTCAGAAAAATATCTCTATGCACACTACCATATTTGCACCTCACACAGGTCCGTGCTGCGCATGCGTACGCTCTCCCGTACGTGCGCATACTCACAGTCGCGGGCACCCGCAGGCGCACGGTATGCGTATTTACGGTAGAGTTTATGTGATCGTAGCGTGCGACTCAATCATTACATATTTTCACTATATAATGTATTTTGTAGATCATGGTCCCTTTGATAGATTCTGAACGTTTAGTTAACATAGCATGTTCATGAACAGAGAGATCCCTCTTTGTATTGTACGAAGGGTCTAACAGGGGTCATACAGTGGTGTTTGGTACCCATCGGAAGAGTATTTAAATAGCAATATTCCGGTGTTGGTTTGGAGCGGATTAATCGCTCGTGCGAATAGTTATGGACATAAGAAGTTTATGTCCATTTACTATTATTTGTTCTTATTTAGTCATGCGGCGGGAAACCCAGTATCCCACCCACCTGAACAGTTGGAAGCAGTCACAGCCCACCTGTATGAATCAACCTATGACCTTTTGTTATAATGCGAAGCCGAATTCCTGTGTCCAATGAACAATGAGATTGTAGGGACCATTGAATTGCATTGTGTGTGGGGCATAAATAGGCAGGCCGACCATATCCAGTACACTCTCTTCAACGGTTCTCATTGCTGATAATCGGGAGCTGGATATCGAGGCGCATGCGATCGTTTCCCCTTGTGCGTAAGTGTTTCTCCGCAACTATATTGATCTTCTTGTTATTGTGGGCCAATTTCTCTCTCTCTCTCTCTCCTCCTCTTTTTCTCTTATTTTCCCTTAAATAGTAATTGTATTATATTTCCTGTGTAGTTATCTGGTTAGGTAGTCTATGTTATATTGTAGTGTATGATTTGTATTTGTATTAATTCTTTTGCAAGTATATCATTCAAAATATATATATATTAGGCGTTGGACCCTAAGCCCAGGTATCTGTGTATTTCTTATAGTGTTTAGTATTCTCAGAGCGTCGGTGACGCTCAAACAGCTTTTAAGTTTATAAGGTTACACTAGGTTGCATCTACACCCTATCTCTACACTAAGGTTTTACAGCATATTACATTGTTTATGGTTTAGATATAAAGGTTTAACATTGTGAGCGTCAGCGCCGCTGGTGATCTCCTCGTGGTCCCGAGCGTCCGCTACGCTATAGCGAATCATTACGTTAGTCAGCAGCAAATAGCGTGCCTGCCTGTGATCTCCTGGCCGTGAGCGAACGTGACGCTTGAGCGTCTCGACTACGGCTAAGCGATTGTTACGCAACGTGCGTACCCTTACGGTACTTCATACGTAGATAGCGTACAGTGTTCTTAGACCCCATAAAGGGTATTATATAAGATAAATATTTAGCTTTATCAGGCGATAGACAAATTCTCTGGTGCATGTGGAGATGAGATCCTAACCATTTGTCCAGGAGATCCAGTTGGATGGCCCAAGCATGGAACCTCCCGTACTGGAGAGCCTTATAAGAGGCCACCATCTTTCCCAAGAGCCGAATGCATTGATGAACAGACTACCGGGCTGGCTTCAGGACATCCCGGACTATTGTTTGTATCACCAACGCCTTTTCCGGCGGAAGAAACACCCTCTGCACTTCTGTGTCGAGAATCATCCCCAGAAAAGACAACCTCTGGGTTGGTTCCAAATGTGATTTTGTAAGGTTCAGAATCCAACCGTGGAGTCTGAGTAGGTGGGTTGTGAGAACAATGGACTGCAACAGCTTCTCCTTGGATGATGCCTTTATCAGCAGATCGTCCAGATATGGAATGATGTTCACCCATTGTTTGCGGAGGAGAATCATCATCTCTGCCATCACCTTGGTGAACACCCTCTGTGCTGTTGAGAGGCAGAATGGCAGGGCCTGCAAGTGGAAATGACAGTCCAGTAATGCGAAACAGAGATAAGCCTGATGCGGCAGCCCATTTGGAATGTGGAGGTACGCATCTTTTATATCCAGGAATACCAGGAATTCCCCCTCTTCCAAACCTGATATCACCGCCCGGAGAGACTCCATTTTTATCTTGAACTCCTTCAGAAAGGGGTTCAGTGATTTTAGGTTCAGAATGGGCCTGACCGAACCATCCGGTTTCGGTACCACGAAAAGGTTCGAATAGTAACCTGTGGTTTGCAAATGAGGAGGAACTGGCACAATGACCTGTGCCTCCACCAATTTCTGGACAGCCTCTTGTAGGACAGTTCTGTCTGCCAATAGAACTGGCAATATTATGTCCCCTCGCGCTAATATAATAAAATTGAGGCAACAGGACATGAAAGTACTCAATACATTAATTACTTTATAACCTTTTTAATAAAATCAATCGTATAAAGAATACTATCACAAGAAGTTAATATGCGCATAAAAAACCCCAACAAAGCATGCAAAATATAAATTAAAAAATATTTAAGCATAAGAGGTGGATCATATATCTATAATTGACCACAGTGGACTAATTTAATACTCGCAGAAATGTTAATGTCCTTATTTGGTTCTTAAGTAGGACAGTCCCATACGGTGTACTATAGAATGTCCCCTAGATTGGATATCATACAATAAGCGTAGATGAAGTTTTTTTACCAATACGGGGAAATATCCGTGTGCTCACAGTTAAGTAATCACTTGGGAGAAATTGCTTTCAAGTCCCGGAAGATGAAATCGAGGACCCGGGGCTCGGCGCACCGCAGGCGCCTGTTTGCTGATTTGGCTCCCGTTTAATAGCCACCACTTGTAGCGTCCTCTGTCTCCCGCTTGGCAACCTCACCAAAGCGGTACACGCACCTTGTAGCTACGGAGGATGAAGTCCGGCTCCCGGGGCTCGGCGCACCGTAAGCGCCTATCAGCTGGTGGAGCCCACGTCTTCTAGCCGGCGCATATAGCGTCCTCCCTTCTCCCGCTTGTCAGCCACAATCAGCAGCGTAGCACACGTACTCACATCAATAAGGGACAAATATTGATGTCAACTGGGTCACAAGTAGGGCACATTTTTCTGACGCATTTCGCTCCCAATTGGAGCTTCCTCATAGAGTAAAGAACTGTATAACTGTAGCCCTTTTTAAATGACAGCCTCATAGCCAATTGGTGCAATCATCCACATAGATACAGAACACCTGTCTAAGATCCACCTCCTGATCCACCTCTTTGCTCACCTGTCCACTAATTACACATTATCATTATTATATGCCCGCCTGTCTACAGGATTACATCTATCCAACAAATAATATAAGTATATATCCACATATAAATAAATCAACTCCCATATACAAAAAAACTAATCATTACCTAATATGGTAATGGTGTGGAGGGGGATGGTGGTCCAGCAGTTGCCGGCCATTCCCCAGGTTTCACGCCAATGGGGGAATTAAATAACTATATTTCTAAAAATGAGAAGGTACAAGGGGTATATATAAAAGGGTTATAGGGGTGTAGTATTACCATCAATAATAGGTATATGGGGTTATTTAGTCAGATGTTAGTACAATTAGTCACAAGAGGACAACATTGTAGTGGAGTAGGACTACTGAGATTAGATTATGAATAGATAGAGTAAAGTTAGAACATCGGTTTTTAGGAGTCTGAAATATGGGATTGGATCCTGTTGTGGGAAACTAGTATTGTGTAGCAAAATATTATGTACATTTTTTGTACTAATGGATTGATAATTAGCACGCACTAGTTATAACTATACAGGTCTTTATATTCTATTATTAACATGATTGCGTTCCTTGCACTTATATTAGGTTTGGTATGTGGAATAAAATAAATATAGAGGTTTAATTTATCTCCATTGAAAATGAGGTATTAGAATAAAATTGAGGGTAGCTTTGAGGTAGTGCAACGGTTTACCATAGCTTAGGCCACAGGTTCTCAAACTCGGTCCTCAGGACCCCACACAGTGCATGTTTTGCAGGTGTCCTCACAGAATCTCAAGTGACATAATTAGCTCCACCTGCGGACCTTTTAAAACGTGTCAGTGAGTAATTAATACACCTGTGCACCTGCTGGGTAACCTGCAAAACATGCACTGTGTGGGGTCCTGAGGACCGAGTTTGAGAACCACTGGCTTAGGCTATGAGTTCGATTCCTGGATGATATGTATATAATCCCTAGCTTGATCTGAGAGGAGTGTTTTTTGTATGGATTTATTTATTTTTCCTTTGTATTTTTTATTTTATTTTATCGTAAGTGCAAATATGCATATAAATTATTACTTAAATTATTTATTATATTATATTATTTCTGTGTATGGTTAAATATGATTATGAATTAATATATGTGTGTATGTATATTACTTTAGGTAATGATTAGTTTTTTTGTATATGGGAGTTGATTTATTTATATGTGGATATATACTTATATTATTTGTTGGATAGATGTAATCCTGTAGACAGGCGGGCATATAATAATGATAATGTGTAATTAGTGGGCAGGTGAGCAAAGAGGTGGATCAGGAGGTGGATCTTAGACAGGTGTTCTGTATCTATGTGGATGATTGCACCAATTGGCTATGAGGCTGTCATTTAAAAAGGGCTACAGTTATACAGTTCTTTACTCTATGAGGAAGCGCCAATTGGGAGCGAAACGCGTCAGGGAAAGTGCCCTACTTGTGACCCAGTTGACATCAATTTTTGTCCCTTATTGATGTGAGTACGTGTGCTACGCTGATCATTGTAGCTGACAAGCGGGAGAAGGGAGGACGCTATATGCGCCGGCTGGAAGACGGGGGCTCCATCAGCTGATAGGCGCTTACGATGCGCCGAGCCCCGGGAGCCGGACTTCATCCTCCGTAGCTACAAGGTGCGTGTACCGCTTTGGTGAGGTTGCCAAGCGGGAGACAGAGGACGCTACAAGTGGTGGCTATTAAACGGGAGCCAAATCAGCAACCAGGCGACTGCGGTGCGCCGAGCCCCGGTCCTCGATTTCATCTTCCGGGACTTGAAAGCAATTTCTCCCAAGTGATTACTTAACTGTGAGCACACGGATATTTCCCCGTATTGGTAAAAAAACTTCATCTACGCTTATTGTATGATATCCAATCTAGGGGACATTCTATAGTACACCGTATGGGACTGTCCTACTTAAGAACAAAATAAGGACATTAACATTTCTGCGAGTATTAAATTAGTCCACTGTGGTCAATTATAGAATTATAGATATATGATCCACCTCTGATGCTTAAGTATTTTTTAATTTGTATTTTGCATGTTTTGTTTGGGGGGTTTTATGCGCATATTAACTTCTTGTGATAGTATTCTTTATACGATTGATTTTATTAAAAAGGTTATAAAGTAATTAATGTATTGAGTACATTCATGTCCTATTGCCTCAATTTTATTATATTAGAGCAAGGGGATATAATATTGTGTTTTTCTGCATCTGGTTTATATCAGGTGAAATTTGTTGGCTACATCCACAAGCCAATTTACCTTCGCTGCTTTATATGATTTTTTAGAACATATGGGTTCGTATTAAAGTATATAAATTCATATTTATAATAAAGTGGTTGCTATGTGTGTGCGTGTTGGGTGTACCTACACGTGTGTATATATATGTGTGTGTATATATATATATATATATATATATATATAAAATTAGTGATACATATATTTATATTGAATAGCGCCAGACACAGTGTTTTCTAAAAGTAGAACTGGCAAGCCTGATTTGAAAAATCGGTGAGGGAGAATTTGAAATTCCAGCCTGTATCCCTGGGACACAATATCTATCACCCAGGGATCCAGGCCGGACGATACCCAGACGTTACTGAACTGTCCGAGTCTCGCTCCCACTGGCCCCACCTCCAGGCCGCGCGGTCCACAGTCATGCGGAGGACTTTGGCGTACCTGAAACAGGCTCTTGTTCCTGGGAACCTGCAGCAGCAGGTTTCTTGGATTTAACGCTACCTCCCCTAAAGAAGGTACTGGGCGGTTTGGCTTTTCTAGGCTTGATAGGTCGAAAGGGCTGTGATGCTGACGAAGAGAAGGATTTCTTCGGAGCAGGTGCAGCTGAGGGAAGAAACGGAGACTTACCCGCTGTAGCCGTGGATATCCACGCATCCAAAGCTTCCCCAAAGAGAGCCTGACCTGTGTAGGGACTCCACACTTTTCCTGGATTCCGCGTCGGCCGACCACTGGCGCAGCCACGGTTCCCGACGAGCTGAAACTGACATGGAAGAGATTCCCACAGCCATGGAACCCAGGTCTTTCATGGATTCTACCATAAAACCTGCTGAATCGTGAATGTTACGCAAAAACAATTCAACATCACCCTTATCCATCGTATCCAAATCCTCAAGTAAGGTGCCTGACCACTTTACTAAAGCTTTTGCAATCCATGCACTAGCAATAGTGGGACATAAATCAATGTACACCGCTCCGGGGGCCATATTAAGTGTATTATCAATTTTACGATCAGCTGACTCCTTTAAGGCGGTAGATCCCGGAACAGGAAAACCACCTTCATTGAGAGTCTAAACACAGATACGTCACCAACTGGCGGGCTTTCCAATTTTTATCTATCCTCCTCAGGGAAAGGGAACGCCACCTGGACCCTTTTAGGGATCTGGAATTTTTTCTCAGGGTTTTCCCATGCTTTCTCAAATAACGAGATTTATGGTAAGAACTTACCGTTGTTAAATCATATTCTGCGAGGTACACTGGGCTCCACAAGGATTAACATCGGGGTGTAGAGTAGGATCTTGATCCGAGGCACCAACAGGCTCAAAGCTTTTGACTGTTCCCAAGATGCACAGCGCCGCCTCCTCTATAACCACGCCTCCATGCACAGGAGCTCAGTTTCGTTAACCAGCCCAATGCAGTAGCAGGTACCAGAGACGACAATCTCTCATAGCCAATTACACCACACACTCACCACCGGCAAGGGTGTCAGCTGCTATGCCAATACCAACCCAAAGAAGCTAAGTGCGTCAGGGTGGGCGCCTTGTGGAGCCCAGTGTACCTCACAGAAAGATATTTAACAACGGTAGGTTCTTACCATAAATCTCGTTTTCTGTTGTGGGGTACACTGGGCTCCACAAGGATTAACATCGGGGATGTCCTAAAGCAGTTCCTTATGGGAGGGGACGCACTGTAGCGGGCACAAGAACCCGGCGTCCAAAGGAAGCATCCTGGGAAGCGGTGGTATCGAAGGCATAGAACCTTATAAACGTGTTCCCTGAGGACCACGTTGCCGCCTTGCACAATTGTTCAAGGGTCGCACCACGGTGGGCTGCCCAAGAAGGTCCAACCAACCGAGTAGAAAGGGCTTTAATGGTAGCAGGAACCGGATGACGAGCCTGTAAATAAGCACGTGCAGTCACCATTCTAATCCATCTGGCCAGAGTCTGCTTGGAAGCAGGCCAGCCACGTATGTGAAAACCAAACAATACAAAAAGAGAATTAGATTTCCTAACGGAGGAAGTTCTCTTCCCATGGATACGGAGATCCCGTACCACATCCAAAGACCGCTCTTTGGAAGACAACTCAGGAGAATTAAAGGCCGGAACCACAATCTTGTGGAGGGAAGACACCACCTTAGGTAAATAACCTGGCCGCGTTCTAAGAACAGCCCGGTCACGGTGAAAAATCAAATAGGGAGACTTACAGGATAAGGCACCATAGTCCGAGACCCTTCTAGCTGAAGCAATCGCCAGCAAGAATAGGACCTTAAGGGAAAGCCACTTAAGGTCAGCAGTGGCAAGAGGCTCAAACAGAGACACTTGCAAGGCCTCCAAAACCACCGACAAGTCTCAAGGGGACACAGGCGGCACATAAGGAGGCTGAATCCGCAACACACCCTGAGTGAATGTATGGACATCAGGTAGGGTAGCAATTTTCCTCTGAAACCAAACCGACAAGGCAGAGATGTGAACCTTGAGGGAGGCCAGACGCAGGCCTAAGTCCAGGCCCTGTTGTAGAAAGGCCAATAGCTTGGCCGTACTAAACTTGAAAACGTCATGATTGTGAGACACCAAGTAAAGTAAGCATTCCAGATCCTATGGTAGATCCGAGCAGAAGCCGGCTTACGGGCCTTCAACATAGTTTGAACGACCGCCACAGAAAAACTTGGCCCTCAGGACGGAAGCTTCAAGAGCCATGCCGTCAAAGCCAGACGGGTCAAATCCTGGTAAACACAAGGGCCCTGAAAGAGGAGGTCTGGTCGGTGTTGAAGTAGAAGGGGACGATCCCACGAGAGACCCAGTAGATAGGAGAACCAGTGCCGTCTGGGCCACGCTGGAGCGACCAGAAACAGGTTTCCTCCTTCTAGCTTGAACTTCCGTATTACTCTGGGCAGGAGTGACCCTGGAGGGAACACATACGGTAGCTGAAAGTTCCATGGAAATGCCAGAGCGTCCACGAACGCAGCTTGAGGATCCCTTGTCCTTGCTCCGAAGACCGGAACCTTGTGATAGTGTCGAGACACCATCAGATCCACATCTGGAAGACCCCACGTGTCCACAAGAAGTTGAAACACCTCCGGATGGAGGCTCCACTCTCCAGCGTGCACGTCCTGACGACTGAGATAGTCCGCTTCCCAGTTCAGGACACCCGGAATGAACACTGCGGATATGGCCGGCAGATGGCGCTCCACCCACTGAAGAATCCGTGATACTTCCCTCATTGCCATGCGGCTTCGAGTGCCGCCTTGATGATTTATGTACGCCACAGTGGTGGCGTTGTCCGACTGTACTTGAACAAGTCTGTTCTGTATTAGATGCTGGGCCACTGTCAATGCATTGAACACTGCCCGCAGTTCCAGATTATTGATCGGGAGCAGAGACTCCTCCTTGGTCCACCGACCCTGAAGAGAGTGTTGTTCCAACATCACGCCCCAACCTCTCTGACTGGCATCCGTCGCTAGAAGGACCCAGTTGGATATCCAGCAGGGCCGGCCCCTGCTCAGTCGTTGGTCCTGAAGCCACCAGCACAGTGACAGGCGAACCTCCGGAGACAATGAGATCATGTGAGATCTGATCCGTTGAGGCAGGCCGTCCCACTTGTTCAAAATTAACTTCTGCAGAGGGCGAGAGTGGAATTGAGCATACTCCACCATGTCGAAAGCCAGCACCGTGAGACCCAGCACTTGCATTGCCGAATGTATCGACATTTGCGGACGAGATAGGAAGCATCGAATCCTGTCCTGAAGCTTCAGGACTTTCTCCTGAGACAGGAACAACCGTTGGTTGTGAGTGTCCAATAACGCTCCCAGATGTAACATGCTCCGAGCAGGAACCAGGGAGGATTTCTTCCAGTTGATCAGCCACCTGTGGGTTTTCATGCACTGGACCATCAGATCGAGATAATACAGGAGAAGTTCTGGGGAATTTGCCAGGATCAACAAATCGTCCAAGTACGGCAGGATCCTGACCCCTTGACGGCGGAGTGTAGCCGTCATGACCGCCGTTACTTTGGTGAAAACTCGGGAGCCGTTGTTAAACCAAAGGGTAAAGCCCAAAATTGGTAATGAAGGTTGCCCACCGCAAACCTCAGGTATTGCTGATGAGATACCGCAATAGGAATATGTAGGTAGGCATCCTGTATGTCCAGGGAGACCATATAGTCCCAAGGCTCCAAGGCCAGAACAATGGAGCACAGAGTTTCCATACGAAACTTGGAGACCCGCATATGCCTGTTCAAGGACTTCAGATTGAGAATGAGACGCGAGGACCCGTTCGGTTTCGGGACTAGGAACAGCGGTGAATAGTACCCCTTGCCTCTCTGAGCCAGAGGCACCTGTACTACCACTCCTGTGATCAGTAGGGAATGTACCAACGAATGCAAAGTGTTTGCTTTTGCTGGATGCAGAGGAACATCTTTCAGGCAAAATCGATGCGGGGGACGATTCTTGAAAGGTATGGCGTAACCTTGAGCGACGACTTCCCTCACCCAGGTATCTGAAGTGGTCTTCAACCATTCCTGGGCAAAACCTAGAAGTCGGCCCCCCACCCTGGGATCCCCCAGAGGGAGGCCTGCCCCGTCATGCGGCAGGCTTGTCAGTTTTGGAAGCTGGCTGACGGGCGGCCCATGCACGCTTCGGTCTGGGCTTGGCAGGTCTGGAAGCATGAGTTTGCTTTTGGTACGCCTGACCTTTTGCTTTTCCTGGAGGAAGAAAGGGCCGAGGGAAAATAAGATTTTAAACCTACCGGTAAATCTTTTTATCCTAGTCCGTAGAGGATGCTGGGGACTCCGTAAGGACCATGGGGAATAGACGGGCTCCGCAGGAGGCATGGGCACTAAAAAGAACTTTAGATATGGGTGTGCACTGGCTCCTCCCTCTATGCCCCTCCTCCAGACCTCAGTTAGAGAAACTGTGCCCAGAGGAGACGGACAGTACGAGGAAAGGATTTTTGTTAATCTAAGGGCAAGATTCATACCAGCCCACACCATCCACACCGTATAACATGGATATACGAACCAGTCAACAGTATGAAACAAAACAGCATCAGCCCGAGACTGATCAAAACTGTAACATAACCCTTATGTAACATGAATGTTATGTTGTACTATATGAAAGGTTATGTGTATAGTATATATTTATATTTATTCATGTATTGGTATGTAATGTATGTATAATATTTAATAGATGTGTATATGAAAGGATTTAGAAGGGATAGTTAAATATTGTTGATTTATTGAATCATATAATTAATACAACGTAGAAAAGGGACAGAGGTTACACAATATAGATTTAGTGGTTCAGCAGATGTGGTGTGCCAATTGGGATGGGAGCGAGACATTGGGAGCCGGCAATAGTCTGCAGAGCCGTAGATGGTGGCCTAAGGGTCTCTGGTGCTGTCCCCGCGCTGCAGGAGTAACAACCTGCAGGGCGGGAAAAGCGGGTCCCCGAGCTAAAGGCAAGTCTGACCGCGAGCTTAAGGGAAAGATAAGTACTGATTGGCCGTGGCAGGGGGGATAGCGCGCGGCTCCGGCGGGAAGCGGGTGGCTCGAGCCGGAGGTCGGGGGAGAATAAATAGAGCTCCCCGCCGGCAGACAGGTAGAATGCTGTTCCCCCGGGTGGAGTGTGTACACTGTGTCCAGAGCGCTGCTAAAGAGCTGTAGTAGCGCTGCTGGGAGAAGTGTATCACACCGGCACCGGGCATACCTGATTGAGGGGGCTGACAGAGGCTGCTGGTGGCAGAATCGGAAGCCAGAGACGCAGCGCCGCAGTCCACGCTGAGATCCGGGGCGGCGAGAGGCGGTACATGGGAGGCTCAGTTCCAGCCTACAATGATGACGAAGGGGGCGGCAGACGTTGGAGCTAGAACAACTGCTCCATAGCAACGGAGGGACGCCAGAGCCAGGTTGCCTTCAGCAAATGTAAAAAAGCAAAGCGCCACCCAGAGCAGTGAGCATCAGCCTCATCACCAGAGTCTGTCAGCCAGCCAGAGGGAGGAATCGGGGGAGTGTTCATCTGTGATCAGCGTTCAGTGGAACGTAAGTGCATGTTTAAACTTATTGCATTACTAGCACACAGAGGGGCAAAGCACTTCCCATAGACTTCTCAGCCTACTACGCAAACTCCCTTTTATGAGGAGGATGTTACACTGCAGGAGCTTAAATCATATACAGCTGCAGTATAAAGTTAGAAGTGCCTACATCGTTGTGAAAATAGAAGAAGCAGTAGCTGAGGGGTATTGACTATGAATCCTATCTCCTATGTAGAGCTGGGTGACACATTAACAGAGAAACTGATTTGGGAGTATTGAGTTAGCTCAGCTGAATAGAGACATAATCCCTTTGGGTGTCATCCCTTACTCATCAGGATATCTCCACTCTATTGCGTATATATCTAGGTATACATATCAACCCCTAAAGAAAAAAGACTGAGATTTAGGTGAAGACCTTAGGGGTAAATAAAATAAAACTGCAAGTGTACTGTAATAGGATGCAGTGTGAATCCATTTAAAGGTCAGCAGCATATAGTGGTAAAAGTAAATATGGAGACATAATGCACCATTAGTGGATCTTCATTTAAAAGTACAACCTTAATAAACACTAAGGTGGGCCTCTATACAATATTATATTGCCCTATACCTTTTAAGCCCAGTGGAAAGGACTAATATATTTGAACCACGAGATAAATGCATTGCTTACTACTTCTGCAGTTTTAAAGCTACGAAGCTAATATAACTGTACCAAAAGGGAAAGGACAGCCAGGACTTCTGCAGTTAAAAGGCATCTGCTTACAGAGTGGCAAATAATTGAAACATCACATTAGCAGCCATCAAGATGGATACAGTTACTAAATGAAAGTTGTTAGACTACATAGTATCACAGGAAGAGGAAATGCAATTGTAGCAGAGTAATTCATGCTGGTTGTTTCATAGACATTACCTGCTAATCTTTAATGAGGATACCATAGCATAATTAAGGAGGAGCACATTATGCTACTTATGCAACGCATCCTGTGACTAAGTTTCAGTGAGGTTTGAGATGTTATGTAAGGTATTCACTATTGTACACTAATTTAAGGGCCCAGATATTGCACTTTATTTTGAGTACCCGGGTCACTCTTGTACTAATATTACTGTAAACTTTTTTTTGTATATTGCATGCATAACAACTTGTATAGGCTCTAGAGGGAGGAATATTGGGGTAGGATTGAAATGTAATTTTACTTCCGCATGTTGTTAATAAATGCATGTAATTATACTTACCATGTATGTTGACTTGATGTGAAATTCCATCCGGAGTCCCTGAAATGAGAATAGAAGAACAGGTATATCATTATACTGAAATGAATGTATACATGTACATGCTCAAGACACAGATAAATTTGTAGTTACTATTCATTATATAGAAGGCTTACCCAGGCGAGCCCAAATAAAATAGCTTGGGTGGAGGCACTGATATTGAATAACCATTCCTTATCAAAGTAAACAAGAACCTCATATAAAAGTGGTAAGGGAGGGTTACATTTGGAGGCACCGCGTGAGATCATTTTATAATATACTCAGGAGTAAGTGAAGCACAGTAACCAAAATGAATCAATATACAAGTAATGAAGCATTTGATTGGTGTATAAGAAAGGGAGTAAATCCAGAAAGGAGTTTTGTATTAAGGGGGGATCTCACAGACACCACTGACGGTACAATTATGACAGAGATGTTGTTTCTGTTTGGGGTGAAACAACCCAGGATAGTTGATAAACAATTTAAGGAAAGTGGAGAGATGTGTGCTGTACTAATAACTACCAGTCATGATTTAGAGTCTGAGTTGCTTCCTAAAGTGGTGGCTGTGAGATCTAACCCAGAACGTCGGTGGATAATTATATGGCCTGAAAAGGATGGAAGTGAAAGGGCGGCTGAACCCTTAATTGTGGGTGACATGTCTACTCCAGCCAGTGGAGATCCCTCCGCGACTGAGAGAGAAGGTAGTCAAACACAGGGTATTGAAGAAAAATTAGGTAATCAGTTAGAGGTGATAGCTGATAAAGTAGTACATCAATTGGAAAGGTGGCACTATGAGGGTAGTTACAGGCGATTGAGACTTTTTTCAGGAATAATTCCTGTGCCTACCGGCGAGGAACCTTATGAGGCCTGGAGGGAGGCAGCTATACAGCAGTCTGAGGAGTGGCATTGCCCGGATCATATAAAAAAACAAAGGATAGTAGAGAGCTTACGGGGACCCGCTATGGGAATTATTCAAGCCACTAGAAAAAGTAATCCTGGGGCTGCTGTGGCTGACTACTTTCAGGCTTTAGATTACACATATGGGACATTAGAGGATGTAGGTGATTTGGTTGCCAGATTCCATCATACATATCAGGAGACAGGGGAGAAGCTGTCACAGTATGTATATAGACTGGATAAATTAATCCATAAAATCGTAGATAAAGGAGGGTTAGCTCCCGCTGAAGTGGATAGTGGCCGTTTGAAACAATTAATTAGGGGAGCACTAACAACTGACCCTGTAGCACAGCGGTTGCGTTGTACAACTTTATTATTAGGAAGTCCCACCCTTAATGATCTAATTAAGGAAATTACACAGGAAGAAGCCTTAATAGCTAATAGGGAAAAGACTCATACCAAATCTGTCAAAATGGTGGTACCCTCCCCTGAGGCCCAAGGATCAAAAGAAGATAAGTTAGTTACCTTAGTAGTGGAACAAAATAAGAAGATAGACCAGCTTATTCTGGCAATAAATAAAAGGGTGGAACCCTCTAGCATTACTTCCAGTAATTCCAATAGGGGGTTTAACAGTGGTAGGGGAAATTTTAGGAGAGGTGGAAATTTTATAAACAGAGGGTGTTTCCGATGTGGACAATTAGGACATAGGGCAATGGAATGTTCTATAGAATGGGGAATGAATGAAGTGAGAACTAATGTTCAGTCACCTCCTTCTCCTCATCAGGGAAACGATGGAGGGAGATTAGCGGGCCCCTCGCCATCTCCCAGAAATTAGATATAGATTCAATGGGGAGTGCCCAGTGGAGTAGTTCTATTCCGGATGGTATGGTAGGACCTGCTCCACGTGTGGTTGTTAAATTAAATGGACATCCATGCCCTGTTTTGCTAGACAGTGGGTCCCAGGTGTCCATCATATTTGAGCATTGGTATAGACATTATTTATCTGATGTCCCTATCCGGCCCCTAGAAGGACTGGTAATTTGGGGATTGAGTGAACAGAAATACCCATATTTAGGTTATGTGGTAATTAACATTGAGTTTCCGGAAGGGTTTATGGGTGTGTCAGAGTCATTACCTTTAATTGCTCTGGTATGCCCCGAATCACCTGGTGATAAAACTACAATGCCAGTGATCATTGGGACTAATGCTCATTTATTTAGGGTCCTTAGTGAATGGTGTTTAAAAATGTGTCGGGAAGCAACGGCGTTTACGATGGCGAATTGCTATAAGGAATACAGGAGTGGGGAGTTTGAACACAGAGATTCCTCTCTTGCTCGGGGCCTGTCAATAGAAGACTTACATCCATGCTTCCAGGGGAGTGACATTGGGTTGGCAGAACAAAATATTTTATGTGAGGAATTGCTGAAACGAAAGCATGTCTTCTCTTTTGGGGAATGGGATTTGGGAAAAGCAAGAGGCGTGGAGCACTGTATAAAGCTGACTGATGAGACTCCTTTTAGGGAAAGATCACGCAGACTTGCGCCCGCCGATTTCGATGATGTCAGACGGCATCTTCAGACTCTCTTGGAAACCGAGGTTATTCAACACTCCGAAAGTCCATATGCCTCTCCTATTGTAGTGGCTCGTAAAAAAAATGGACAAATTAGAATGTGTATTGATTATCGCACACTTAACCAACGCACTGTGCCAGATCAATACACTGTTCCTAGGATAGAGGAGGCATTGGACTGTTTGCAAGGGAGTCAGTGGTTCACAGTGTTGGATCTACGGAGTGGGTGTTACCAAATACCCATGAGTCATCAGGATAGAGAGAAGACTGCTTTTATTTGCCCTTTGGGTTTCTTTGAGTTTTTGAAGATGCCCCAGGGAATCAAGGGTGCCCCAGCCACCTTCCAGAGGACCATGGAGCAGACGGTGGGTGATATGAATTATCGTGAGGTATTAGTTTATCTCGATGATATTATTGTTTTTGGGTCATCTTTGCAGGAACATAACCACCGTCTGCTCCGGGTACTTGATAGATTATTGAAGAAAGGTTTTAAACTTTCTTTGGACAAATGCAAGTTCTGCCTGCCCTCTGTTACCTATTTGGGACATGTAGTAAATCGACAGGGTATTTCTACTGATCCAACTAAAGTTGAAGCAGTTAACGGGTGGCCTAGACCCACAAAATTAAAGGAGCTAAGATCATTCCTCGGGTTTTGTGGGTACTATCGCCGCTTTGTTCCCTATTATTCTGTAATATGTCGCCCTCTCACTGATTTGACAAAGGGGTATCCGCCAGTTGGTAAAACCTCAACGACCAAATCAATTAAAAAGGAGGGATATTTTAAACCATCTGAAGAATTTGGGGATAGATGGACACCTGAGTGTGAAGAGGCTTTCCTCAAGTTAAAATGGAGTCTTACCAATGCCCCTGTATTGGCCTATGTGGACCCCACTCTGCCTTATACATTACATGTGGATGCGTCCTTTGATGGTCTAGGGGCCGTGTTGTACCAAACTCATGAAGGAAAGTTACAACCTATATCTTATATCAGCCGGGGATTGTCCAATAGTGAGAGAAGATATCCTGTACATAAACTGGAGTTCCTTGCTCTTAAATGGGCTGTGGCTGATAGATTTCATGAGTACCTGTATGGGGCAAGTTTTGAGGTGTTCACTGACAATAACCCCCTGACCTATGTGCTTACCACTGCTAAACTAGATGCCACAGGGCACAGGTGGTTAGCTGCTTTGTCTATTTATGATTTTAAAATTAAATATCGCCCAGGCATCAATAACATAGATGCCGATTCTTTGTCTAGACTATCGAGAATCGAGAGTGAAATAGATAGATCTGAGTGGATTGAAGTTCCTGCAACCACCATCAAAGGATTGTGCTTTAACATCCCATGTGTAATGGCAGAAAGTGGGGAATGTATTAGTGCCCTTGGAGCCTCTGACAAGGCTTTACCTCTGGCCTATTGTTGGTTAAGCCAAATCGAATTAGGGGGATTGCCACACATAGGTCAAGGAAAGATCCGCATGGATCAACGTAATGATCCTGATATCTCCATTGTCATACTCTGTCTTGAGTCTGGTTGTGCTGAAAGTGATGTAAGTTCTCTAACACATGCATCCAAGTTATTGATGCGGCAACTAAAGCAATTGACTCTAAGGAAAGGAATACTGTACCGTGAGTCAGTTAAATCAAATGGGAAGTTCAAATTACAATTAGTTATTCCACAGTGTTATAGAGAAACTATTTTGAAAGCATTACATGATCAGCATGGCCATCTTGGGATAGAAAAGACAAAGGGACTGATAATTGACCGGTTTTACTGGCCCTTGATGGAACAGGATATTGAAAACTACTGTAAGACCTGTGGTAGCTGTATTTTGAGGAAGACTCTTCCCACTAAGTCCGCTTCCCTTGTTAATCTTCAGAGCCATGGTCCCATGGATCTAGTGTGCATTGATTATTTATCATTGGAAACATCACCTGGGAAGGAATGTAACATACTTGTAGTAACGGATCACTTCACCCGTTATGCCCAGGCTTATGTTACTTCTGATCAAAGAGCTGTTACAGTAGCCAAAACTTTATGGGAACGGTTCTTTGTTCACTATGGGTTACCTGCCCGATTGCACTCTGACCAGGGGAGAGATTTTGAAGGAAGAATTATTAAGGAGCTATGTTTATGCTGTGGGATTAAGAAATCCCGAACTACTCCTTACCACCCACAGGGTAATCCTCAGCCGGAGCGTTTTAACCGCACCCTGCTTGATATGATGGGTACCTTGGACCCCATGTGCAAGACACAGTGGAGTCGAAGGATATGTCACCTAGTGCATGCATATAATTGCACTAAGAATGAATCTACTGGGTACTCCCCATATGAATTGATGTTTGGGCGGGAAGCTCGATTGCCCATAGATGTTTCATTAGGACTTCCCTCCCGGGATGCTAATGGACAAACACATTCCCAGTATATAATTAAATTACGGAAAGATCTTAGACATGCCCATAAGTTAGCTCAGGAAGCTTCTAAAAAAGCAGGGGTCAAGAATAAAATCAGATATGACCTGCGAGTAAAAGAAAATGTATTAGGAATAGGGGATAGAGTGCTAGTACAGCAACTAGGACTTCCCAGACGGCAAAAACTCGCTTATCGATGGAGGCCTAATCCATATGTGGTAGTAGACAAACTACCCAATATACCAGTTTATAAATTAAGGTCAGAATCGGGGGGGGGACCAGTCCTTACATACCACCGACAGCATCTTTTGCCTATAGCACAAGATCTTCGTCTCCCACCTGTTAATGAAGATGATCTACTTATAAGATCTAATTGGAAAAATGGTAGTATCTTACGATCTTCTCAAGGCCAATATCAATTATCAGAAATCCCAGTAGGTCGTGATGAGGATGCTGAGGAAATGGAACAAGGCCCAGGATATTTCTACTATAATGGGGATACTGATAGTTATGTTCCTTGTCCCTCTGATGGTACCACCCCTCATGTGAATAATGAGAGTTCTCCAGAAAACGATTGTAATATAGTCATTAATAATAATAACGGGGACGGAGGGTTAGAATCTGAGACAGGACTTGCATCAGAAGGGTGTATATGTGATACTGATGTTAACATAAGTAGGGACCTTTGTAGTGTGAATAGGATTCCTGATGCCGGTGAGAATATAGCGCATAGTCATAGGCCCTCAAGAGAAAGGAAACCTCCATTGATATTAACATATCCCGAATTAGGTAAACCCTCATATTTACCTCAAATGATTCACCCGAGTATAGTACTTACCTGGCCTTACTTTGGGTATGGATAGATGGAGGATATTTGGTGATCTTATACATTGTGAAGGGGAGCCATAAAGATCACCAGGGGGAGAGTGTAACATGAATGTTATGTTGTACTATATGAAAGGTTATGTGTATAGTATATATTTATATTTATTCATGTATTGGTATGTAATGTATGTATAATATTTAATAGATGTGTATATGAAAGGATTTAGAAGGGATAGTTAAATATTGTTGATTTATTGAATCATATAATTAATACAACGTAGAAAAGGGACAGAGGTTACACAATATAGATTTAGTGGTTCAGCAGATGTGGTGTGCCAATTGGGATGGGAGCGAGACATTGGGAGCCGGCAATAGTCTGCAGAGCCGTAGATGGTGGCCTAAGGGTCTCTGGTGCTGTCCCCGCGCTGCAGGAGTAACAACCTGCAGGGCGGGAAAAGCGGGTCCCCGAGCTAAAGGCAAGTCTGACCGCGAGCTTAAGGGAAAGATAAGTACTGATTGGCCGTGGCAGGGGGGATAGCGCGCGGCTCCGGCGGGAAGCGGGTGGCTCGAGCCGGAGGTCGGGGGAGAATAAATAGAGCTCCCCGCCGGCAGACAGGTAGAATGCTGTTCCCCCGGGTGGAGTGTGTACACTGTGTCCAGAGCGCTGCTAAAGAGCTGTAGTAGCGCTGCTGGGAGAAGTGTATCACACCGGCACCGGGCATACCTGATTGAGGGGGCTGACAGAGGCTGCTGGTGGCAGAATCGGAAGCCAGAGACGCAGCGCCGCAGTCCACGCTGAGATCCGGGGCGGCGAGAGGCGGTACATGGGAGGCTCCGTTCCAGCCTACAATGATGACGAAGGGGGCGGCAGACGTTGGAGCTAGAACAACTGCTCCATAGCAACGGAGGGACGCCAGAGCCAGGTTGCCTTCAGCAAATGTAAAAAAGCAAAGCGCCACCCAGAGCAGTGAGCATCAGCCTCATCACCAGAGTCTGTCAGCCAGCCAGAGGGAGGAATCGGGGGAGTGTTCATCTGTGATCAGCGTTCAGTGGAACGTAAGTGCATGTTTAAACTTATTGCATTACTAGCACACAGAGGGGCAAAGCACTTCCCATAGACTTCTCAGCCTACTACGCAAACTCCCTTTTATGAGGAGGATGTTACACTGCAGGAGCTTAAATCATATACAGCTGCAGTATAAAGTTAGAAGTGCCTACATCGTTGTGAAAATAGAAGAAGCAGTAGCTGAGGGGTATTGACTATGAATCCTATCTCCTCCTATGTAGAGCTGGGTGACACATTAACAGAGAAACTGATTTGGGAGTATTGAGTTAGCTCAGCTGAATAGAGACATAATCCCTTTGGGTGTCATCCCTTACTCATCAGGATATCTCCACTCTATTGCGTATATATCTAGGTATACATATCAACCCCTAAAGAAAAAAGACTGAGATTTAGGTGAAGACCTTAGGGGTAAATAAAATAAAACTGCAAGTGTACTGTAATAGGATGCAGTGTGAATCCATTTAAAGGTCAGCAGCATATAGTGGTAAAAGTAAATATGGAGACATAATGCACCATTAGTGGATCTTCATTTAAAAGTACAACCTTAATAAACACTAAGGTGGGCCTCTATACAATATTATATTGCCCTATACCTTTTAAGCCCAGTGGAAAGGACTAATATATTTGAACCACGAGATAAATGCATTGCTTACTACTTCTGCAGTTTTAAAGCTACGAAGCTAATATAACTGTACCAAAAGGGAAAGGACAGCCAGGACTTCTGCAGTTAAAAGGCATCTGCTTACAGAGTGGCAAATAATTGAAACATCACATTAGCAGCCATCAAGATGGATACAGTTACTAAATGAAAGTTGTTAGACTACATAGTATCACAGGAAGAGGAAATGCAATTGTAGCAGAGTAATTCATGCTGGTTGTTTCATAGACATTACCTGCTAATCTTTAATGAGGATACCATAGCATAATTAAGGAGGAGCACATTATGCTACTTATGCAACGCATCCTGTGACTAAGTTTCAGTGAGGTTTGAGATGTTATGTAAGGTATTCACTATTGTACACTAATTTAAGGGCCCAGATATTGCACTTTATTTTGAGTACCCGGGTCACTCTTGTACTAATATTACTGTAAACTTTTTTTTGTATATTGCATGCATAACAACTTGTATAGGCTCTAGAGGGAGGAATATTGGGGTAGGATTGAAATGTAATTTTACTTCCGCATGTTGTTAATAAATGCATGTAATTATACTTACCATGTATGTTGACTTGATGTGAAATTCCATCCGGAGTCCCTGAAATGAGAATAGAAGAACAGGTATATCATTATACTGAAATGAATGTATACATGTACATGCTCAAGACACAGATAAATTTGTAGTTACTATTCATTATATAGAAGGCTTACCCAGGCGAGCCCAAATAAAATAGCTTGGGTGGAGGCACTGATATTGAATAACCATTCCTTATCAAAGTAAACAAGAACCTCATATAAAAGTGGTAAGGGAGGGTTACACTTATGTAAGCAGAAACTATATACAAGTCTTGCAGAATGTAGTCCGCACTGGGACGGGTGCCCAGCATCCTAGAGGATGCTGGGGACTCCGTAAGGACCATGGGGATTATACCAAAGCTCCAAAACGGGCGGGAGAGTGCGGATGACTCTGCAGCACCGATTGAGCAAACATTAGGTCCTCATCAGCCAGGGCATCAAACTTGTAGAACTTTGCAAAGGTATTTGAACCCGACCAAGTCGCTGCTCGGCAAAGCTGTAATGCCGAGACACCTCGGGCAGCCGCCCAAGAAGAGCCCACCTTACTAGTGGAATGGGCCTGTACCGAATTTGGTACTGGCAATCCAGCCATAGAATGAGCCTGCTGAATCGTTTTACAGATCCAGCGAGCAATAGTCTGCTTAGAAGCAGGAGCGCCAACCTTGTTGGCTGCATACAGGACAAACAGAGCCTCTGTTTTCCTCACCTGAGCCGTTCTGGCTAGTGATGAGCACCGGAAATTTTTCGGGTTTTGTGTTTTGGTTTTGGGTTCGGTTCCGCGGCCGTGTTTTGGGTTCGAACGCGTTTTGGCAAAACCTCACCGAATTTTTTTTGTCGGATTCGGGTGTGTTTTGGATTCGGGTGTTTTTTTCAAAAAACCCTAAAAAACAGCTTAAATCATAGAATTTGGGGGTCATTTTGATCCCAACGTATTATTAACCTCAATAACCATAATTTCCACTCATTTTCAGTCTATTCTGAACACCTCACACCTCACAATATTATTTTTAGTCCTAAAATTTGCACCGAGGTCGCTGGATGACTAAGCTCAGCGACCCAAGTGGCCGACACAAACACCTGGCCCATCTAGGAGTGGCACTGCAGTGTCACGCAGGATGGCCCTTCAAAAAACTACTCCCCAAACAGCACATGACGCAAAGAAGAAAAAAAAGAGGAGCAATGAGGTAGCTGTGTGAGTAAGCTAAGCGACCCTAGTGGCCGACACAAACACCTGGCCCATCTAGGAGTGGCACTGCAGTGTCACGCAGGATGGCCCTTCCAAAAAACACCCCCCAAACAGCACATGACGCAAAGAAAAAAAGAGGCGCAATGAGGTAGCTGTGTGACTAAGCTAAGCGACCCTAGTGGCCGACACAAACACCTGGCCCATCTAGGAGTGGCACTGCAGTGTCACGCAGGATGGCCCTTCAAAAAACTACTCCCCAAACAGCACATGACGCAAAGAAGAAAAAAAAGATGCGCAATGAGGTAGCTGTGTGACTAAGATAAGCGACCCAAGTGGCCGACACAAACACCTGGCCCATCTAGGAGTGGCACTGCAGTGTCACGCAGGATGGCCCTTCCAAAAAACACCCCCCAAACAGCACATGACGCAAAGAAAAAAAGAGGCGCAATGAGGTAGCTGTGTGACTAAGATAAGCGACCCAAGTGGCCGACACAAACACCTGGCCCATCTAGGAGTGGCACTGCAGTGTCACGCAGGATGGCCCTTCCAAAAAACACCCCCCAAACAGCACATGATGCAAAGAAAAAAAGAGGCGCAATGAGGTAGCTGTGTGACTAAGATAAGCGACCCAAGTGGCCGACACAAACACCTGGCCCATCTAGGAGTGGCACTGCAGTGTCACGCAGGATGGCCCTTCCAAAAACTACTCCCCAAACAGCACATGGCGCAAAGAAAAATGAAAGAAAAAAGAGGTGCAAGATGGAATTGTCCTTGGGCCCTCCCACCCACCCTTATGTTGTATAAACAGGACATGCACACTTTAACCAAACCATCATTTCAGTGACAGGGTCTGCCACACGACTGTGACTGAAATGACGGGTTGGTTTGGACCCCCACCAAAAAAGAAGCAATTAATCTCTCCTTGCACAAACTGGCTCTACAGAGGCAAGATGTCCACCTCATCATCATCCTCCGATATATCACCGTGTACATCCCCCTCTTCACAGATTATCAATTCGTCCCCACTGGAATCCACCATCTCAGCTCACTGTGTACTTTGTGGAGGCAATTGCTGCTGGTGAATGTCTCCACGGAGGAATTGATTATAATTCATTTTAATGAACATCATCTTCTCCACATTTTCTGGATGTAACCTCGTATGCCGATTGCTGACAAGGTGAGCGGCGGCACTAAACACTCTTTCGGAGTACACACTTGTGGGAGGGCAACTTAGGTAGAATAAAGCCAGTTTGTGCAAGGGCCTCCAAATTGCCTCTTTTTCCTGCCAGTATAAGTACGGACTGTCTGACGTGCCTACTTGGATGCGGTCACTCATATAATCCTCCACCATTCTTTCAATGGGGAGAGAATCATATGCAGTGACAGTAGACGACATGTCCGTAATCGTTGTCAGGTCCTTCAGTCCGGACCAGATGTCAGCATCAGCAGTCGCTCCAGACTGCCCTGCATCACCGCCAGCGGGTGGGCTCGGAATTCTGAGCCTTTTCCTCGCACCCCCAGTTGCGGGAGAATGTGAAGGAGGAGATGTTGACAGGTCGCGTTCCGCTTGACTTGACAATTTTGTCACCAGCAGTTCTTTGAACCCCAGCAGACTTGTGTCTGCCGGAAAGAGAGATCCAAGGTAGGTTTTAAATCTAGGATCGAGCACGGTGGCCAAAATGTAGTGCTCTGATTTCAACAGATTGACCACCCGTGAATCCTTGTTAAGCGAATTAAGGGCTCCATCCACAAGTCCCACATGCCTAGCGGAATCGCTCTGTGTTAGCTCCTCCTTCAATGTCTCCAGCTTCTTCTGCAAAAGCCTGATGAGGGGAATGACCTGACTCAGGCTGGCAGTGTCTGAACTGACTTCACGTGTGGCAAGTTCAAAAGGTTGCAGAACCTTGCACAACGTTGAAATCATTCTCCACTGCGCTTGAGACAGGTGCATTCCACCTCCTATATCGTGCTCAGTTGTATAGGCTTGAATGGCCTTTTGCTGCTCCTCCAACCTCTGAAGCATATAGAGGGTTGAATTCCACCTCGTTACCACTTCTTGCTTCAGATGATGCAATTGCAGGTTCAGGCGTTTTTGGTGGTGCTCCAGTCTTCTGTACGTGGTGCCTGTACGCCGAAAGTGTCCCGCAATTCTTCTGGCCACCGACAGCATCTCTTGCACGCCCCTCTCGTTTTTTAAATAATTCTGCACCACCAAATTCAAGGTATGTGCAAAACATGGGACGTGCTGGAATTTGCCCAGATTTAATGCACACACAATATTGCTGGCGTTGTCCGATGCCACAAATCCACAGGAGAGTCCAATTGGGGTAAGCCATTCCGCGATGATCTTCCTCAGTTGCCGTAAGAGGTATTCAGCTGTGTGCGTATTCTGGAAAGCGGTGATACAAAGCGTAGCCTGCCTAGGAAAGAGTTGGCGTTTGCGAGATGCTGCTACTGGTGCCGCCGCTGCTGTTCTTGCGGCGGGAGTCCAGCCAGTGGGCTGTCACAGTCATATAGTCCTGAGCCTGCCCTGCTCCACTTGTCCACATGTCCGTGGTTAAGTGGACATTGGATACAACTGCATTTTTTAGGACACTGGTGAGTCTTTTTCTGAGGTCTGTGTACATTTTCGGTATCGCCTGCCTAGAGAAATGGAACCTAGATGGTATTTGGTACCGGGGACACAGTACCTCCAACAAGTCTCTAGTTGGCTCTGCAGTAATGATGGATACCGGAACCACGTTTCTCACCGCCCAGGATGCCAAGGCCTCAGTTATCCGCTTTGCAGCAGGATGACTGCTGTGATATTTCATCTTCCTCGCAAAGGACTGTTGGACAGTCAATTGCTTGGTGGAAGTAGTAAAAGTGGTCTTACGACTTCCCCTCTGGGATGACCATCGACTCCCAGCAGCAACAACAGCAGCGCCAGCAGCAGTAGGCGTTACACGCAAGGATGCATCGGAGGAATCCCAGGCAGGAGAGGACTCGTCAGAATTGCCAGTGACATGGCCTGCAGGACTATTGGCATTCCTGGGGAAGGAGGAAATTGACACTGAGGGAGTTGGTGGGGTGGTTTGCGTGAGCTTGGTTACAAGAGGAAGGGATTTACTGGTCAGTGGACTGCTTCCGCTGTCGCCCAAGGTTTTTGAACTTGTCACTGACTTATGATGAATGCGCTGCAGGTGACGTATAAGGGAGGATGTTCCGAGGTGGTTAACGTCCTTACCCCTACTTATTACAGCTTGACAAAGGCAACACACGGCTTGACAAATGTTGTCCGCATTTCTGTTGAAATACTTCCACACCGAAGAGCTGATTTTTTTGGTATTTTCACCAGGCATGTCAATGGCCCTATTCCTCCCACGGACAACAGGTGTCTCCCCGGGTGCCTGACTTAAACAAACCACCTCACCATCAGAATCCTCCTGGTCAATTTCCTCCCCAGCGCCAGCAAAACCCATATCCTCCTCATCCTGGTGTACTTCAACACTGACATCTTCAATCTGACTATCAGGAACTGGACTGCGGGTGCTCCTTCCAGCACTTGCAGGGGGGCGTGCAAATGGTGGAAGGCGCATGCTCTTCACGTCCAGTGTTGGGAAGGTCAGGCATCGCAAACGACACAATTGGACTCTTCTTGTGGATTTGTGATTTCGAAGAACGCACAGTTCTTTGCTGTGCTTTTGCCAGCTTGAGTCTTTTCATTTTTCTAGCGAGAGGCTGAGTGCTTCCATCCTCATGTGAAGCTGAACCACTAGCCATGAACATAGGCCAGGGCCTCAGCCGTTCCTTGCCACTCCGTGTGGTAAATGGCATATTGGCAAGTTTACGCTTCTCCTCCGACAATTTTATTTTAGATTTTTGAGTCCTTTTTTTACTGATATTTGGTGTTTTGGATTTTACATGCTCTGTACTATGACATTGGGCATCGGCCTTGGCAGACGACGTTGATGGCATTTCATCGTCTCGGCCATGACTAGTGGCAGCAGCTTCAGCACGAGGTGGAAGTCGATCTTGATCTTTCCCTATTTTTGGAACCTCAACATTTTTGTTCTCCATATTTTAATAGGCACAACTAAAAGGCACCTCAGGTAAACAATGGAGATGGATGGATACTAGTATACTTATGGATGGACGAGCGACTGCCGACACAGAGGTAGCTACAGCCGTGGACTACCGTACTGCGTCTGCTGCTAATATAGACTGGATGATAATGATATAAAAAATATATATATATCACTACTGCAGCCGGACAGGTATATATTATATAATGACGGACCTGCTGGACACTGTCAGCACTGCAGACTCCTAAAGTAAGCTACTAGTATCAAGAAGATAGAAAAAAAAAAACACCACAGGTAGGTGGTATACAATTATGGATGGACGAGCGACTGCCGACACAGAGGTAGCTACAGCCGTGGACTACCGTACTGCGTCTGCTGCTAATATAGACTGGATGATAATGATATAAAAAATATATATATATCACTACTGCAGCCGGACAGGTATATATTATATAATGACAGACCTGCTGGACACTGTCAGCACTGCAGACTCCTAAAGTAAGCTACTAGTATCAAGAAGATAGAAAAAAAAAACACAACAGGTAGGTGGTATACAATTATGGATGGACGAGCGACTGCCGACACAGAGGTAGCTACAGCCGTGGACTACCGTACTGCGTCTGCTGCTAATATAGACTGGATGATAATGATATAAAAAATATATATATATCACTACTGCAGCCAGACAGGTATATATTATATAATGACGGACCTGCTGGACACTGTCAGCACTGCAGACTCCTAAAGTAAGCTACTAGTATCAAGAAGATAGAAAAAAAAAACACCACAGGTAGGTGGTATACAATTATGGATGGACGAGCGACTGCCGACACAGAGGTAGCTACAGCCGTGGACTACCGTACTGCGTCTGCTGCTAATATAGACTGGATGATAATGATATAAAAAATATATATATATCACTACTGCAGCCGGACAGGTATATATTATATAATGACGGACCTGCTGGACACTGTCAGCACTGCAGACTCCTAAAGTAAGCTACTAGTATCAAGAAGATAGAAAAAAAAAAACACCACAGGTAGGTGGTATACAATTATGGATGGACGAGCGACTGCCGACACAGAGGTAGCTACAGCCGTGGACTACCGTACTGCGTCTGCTGCTAATATAGACTGGATGATAATGATATAAAAAATATATATATATCACTACTGCAGCCGGACAGGTATATATTATATAATGACAGACCTGCTGGACACTGTCAGCACTGCAGACTCCTAAAGTAAGCTACTAGTATCAAGAAGATAGAAAAAAAAAACACAACAGGTAGGTGGTATACAATTATGGATGGACGAGCGACTGCCGACACAGAGGTAGCTACAGCCGTGGACTACCGTACTGCGTCTGCTGCTAATATAGACTGGATGATAATGATATAAAAAATATATATATATCACTACTGCAGCCAGACAGGTATATATTATATAATGACGGACCTGCTGGACACTGTCAGCACTGCAGACTCCTAAAGTAAGCTACTAGTATCAAGAAGATAGAAAAAAAACACACCACAGGTAGGTGGTATACAATTATGGATGGACGAGCGACTGCCGACACAGAGGTAGCTACAGCCGTGGACTACCGTACTGCGTCTGCTGCTAATATAGACTGGATGATAATGATATAAAAAATATATATATATCACTACTGCAGCCGAACAGGTATATATTATATAATGACGGACCTGCTGGACACTGTCAGCACTGCAGACTCCTAAAGTAAGCTACTAGTATCAAGAAGATAGAAAAAAAAAACACAACAGGTAGGTGGTATACAATTATGGATGGACGAGCGACTGCCGACACAGAGGTAGCTACAGCCGTGGACTACCGTACTGCGTCTGCTGCTAATATAGACTGGATGATAATGATATAAAAAATATATATATATCACTACTGCAGCCGGACAGGTATATATTATATAATGACGGACCTGCTGGACACTGTCAGCACTGCAGACTCCTAAAGTAAGCTACTAGTATCAAGAAGATAGAAAGAAAAAAAACACCACAGGTAGGTGGTATACAATTATGGATGGACGAGCGACTGCCGACACAGAGGTAGCTACAGCCGTGGACTACCGTACTGCGTCTGCTGCTAATATAGACTGGATGATAATGATATAAAAAATATATATATATATCACTACTGCAGGACAGGTATATATTATATAATGACGGACCTGCTGGACACTGTCAGCAGAATGCGTTTATAGAATAAAAACACCACACGACGAGTGTTTAACTTTATCAGGCAGACAATCACAATATACTGGTGGTCAGTGGTCACTGGTCAGTCACACTGGCAGTGGCACTCTGGCAGCAAAAGTGTGCACTGTTAATGTACTCCTGCTATAACTGCTCCCCAGTCTCCCCCACAATTAAGCTGTGTGAGCAGTGAGCACTCAGCACAGTCAGATATACATAGATGATGCAGCACACTGAGGCTGAGCACAGATATGGTATACTGTGTCACTGTGTATCGTTTTTTTTCAGGCAGAGAACGGATTATATTAAATAATAATAAAACTGCACTGGTGGTCACTGGTCAGTCACTAGTAAGCTCTGCACTCTCTGAGTACTCCTAAGCTCCAGTAAATCAAGTGTCTCACTCTCTATCTATTTCTATTCTAAACGGAGAGGACGCCAGCCACGTCCTCTCCCTATCAATCTCAATGCACGTGTGAAAATGGCGGCGACGCGCGGCTCCTTATATAGAATCCGAGTCTCGCGATAGAATCCGAGCCTCGCGAGAATCCGACAGCGGGATGATGACGTTCGGGCGCGCTCGGGTTAACCGAGCAAGGCGGGAAGATCCGAGTCTGCCTCGGACCCGTGTAAAAAGGCTGAAGTTCGGGGGGGTTCGGATTCCGAGGAACCGAACCCGCTCATCACTAGTTCTGGCTACATAAATTTTCAATGCCCTGACCACATCAAGGGACTCGGAATCCTCCAAGTCCCGCGTAGCCACAGGCACCACAATAGGTTGGTTCATATGAAAAGATGAAACCACCTTGGGCAAAAATTGAGGACGAGTCCGCAACTCTGCTCTATCCACATGGAAAACCAGATAGGGGCTTTTGTGAGATAAAGCCGCCAATTCCCAAACTCGCCTTGCCGATGCCAAGGCCAACAACATGACCACTTTCCAAGTGAGATACTTTAATTCCACCGTTTTAAGAGGCTCAAACCAGTGAGACTTAAGGAACCGCAACACCACGTTAAGGTCCCAGGGTGCCACTGGAGGTACAAAAGGAGGCTGGATATGCAGCACTCCCTCACAAAAGTCTGTACTTCCGGAAGAGAAACCAATTACTTCTGAAAGAAAATGGATAGGGCCGAAATCTGAACCTTAATGGAGCCTAATTTTAGGCCCAAATTCACTCCAGTCTGTAGGAAGTGAAGGAAACGGCCCAGATGGAATTCTTCCGGAGGAGCATTCCTGGACTCACACCAAGAGACATACTTCCTCCAAATACGGTGATAATGTTTTGCTGTCACGTCCTTCCTAGCCTTTATCAGAGTAGGAATGACCTCATCCGGAATGCCCTTTTCCGCTAGGATCCGGCATTCAACCGCCATGCCGTCAAACGCAGCCGCGATAAGTCTTGGAACAGACAGGGCCCCTGTTGTAACAGGTCCTCTCTGAGAGGAAGAGGCCACGGATCTTCTGTGAGCATTTCCTGCAGATCCGGATACCAGGCCCTTCGAGACCAATCTGGAACAATGAGAATTGTCTGTACTCCTCTTCGTCTTATGATTCTCAATATCTTGGAGATGAGAGGAAGAGGAGGAAACACATAGACCGACTGGAACACCCACGGTGTCACCAGGGCGTCCACTGCTACCGCCTGAGGGTCCCTTGACCTGGCGCAATACCTCGGTAGCTTTTTGTTGAGGCGTGACGCCATCATGTCTATCTGAGGCAGTCCCCACTGATTTGCAATCTCTGCGAAGACTTCCTGATGAAGTCCCCACTCTCCTGGATGTAGATTGTGTCTGCTGAGGAAGTCTGCTTCCCAGTTGTCCACTCCCGGAATGAAGACTGCTGTCAGAGCGCTTACATAATTTTCCGCCCAGCGAAGAATCCTGGTGGCTTCTGCCATTGCCACTCTGCTCCTTGTTCCACCTTGGCGGTTTCCATGAGCCACTGCGGTAATGTTGTCTGACTGAATCAGAACCGGTAGGTCGCGAAGCAAAGTCTCCACTTGACGAAGGCCGTTGTATATGGCGCTTAATTCCAGCACGTTGATGTGAAGACAAGCCTCCTGGCTTGACCAGAGACCTTGGAAGTTTCTTCCCTGTGTGACTGCTCCCCAACCTCGGAGGCTCGCGTCCGTGGTTATCAGAACCCAGTCCTGAATGCCGAACCTGCGACCCTCTAGAAGGTGAGCACTTTGCAGCCACCACAGGAGAGATTCCCTGGCCCTGGGGGACAGGCTGATCATCTGATGAATCTGTAGATGTGACCCGGACCAATTGTCCAGAAGGTCCCACTGAAAAGTCCTCGCATGGAACCTGCCGAACGGAATGGCCTCGTAAGACGCCACCATCTTTCCCAGAACTCGAGTGCAGTGATGCACCGACACCCTTTTTGGCTTCAAGAGGTCCCTGACCAAACTCATGAGTTCTTGGGCCTTTTCCATCGGGAGATAAACCCTCTTCTGGTCTGTATCCAGAATCATGCCTAAGAAAGGCAAACGGGTCGTCGGAACCAACTGTGACTTCGGGATATTGAGAATCCAGCCGTGCTGCTGCAACACCCTCAGGTAAAGCGATACGCTGTTCAGTACCTGCTCTCTTGATCTCGCTTTTATTAGGAGATCGTTCAAGTACGGGATAATTGTGACACCCTGCTTGCACAGGAGCACCATCATTTCCGCCATTACCTTGGTGAAAATCCTCGGGGCCGTGGAAAGCCCAAACGGCAACGTCTGAAATTGGTAATGACAATCCTGTACAGCAAATCTCAGGAACGCCTGATGAGGCGGATATATGGGGACATGAAGGTATGCATCCTTTATGTCCAGGGACACCATATAATCATCCCTTCCAGGCTGGCTATGACCGCCCTGAGCGATTCCATCTTGAACTTGAACCTTTTTAAGTATAGGTTTAAGGATTTTAAACTTAAAATGGGTCTGACCGAACCGTCCGGTTTTGGGACCACAAACAGGGTTGAGTAATACCCCATCCCCTGCTGAAGCAGGGGAACCTTGACCACCACTTGTTGAAGACACAATTTTTGAATTGCATTTAAAACTATCTCCCTCTCTGGGGGAGAAGCCGGTAGGGCCGATTTGAAAAACCGCGAGGAGGCACCTCTTTGAATTCCAGCTTGTAACCCTGGGAAACAATTTCTATTGCTCAGGGATCCACCTGTGAGTGAACCCAGACGTGGCTGAAAAGTCGAAGACGTGCCCCCACTGGGGCGGACTCCCTCAGCGGAGCCCCAGCGTCATGCAGTGGATTTTGTCGAGGCCCGGGAGGACTTCTGCTCCTGGGAACTAGCTGTGGTTGGCAGCTTTTTCCCCCTGCCCTTACCTCTGGCAAGAAAGGAAGATCCCCGCACTCTCTTGGGTTTATGCGACCGAAAGGACTGCATCTGATAATGTGGCGTTTTCTTAGGCTGTGAGGAAACAAAAGGCAAAAAAGCTGATTTACCTGCCGTAGCTGTGGAAACTAGGTCCGTGAGACCTTCCCCAAACAATTCCTCACCCTTGTAAGGTGAAACCTCCATATGCCTCTTCGAGTTGGCATCACCCGTCCATTGTCGGGTCCATAGGGCTCGTCTAGCAGAAATCGCCATAGCGTTGGCTCTGGAACCCAGTAGGCCAACGTCTCTCTGAGCATCTCTCATATATAGGACAGTATCTTTAATATGACCCAGGGTTAATAAAATGGTTTCCTTATCCAGCGTATCTATATCAGCAGATAAGGTATCTGTCCACGCTGCTACAGCACTACAAACTCAAGCCGACGCTATCGCCGGTCTGAGTAAGGTACCAGTGTGTGTGTAAATTGACTTCAAGATAGTCTCCTGCCTGCGATCAGCAGGATCCTTGAGGGTTGCCGTATCTTGAGATGGCAGCGCTACCTTTTTGGATAAGCGTGTCAACGGTTTGTCCACCCTTGGGGAGGATTCCCACCGTATCCTGTCCATAGCCGGCAAAAGATACACCATAAGAATCCTTTTGGGAATCTGCAGTTTTTTGTCTGGAGATTCCCAAGCCTTTTCAAATAACTCGTTCAGCTCATGAGATGGGGGAAAGGTTATCTCAGGTTTCTTTTCCTTATACATGCGCACCCTCGTGTCAGGGACAGAGGGGTCATCTATGATATGCAACACATCTTTTATTGCAATAATCATATAATGAATACTTTTGGCCAATTTTGGCTGTAACTTTGCATCATCGTAGTCGACACTGGAATCAGAATCCGTGTCGGTATCAGTGTCTACTACTTGGGATAGTGGGCGCTTTTGAGATCCAGAAGGTCCCTGCGACATAGTACAAGGCAGGGCTTGACTCCCTGTACCTTCCCTGGACTCTGCTTTGTCCAACCTTTTGTGTAATAAATTCACATTTGCATTTAAAACATTCCACATATCCAACCAGTCAGGTGTCGGCGTTGCCGATGGAGACACCACACTCATTTGCTCCATCTCCTCCCTAGAAGAGCATTCCGCTTCAGACTTGCCGACACACGCGTACCGACACCCCACACACTCAGGGAATTCTCTATCTGGAGACAGTTCCCTCACAAGGCCCTTTGGAGAGACAGAGAGAGAGTATGCCAGCACACACCCAGCGCCAATGACCCTGGAAAAAATACCCAGATAGCGCTTTTATTAAATATATATTCACTGCGCCAAATTATGTGCCCCCCCCTTCTTTAAAACCCTCTGTCACTGTGTTCAGCAGGGGAGAGTCCAGGGAGCCAGCTTCTCAGCGGTGTGCTGTGGAGAAAATGGCGCTGGTGAGTGCTGAGGGATCAAGCTCCGCCCCCTCAGCGGCGGGCTTCGGTCCCGCTTGATTCCTTTTGAAAACTGGCGGGGGATCTCCAATATACAGTGCAGAGCCTATATATATATATATATATATATATATATATATATATATATACTTATTTTGCCAGTCCCAGAGGTTTAAATTGCTGCCCAGGGCGCCCCCCCTGCGCCCTGCACCCTTACAGTGCTTGCCGTGTGTGTTTTGTGTGGGAGCAATGGCGCGTTACCTCAGTGAAGATCTGAAGTCTCCTGCCGCCTCTGAAGTCTTCTTATCTTCTCATACTCACCCGGCTTCTATCTTCCGGCTCTGTGAGGAGGACAGCGGCGCGGCTCCGGGACGAACAGCTAGGAGAGACCTGCGTTCTGACTCCCTCTGGAGCTAATGGTGTCCAGTAGCCTAAGAAGCAGAGCCTAGCATTTAAGTAGGTCTGCTACTCTCCCCTCAGTCCCTCGATGCAAGGAGCCTGTTGCCAGCAGGCTCCCTGAAAATAAAAAACCTAACAAAAATTCTTTCTTTCAGGAAACTCAGGAGAGCTCCCTGTAATGCACCCAGTCTCCTCTGGGCACAGTATCAAACTGAGGTCTGGAGGAGGGGCATAGAGGGAGGAGCCAGTGCACACCCATATCTAAAGTTCTTTTTAGTGCCCATGTCTCCTGCGGAGCCCGTCTATTCCCCATGGTCCTTACGGAGTCCCCAGCATCCTCTAGGACGTAAGAGAAAGTACTTTTAGCCTTCTGTGTGGAAGGAGCCATACTGGGTAGGCAAGCTGTTTTAGCAGTAGCCAGATCAGCCACAATCTTATTGAGGTCTTCTCCAAAGAGAATGTCTCCCTTGAAAGGAAGCACCTCCAGGGTTTTCTTGGAATCCATATCCACCGACCAGGATCACAACCAAAGGATACGTCTGGCCAAGACAGACGTAGTAGCAGCCTTGACCGCGAGCACCCCAGCATCGGAGGCCGCCTCCTTAAGGTACAGAGAAGCCGTGGTAATATACGAGAGACATTGTCGAGCATGCTCAGATGTGTTGGAAGGCAGTTCCACCTCAAGCTCCTGAGCCCACGCCTCAACAGCTTCAGCAGCCCAAGTTGCTGTAATGGTTGGTCTATGCACAGCCCCCGTTAGGGTATAAATCGCTTTTAAACAACCCTTCACACATCTATCCGTCGGTTCCTTCATGGAGGTGAGGGTAGTTACTGGCAGAGCAGAGGAAACAACCATACGCGCCACATGAGAATCTACGGGCGAAGTGGTTTCCCAATTCTTACATATCTACGCAGAGAGAGGATAGCGAGCCAACAGTCTCTTATTCGGTGTGAATTTTGTCCCCGATTTTGCCAGGATTCCTGACGTATGTCAACCAGGTGTTCAGAATGAGGTAAAACTTGTTTACCCACCTTTTTACGTTTAAACCTATCCGGTTTCTTAGAGACAGCCTCAGGCTCAGGATCATCAGACACCTGAGGAATGAGCCTAATAGCCTCAATCAAATTCGGGACATCCATCAATGACTTCCCTTCCCCATCAGAAACATCTGTGTCAGTGTCTGTGGGATCAGTATATGCGTCGTCCTCGTCAGAGGACGTGTCTGGAATAGCAGTGGATTGTGAGGAGGTAATGGCCCGTTTAGAAGACGACTTAGTCTTAGGCGGGCAAGAGTGACACTTAGATTTAGTCAATGACTGGTTCAAATGCTGTAACTGAGTGGAGATCTGATCTACCCATGGCGGATTAATAGCAGGGACCATAAACTGCTGCAGTGGCACAGGTGGTCCCACAGGGGTCGCCAATTTAGTTACAAGCGTGTTTAACAGCGTGAAAAACGTAGCCCCAGGTGGGTCCTGTGATGCCCTAGGTGCTACCGACCCACTGGGGGGTACGGAACCCCCTGATCCTGAACTCTCAGCTGCCATATTATCCTCCATCACGTCCGCAGCCTCACTACCATGCAATGTGGGAGAAGCCCCAGCGCCGTTGCCACGTGTAGCAGACATAACAATGTGCACAATATCGGGCAACCTGGTACAAGGTGTAGCAGCAATATACCCAGCAAAAACACCCGGTGAAGTGTGACTATGACAGCACAAACCGGGAGTTCAAGAGATATATAGGGTGACTATAAATCACAAGTAAAAAATAAGATTTTACTTACCGGTAAATCTATTTCTCGTAGTCCGTAGTGGATGCTGGGGACTCCGTAAGGACCATGGGGAACAGCGGGCTCCGCAGGAGACTGGGCGCTCTAAAGAAAGATTTTGTACTATCTGGTGTGCACTGGCTCCTCCCTCTATGCCCCTCCTCCAGACCTCAGTTAAGGAAACTGTGCCCGGAAGAGCAGACATTATAAGGAAAGGATTTTGGAATCTCGGGTAAGACTCATACCAGCCACACCAATCACACCGTATAACTTGTGATACACTTATCCAGTCAACAGTATGAACAACAACAGGGCATCAACAATGGATGCCAACATAACATAACCCATTAATAAGCAATAACTATGTACACGTATTGCAGAAAGTCCGCACTTGGGACGGGCGCCCAGTATCCACTACGGACTACGAGAAAATAAGAATTTACTCACCGGTAATTCTATTTCTCGTAGTCCGTAGTGGATGCTGGGACTCCGTAAGGACCATGGGGAATAGCGGCTCCGCAGGAGACTGGGCACAACTATAAAGAAAGCTTTAGACTACTGGTGTGCACTGGCTCCTCCCACTATGACCCTCCTCCAGACTTCAGTTAGGATACTGTGCCCGGAAGAGCTGACACAATAAGGAGGGATTTTGAATCCCGGGTAAGACTCATACCAGCCACACCAATCACACCATATAACTCGTGATACAATACCCAGTTAACAGTATGATAACAACTGAGCCTCTCAACAGATGGCTCAACAATAACCCTTTAGTTAGGCAATAACTATATACAAGTATTGCAGACAATCCGCACTTGGGATGGGCGCCCAGCATCCACTACGGACTACGAGAAATAGAATTACCGGTGAGTAAATTCTTATTTTCTCTAACGTCCTAAGTGGATGCTGGGACTCCGTAAGGACCATGGGGATTATACCAAAGCTCCCAAACGGGCGGGAGAGTGCGGATGACTCTGCAGCACCGAATGGGCAAACTCTAGGTCCTCCTCAGCCAGGGTGTCAAACTTGTAGAATTTAGCAAACGTGTTTGACCCCGACCAAGTAGCTGCTCGGCAAAGTTGTAGAGCCGAGACCCCTCGGGCAGCCGCCCAAGAAGAGCCCACCTTCCTCGTGGAATGGGCTTTTACTGATTTATGATGCGGCAGTCCAGCCGCAGAATGTGCAAGCTGAATCGTACTACAGATCCAGCGAGCAATAGTCTGCTTTGAAGCAGGTGCACCCAACTTGTTGGGCGCATACAGGATAAACAGCGAGTCAGTCTTTCTGACTCCCGCCATCCTGGAAACATAAATTTTCAGGGCCCTGACTACGTCCACCAACTTGGAAGCCTCCAAGTCATTAGTAGCCGCAGGCACCACGATAGGTTAGTTCAGATGAAAGGCTGATACCACCTTAGGGAGAAATTGGGGACGAGTCCTCAATTCTGCCCTATCCATATGGAAAATCAGATAAGGGCTTTTACAAGACAAAGCCGCCAATTCTTATATACGCCTGGCCGAAGCCAAGGCCAACAACATGACCACTTTCCACGTGAGATATTTCAATTCCACGGTTTTCAGTGGCTCAAACCAATGTGATTTTAGGAAATTCAACACCACGTTGAGATCCCAAGGTGCCACTGGAGGCACAAAAGGGGGCTGCATATGTTTGAACTTCAGGTAGAGAAGCCAGTTCTCTCTGGAAGAAAATCGATAGAGCCGAAATCTGGACCTTAATGGAACCCAATTTTAGGCCCATAGTCACCCCTGACTGTAGGAAGTGCAGGAAACGGCCCAGCTGAAATTCCTCCGTTGGGGCCTTCCTGGCCTCACACCACGCAACATATTTTCGCCATATGCGGTGATAATGGTTTGCGGTTACTTCTTTCCTAGCTTTAATCAGCGTAGGAATGACTTCCTCCGGAATGCCCTTTTCCTTCAGGATCCGGTGTTCAACCGCCATGCCGTCAAACGCAGCCGCGGAAAGTCTTGGAACAGACAGGGCACCTGCTGCAGCAGGTCCTGTCTGAGCGGCAGAGGCCATGGGTCCTCTGAGATCATTTCTTGAAGTTCCGGGTACCAAGCTCTTCTTGGCCAATCCGGAACAATGAGTATAGTCCTTACTCCTCTTCTCCTTATTATCCTCAGTACCTTTGGTATGAGAGGAAGAGGAGGGAACACATAAACCGACCGGTACACCCACGGTGTCACTAGAGCGTCCACAGCTATCGCCTGAGGGTCTCTCGACCTGGCGCAATATCTTTCTAGCTTTTTGTTTAGGCGGGACGCCATCATGTCCACCTGTGGCCTTTCCCAATGGTTTACAATCATTTGGAAGACTTCTGGATGAAGTCCCCACTCTCCCGGGTGGAGGTCGTGCCTGCTGAGGAAGTCTGCTTCCCAGTTGTCCACTCCCGGAATGAACACTGCTGACAGTGCTAACACGTGATTTTCCGCCCATCGGAGAATCCTTGTGGCTTCTGCCATCGCCGTCCTGCTTCTCGTGCCGCCCTGCCGGTTTACATGGGCGACCGCCGTGATGTTGTCTGACTGGATCAGTACCGGCTGGTTTTGAAGCAGGGGTTTTGCCTGACTTAGGGCATTGTAAATGGCCCTCAGTTCCAGAATATTTATGTGCAGGGAAGTCTCCTGACTTGACCATAGTCCTTGGAAGTTTTTTCCCTGTGTGACTGCCCCCCAGCCTCGAAGGCTGGCATCCGTGGTCACCAGGACCCAGTCCTGTATGCCGAATCTGCGGCCCTCTAGAAGATGAGCACTCTGCAGCCACCACAGCAGAGACAGGGTGTCCTTGGAGACAGGGTTATCAGCCGATGCATCTGAAGATGCGATCCGGACCACTTGGCCAATAGGTCCCACTGAAAGGTTCTTGCATGGAACCTGCCGAATGGAATTGCTTCGTAGGAAGCTACCATCTTTCCCAGGATCCACGTGCAGTGATGCACCAACACCTGTTTTGGTTTTAGGAGGCCTCTGACTAGAGATGACAGCTCCTTGGCCTTCTCCTCCGGGAGAAACACTTTTTTCTGTTCTGTGTCCAGAACCATCCCCAGGAACAGTAGACGTGTCGTAGGGATCAGCTGTGACTTTGGAATATTTAGAACCCAGCCGTGCTGTTGTAGCACCTCCCGAGATAGTGCTACCCCGACCAACAACTGCTCCCTGGACCTCGCCTTTATCAGGAGATCGTCCAAGTACGGGATAATTAAAACTCCCTTCTTTCGAAGGAGTATCATCATTTCGGCCATTACCTTGGTAAAGACCCTCGGAGCCGTGGATAGACCGAACGGCAACGTCTGGAATTGGTAATGACAATCCTGTACCATAAATCTGAGGTACTCCTGGTGAGGATGGTAAATGGGAACATGCAGGTAAGCATCCTTGATGTCCAGTGATACCATGTAATCCCCCTCGTCCAGGCTTGCAATAATCGCCCTGAGCGATTCCATCTTGAACTTGAATTTTTTTATATATGTGTTCAAGGATTTCAAATTTAAAATGGGTCTCACCGAACCATCCGGTTTCGGTACCACAAACATTGTGGAATAGTAACCCCGTCCTTGTTGAAGTAGGGGCACCTTTACTATCACCTGTTGTGAATACAACTTGTGAATTGCCTGTAACACTGCCTCCCTGCCTGAGGGAGTGGTTGGTAAGGCAGAATTGAGGAAACGGCGGGGGGGAGACGTCTCGAATTCCAGCTTGTACCCCTGAGATACTATTTGAAAGATCCAGGGATCCACCCGTGAGCGAGCCCACTGATTGCTGAAATATTTGAGACGGGCCCCCACCGTACCTGGCTCCGCCTGTGGAGCCCCAGCGTCATGCTGTGGACTTAGAGGTAGCGGGGGAGGACTTTTGCTCCTGGGAACTGGCTGTATGCTGCAGCTTTTCCCCCCTACCTCTGCCTCTGGGCAGAAAGGACGCGCCCTTAACCCGCTTGCCCCTATTGGGCCGAAAGGACTGTACCTGATAATACGGTGCTTTCTTTGGCTGTGAGGGAACATGGGGTAAAACTGTAGACTTCCCAGCTGTTGCTGTGGAAACGAGGTCCGAGAGACCATCCCCGAACAACTCCTCACCCTTATAAGGCAGAACTTCCATGTGCCTTTTGGAATCTGCATCTCCAGTCCACTGCCGAGTCCATAACCCTCTCCTGGCAGAAATGGACATTGCACTAATTTTGGATGCCAGCCGGCAAATATCCCTCTGTGCATCCCTCATGTATAAAAGTGCGTCTTTAATATGCTCTACGGTTAGCAATATAGTGTCCCTGTCTAGGGTATCAATATTTTCCGACAGGGAATCTGACCATGCAGCTGCAGCACTGCACATCCATGCTGACGCAATAGCTGGTCTCAGTATAACACCTGTGTGTGTATATATAGACTTCGGGATAGCCTCCTGCTTTCTATCAGCAGATTCCTTCAGGGCGGCCGTATCCGGAGACGGTAGTGCCACCTTCTTTGACAAGCGTGTGAGCGCTTTATCCACCCTAGGGGATGTTTCCAGCGTGACCTATCCTCTGGCGGGAAAGGGTAAGCCATTAGTAACCTCTTAGAAATTACCAGTTTCTTATCAGGAGAAGCCCACGCTTCTTCACACACGTCATTTAACTCCTCAGATGGAGGAAAAGCTACTGGTAGTTTTTTCTCTCCAAACATAATACCCTTTTTTGTGGTACCGGGAGTAACATCAGAAATGTGCAACACATTTTTCATTGCCTCAATCATGTAACGTGTGGCCCTATTGGAAGTTACATTAGACTCATCGTCGTCGACACTGGAGTCAGTATCCGTGTCGACATCTGTCTGCCATCTGAGGTAGCGGGCGTTTTAGAGCCCCTGATGGCTTTTGAGACGCCTGGGCAGGCACAGGCTGAGAAGCCGGCTGTCCCATAGTAGGTATGTCGTCAAACCTTTTATGCAAGGAGTCGACACTGTCAAGTAATTCCTTCCACAGAACCATCCACTCAGGTGTCGACCCCGCAGGGGGTGACATCACATTTACAGGCATTTGCTCCGCCTCCACATAAGCCTCCTCATCAAACATGTCGACACAGCCGTACCGACACACCGCATACACACAGGGAATGCTCTGACAGAGGACAGGACCCCACAAAGCCCTTTGGGGAGACAGAGAGAGAGTATGCCAGCACACACCAGAGTGCTATATAATACAGGGACTAACTGAATTATATCCCCTTATAGCTGCTATATATATATATATACTGCGCCTAAATTTAGTGCCCCCCCTCTCTCTTTTTTACCCTTCTGTAGTTGTAGACTGCAGGGGAGAGCCAGGGAGCTTCCTTCCAGCGGAGCTGTGAGGGAAAAATGGCGCCAGTGTGCTGAGGGAGTTAGCCCCGCCCCTTTTTCGGCTGACTCCTCCCGCGTTTTTGAAACTCTGGCAGGGGTATTAATTTACACCTATATAGCCTCTGGGACTATATATGGTGTATATTTGCCAGCAAAGGTGTGTAATATTGCCCTCAGGGCGCCCCCGCCCCCCCCCCCCCCCCCCCCCCCCCAGCGCCCTGCACCCATCAGTGACCGGAGTGTGAGGTGTACATGAGGAGCAATGGCGCACAGCTGCAGTGCTGTGCGCTACCTTGGTGAAGACCGAAGTCTTCTGCCGCCGATTTTCCGGACCTCTTCATGCTTCTGGCTCTGTAAGGGGGACGGCGGCGCGGCTCCGGGAACGAACATCAAGGTCGGGTCCTGCGGTCGATACCTCTGGAGCTAATGGTGTCCAGTAGCCTAAGAAGCCCAAACTACCACCTGTTAGGTAGGTTCGCTTCTTCTCCCCTTAGTCCCTCGCTGCAGTGAGTCTGTTGCCAGCAGATCTCACTGTAAAATAAAAAACCTAAATATACTTTCTTTCTAGGAGCTCAGGAGAGCCCCTAGTGTGCATCCAGCTCAGCCGGGCACAAGAATCTAACTGAAGTCTGGAGGAGGGTCATAGTGGGAGGAGCCAGTGCACACCAGTAGACTAAAGCTTTCTTTATAGTTGTGCCCAGTCTCCTGCGGAGCCGCTATTCCCCATGGTCCTTACGGAGTCCCAGCATCCACTTAGGACGTTAGAGAAATAGATTTACCGGTAAGTAAAATCTTATTTTCTCTGACGTCCTAGTGGATGCTGGGGACTCCGTAAGGACCATGGGGATTATACCAAAGCTCCCAAACGGGCGGGAGAGTGCGGATGACTCTGCAGCACCGAATGGGCAAACTCAAGATCCTCCTCAGCCAGGGTATCAAACTTGTAGAATTTTGCAAATGTGTTTGAACCCGACCAAGTAGCAGCTCGGCAAAGCTGTAATGCCGAGACCCCTCGGGCAGCCGCCCAAGAAGAGCTTACCTTCCTAGTGGAATGGGCTTTCACTGATTTTGGATGCGGCAATCCAGCCGCAGAATGAGCCTGCTGAATCGTGTTACAGATCCAGCGGGCAACGGTTTGCTTTGAAGCAGGAGCACCCAACTTGTTGGGGGCATATAGGATAAACAGCGAGTCAGTTTTCCGGACTCCAGCCGTTCGGGCTACATAAATCTTCAAAGCCCTGACTACATCTAGTAACCTGGAATCCTCCAAGTCACGAGTAGCCGCAGGCACTACAATAGGTTGGTTCAAATGAAAAGATGACACCACCTTTGGCAGAAATTGGGGACGAGTCCGCAATTCTGCCCTGTCCATATGAAAAACCAGATAGGGGCTTTTACATGACAAAGCAGCCAATTCTGACACACGCCTAGCCGAAGCTAATGCCAATAGCATGACCACCTTCCACGTGAGATACTTCAGCTCCACGGTCTTAAGTGGTTCAAACCAGTGGGATTTTAGGAAGCCCAACACCACGTTGAGATCCCAAGGTGCCACTGGTGGCACAAAAGGGGGCTGAATATGCAGCACTCCCTTAACAAACGTCTAACTTCAGGAAGAGACGCCAGTTCCTTTTGAAAGAAAATGGATAGGGCCGAAATCTGGACCTTTATGGATCCCAACTTCAAGCCCATAGTCACTCCAGACTGTAGAAAGTGCAGAAATCTGCCCAGTTGGAATTCCTCTGTAGGGGCCTTCCTGGCCTCACACCAAGCAACATATTTTCGCCATATGCGGTGATAATGTTTTGCTGTCACGTTCTTCCTAGCCTTTATCAGCGTAGGAATAACTTCCTCCGGAATGCCTTTTTCCGCTAGGATCCGGCGTTCAACCACCATGCCGTCAAACGCAGCCGCGGTAAGTCTTGGAACAGGCAGGGCCCCTGTTGCAACAGGTCCTGTCTGAGAGGCAGAGGCCATGGGTCCTCTGTGAGCATTTCTTGCAATTCCTGGGTATGAGAGGAAGAGGAGGGAACATATAGACCGACTGGAACACCCACGGTGTTACCAGGGCGTCCACAGCTATCGCCTGAGGGTCTCTTGACCTGGCGCAATACCGTTGCAGCTTTTTGTTGAGACGGGACGCCATCATGTCTACCTGTGGCAGTTCCCATCGATTTGTAATCTGAATGAAGACTTCTTGATGAAGTCCCCACTCTCCCGGGTGGAGGTCGTGCCTGCTGAGGAAGTCTGCTTCCCAGTTGTCCACTCCCGGAATGAACACTGCTGACAGTGCTTGTACATGATTCTCCGCCCAACGAAGAATCCTGGTGGCTTCCGCCATCGCGACTCTCCTTCTTGTGCCGCCCTGGCGGTTTACATGAGCCACCGCGGTGATGTTGTCTGACTGAATCAGCACCGGTTGGTTGCGAAGCAGGGGCTCCGCTTGACTCAGGGCGTTGAATATGGCCCTTAGTTCCAGGATATTTATGTGCAGACAAGTTTCCTGACTTGACCACAACCCTTGGAAGTTTCTTCCCTGCGTGACTGCCCCCCACCCTCGGAGGCTCGCATCCGTGGTCACCAGGACCCAGTCCTGTATGCCGAATCTGCAGCCCTCGAGAAGGTGAGCACTCTGTAGCCACCACAGAAGAGACACCGTGGCCCTGGGGGACAGGGTGATCAGCCGATGCATCTGAAGATGCGATCCGGACCATTTGTCCAACAGATCCCATTGAAAGATCCTCGCATGGAACCTGCCGAAGGGAATGGCTTCTTACGATGCCACCATCTTTCCCAGGACTCGCGTGCAGTGATGCACCGACACCTGTTTTGGTTTTAAGAGGTCTCTGACCAGCGTCACGAGCTCTTGAGCCTTCTCCGTCGGGAGAAACACCTTCTTCTGGTCTGTGTCCAGAATCATGCCCAGAAAGGGCAGACGCGTCGTAGGAATCAGCTGCGACTTTGGGATATTCAGAATCCAGCCATGCTGTTGCAACACTTCCTGTGAGTGCGCTGAGACACAATCTGTATAGCGAACCCACTGGTGGCTGAAATGTCGGAGACGTGCCCCCACCGCTCCTGGCTCCACCCGTGGAGCCCCAGCGTCATGCGGTGGATTTAGTGGAAGCCGGGGAGGACTTCTGTTCCTGGGAACTAGCTGTAAGGTGCAGCTTTTTTCCTCTGCCCCTGCCTCTAGCAAGAAAGGAAGCACCTCTGACCTTCTTGCTTCTTTGTGCGCGAAAGGACTGCATTTGGTAATACGGTGCTTTCTTCGGTTGTGAGGGAATATATGGCAAAAAGTTTGACTTCCCAGCAGTAGCTGTGGAAACCAGGTCCGAGAGACCGTCCCCAAACAATTCCTCACCCTTGTAAGGTAACACCTCCATGTGTTTTTTGGAGTCGGCATCACCTGTCCAGTGCCGAGTCCACAGGACCCTCCTGGCAGAAATTGACATTGCATTAATTCTAGAGCCCAGTAGGCAAATGTCCCTCTGGGCATCCCTCATATATAGGACAGTGTCTTTTATATGCCCCAGGGTCAGCATAATGGTATCCCTGTCTAAGGTATCCATTTCCTCAGACAGATTATCTGTCCACGCTGCTACAGCACTACACATCCACGCCGACGCAATTGCCGGCCTCAGTAGAGTCCCTGAATGTGTATAAACAGATTTCAGGATACTTTCCTGCTTTCTATCTGCAGGATCCTTTAGGGTGGCTGTATCCTGCGACGGCAGGGCCACCTTCTTAGATAAGCGTGTCAGAGCTTTATCTACCCTAGGGGAGGATTCCCAGCGCCCCCTGTCCTCTGGCTGGAAAGGGTACGCCATAAGTAACCTTTTGGAAATCAGGACTTTCTTATCTGGGGAATCCCACGCTCTTTCACATAACTCATTTAACTCATGTGAAGGGGGAAAAGTCACCTCTTGCTTTTTCTCCCCATACATATAAACCCTCTTGTCAGGGACAGGGTTTACCTCTGATATGTGTAAAATATCCTTCATCGCTATAATCATGTAACGTATAGCTTTTGTCATTTTTGGTTGCAATTTTGCATCATCGACGTCGACACGAGTCAAAATCCGTGTCGACATCTGTGTCAACCATTTTGGATAGTGGGCGCTTTTGAGACCCTGAGTGCCTCTGCGCTGTAGGATCAGGCATGGGTTGAGACCCTGACTGGCCCTAGGTATCAGCTTTATCCAACCTTTTATGTAAGGAGTTTACATTATCATTTAACACCTTCCACATATCCATCCAATCAGGTGTCGGCACCGTCGGCGACGACACGTCAGTCAACTGCACTTGCTCTGCCTCCACATAGCCCTCTTCGTCAAACATGTCGACACACGCGTACCGACACACCACACAGACAGGGGAAGCTCTAAATGAGGACAGGACCCCCACAAGGCCTTTTGGAGAGACAGAGAGAGAGTTTGCCAGCACACACCCCAGCGCTATATAACCCAGGGATTACACAGTAACTTAGTGTTTACCCAGTAGCTGCTGTATTATGATTTTTGCGCCTAAATTTATGTGCCCCCCCTCTCTTTTTTACCCTTCTACCGTGATTCTGCAGGGGAGAGCCTGGGGAGCTTCCTCTCAGCGGAGCTGTGGAAGGAAAATGGCGCCGGTGAGTGCTGAGGAAGAAGGCCCCGCCCCCTCAGCGGCGGGCTTCTGTCCCGCGATTTCTTGTAAAATAAATGGCGGGGGCTCATGCATATAACAGTGTGCCACTGTTTATATGCAGCATTCGCCAGGAGGTAACAATTGCTGCCCAGGGCGCCCCCCCTGCGCCCTGCACCCTACAGTGACCGGAGTGTGGGGGTTAGTGTGGGCGCAATGGCGCACAGCTGCAGTGCTGTGCGCTACCTCATGTGAAGACAGGAGTCTTCTGCCGCCGATTTCGATGTCTTCTCCGCTTCTGCCGGCTTCTGTCTTCTGGCTCTGCGAGGGGGACGGCGGCGCGGCTCCGGGAACGGACGACAAGGTCAGGTCCTGTGTTCGATCCCTCTGGAGCTAATGGTGTCCAGTAGCCTAAGAAGCGCAACCTAGCCGCAGTTAGGTTTGCTTCTCTCCCCTCAGTCCCTCGTAGCAGAGAGTCTGTTGCCAGCAGAAGCTCTCTGAAAATAAAAAACCTAACTAAAATACTTTCTTATTAGCAAGCTCAGGAGAGCTCACTAAAAGCACCCAGCTCTGTCCGGGCACAGATTCTAATTGAGGTCTGGAGGAGGGGCATAGAGGGAGGAGCCAGTGCACACCAGATAGTACTAAATCTTTCTTTAGAGTGCCCAGTCTCCTGCGGAGCCCGCTGTTCCCCATGGTCCTTAAGGAGTCCCCAGCATCCACTAGGACGTCAGAGAAATACACAAGTATATCTTGTGATACAATACTATATGATATAGAAGAAAACCTGATACACTTAGCCCCCTCAGGTAAAGCAATATAGGAGTAGCTCACTGAGTGAAATACCCTTTAATAAGGCAACCACGCAGCAGCTACATGCACACACACACATATATATAGTCACAAGCGTACCATGCAGAAATTATGTACCATAAAACTGCACTGAACTAGCAATACAAAGTAATACTCAGTATGGCTATATGTGTTAACAATAGATATAACAAAGCACAGTAACTACTGGATGTATATCACAGGGTGTTTGTACCACACAACCCTGAATGTATGCACTCTTTCTTAACTAATACTGTCCCAGTGACAGGTAGAATACTTAAGTGTCCTGTAGGAAGCACAGCGCTGGCAATTAGGCGATTCTACAGAGGAGGATTTGCCCCAGCAGTCCCAGGAACAGCACAGCTCTATCAGTGAATGCTTCTGGCCGGGAGTGAAGGAGAAAAGAACAGCTCCAGAGCGTAGGGAGGGGAAACAGGTCCGACCTGCTCCCCCTGCTGGCATCAACACCGGGCGCTGCGGGCAGTTAAAATGGGGTTTATGTACAATAAAAGTCCCCCTGACCTGTGCCCATTAAGTGTCCCTGGTGGCTGGTAGAGCGGCTGCTCAGTAATCAGTGTCCACGCCAGCGCGCGCGCAGCCCGCCTCCTACTGCCGCGCTGGATCGCGGTAAAGTGAGGGCACAGAAAACCCTTACTTGCGGCCCCACGATCCGAGAGGACGGCGGCGTGTGTGTGAATCACAATTTGAAGGAAACCTGTGCCTCCGCTGCAGTGACCCGGCAACCAGGGTGCAGAAGTATACAGCGCCGCTGGGGGTGATAGAGCTGCAAGCAGGAAAGTCTATGAGACTTTGCCTGCTGCAGCCCTATGTATTCTGACAAAAGAATCTTCTTCTTTCTTTCAATTAAAGCAATGAATAGGCTGCCTAATGCAGCCCTCCTGTTAAGTGCCTGCTTACTGCATGGCACCAACTTACAAACTGAGCTCCTGTGCATGGAGGCGGCGCTGTGCATCTTGGGAACAGTCAAAAGCTTTGAGCCTGTTAGTGCCTCGGACTACACCCCGATGTTAATCCTTGTGGAGCCCAGTGTACCCTGCAGCAGAAATAGCATTTAATTCCTTTGACGCAGGGAAGGTTAGCGAGGCTTTCTTATTTTCAGTGAAAAAGCCTCCTTAGGTCTGGTATCATTAATATACAACACATCCCTGATGGCACCTATCATCAATTGCACCCGCTTTGCCAGAGCCGGCCCTACCCAATATGATGCCCTAGGCAAGATTTTGGCTGGTGCCCCCTTGCACCAATGCTAGTTCCGCCTCTGACCCTGCATCCCTTTCCCAGCACCATCACCCCTCACACATAGTGCCCCTTACACATATGTCAAACATTATTAATGCCCTTATACACATAATGACACACGTAGTGCCCTTTACACATTTGCTGCACATTATTAATGCATTTATAAACATGAAACGCATAATGACCCTTACACATATGCTGAACACTATTTCACAACCAACCCACTCACACACACACAGCACTCACACAGCCGCTAACACTGTGACCTCTGCCTCTGCTTGGATACAGATGTGTCCTCATAAATCTTGCCTCCATACACCATGCAGCAGGAGATGCCTGGCGCGAGTCAACTGGCAGCTCTGCTAACGTTGGGTGCCTATTTTTTTATGAAAATGAATCTTATTTGCATTGCTGTGTGGCTAGGATGCACAAGCAGCTTCTCCTGATTAAAATGATATGCGGCATGCCTATATACCATGTGAGACTGTGGCTGTATCTGCATACGAAATGCTACACACAGAATATAGGCATGCCGCATATCATTTTAATCAGCAGGAGCTGCTTATGCCCCTAGGCATACCAGATGCCCTAGGCAATAGCCTAGTTTGCCTATGCCTAGGGCCGGCTCTGCCCTTTGCAAGAGAGGCAGACCCCCGCAACACATCCCCATTACCGTCTGTGGTGTCAGAATCGGTATCCGTGTCATCTTGCACAACATGAACAAGCGCACGTTTGTGGGGGTATATAGCGGAGCGTCCTGAGGTACCAGAATCGGGCCATACTGCCATAGAGTTCTGTAATACCTGGGTTGCAGATTCATTACTTGCAACCCTGTCTGAAATCTGAGAAATCCAAGATTTGATAGAGGAAAACCACTCGGGTTCCCCTGCTGGTATCTGTGCTGAACCAGTGCTATCCTGATTACATGGAATGGTATCATCCTGGGAGGACATATCCTCCGCAGCATATGACACAGTGTCCCTGGACATAGCTAAAGGAGACCACAAAACACTCCACACACACACACAGGGGAGGGCAGACCGTTTCCTCAAGAATAAGGAGAGACACAGAGATTGGAGCCAACCCATACACAGCGCTTCTAACCAAAGGGAGACCTCTTGTCAGCGCTGACTGTGCACCTTAATTGGATACATAGTCGTATTGCAGCCTCCACCCATCCCCCCCCCCCTCCTTCTACAACCCCCTGGAACCGTGTACAGATAGCTGGAGTTGCTGTGGAGGGACCTGTTTCACCTGATTAGGCAGAAAAATGGCGCTAAACGCTGCTGGGTCCACTGAGAGGCTCCGCCCCCAAAATGGCACGGTCTTCCCGCTCTTCCACTGATTATACTGGCCTGAGGATTGAGTGCTGGCCGAGATCCGAGGACCCCAACAGGTTTTGGGACCAATGTAGGGTGTGTAGCGCTGGCCTCCCGGAACGCAGTTAATACTGAGATCCTACCCTGTTGCCGCCATCTTCACACCGACCCCCGCTTGCTAGGAAGGGGGGGGGGGGGGGGTCGGTGTCTCACTCACCGATTCCTCTGCTCTGTAAGGGGGTGGCAGCATGTTGCTGGGGCGAGCTATCCCCTGCGGTGGGGAGCGATCTGACCCCTCAGGAGCTCAGTGTCCTGTCAGCGGAGTAAGTGGCTCAGACCAGCAGGGCAGACACTACTCTCTCCCGTTACCCCCACCCCCCGTAGTTCCACGAAGCAGGGAGGCTTTTGCCAGCAGCCTCCCTGTAAAATAGTAAACTCTAAATAAAACTTTTCTAGGGAAACTCTGGAGAGCTCCCCTAGCTGCGACCGGTCCCTCCGGGCACATTATTTTAACCGAATCTGGTAGGAGGGGCATAGAGGGAGGAGCCAGCCCACACTCTCAAACGCTTAAAGTGCCAATGGCTCCTGGTGTACCCATCTATTGTCACGATCCGGGTATCTGGACGCCATTTCTTACCCATCAGATGCCTCCTAAGGCTGGCTCAGCGCTCCAGGACCAGATCCCATCTGTTATCCTAATGTTCACATTCCTGCATCCTCTCCTGTCTCTCTGAGACGCTGTCACAGTAACGCCATATTACATCTGGCATGGCGTCTCCCGCGGCCTCCGCCGCCGTCCCTGAGCTTCTGCATGCAGAGTGTCAGAGTGGCGATTACGTCAGCCGCGGCCTCCGCTGTGTCCGCGTGGTTGGATGTGCACTTGTCAGCCTGGCGTCTCCTGTCTCCAGTGGCCGGCGCCGCCATTACTGTTTTCATTACCACATGGATTACAAACCAAACTTCCCTCCAAGTGTCTGCATGGGCGCAGCCATCTTGGATTTTGTCAGCTGATCATTTTCACCAATCTGTTCTCAGTATTGATAATCTGCATAATTGCCTAGCCAATCCCTTCCTTGCTGCAGGTATAAATACACTGTGCCTGAGCAAGGAAGGCGTCAGTGCTTTGGTTGTCAAACCTAGTTCCTGTTTGTCTCTCTCCTGTGATTGTCTTCCAGGTTCCAGCTCCTGTCTCAAGACTTCCACCATAGAGACCCGCACCAGCATTCCACCTGCGGTGTAGCCTGACTCTCTGATCCATTGTGGATTCATCTGTTTCCAGCTACAACATTACCTGCTTCCAGCCCAGCTTCCAGCAGAGTACAGCTTCTCTTAAAGGGCCGGTGTCCTTTCTACAGTTTACCACTCTCCACCGGTATTATTATTTCTCCGCTCTCAAGCTCTACATTTCATTCATATTGCATCGCTCTCAAGCTTCATTTTTAACTGGTTCCAGCCAGTATCCACTCCGTGCCAACATCTGTCTGGTTCCAACCAGAACCCACAGCAGCTATTTTATTTACAGCAGTCCAGCTTTCCCTGGAACACCAGCTGGTACGATCCTGGGCTTTCTTCATTGCTACAGTCGGGCCTGGTAAGGACTTTCCAACTCGCAGATAATAAGAACTGTCTCATACTACCAGAGCTCTGTGGCCCCTGCCACCCTGTAGTACCCAGGAACTGTATTATTTCTCTGCTGATTTTATGTTTCTTTTACTGCTACTGTGATGCATGGAGTTTGTCATAAATAAACATCATTGACTTTTATTCTAGTTGTCGTGGTCACGCCTTCGGGCGGTTACTCTTCATGTTACTTACATGTCCAGGGGTCTGATACAACCCCCCAGGTTCCGGTACATCTCAGCCCCTACAACTGAGGCTGCCTCCCGTCAGCTCAGGCCCTCAGTTGTGACAGTAAGCACTGACCTAATGAATCCAGCCGGAGACCAGGATCAAGCGGCCAGGCCGATGCAAGAACTGGCAGCCCGACTAGAACATCAGGAGGCTGCACAGGGCCACATCATCCGCTGTCTCCAGGATTTCTCTACTCGGCTGGATGGGATTCAGACAACTCTCCGTGGATCAGGCGCGTCTGGTGCGTCAACCACAGTGACTCCAGCTATAACCCCACCCACCTTACCCATTTCTGCTCCACGTCTTCATCTTCCAACGCCAGCAAAATTTGACGGATCTCCAAGATTCTGCAGGGGATTTCTCAACCAGTGTGAGATTCAGTTTGAGCTACAACCTGGCAATTTTCCCAGTGACCGTACAAAAATTGCCTACATTATTTCTCTTCTCAGTGGCTCAGCCCTTGATTGGGCATCACCGTTATGGGAGAGGTCCGACACCCTGCTATCTTCTTACACTGCATTCGTGTCAACATTCAGGCGCATCTTCGACGAGCCAGGCCGGGTAACCTCAGCTTCATCCGAGATTCTCCGTTTACGCCAGGGGTCACGTACTGTAGGACAATATCTGATACAGTTCCAGATCCTGGCATCCGAACTGGCATGGAACGACGAGGCCCTGTATGCTGCATTCTGGCATGGCTTATCTGAGCGTATTAAAGATGAGTTAGCTACCAGAGACTTACCCTCTAAGTTAGATGAGCTAATCTCACTCTGCACGAAAGTTGATTTACGTTTCAGAGAGAGAGCAACTGAGCGTGGAAGATCATCTGCTCCAAAATCTTCTGCTCCTCCTCCTCGCCAACTGTCACCAACTAAAGATGAGCCCATGCAAATTGGTCGTTCCCGTTTAACTCCTGCTGAGCGCCGAAGACGTCTCTCCGAGTCTCTCTGTCTTTATTGTGCAGCTCCGTCTCACACCATTAATGCCTGTCCCAAACGTCCGGGAAACTCCAAATCCTAGCTCGCCAAGGAGAGGGCCGGCTAGGAGTAATGATCTCCTCTCCATCTCCTCAAGATTGTAATCTCCCAGTGTCGCTTCAAGTTGCTCAACGTTATCGGAACGTCATTGCCCTCCTTGATTCCGGAGCAGCTGGGAACTTTATTACCGAAGCCTATGTTAAACGGTGGTCCCTACCCACCGAGAGACTTCCTTCGTCCATTTCTTTAACTGCCGTGGATGGCAGCAAAATTTTTGATGCAGTTATTTCTTTAAGGACTCTACCAGTTCGTCTGAGAGTGGGAGTTCTTCATTCCGAACTTATTTCTTTTTTAGTGATTCCAAGAGCCACACATCCTGTGGTCCTGGGCCTTCCATGGCTCCGTCTTCACAATCCTACAATTGATTGGACGACTACGCAAATCCTGGCATGGGGTTCCTCCTGTGCTGAGACATGTTTGTTTAAAGTATTGCCTGTCTGTTCTTCCTCCCCCAGGTCGTCTGATGTTTCACCTCCTCCATATCAAGATTTCACGGATGTGTTCAGTAAAGCTTCTGCTGATATCCTTCCTCCTCATAGAGAATGGGACTGCCCGATTGATCTCGTTCCAGGGAAGGTTCCACCTCGAGGCCGAACTTATCCGTTGTCTCTGCCTGAGACGCATTCTATGGAGGAATACATTAAAGAGAACCTAGCAAAGGGGTTCATTCGACCTTCTTCTTCTCCAGCCGGCGCAGGCTTCTTTTTTGTAAAGAAGAAAGATGGTGGTCTGCGGCCGTGCATCGACTACAGAGGTTTGAACGACATTACCATCAAGAACCGTTATCCTTTACCCCTGATTACTGAGCTCTTTGACAGAGTTAGCGGAGCTACCATCTTTACAAAGCTGGACTTGAGAGGTGCGTACAATCTCATCCGGATCCGTGAGGGTGACGAGTGGAAGACCGCCTTTAACACCCGTGACGGACATTATGAGTACCTCGTCATGCCCTTCGGATTGAGCAATGCTCCAGCTGTCTTCCAGCATTTTGTCAATGAGATCTTCAGAGACATTCTATACCGTCATGTCGTGGTCTATCTAGACGATATCCTCATTTTTGCCAACGATTTAGAGGAACATCGTTTTTGGGTTAAAGAGGTTCTGTCCCGTCTCCGTGTCAATCATCTCTATTGCAAATTAGAGAAATGCGTCTTTGAAGTCAAGTCCATTCCGTTTCTAGGGTACATTGTGTCCAGTTCCGGACTAGAGATGGATCCTGAGAAACTACAAGCAATCCAAAATTGGCCGGTACCCTTAACCCTCAAAGGGGTCCAGAGGTTCTTGGGGTTCGCCAACTATTACCGAAAGTTTATACAAGACTTTTCCACCATTGTGGTGCCTATTACTGCTTTCACTAAGAAGGGTGCTAACCCGTCCAAGTGGTCTGAAGAAGCCATGCAAGCATTTCATCTTTTAAAACAAAGGTTCATCTCTGCGCCTGTTCTGAAATAGCCTGACATCGACTCTCCTTTCATCTTAGAGGTGGATGCCTCCTCCGTTGGAGTAGGAGCGGTGTTATCTCAGAGGGCTAAAGATGGCCATTTACACCCTTGCAGTTTCTTCTCCCGGAAGTTCTCCCCAGCTGAGCGCAACTATGCCATTGGCGACCAGGAGTTGCTAGCCATCAAGCTCGCTCTAGAAGAGTGGAGGTATCTGTTGGAGGGAGCTTCTCATTCAATCACCATACTTACAGACCACAAGAACCTTTTATATCTAAAAGGCGCACAATGTCTCAACCCTCGTCAGGCCAGATGGGCACTTTTCTTTTCCAGGTTCGACTTTAAACTCCAGTTCTGTCCGGGCTCTCAGAATCGCAAGGCCGATGCCCTTTCCCGCTCATGGGAGCAAGAAAATGAGTCAGAGTCTTCAGACAAGCATCCTATTATAAATCCGTTGGCATTCTCCACGGTAGGGATGGACTCTACGCCCCCATCAGGGAAAAGTTTTGTGAAACCGATGCTAAGGAAGAAGCTCATGCATTGGGCCCATGCTTCCCGTTTTGCCGGACATACAGGTATCCAAAAAACCCTGGAGTTTATCTCTAGGTCCTATTGGTGGCCAACTCTGAAAAAGGACGTCTTGGAGTTTATTGCATCTTGCCCAAAGTGTGCTCAACATAAGGTATCCCGCCAGTCGCCTGCGGGGCAACTGGTTCCACTATCTGTTCCCCGTCGACCTTGGACCCATTTGTCGATGGATTTTATTACAGATTTACCCATGTGCAACAAGTTCAATACCATCTGGGTGGTAGTTGACCGGTTCACCAAGATGGCACACTTCATTCCTCTCACCGGTCTTCCGTCAGCTTCCAAGTTGGCTCAAGTATTCATACAAGAGATCTTCCGACTCCACGGTCTTCCTGAAGAAATTATCTCAGATCGAGGAGTTCAATTCACAGCCAAATTCTGGCGAAGTTTATGTCAAGTCCTCCAAGTCAAGCTAAAGTTTTCTACGGCTTACCATCCTCAGACCAATGGTCAAACCGAGAGGGTGAATCAGGACTTGGAGGCCTTCCTCCGCATCTATGTGTCCTCCTCTCAAGATGACTGGGTTCAATTACTTCCCTGGGCCGAGTTCTGTCATAACAACCAGTATCATTCTTCATCTGCTTCAACACCATTCTTCACTAACTTTGGATTCCACCCTAAAGTCCCTGAGTTCCAACCGCTTCCAGCAACTTCTGTTCCCGCAGTGGATATCACCTTGCATCAGTTTGCCAATATCTGGAAGAGCGTACGATCAGCTCTGCTCAAGGCATCGTTCAGGTACAAGAAGTTTGCGGATAAGAAGCGTCGAGCAGTTCCTGCTCTCAAGGTGGGTGATCGGGTATGGTTATCCACGAAGAATTTGAGGTTAAGAGTTCCCAGTATGAAGTTTGCACCTCGCTATATCGGTCCTTTCAAGATTGAACAAGTCATCAATCCTGTTGCTTACAGACTCCAGTTGCCTCCCTTCTTAAAAATACCCAGGACATTCCATGTTTCCCTGTTGAAACCGCTGGTCTTGAATCGGTTTCATTCCTCACTTCCTCCAACTCCGAAAGTCCAAACTCAACGAGGCGTTGAGTATGAAGTGGCCAAGATCCTGGACTCACGTCACCGTTACGGTCAACTACAGTATCTTATTGACTGGAAGGGTTACGGCCCTGAGGAACGTTCATGGACCAATGCTTCTGATGTCCATGCTCCTGCCTTGGTCCGGAGATTCCATTCCAAGTTTCCTCAAAAGCCAAAGAAGTGTCCTGGGGCCACTCCTAAAGGGGGGGGTGCTGTCACGATCCGGGTATCTGGACGCCATTTCTTACCCATCAGATGCCTCCTAAGGCTGGCTCAGCGCTCCAGGACCGGATCCCATCTGTTATCCTAATGTTCACATTCCTGCATCCTCTCCTGTCTCTCTGAGACGCTGTCACAGTAACGCCATATTACATCTGGCATGGCGTCTCCCGCGGCCTCCGCCGCCGTCCCTGAGCTTCTGCATGCAGAGTGTCAGAGTGGCGATTACGTCAGCCGCGGCCTCCGCTGTGTCCGCGTGGTTGGATGTGCACTTGTCAGCCTGGCGTCTCCTGTCTCCAGTGGCCGGCGCCGCCATTACTGTTTTCATTACCACATGGATTACAAACCAAACTTCCCTCCAAGTGTCTGCATGGGCGCAGCCATCTTGGATTTTGTCAGCTGATCATTTTCACCAATCTGTTCTCAGTATTGATAATCTGCATAATTGCCTAGCCAATCCCTTCCTTGCTGCAGGTATAAATACACTGTGCCTGAGCAAGGAAGGAGTCAGTGCTTTGGTTGTCAAACCTAGTTCCTGTTTGTCTCTCTCCTGTGATTGTCTTCCAGGTTCCAGCTCCTGTCTCAAGACTTCCACCATAGAGACCCGCACCAGCATTCCACCTGCGGTGTAGCCTGACTCTCCGATCCATTGTGGATTCATCTGTTTCCAGCTACAACATTACCTGCTTCCAACCCAGCTTCCAGCAGAGTACAGCTTCTCTTAAAGGGCCGGTGTCCTTTCTACAGTTTACCACTCTCCACCGGTATTATTATTTCTCCGCTCTCAAGCTCTACATTTCATTCATATTGCATCGCTCTCAAGCTTCATTTATTATTTAACTGGTTCCAGCCAGTATCCACTCCGTGCCAACATCTGTCTGGTTCCAACCAGAACCCACAGCAGCTATTTTATTTACAGCAGTCCAGCTTTCCCTGGAACACCAGCTGGTACGATCCTGGGCTTTCTTCATTGCTACAGTCGGGCCTGGTAAGGACTTTCCAACTCGCAGATAATAAGAACTGTCTCATACTACCAGAGCTCTGTGGCCCCTGCCACCCTGTAGTACCCAGGAACTGTATTATTTCTCTGCTGATTTTATGTTTCTTTTACTGCTACTGTGATGCATGGAGTTTGTCATAAATAAACATCATTGACTTTTATTCTAGTTGTCGTGGTCACGCCTTCGGGCGGTTATTCTTCATGTTACTTACATGTCCAGGGGTCTGATACAACCTCCCAGGTTCCGGTACATCTCAGCCCCTACAACTGAGGCTGCCTCCCGTCAGCTCAGGCCCTCAGTTGTGACATCTATATCCCCATGGTACTAATGTGGACCCCAGCATCCTCTAGGACACAAGAGAAATATTGTAGGTTATGTATCATTGCTGTGATAAAATATGTACCCTATGACACTTTCTCCAAGTTGATTTGGATGACCCATGTTGTTTCTTGTACCATACTTTCTAGTACCCTTCCCTCATTCTTTCTGTATGCTTGCCCCTCCATTTATTATGCTTTTACTACCAATAAAAACCCATTATGGAAGAAAATAAGATTTTACTTACCGGTAAATCTATTTCTCGTAGTCCGTAGTGGATGCTGGGGACTCCGTAAGGACCATGGGGAATAGACGGGCTCCGCAGGAGACAGGGCACTCTAAGAAAGAATTAGGACTACTGGTGTGCACTGGCTCCTCCCTCTATGTCCCTCCTCCAGACCTCAGTTAAGGAAACTGTGCCCGGAAGAGCTGACAGTACAAGGAAAGGATTTTGGAATCCAGGGTAAGACTTATACCAGCCACACCAATCACACTGTATAACTTGTGATAACTTACCCAGTTAACAGTATGAACAACAACAGAGCATCAGACAACCTGACGCAAACATAACATAACCCTTAGTTAAGCAATAACTATATACAAGTATTGCAGAAGAAGTCCGCACTTGGGACGGGCGCCCAGCATCCACTACGGACTACGAGAAATAGATTTACCGGTAAGTAAAATCTTATTTTCTCTAATGTCCTAGTGGATGCTGGGGACACCGTAAGGACCATGGGGATTATACCAAAGCTCCCAAACGGGCGGGAGAGTGCGGATGACTCTGCAGCACCGAATGAGCAAACACAAGGTCCTCCTCAGCCAGGGTATCAAACTTGTAGAATTTTGCAAACGTGTTTGAACCCGACCAAGTAGCAGCTCGGCAAAGCTGTAATGCCGAGACCCCTCGGGCAGCCGCCCAAGAAGAGCCCACCTTCCTTGTGGAATGGGCTTTTACAGATTTTGGATGCGGCAATCCAGCCGCAGAATGAGCCTGCTGAATCGTGTTACAGATCCAGCGAGCAATAGTTTGCTTTGAAGCAGGAGCACCCAGCTTGTTGGATGCATACAGGATAAACAGCGAGTCAGTTTTCCTGACTCCAGCCGTTCTGGCTACATAAATCTTCAAAGCCCTGACTACATCTAGTAACTTGTAATCCTCCAAGTCCAAGTTCATTTGAACCAACCACAATAGGTTGGTTCAAATGAAAAGATGACACCACCTTCGGCAGAAATTGCGGACGAGTCCGTAATTCTGCCCTGTCCGTATGGAAAACCAGATAGGGGCTTTTACATTACAAAGCCGCCAATTCTGACACACGCCTAGCCGAAGCTAAGGCCAATAGCACCACTTTCCACGTGAGATACTTTAACTCCACGGTCTTAAGTGGCTCAAACCAGTGAGATTTCAGGAAACTCAACACCACGTTAAGATCCCAAGGTGCCACTGGTGGCACAAAAGGGGGCTGAATATGCAGCACTCCCTTTACAAACGTCTGAACCTCAGGAAGAGAAGCCAGTTCCTTTTGAAAGAAAATGGATAGGGCCGAAATCTGGACCTTTATGGACCCTAATTTTAAGCCCATAGTCACTCCCGACTGTAGGAAGTGAAGGAACTGGCCCAGCTGGAAGTCCTCTGTAGGGGCCTTCCTGGCCTCACACCAAGCAACATATTTTCGCCATATACGGTGATAATGTTTTGCTGTCACGTCCTTCCTAGCCTTTATCAGCGTAGGAATAACTTCATCCGGAATGCCTTATTCCGCTAGGATCCGGCGTTCAACCGCCATGCCGTCAAACGCAGCCGTGGTAAGTCTTGGAACAGACAGGGCCCTTGTTGCAACAGATCCTGTCTGAGAGGCAGAGGCCATGGGTCCTCTGTGAGCATTTCTTGCAGTTCCGGGTACCAAGTCCTTCTTGGCCAATCCGGAACAATGAGTATTGTTCTCACTCCTCTTTTTCTTACGATTCTCAGCACCTTGGGTATGAGAGGAAGAGGAGGAAACACAGACCGACTGGAACACCCACGGTGTTACTAGTGCGTCCACAGCTATCGCCTGAGGGTCTCTTGACCTGGCGCAATACTTTTGTAGCTTTTTGTTGAGGCGGGATGCCATCATGTCCACCTGTGGCAGTTCCCATCGATTTGTAATCTGTGTGAAGACTTCTTGATGAAGTCCCCACTCTCCCGGGTGGAGGTCGTGCCTGCTGAGGAAGTCTGCTTCCCAGTTGTCCACTCCCGGAATGAACACTGCTGACAGTGCTTGCACGTGATTCTCCGCCCAACGAAGAATCCTGGTGGCTTCTGCCATCGCCACCCTGCTTCTTGTGCCGCCCTGGCGGTTTACATGAGCCACTGCGGTGATGTTGTCTGATTGAATCAGCACCGGTTGGTTGCGAAGCAGAGGCTCCGCTTGACTCAGGGCGTTGTATATGGCCCTTAGTTCCAGGATATTGATGTGCAGACAAGCCTCCTGACTTGACCACAGCCCTTGGAAGTTTCTTCCCTGAGTGACTGCCCCCCACCCTCGGAGGCTTGCATCCGTGGTCACCAGGACCCAGTCCTGTATGCTGAACCTGCGGCCCTCGAGAAGGTGAGCACTCTGCAACCACCACAGAAGAGACACCCTGGCCCTGGGGGATAGGGTGATCAGCCGATGCATCTGAAGATGCGATCCGGACCACTTGTCCAACAGATCCCACTGAAAGTTCCTCGCATGAAACCTGCCGAAGGGAATGGCTTCGTATGACGCCACCATCTTTCCCAGGACTCGCGTGCATTGATGCACCGACACCTGTTTTGGTTTTAAGAGGTCTCTGACCAGCGTCACGAGCTCCTGGTCCTTCTCCTCCGGGAGAAACACCTTCTTCTGGTCTGTGTCCAGAATCATGCCCAGGAAGGGCAGTCTCGTCGTAGGAATCAGCTGCGACTTTGGAATATTCAGAATCCAGCCGTGCTGTTGTAACACCTCCCGAGAGTGTGCTACGCTGATCAGCAACTGCTCTCTGGACCTCGCCTTTATGAGGAGATCGTCCAAGTATGGGATAATTGATACTCCTTGCTTTCCCAGGAGCACCATCATTTCCGCCATTACCTTGGTAAATATTCTCGGTGCCGTGGACAGACCAAACGGCAACGTCTGGAATTGGTAATGACAGTCCTGTACCACAAATCTGAGGTACTCCTGATGAGGTGGATAAATGGGGACATGCAGGTAAGCATCCTTTATGTCAAGAGACACCATAAAATCCCCCTCTTCCAGGCTTGCGATGACCGCTCTCAGTGATTCCATCTTGAACTTGAACCTTTTAAGGTAAATGTTCAGGGATTTTAAATTCAATATGGGTCTGACCGAACCGTCCGGTTTCGGAACCACAAACATTGTGGAATAGTAACCCCTTCCTTGTTGAGGGAGGGGAACCTGTACCACCACCTGCTGGAGATATAATTTGTGAATTGCCGCTAACACTACTTCCCTTTCTATGGGGGAAGCTGGCAGGGCCGATTTGAGGTAACGGTAAGGGGGCATCACTTCGAATTTCAGCTTGTATCCCGGAGACACAATCTGTATAGCCCAGGGATCCACCTGTGAGCGGACCCACTGGTGGCTGAAATTTCGGAGACGCGCCCCCACCGCTCATGGCTCCACCTGTGGAGCCCCAGCGTCATGCGGTGGATTTTGTGGAAGTAGGGGAGGACTTCTGTTCCTGGGAACTAGCTGTATTGTGCAGCTTCTTTCCTCTACCCCTGCCTCTGGCAAGAAAAGACGCACCTCGGAGTTTCTTGCCTCTGTGCGATCGTAAGGACTGCATTTGGTAATACGGTGCTTTCTTAGGTTGTGAGGGAATATATGGCAAAAAATTTGACTTCCCAGCCGTAGCTGTGGAAACTAGGTCCGAGAGACCGTCCCCAAACAATTCCTCACCCTTATAAGGTAAAACCTCCATGTGCTTTTTTGAGTCGGCATCACCTGTTCATTGCCGAGTCCACAGGACCCTTCTGGCAGAAATTTACATTGCATTTATTCTAGAGCCCAGTAGGCAAATGTCTCTCTGGGCATCCCTCATATATAGGACAGCGTCTTTTATATGCCCCAGGGTCAGTAATATAGTATCCTTGTCCAAGGTATCAAGTTCCTCAGACAGAGTATCTGTCCATGCTGCTACAGCACTACACATCCAGGCCGACGCAATTGCCGGCCTCAGTAGGGTACCTGAATGTGTATAAACGGACTTCAGGACACCTTCCTGCTTCCTATCCGCAGGATCTTTTAGGGAGGCCGTATCCTGTGACGGCAGGGCCACCTTCTTAGATAAGCGTGTCAAAGCTTTGTCTACCCTAGGGGAGGATTCCCAGCGTAACCTGTCCGTTGGCGGGAAAGGAAACGCCATAAGTAACCGTTTGGAAATCTGCACTTTCCTATCAGGAGAATCCCAAGCTTTTTCACATAACTCATTTAACTCATGTGAAGGGGGAAAAGTCACTTCTTGCCTTTTTTCCCCAAACATATAAACCCTCTTGTCAGGGACCGGGTTTACCTCTGAAATGTGCAATACATCCTTCATTGCTATAATCATGTAGCGGATGGCTTTAGCCATTTTAGGCTGCAACTTTGCATCATCGCCATCGACACTGGAGTCAGAATCCGTGTCGATATCTGTGTCAACAATCTGGGATAGTGGGCGCTTCTGAGACCCTGACGGCCTCTGCGCTGTAGGATCAGGCATGGGTTGAGACCCAGACTGTCCCAAGGCTTCAGATTTATCCAACCTTTTATGCAAGGAGTTTACATTATCATTTAACACCTTCCACATATCCATCCAATCAGGTGTCGGCGCCGTCGGCGGCGACCACACATTCATCTGCACCTACTCTGCTTCCACATAGCCTTCCTCGTCAAACATGTCGACACAATCGTACTGACACACCACACACACAGGGGATGCTCTATTTGAGGACAGAACCCCCACAAGGCCTTTTGGAGAGACAGAGAGAGAGTATGCCAGCACACACCCCAGCGCTATATAACCCAGGAATTACACAGTAACTTAGTGTTTACCCAGTAGCTGCTGTATTAGTGATTTTGCGCTAAATTTATGTGCTCCCCCTCTCTTTTTACCCTCTTTCTACCTTGAATCTGCAGGGGAGAGCCTGGGGAGCTTCCTCTCAGCGGAGCTGTGGAGAGAAAATGGCGCTGGTGAGTGCTGAGGAAGAAGCCCCGCCCCCTCAGCGGCGGGCTTCTGTCCCGCGATTTTGTGTAAAATAATGGCGGGGGCTCATGCATATATACAGTGCCCAGCTGTATATATGCTCTATTATGCCAGGAGGTACTCAATTGCTGCCCAGGGCGCCCCCCCCCCCCCCCTGCGCCCTGCACTCTACAGTGACTGGAGTGTGCGGGTTTAATGTGGGAGCAATGGCGCACAGCTGCAGTGCTGTGCGCTACCTCATATGAAGACAGGAGTCTTCTGCCGACGATTTTGAAGTCTTCTTGCTTCTCTCTCTTCTGGCTCTGCGAGGGGGACGGCGGCGCGGCTCCGGGATCGGACGACCAAGGGTGAGTTCCTGTGTTCGATCCCTCTGGAGCTAATGGTGTCCAGTAGCCTAAGAAGCACAACCTATCCGCAGTTAGTAGGTTTGCTTCTCTCACCTCAGTCCCACGTAGCAGAGAGTCTGTTGCCAGCAGATCTCTTTGAAAATAAAAAATATTTTCTTATTAGCAAGCTCAGGAGAGCTCACTAAAGTGCACCCAGCTCTGTCCGGGCACAGATTCTAACTGAGGTCTGGAGGAGGGACCTAGAGGGAGGAGCCAGTGCACACCAGTAGTCCTAATTCTTTCTTAGAGTGCCCTGTCTCCTGCGGAGCCCGTCTATTCGCCATGGTCCTTACGGAGTCCCCAGCATCCACTAGGACGTTAGAGAAAAGAAAACAGGATTTTAACACCTACCGGTAAATCCTTTTCTCCTAGTCCGTAGAGAATGCTGGGGTCCACTTCAGTACCATGGGGTATAGACGGTTCCGCAGGAGCCATGGGCACTTCAAGACTTTTCAAGGGTGTGAACTGGCTCCTCCCTCTATGCCCCTCTTCCAGACCTCAGTATAGGAACTGTGCCCAGGGAGATGGACATTTCGAGGAAAGGACTTACTTTTAAACTAAAGGTGAGATTCATACCAGCTCACACCTCAACCATGCCGCACAACATGGCATTCAACTTAATACACGCCAGCGGGCATGAACAATTGCAGCAACATGCTGAAAATGATCGTAACACAACACTCGTGTAACAACAAACTAACAACTGCAGGTAAAGTACGCACTGGGTCGGGTGCCCAGCTTCCTCTACGGACTAGGAGAAAAGGATTTACCGGTAGGTATTAAAATCCTGTTTTCGCATACGTCCTAGAGGATGCTGGGGTCCACTCCAGTACGGGCGTGAGAGTGCGGATGACCCTGCAGCACCGATTGACCAAACTTGAGGTCCTCATCGGCCAAGGTGTCAAACTTGTAAAACTTAGCAAACGTGTTTGTCCCTGACCAAGTAGCTGCTCGGCAAAGTTGTAATGCCGAGACCCCCCCGGGCAGCCGCCCAGAATGAGCCCACCTTTCTAGTAGAATGGGCATTTACCGAATTCGGTATCCGCAATCCTGCCGTGGAATGAGCGTGCTGAATCGTCCCTCTGATCCAGCGCGCAATGGTTTTCTTAAAAGCAGGACACCCAATCTTGTTGGGAGCATACAGGACAAACAGAGCCTCTGTTTTCCGTATCCGAGCTGTTCTAGCTACATAAATTTTCAAAGCTCTGACCACATCAAGAGACTTTGACGCAGTGAAGGTGTCAGTGGCCACTGGCACCACAATAGGTTGGTTTATATGGAAAGACGAAACCACCTTCGGAAGAAATTGTTGACGAGTTCCTAACTCTACCCTATCTTCATGGAAGATCAGGTAAGGGCTCTTGTGAGACAAGGCCCCCAACTCAGACACCCGCCTTGCGGATGCCAAGGCCAACAGCATGACCACTTTCCAAGTGAGAAACTTCAATTCTATCTCCTGTAGAGGTTCAAACCAATCCGATTGAAGGAACTGCAACACCACATTAAGGTCCCATGGTGCCACCGGAGGCACAAATGGAGGTTGGATGTGCAGCACCCCTTTCACGAACGTCTTAACTTCTGGAAAGGAGGCCAATTGTTTTTGAAAGAAAACTGATAAGTCCGAAATCTGAACCTTGATTGAACCCAATCTTAGGCAGGCATCCACACCTGCCTGCAGAAAATGGAAAAAACGTCCCAACTGATACTCTTCCGTAGGAGCCTTCTTGGATTCACATCAAGACACATATTTTCTCCAAATACGGTGCTAATGTTTTGACATTACTCCTTTCCTGGCCTGAACAAGAGTGGGACTGACTTCCTTAGGAATCCCCTTTAGGGCTAGGATCCGGCGCTCAACAGCCATGCCGTCAAACGTAGCCGCGGTAAGTTTTCATATACGCACGGCCCCTGCTGTAACAGGTCCTCGTGAGGAGGAAGAGGCCAAGGATCTTCCATGAGTAACTGCTGATGATTTGGATACCAAGCCCTCCTTGGCCAGTCTGGGGCAATGAGGATTGCTCGTACCCTTGTTCTTCTTATTATTTTAAGAACTTTTGGTATTAGTGGAAGAGGGAAGACATATACCGACCAAAACACCCACTAGGTCACTAGTGCATCCACTGTTATTGCTTGAGGGTCTCTCGACCTGGAACAATATCTCTGAAGCTTCTTGTTGAGACGAGATGCCATCATGTCTACTTGAGGAACTCCCCAAAGACATGTCACCTCTGCGAAGACTTCTTGGTGGAGGCCCCACTCTCCTGGATGGAGATCGTGTCTGCTGAGGAAGTCTGCTTCCCAGTTGTCCACTCCCGGAATGAAAATTGCCGACAGAGCTTTCGCATGTCTTTCTGTCCAGAGGAGGATCTTTGTCACCTCTGCCATTGCCGTTCTGCTTTTCTTTCCGCCCTGAAGGGTTATGTACGCGACTGCCGTTACATTGTCCGACTGGATCTGCACTGGCCGATCTTGTAGAAGATGCACCGCTTGTAGAAGGCCGTTGTAAATGGCTCTCAATTCCAGAACGTTTATGTGAAGACCATTATCCTTGTAAGCTTCTTCCCTGTGTGACTGCTCCCCAGCCTCGGAGACTTGCATCCGTGGTTACTACGACCCAGTCCTGAATCCCGAATCTGCATCCCTCTAATAGGTGAGAACTGTGCAGCCACCACAGGAGTGAAATCCTGGCTTTGGAGAACAGGATTATCCTCTGGTGAATGTGTAGGTGGGATCCTGACCACTAGTCCAACAGATCCCACTGGAAAACTCTGGCATGGAATCTGCCAAACTGTATGGCCTCGTAGGCCGCTACCATCTTTCCCAACAACCGAATGCATTGGTGTATTGACCCTCTTGTCGGTTTCAAAACTTGTTTGACCACTTTCTGGATCTCCATAGCTTTTTCCACTGGAAGAAATAAATACCCTCTGAACCTCTGTGTCCAGTATCAACCCCAGAAAAGACAATCTTGTCGTTGGTTCCAACTGTGACTTTGGAAAATTCTAAATCCAACCGTGTTGTTGGAGCACTGACAGGGAGAGTGCAATGTTCTGCACCAACCGTTCCTTGAATCTCGCTTTTATCAGGAGATCGTCCAGGTAAGGAATTATATGGACTCCTTGTTGTCGAAGGAGGACCATTATCTCTGCCATCAACTTGGTGAATACCCTCGGTGCCATGGAGAGTCCAAACGGCAACGTCTGTAACTGGTAATGGCAATCCTGTATCGCGAACCTCAGTTAAGCCTGATGTGGAGGATAAATGGGAACACGTAAGTAAGGCATCTTTTATGTCTACCGACACCATGACATCTCCTTCCTCCAGACTGGAAATCACTGCCCTCAGAGATTCCATCTTGAACTTGAACCTTTTCAGGTAGAGATTCAGAGATTTTAGGTTCAGAATTGGTCTGACCGAGCCGTCCGGCTTCGGGAACTACGAAGAGGCTTGAATAAAAACCTCCTCCCTGCTGTGACAAGAGTACCAGGACAATGACTTGATCCTGCCATAATTTTTGAATTGCAGCCTTTACTACTTCTCTGTCTGGAAGAGAAGCTGGCAAGGTTGATTTGAAAAATCGGCGTGGGGGGACATCTTGAAACTCCAGCTGGTATCCCTGGGACAGATGTAATAACCTGGAGACGGCATAAGGAAGTGATAAACCAGTGATAAATGCAAGGTGATAAACGCACCAGCCAATCAGCTCCAATATATAATTTAACAGTTTGGAGTTGATTGGCTGGTGTGTTAATCACCTTGCATTTATAGTAGATAAAGACAACCTTTCTGTCAAACTTGACAGGTACCACACCCCCTTGCTCCTAGGCTCCACCCCCTTTTAATATTAAATGATAGTGTTTTATATCGCTTAATATAAAATTTTATATAAATTTATAGTGTTCGATATTAAACCGTATTAAAAATTTTCGCGTAACACCAGTCGCAGAGTGTCACGTAACACCAGTCGCAGAATGTCACGCAACGCAGCACGTCAAATCAGGCGGATGAAAGATGCATATTACACAGTGTTAAAACCAGGTAGTTACAGGCAGTCTTATTTCACTATTTTGAATTCAAACATCACACATTCCAGCAGTTGAAACATCAAGCTTGGTACACGTGGTACAGATTTAAAAAGCATGATGACAGGTCATTTTAAATGTCACAGAAACCCTCAGAAGTACGATGTACAATTTGACCATGTCCATTTCTTAGACGCACGGGGTCATCACACATGACACTAATTTAAAAGGTAATTTTAAATGTCACAGAAACCCTCAGAAGTACGATGTACAATTTGACCATGTCCATTTCTTAGACGCACGGGGTCATCACACATGGCACTAATTTAAAAGGTCATTTTAAATGTCACAGAAACCCTCAGAAGTACGATGTACAATTTGACCATGTCCATTTCTTAGACGCACGGGATCATCACATATGGCACTAATTTAAAAGGTCATTTTAAAATGTCACAGATGCTCTCAGAAGTACGATGTACAATTTGACCATGACCATTTTCGATTGTTATCTCTGTAGAGGAACATTAGCACCACCTACAGGGTTATGTGTTGACTCAAATCGGATTTTTCCATCAATTTGACCATGTCCCATTTATATTGCATGTGCGCCTTATACACACAACCTGAAAGTAATTTTAGACAATATTTTTTATAACTTTGTGCATTAAACAAATTGTGTCTACATTCACACAATTCATTTATGTTACATGTACACACAGCCTGAAAGTAATTTTAGCTACAAATCAGTAAGCCAGTGTATATTTATGGAATCATAAAATAATTTTGTATTCATGTACATTAGTTCATAAGAACTTCTGTATAATGCTTTTTATGAATTAATTTTATTATTAAATAATTTTATGAGCTTTTTATGAACCTCATATTCTACAGGTAATTAATGTGACTGTCTGAAGGTTATTTAAATATGTGGTAATAGCGACATCTAGTGGTTCATTTTGGGAATGCGCCGACACATTATTTCATCTAATTCGTTTGATAGATATTAATCGTCGTTGCTGTTTAGCGATGCATTGTAACACATAGAACATATAGCTATGAATTAATGTGATTAAAGTGCAAACAAGTTGTATAAAATGTTAGGAAGCACCATTGGGATCCGCTTAGTATTGATTAAATTAATTAATTAAAAGCCAAAAGAAAACCCTGTTGATCATACGAGCACCTGGGTTTTCTTTTGGCTTTTAATTAATGTGACTGTCTGAAGGTTATTTAAATATGTGGTAATAGCGACATCTAGTGGTTCATTTTGGGAATGCGCCGACACATTATTTCATCTAATTCGTTTGATAGATATTAATCGTCTCTCATTTTCATTATTGGTTCAGAGACAGACAATGCAGAACATCAACAGCAAAGACGCTTTCATGGTTAGAACCAGATCTTCTTCTTCTGATGATGATGATGCTTTTCCAAGTTATCAAACGTCTCATGGTAAGCTATGTCTATAAATGACATTGACACGTTTTTATTTATATTTCAAGCTTAAATAGTATGAAATTATAGTCAAGGTCTACAATTTGTTCATTTTTAAAAGTTTAAATAGTATGAACGTACAACAGTCTGGATACATTGATAAGTAATTATTAAATAGTAATTATTAAATAATTATTATTTTCTCATTTTTATTTCCCCCGATTTGACAGTAATCACAAATACAGAGAATTTCGATTCGGTTGAAGATAGCCCATTTGGTTTAGATTTCAGCATTATACCCGATTTTACTAATATTTTGGAATTGGCGCCAGACTGTGAGTAACATGATATCTTTATTTATTTTTAATTTATTTATTTTTTATTTATTTATTTATTTTTCCACGGCTAAAGAATTAAAAATAAACCTTGTACAGTTGTGCTGATTTGTTGTCAACTGTACACACTTTATATTCTCAGTAATGAATCGCTTTTTCATGTTATTCTAATTTTATACCGTATGTAATATTTATTTTTTCACCGGCTAAAGATGCCACAAAAATGGATGATGCGACGGCTGACGGTATTCTACGGGATATATTGAACAAACCTGATTATTGTCACAACGCCTCTATACAGAACAGCAATGTTGTTGATGAGCAACCGTTTTTCCCACACGCGACAGGGGGTCGGGCTAAAACATTCGAATATAAAGCAGGTGTGTAATCAAGCACTGTTATATGGCATATTGTTATGCGGTGTTTTAAATGCTGATTTATAGGGAGCGGCGTTTATATTTATTTTATAATATATGTATTACAGATGACGCTGTAGCAAGGCGATATGATCCTACGATACCAACAGGCAGTGATACAGTCGCGCAAATACACCGGCTTAGTACAAGCGGGAAAATATCAAAACGCACAACCGCCGCTGAAACGGAAAGCCATCAATTCGCAGCAGCAGGTGTGTAATCAAACACTGTTATATGGTATATTGTTATGCGGTGATTTAAATACTGATTTACAGGCAGAGGCGTTTATATTTATTTTATAATATATGTATTACAGATGACGCTGTAGCAAGACGATATGCTCCTTTGATACCAACAGGCCGTGATACAGTCGCGCAAATACACAGGCCTAGTACAAGCGGGAAAACATCAAAACGCACAACCGCCGCTGAAGTGGAGAACCATCAATTCGTAACGCCGGCAATTGTACATAAGGACGTTGCTAGGTCATCAGTTATGGCGGTGCATAACGGTTGTATCAACCCGAACAAACGAAAGCCTGCTCGACCAAGAACGAATGAGAGAAGTCATAATTCAGCATTTACAGATCTGAAAAGAAAATTGTCATATTCCGAAAATGATAAGCCGCAACGGAGAAGGATCGCGTTACAAACTGTATCATGCGTAAGTAATGATGTTGCTGTAACATCAAAACACACAGCGTTTAACACGGCAGACCGGGATGTCGCTGGTAATACAAAGACTGTAAAGGTTAAGAGGGCATCGCGTCTCTCAAGAAGTAATGTTAAGCAATTGTCGCAATCCGCTGTAATCACAATTCCAGATACACAGGTTTGTTCTGAAACAGAAACAAGGCACATAGCAGGCATTGGTTTGTTATCAAATATTGACTCAAGAAGTAATGTTAAGCAATTGTCGCAATCCGATGTCATTACTATTACCGATACACAGGATTGCTCTGAAACAGAAACAAGACACATAGCTGGTAATCCTGTGATATCAGATATTGATGACATAAATGGGCAAGAGCTTATTACAAACTGTGTAGAGTCAACGACACAAGATCCGCAGAATAGTTCTGATGAAGTATTATCAGCCGTTGCAGGAATACCTGGTAATACTACAACGGTTGATTGTGTAACATCAATGCCCAATATTTTTACAACGACAGCCCTGGTACACGCATCGGCTGATGCTTGTGTACCGGCGCGAGGGCTAGCGCCCGACATAGTTGATGAATGTCAAAATTCAGAACAATTAGGCCAAGACGCTGAAATACAATTTTACGCGTTGTTGGGTAAGATACGGGAAGATGTTGAGAACATGGGCGTAAAAGCCGGATATTTGTTAAAACACATTAAAGGTGTGTGCCACGGTAGTAAATGTAAACAAGACATTGTTAAAGAAGTTGTTGAGACGTATATGAATGTCATGTCAAAATACATAGATCGGTCGGTTAAGACAACTGAATTTATTAAAGCCAACATACATCATTTTGCAGAAATAAATGAAACTGAGTCGTGACTAGGCATGCTAGGCAATGGTTTGAAACGTGTTTTAAATTTAAATGCCTGTAAAAAAAAACCACGAATTAAACCTTGTTTAACATACAAGATCTCACAGTTATTCCGACGCGCAAAGGTGAAACAGGCTGTAACAACATTAACCAGATCGAGAAAGCGCAAGCGACACAGGGAACATGCGGTAGGTGGTCAATTGAGAAAGCGCAAGCGGCACAGGGAACATGTGGTAGGCGGTCAGCACAGTGCGAGGCATGTAGATTTAGATCAATCCCCACCCCATGCATTACCGAATGATGAATCACAGGCTGACAATATTGAGCGCAATGCAAGCCCCATATATGATGATGCAGGCAGTGTTGAGTCACCCGGTAATGACGAAGGTCGGCAACATGTATACTTAGAAGCAATTAACAGCTATGAACGACAACGACCGAATTTCAGAGCCGTTGAGTACCACAATCACTATCGGTTTGTTAATTTGGACAGGGTTACATCATTTGTAGAGGGGGTGCGAGCCATTCATACTGCGATACAGTCCATGCTCGATGGCGTCCTCGCCGGTGCGGATCCTGCCGACCGTGTTCAGCTTAGATTGGAGGGTGGTGGGTTACACAATGCCATATATTCGCATCGTAAGCCGCAAGAAACATTAGACGCTGCCAGTTTTTTTAATCAGATTACAAACACGCTTCAAAGTAACGCTGAATTCTTATTATCCACAGGCTTAAGATTTGTGATCAGTATTTTTAGGAACAGGGCAGGGTCTGGCTTGACTGGGAGGAGTTTACAATGCCTGCCCCAAAGTTTAATAATAAATAAGAGAAAGAGATACCTCTATGACTACAGAAGCATAGGTAATAACCTGTGTTTGGCCGCTAGCGTCTGTAAACTTCTGGATAAAGATAACAATGCCGATGACCATGTAATACAGGAGAGAGCGATCCAACTACATAAAGCTTTGAATCTTCCGCTTGATAAAGCGGTCAGCTTTAGCGCTGTTGCAATTTTTGAAAATTATTTAAATGCCTCTATCAATATCCTCTATTATAATCAAGGGGATTGGAAATATTACTGTACGGACAAACTTTACAAAGACACACTGTTTGTGTTATATCACGATTGTCACTTTTATGGGATACTCGATATCAAAGCGTTTCTTGGAGCCCGATATTATTGCGTCCGTTGTCATAGCGCTTACCATCATAGAAATAATCACGATTGTCTTTTCTTTTGTAAGGCTTGTCACAGGCCGGCTTGTATTGACGACGGTGTGACAGCGTTAAGGTGTTCGGTGTGTAGGGTATTTTGTCGATCAAACGAGTGTTTAGAGCAACACAAAGCTTTAGCTCTTGATCACAAAATATCCTGTCTTGAACATGTATATTGTGACAAGTGTTGTCTCTACAGGCGAACAGATCATAACTGCCGAGGCCTAAAGTGTCCCATTTGTAAGGTATTCGTTGATGGGTTTTCGAACCATTTGTGCTATATACAAACCATCAAGTCGGAAGAGCCCACAAAGAAATACATCTTTTATGATTTTGAGTGTATGCAGGAGACGGGTGTGCACATTCCAAACTACTGTTACGCTTTAACATTAACGGGGGAGAAAGACTGGGAGTTTAAGGGTGTTGCGTGTATCGAAGACTTTGTAAAGACGTTCATGAAACCAAAATTTGCGCATTACACATTCATAGCCCATAATGCGGGTCGCTATGATGCGTATTTTGTGCTGCGCCAGCTGATTAAGGAGAAATTAAAGATTGAATTATTATCTAGAGGCGGCAACATAATGTGCATCACGGTAAAAGATTTGAAGATAAGATTTATCGACTCTTTAAATTTTTTACCCATGCGGCTTAGCAAGTTACCAAAGGCGATGGGATTTGACGGTACCAAAGGTTATTTCCCACATTTTTTTAACACAGCTGATAACCAAAATTACATAGGAGCTATGCCGTCAATAGAGTATTTTGGTCCACAATACATGATGCCTGATGAATTATCTGAGTTTACAGATTGGTATAAACAGTGTGTACACAAACCGTTTAACTTTCAAAAAGAGCTCGTACGATATTGTAAAGACGATGTGAAAATATTACAAAAAGCTTGTGATGCTTTCAGATCTGCTGTTATAGCCATGACAGAACAGGAGTTTCTAATAACAAAGAAAAAAAAAAAAGGTTGTGGTTAAACGTCACATCGAGGCTTTTCAATTAGTTACGTTGGCGAGCGTATGCATGGCCATGTACCGGTGTAAATTTTTACAGGAAAAGACACTGGCTCTTGTACCGGGTGATAACTATCACAAGACGCAGAAGCGTTACTCAACGCCCGCCATACAGTGGTTAATGTACATAGAACACAAAGAAGGGGTGAGTATAAGACACGCTTTACAAGGGGGTGAGAAGAAAGTTGGTAAATACAGCCTGGATGGTTATGCCGTGATTAACGGAACACCCACTGCATTTGAATTCCAAGGTTGTTTTTATCACGGCTGTGGTGCTTGTTACAACGCCGATGATAAAAACAAACTGACTAAAACGACCTACGGTCAATTACACCACAAGACGCAGGTAAAGTTGCACTACCTTAAACGTTGTGGATTTCAGATACGTGAAATCTGGGGTTGTGACTGGAAGTCTATGCTAGATTCTGATGCGGATCTACAGGCTTTTCTGAAGGGTAAAGAATTACCCGAACCCTTGGAGCCACGTGATGCTCTTTATGGCGGGCGCACAAACGCCATAAAGCTGTATCACAAAACAGGCTGTGATGAAAAAATACACTATTTTGATTTCACCAGCCTCTATCCGTATGTTAATAAAACCAAAACGTATCCTATACAGCACCCACGCATTATTTATAAGGACTTTGGTGATGTCACAAAGTATTTCGGTTTTGCCAGGGTTAAAGTTTACCCACCTCGTGGCCTATTCTTTCCGGTTCTGCCGGTTAAAATGGGCGGCAAGTTAATGTTTCCATTATGTCGCACATGCGCTGAGTCTGGACAGACTGAGCCGTGCGTTCATGATTCAGAAAAACGTGCGCTCATCGGTACATGGTGTACCGTGGAACTAACTTGGCTGTAGAAATGGGGTACAAGGTATGTAAAATCTATGAGGTGTGGCATTTTGATGAGAGATCTGACAAATTGTTTTCAGGCTACATTAAAACGCACCTCAGGGATAAACAAGAGGCCTCTGGTTATCCCGAATGGTGTACAGACGCCGAGAAACGCCAAGAGTATATAGACGCCTATCAAAAAAATGAAGGCGTGTCTTTACGACCCGAACACATAGAAATCAACCCCGCTAAAAGACAAATTTCAAAATTGTTTTTAAATTCCTTATGGGGTAAATTTGGTCAACGTAGCAACATGCCCAATACGTGTCTAGTGACCGACCCCGACAAACTTTTTGAATACGCGTTCTTACCGTACTATGACGTGTCCGCTTTGGATTTTATTGACGATGATACAGTTATGGTAAATTGGAAGTATGCCAAAGATCATTACACCAGGGGTGCAATTTCAAATGTAACTATAGCCATCTTTACAACGGCTTATGCACGTGTTGAACTGTACAAACTACTGTATAGATTACAAGATAGATGTCTTTATCACGACACCGATTCTGTAATTTTTGTCAGTAGACCCGGTGACTGGAGCCCGCCATTGGGTGATTATTTAGGCGAGTTGACCAGCGAACTGCCCACAGGCACCCATATAACAGAATTTGTCTCAGCCGGTCCCAAGTCATACGGCTATCGACTAAACAACGGAAAGACCTGTTTAAAAGTTAAAGGTATAACGCTCAATGTTGATAATGCGCAGCACGTTAACTTTGACAGCCTGAAAGAACTGGTCTTAGATTATCCTTTAAACCCCGAAGGCGATGACCAGAAAAAGGTTGTGATCCGTCAACCCGGTATAGTACGTGTGAAAAAGTGCTGGCAGATAGAGACGCGTACTTTGCAGAAGACGCAAAGGTGTGTTTATACTAAACGGTCTCTTACGGACAACTTCACAACACTGCCGTTCGGCTATTAAGATGGACACCAGATTTCAACACCCTTTCTCATGTATTTTAGCGGGGCCGTCCAATTCGGGTAAAAGTTATTTTGTCAAAACGCTGTTGCAACACGCTGCAACACATATGACTCATGTACCTGATAATGTTGTTTGGTTTTACACCTGTTGGCAACCTATATACGACCAACTTCTGCGTGATTACCCCGGTACGCGCTTTATAGAGGGGTTACCAGAGTCTTTTAGCGATGATCAACTTTTTCCCCCTGATAAGGTTAATTTAACAGTGATTGATGATTTGATGGACGCGGCAAGTAATAATTCTGAGGTTGAGAAGGCTTTCACAAAGTATGTACATCATCGTAATCTCAGTATCCTGTACCTTGTCCAAAACATATTTTGTCAAGGTAAAAAGAGCAGAACTATACATTTAAACACAAAATATATGGTCCTGTTCAAAAACCCCAGGGATAAAATGCAGGTGGGCATTCTGGCTAGACAAATGTACCCATCGAAACATCGTTTTTTTCTCGAATCCTATGAATCCGCGACGGCGGCCCCTTATGGGTATTTGCTGGTTGATTTAAGAAACAACGCTCTTGACGATTATCGTTTACGAAGCGGCTTATTCCCACCAGACACGCCTGTCGCTTTTGTCATTAAGAAGCGTGGTTCTATAAAGCTATAACAGTACAACCTTTAGTCATTTGTTGTCATTCTAACAACGGTGAACATGTCGGGGCGGATAAGACGTAATTGGGTGCTTTTAAAAACGTTAATTAAAGCAACACCAAGCCAAAGAAATGCTATTTTATCCAACGCTTCAAACGATTTAGTCACGGCTATTTGTGAGATAGCGCTCAACACGCTTAAAGGTAAAATACCGCTGTCTCAACGCCAGTTGAACTACCTTAAAAAGAAGCGAGCGCTTATAAAATCACTTTGTAATAAGAAATGTGCCATTGGAAAAAAGAAGAGGTTGGTTAAACAGTCGGGTGGTTTTATCGGTTCGCTGCTTGGTTTTGCTATACCGCTAATTACAGGACTATTGTCTAATCGTTGATGGAGTACGCTGAGAAAATGTATCTGGTACCTCAGAATCAGATAGACCGTTTACATAATAAACCGAACAGCGACGACATACGTAAAACAGCAACGCATGGTCTAGATGTAGAGATCGTGAAAATACTACAGAATAATGATTTATCAGAATATGAAAAAGCAAAGCGATATACAATGTTGTTGCAGAGATACCTGGTGTTGAGTAAACAGGCTGATAGTGAAATGTCAACTTTAGCTCTTTTATCACCCGTTGCAAAATCTGTTGATGAATCAAATAATACGACACAGCCTATTGCCCCCGATGCTGTTTATCATGAGCTTTTGAGCGGTGTTAATGACCGGTATAAGAAAAACTGTGAAATACTATTGAGTAAAATGACACGCTCTAAACACATCACAGACTGGAACAGTAAAGGGGAGTTTCTGTACAAAGGCGTCACTGTGCCTGGTTCCAACATGTTAGATTTAATAAGAAGCATCACGCAAAGTAACGGTGTGTCGATCCGTAATATACCGAATGGTTGGCCTGAATTTATGCGGGCAATGTCTGAATTGAATATTCCCTCAACCGTCATAGCCAATGCGGGGAATAGAATGTGTTTAGAACGATTAAAAGCTGAGAAGCAGGATGACTCTGATGGCGCTGTGACATCGCCCATGTCGTTACAAACCCTTAACAAAGGTCGAATCAATGTTTTAAGTCCCCCAGGTTTAACAACACCGCACGGTTACTTACTGCCTAGGAAAAGATCCGTAAATCTATTTCAGGATTCACAGTGGCTGAAACTATAACATATAACTAATTTATATTATTTTTATACACTGTATTTTGTGTTGGTATTTTGCGCCACAATGTTTAACTTATGTCAATAATATTTTATGTAATATTTTAAATGCTTCTTTACCGTGTTATATATATATATATATATATATATACAAATATCGTGGTGGTGTCCGGCACTCAAGGCAATAGAGTGATAAACGTGCTGCGGTGCCCTCCGTGAGGGAATGGTGTCCCACTGAATACTTCCAAGGGTAAAGCAGGCGGCACTCAGCAGTCTGAATTCCATATAAACTTTTATTCAACAACCGACATGTTTCGGAGTTTCCTCCGTCCTCAGGGCAGTAATGCCCTGAGGACGGAGGAAACTCCGAAACATGTCGGTTGTTGAATAAAAGTTTATATGGAATTCAGACTGCTGAGTGCCGCCTGCTTTACCCTTGGAAGTATATATATATACATATATCAATAAAATATGCTTATGCTTTATTAAACAACGTTTTGTTCTTTGTTTCTATTGCTGTAAACGGAAGAAATTTCAAGCACACAATATAAAGTTTAATAAACAACGTTGTTTATTAGAAAAACATCATAGATATGATGCGTTGTACATAAAACGTATCAAACAGAATGTTGATTACAAGTTACACAAACAATACAACGTTGTGCGTAACACGCTTCACACACAGCGTTGTGCGTGAAACGTTTTATGTACAACGTGTCATAGTTATGACACGTTGTACATAAAACGCTTCACGCACAGCGTTGGTTACAAGTTACACAATTCTGTATATATCTATATGTATAATGACTCAGACAATGGCTTCTTGGGAGTCGTCTTACAAAATTTGAAACAAAACAATCATTACGTTTTGTGTCATCACTAAAACGGGCCAGTACATCCACATATTTGTATTTTTTACACATGTAAAATATAAAGTATATGCAATATAATTAAAATTTTGCAACTGCATATTTTGGTGATAAACACTTTTTGAATTCAAGTTTAAAAAATGTATTATTGCCTTTGGGAATAGGGGGCTGTCAGGGGCTAACCCGTTTGAATCAAAAAAGTAACATTCACGTTGTTCGTTAAAATAAGCGGCCAACCAGTGCTCACCCGGCTGCCCGCTGCTATGCGTATTGATTACAAACGCGCAGGGATATTGCGACAGTTTACTGACCGGTAACATATCGCACGGATACGTTCCTTTAAAAATATGCCTTGTGCTTTGCACGGCGTACAGAATACAGTTTATCTGTAATGTGTTCATTTTTTCAGCAGCGTAGTGTTAGTTTATTTCATTTATAGATAATCGTACAGCACATCGCGCCTTTGATTAATCTCGATGATGTTATCAAATAGAGCGTATATTATCACATTGACTGTCCGGTCCAACGCTTCTGCAAAGCGGAATTCGGCACGTAGATTGCCTGTTCTTATCAGGGAAAGGTGTTCTCCACACTCCTGTTCTGGTGAAAGGTCAAAAGCAAATAGCGTGTAGCCCCTGAGGTACTCTTCGCGGTCAATCAGTATACCATTGTCAGATTTCTGCTTATTTGTGATCTGTATGAGTGACATATACTCTCTTACAGCATTACCGCTTTCAAAGTCGGGTTGAAATGGCTTGGCGGGGTGCGGCGTTCCATCCAGATAAAGGGACGCAAAACTTACATTTTTATGTTCAAAGCACAGGGGGTTCCGGTTATGGATTCCTGAAAATGATTCGTTATCCACGAAACCGGCTATAACTGTTTTCGGCACTTGTCCTAAAAATAAATTTTCTAGATTAAATACTCTACTGCCTGTTGGTACGCTGTAGATTTTCATCCCAACGCGGTCAATCGCGTATTTCGCGTTACCGTTTAACAGAGCCTGCGCGTGCCCAATCCGCACGGCCGGTGAGACCTGAACTCTTTTCACGAACAGGGATGCAGCTGTGATCTGTATTTTAAAGGCATCCGCCTCAGGCGACATTAAGCAGAATGCGTCTTTGTTTCTGGTTAGTTTAATCTTCAGATCAACGGCGTTTAAAATTAGTTTATGTTGGTGGAAAAGGTCGCAGTGAAGCGGGCCTAGCAGTTCAACAGTGCGACTCTGCGCTGTTGTGCCTGCTCGTTTTTTGAATCCCGTATTCGGGCCGTCCAGCGCCGTGTTGTTAAATTCACCATCCACATCTTTGTAAAATAGTCCTGTTGTGTGTTTTGTTGACAATGCGTCCGAGCTGTAATTTAATATAGTCTCAATGTACGCGCGGTATGCGTAAAGATTGTTGGATTGTGATATGAGCCTGTCGCCCAAAGTTACATCCACTTGGTTGAATAAAGTCGCTATTGGGTAATTAATAAGCGCGACCCGTGCACCATGCGGTATCGGCGTGTTATCGGTTCGTACGATCTTACATGTCACGTACAACAGCGTGTTGTTCAGATCGTAGTAGTGTTCACCGCTGGCTGCTATATAAAATTCAAGCGGAGCTGTGTCGGATAACGCCGCTAAAGGTTGAACTTCGACGTATAGACTTTTCTCTATGCTAGTTTGTGTCGGGGGCACGTCAAAAAGATCCAGCTCTGTTTTTGCACATTCAACGGATTCGTGGTGTATGAAAGACATGTTTAAAAAATATCACCAACGGCACTCTTCGGCTTTCTCTTCTTCTTTGAGTTGCGTCGTCTCTGTTTTTTATTTAAAAAGGGTATGTCCCAAGGCGGAAGCGTTATCATACGCTTCCGTTTTCTTTTAGACACGCCTTTTCTTGTATATATTAGTCCTGAACCGTCTTGCTTTGCTTGGTTCGCCTCGTGTATCTTATTCACAACGGCCGTTGTGGCTTGCCCGATAACATCTTTCGCTATATTACGAACCGCTGTCTTCATATGCGGTTTAGCCAGCTCTAAACCTCTCCGGAAAAGAGGAACAGCTTTTCTGAAAAGACTTCGAAAAATACCGCCTAAACCGCAGCCGTACATGTATGCGCTGCCGTGAAAACCTGGTAATCCATTACCGGCTTGAGATTTATAATATTGCGCATAGAGTCCCGGATCGCCATAATTTTTAACAGCGACCATTCTGCTTAGTTAATAAAATTCAGTTTTGCGGCGTCTGAAGTGTAGCTTCACGATCGCTTTCCCAAACTTAAATGCCATGTTCTCGTTTTGGTCGTTCTTTATCTCTATGGCTATCGTGTCAAAATGTGTTTTGCACAATGGTACGTAATCGGGTTTCTCGTATCGTATTGTGACAACCTCATTGTTATAACCCTTCATTTCAACAGTGCGAAGTAGCGGTACATAACTATCCCCGACCCGTTGGTGTTCGATAATGTCTGTGTACACGTACATCGTATATTGGCCGCCTTTGATGTCGGCGCATGGTTTAGAAATATTAGTTTTAGGTTGTAAACCCAGTATCCATGTCAGCTTAGAACCGGCGTGGATTTGATACAACAGTTTACTGTCACATGTTACAACGTGCGCAAATGGATCATACGTTAGTCTTAATCCAACGTCCAGTTTCAGTTGTACAATTTCAGCGTTGATTACGTTCAGTAACGCATCGATTGTTTCATAAAAACCGGGTTTAATACACAAACTCGCGACTCTCGCCACCGGCTGTTCCGCCGTTCCATCCCATGATAATTGCAGTCTACAATCTTGTAAATCCAATGTATTCCACGTATGCGGGTATTGTATCTCAGTAAGTGCCACTTCCCATTCGCCATTTAAGTCTATCGGTTTAGCCAACTTTGTCGTATAGTTAGAAATCTTATTTTGCGGGAAGGTAACAGCCGATGCGTTGCTGGGTAAGGTTATGTAGAACGACTTGTCATCCATCGCTCGTCTTGTTAGATACTGATGATCTTTATATGTCTTTTATCACCGATGCTGCGACCCAACTGTTAAATTTTGCGGGGTACCCGCGCCACTTGACTAACGCGTATTTACGGCCTCTGACCGTCTTATTTTTTAAAATCTTTTCCACTTTGTAAACTCTGTTATAGTTTTTTGGTATGCTTTGAAGCTCTTCGGGGTAAAAACTACCTGTTATAACTTCACCATACAGATCTGCCAACTTATAAAGCGGTTTAATCCCTTTAGTGTTCACACTATGTACAACAAAAATCTCCTCAGAAAAGCTCTGTTCGTAACCTTTCTGAAATATGTCCTTATATTTAGAAATACGGACGTGGTCACCGATTCCTAAACAAACTGGGGCTTTCTTACTTCTAAAGTAATCACCGTAGGTCGTTTTGAAGACACTCAATGCGTTAGAGTCATTCACATCGTTTGGAGCGCACTTAATCGTTCTATGGTATGTGTTATTATAGCTGCGTATGAAGTCTTGTAAAACGTCTATATATCTGTAGGTATTCTTTGCCGTGAAATAGCGCCACATGCGTGTTTTTAAAGTCCTATTGAAGCGCTCTATAACAGCCGCTTTCACATCGTTATTGGTCGTGAAATGATTTATACCGTATTTTTCTAACACCTTTTTTAGGTTTCTGTTTAGAAACTCTTTACCATTATCGGTTTGTAGCTTCATCGGCACATCGCCGCGCTGGAATATTTTTTCAAAAGCATTAGCGACCGTTGCTGCATTCTTAGCGGTCAGACTTTCACCCCACACCCTCTTACTGAATATATCGATGATTGTTAATATGTATTTAACGCCATCGTTGTATTTTGACAAATCTATCAGCGAGACCAAATCGCATTGTCACTGTTGGTTTATACCCGATACACAAATCATGTTCCTTTTATAGTTTTTTCTTGCTGGCTTGTGCAGCGTGTATGCGTCTTGTTCTTGTAACCACTTTCTTACGTCGGATCTTTTAAATTTATTTTTAACCGACCCATAATATTTATCAATGCCGCTAAAACTACCTGGTTTTAACACTGTGTAATATGCATCTTTCATCCGCCTGATTTGACGCGCTGCGTTGCGTGACATTCTGCGACTGGTGTTACGTGACACTCTGCGACTGGTGTTACGCGAAAATTTTTAATACGGTTTAATATCGAACACTATAAATTTATAAATTTATATAAAATTTTATATTAAGCGATATAAAACACTATCATTTAATATTAAAAGGGGGTGGAGCCTAGGAGCAAGGGGGTGTGGTACCTGTCAAGTTTGACAGAAAGGTTGTCTTTATCTACTATTTATCACTGATTTATCACTTCCTTATGCCGTCTCCAGGTTAATACATCTGCCCCACTATTTACAAAACCCAAGGGTCCAGGCCAGATTGAGCCCAGATCTGACTGAAAAGTTTCAGACGTGCTCCCACCAGAGCGGACTCCCGCAAGGGAGCCCCAGTGTCATGCTGCAGATTTGGCAGAAGCAGGGGTGGACTTCTGCTCCTGCGATCCGGGAGACGCTGCAGACTTTTTTCCTCGTCCTCTCCCTCTACCTGCAAAGAAGGGGGAACCTTTGGCCTTTTTATATTTGTCCCGAAAGGACTGCATCTGAGAGTGATGTGTCTTTTTTGTCGGTGCTGGAGCACAAGGCAAGAATGTCGACTTACCTGCGGTAGCCGCAGAGACCAACGCATCCAGCCCATCTCCAAACAAGGCCTCACCTTTATATGGGAGAGCCTCCATATTTCTCTTGGAATCTGCGTCAGCATTCCACTGGCGAATCCACAACGCCCTCCTAGCCGAGACTGCCATGGTAGCGGCTTTTGAACCTAAAAGCCCAATATCCTTCATGGACTCTAGCATGTATGCAGCAGCGTCTTTGACATGACCTAACTTTAGGAGAATCTCGTCTTTATCTGTCGTGTCAATTTCAGATGACAAGTTATCTGACCATTTTTCGATAGCCCTACTCACCCACGCGCAAGCAATGGTGGGCCTGAGCAGCGTACCATTGGCCACATAAATAGATTTTAACGTAGTCTCCAACTTGCGGTCTGCCGGCTCCTTTAGTGAAGCTGTCCCAGGTGCAGGGAGAATCACTTTTTTTGTTAACCGTGACAGGGCACTGTCTAAAACTTGGGGTGACTCCCATCTTTTCCTGTCCTCTGCCTGGAAAGGATAAGCAACCTGAATCCTTTTGGGAATCTGAAATTTCTTTTCAGGGTTTGCCCAAACTCCCTCAAAAAGAGTATTTAGCTCGTGAGAAGGAGGGAAAGTTACATTCATTTTCTTTTCTTTATAAAAAATAAGCTCTCTCCTGTGGTACCGGAGGGGCTTCCATAACTTCCAAAACCTCCCTTATAGCAACAATCATGTATTGAATGTTTTTTGCCAATTTAGGATCTATCTCCCTGGAATCACTAGTGTCGACACAGGAATCAGGGTCCGTGTCGGTATCAGTTTGTACTATTTGTGCAAATGGTCTTTTATGTGACCCAGAGGTGACGCCTGTGGATGAAAAAGCAGAACCACTAAAAAAAAAAATAGGACTTTGGTACTTACCAGATAAATCATTTTCTTTGAATCCATAAGGGGCACTGGAGTACTCTTGGGGATATGGACGGTGTTAGCAGGACAGGCACTGAATATTTAAATTAAGTAACTCTTCTCCCCTCCATACTCCCATAATACCTCAGTGTTTTTTTCCTGAGCCGAACAGGAGCAATAGAGAGGATGACAATGGAGAATTACATATAACATTATAACATAACTTACAACAATAAAGTTGACACATAACGTAACTGACAACTAAACAGTTGACACCATAACCGATAGAACTTGAACATTTGAATAAGTCGGTGAGAATGTGTTACCATAAGATCCACTGAACTTACCACAAGTCAGGTGAAACTGCTCTGGGTGGGCGTCCAGTGCCCCCTATGGATTCAAAGAAAAGGATATATCTGGTAAGTACCAAAATCCTATTTTCTTTTTCATCCACTAGGGGTCACTGGAGTACTCTTGGGATGTACCAAAGTTTCCCCCTTGGGCGGGAGAGCTGTTTGGCACCTGTAACACTAGGCGGCCAAAGCTAGGTGCTGATGCCGCAAATGTATCAAACTTGTAAAAGCGCACAAAGGTGTGCACTGATGACCAGGTAGGCGCACGGCAAAGCTGCATCATAGAAGCCCCACGACCTGCTGCCCATGACGTTTCCACAGAACATGTGGAATGTTACTGATGTAGGCGGCTGTAGCCTAGCATGAAGGTAAGCCTGACGTATGGTCAGTTTAATCCATTTGGATAAGGTCTGCTTGGAAGCTGGCCAACCGATCTTGGCAGCATCATAGAGAACAAACAATGTATCCGTCTTACGAACTGTAGACGTTCGGGCTACATAAACGCGTAGTGCGCGTACCACATCCAAAGTTCCTGAATCTTCTGATAACACAGGAACTACTATTGGTTGATTGATGTGAAAAGTTGACACTACCTTTGGCAGGAAAGCGGGATTCGTCCGAAGTTCCGCTCTGTCATCATGAAACACCAAATACGGTGGCTTGCATGACAAGTCACCCAAATCCGAAACACGCCTTGCCGAAGCTAAGGCTAGGAGAAAAAATGTTTTCCAAGTGAGAAACTTAACATCCACTTGTTGTAAGGGTTCAAAATATGAAGACTGTAAAAAAATCTAAAACCAGATTCAAGTCCCATGGCGCTGTAGGTGGTATAAATGGAGGTTGTACTCTGAGGACACCTTGCAGGAAAGTGTGTACAGTCGGCAAAAGAGCCAAACGCCTTTGAAAGTAAACTGACAAGGCAGAGACCTGCCCCTTTAGTGTAGATAAACATAGTCCTCCATCCAACCCCGTCTTTAGAAATAGTAAAAAACGGGATAACTTGAAAGATGATGTCGGAAACTCCCGAGCTTCACACCAACCTATATAGGCACGCCAAATTCTGTGATAATGAGCTGCCGTAACTGGCTTCCTAGCACGTAACATGGTTAGTATAACCGATTCCAGAATGACCTCTCTTCTGAAGAGGACGGTCTCAACAGCCACCCCGTCAAAAGCAGCCGTGCTAAATCGGGGTAATGGAACGTACCCTGTTGTAACAGGTCCGGACGTAGCAGGAGCGGCCAAGGATCGTCTGCGAGTAGTCCGCGGAGATCCGAGAACCATGCTCTCCGAGGCCAACGAGGCGCCACTAGTATGACTGTGGCAGACTCTCGTTTGATCCGTTTTAGCAACAGAGGGAGCAGCGGAAACGCTGGAAACAGATACATGAGGCTGTACGGCCACGCAATTGTGAGAGCATCCACTGTCACTGCCTTTGGATCTCGCGTTCTGGACACATACTGGGGTGTTTGGTGATTGTGGCGAGATGCCATCAGGTCCACTTGTGGATAACCCCACCTCTGGACCAACATGCGAAACACTTCTGGTTCTATGGTATAATACGTGCCCATATATACATATAGCATTTTCTATGGTAATAAGACGTGCCCTTATATACATATAGCATTTTCAATGGTATAATACATATGCAAATATAACACAATGCAGCCCTTTCTTTAGCATAGGCTGTCTAGTGCTGCTGTTGTGGGCATAATCTCTCTCCCCCCCCCCCTCCTCCTGCAGCTGCGCTGCATGTAATAGGGGCAGTGAAAACTCCTGACTGCCCAGCATGAGCCCACTAGCTGTTTTATAGGGACAGACCGCGGCAGCAGTGAGCGCTGTCCGCGGTCTGAGTGAGCAGAGCCGCCGGCAGCTTTCCCCCCCCCCCTACTTCCTGCAGGGAGCGCTGGCAGCGTCTGTTACACTGAGCTGCCGGCCATTACAGGGACAGACCGCGGCAGCAGTGAACGCTGTCCGCGGTCTGACTGGGTGCACTACAGGCAGGGAGCGCTGAGAACGGCGCTTGTAGCGGACGTCCAGCGCGTCCCTCTGAGCAGTGGACGGAAGTATCGGCGGGCGGGACGGGGAGCTGTTATCAGCGGGAGGGGAGCAGCGGTATTATCGTGGCGGCGGGCGAAGCGCATAGCAGTCCCCCTACCCGGCGGGGCGGCAGCGTGAGCTGACCGCCCCGTCCTACATAAATACCTATGTTCCTGGGCTCTGACAAGGCTTCTCCAGCAAGCTCCGTCCAGTCCTTTCTGCAGCCTCAGCTGAAGTTAGCTGAGCTGCTTGTGGCTGTGAGGGTGCTCATTTTGTGAGGACCGACACGCCAAGAGCTGCACGCAGCTGCTTCTGTAATCCCGGACCCAGAGCTTCTTTGTGCAAGCCGGGAAGGGATTGTAAGAAGAAAAAAGTATAAAAAATAAGATTTTACTCACCGGTAAATCTATTTCTCGTAGTCCGTAGTGGATGCTGGGAACTCCGTAAGGACCATGGGGAATAGACGGGCTCCGCAGGAGACTGGGCACTCTAAAAGAAAGATTAGGTACTATCTGGTGTGCACTGGCTCCTCCCTCTATGCCCCTCCTCCAGACCTCAGTTAGGATACTGTGCCCGGAAGAGCTGACACAATAAGGAAGGATTTTGAATCCCGGGTAAGACTCATACCAGCCACACCAATCACACCGTATAACTCGTGATACTATACCCAGTTAACAGTATGAAATATAACTGAGCCTCTCAACAGATGGCTCAACAATAACCCTTTAGTTAAGCAATAACTATATACAAGTATTGCAGACAATCCGCACTTGGGATGGGCGCCCAGCATCCACTACGGACTACGAGAAAATAAGAATTTACTTACCGATAATTCTATTTCTCGTAGTCCGTAGTGGATGCTGGGGACTCCGTAAGGACCATGGGGAATAGCGGCTCCGCAGGAGACAGGGCACAAAAGTAAAAGCTTTAGGATCAGGTGGTGTGCACTGGCTCCTCCCCCTATGACCCTCCTCCAAGCCTCAGTTAGGATACTGTGCCCGGACGAGCGTACACAATAAGGAAGGATCTTGAATCCCGGGTAAGACTCATACCAGCCACACCAATCACACTGTACAACCTGTGATCTGAACCCAGTTAACAGCATGATAACAGCGGAGCCTCTGAAAAGATGGCTCACAACAACAGAGGCGTATCTAGCACGGGGCGAGCAGGGCACGTGCCCTGGGCGCCATGGCAGCCCCAACAGAGGGGGGCGCCACCGGCACCTGCACGGCCCACTCGCCCCATGCTTCAGGGATTCCGCCGGCGCTACCCGCGGCGCTTTCCCTGTCTCCCCGGCTGCTGTGCCTGTCACAATAGACAGGCAGCGGCAGCCAGGAGCCTCCCCCTACTCCCCCCTGCAAAGTGACTGTGTGTGTACGCGATCGCGTGCGCGATCGCGACCGCGGAGGTGCGCGCATGCGCGTGCGCGACCTCGGGGGGGGGGGGAGGGCGTGCGTGCGGCCCCAGCCCTCAGCCCTGACAGCAGTGAGTGGCGTGCAGGTGAGCGGGAAGGGGGTGCGGGACATTTTTTGTGTGTGTGTGTGTGTGTTAAGTTTGTGTTTGTCGGACAGTGTGCGTGTGTGTTGTGTGTGGGACATTGTGTGTGTGTGGGACAGTGTGAGTGTTAATTGTGTGTGTGGGACAGTTTGAGTGTGTGTAAATTGTGTGTGTGTGACTGTGTGTGTGTGGGACAGTGTGCGTGTGTTAATTGTGTGTGTGTGTGTGTGTGACAGTGTGTGTGTGTTAATTGTGTGTGTGTGTGGGACAGTGTGAGTGTGTTAATTGTGTGTGTGTGGGAAAGTGCGTGTTTGTTAATTGTGTGTGGGACAGTGTGCGTGTGTGTTATTTGTGTGTGTGGGACAGGGTGCGTGCGTGCGTGTTAATTGTGTGTGGGACAGTGTGCGTGTGTTAATTGTGTGTGTGTGTGTTAATTGTCCCGGCGGTTATTGGCGTCTGTAGTGTGCGCCCCATCCTCCTCCGCTGCCGCTGACAGGAGCGGCGGTGTGCGGCTCTCCCCCTCCTCCGCCGGCTCCGTCCTCCCGTCGTGGCCCTGCAGTGTGTGCCGGTCTCCCCAGCAGCAGCAGGTTAGTCTCTCCCCCCCCCCTCTCTCTCTCTCTCTCTCTCTCTCTCTCTCTCTCCTCCTGTGGATTGCAGTTTGTAAGTATCATTTTAATTTTTACAGGTACCCCTATTGAATTCTACTGGACAAGTGGACGTGATCGGCGTGGGATGTAGGTAAGTAATCTGTCTCTTATTTTTACAGGTACCCCTATTGGATTCTACTGGACAAGTGGACGTGACCGGCGTGGGATGTAGGTAAGTAATCTCTCTCTCATTTTCACAGGTACCCCTATTGGATTCTACTGGACAAGTGGACGTGACCGGCGTGGGATGTAGGTAAGTAATCTGTCTCTCATTTTTACAGATTCCCCTACTGGATTCTACTGGACAAGTGGACGTGACCAGCGTGGGATATAGGTAAGTAATCTGTCTCTCATTTTTACAGGTACCCCTATTGGATTCTACTGGACAAGTGGACGTGATCGGCGTGGGATGTAGGTAAGTAATCTCTCTCTCATTTTCACAGGTACCCCTATTGGATTCTACTGGACAAGTGGACGTGACCGGCGTGGGATGTAGGTAAGTAATCTGTCTCTCATTTTTACAGATTCCCCTACTGGATTCTACTGGACAAGTGGACGTGACCAGCGTGGGATATAGGTAAGTAATCTGTCTCTCATTTTTACAGGTACCCCTATTGGATTCTACTGGACAAGTGGACGTGATCGGCGTGGGATGTAGGTAAGTAATCTCTCTCTCATTTTCACAGGTACCCCTATTGGATTCTACTGGACAAGTGGACGTGACCGGCGTGGGATGTAGGTAAGTAATCTGTCTCTCATTTTTACAGGTACCCCTATTAAATTCTACTGGACAAGTGGACGTGACCAGCGTGGGATGTAGGTAAGTAATCTGTCTCTCATTTTTACAGGTACCCCTACTGGATTCTACTGGACAAGTGGACGTGACCGGCGTGGGATGTAGGTAAGTAATCTGTCTCTCATTTTTACAGGTAACGCTATTGGATTCTACTGGACAAGTGGACGTGACCGGCGTGGGATGTAGGTAAGTAATCTGTCTCTCATTTTTACAGGTACCCCTATTGGATTCTACTGGACAAGTGGACGTGATCTGCGTGGGATGTAGGTAAGTAATCTCTCTCTCATTTTCACAGGTACCCCTATTGGATTCTACTGGACAAGTGGACGTGACCGGCGTGGGATGTAGGTAAGTAATCTGTCTCTCATTTTTACAGATTCCCCTACTGGATTCTACTGGACAAGTGGACATGACCAGCGTGGGATATAGGTAAGTAATCTGTCTCTCATTTTTACAGGTACCCCTATTGGATTCTACTGGACAAGTGGACGTGATCGGCGTAGGATGTAGGTAAGTAATCTCTCTCTCATTTTCACAGGTACCCCTATTGGATTCTACTGGACAAGTGGACGTGACCGGCGTGGGATGTAGGTAAGTAATCTGTCTCTCATTTTTACAGATTCCCCTACTGGATTCTACTGGACAAGTGGACGTGACCAGCGTGGGATATAGGTAAGTAATCTGTCTCTCATTTTTACAGATTCCCCTACTGGATTCTACTGGACAAGTGGACGTGATCGGCGTGGGATATAGGTAAGTAATCTGTTTCTCATTTTTACAGGTACCCCTATTGGATTCTACTGGACAAGTGGACGTGATCGGCGTGGGATGTAGGTAAGTAATCTCTCTCTCATTTTCACAGGTACCCCTATTGGATTCTACTGGACAAGTGGACGTGACCGGCGTGGGATGTAGGTAAGTAATCTGTCTCTCATTTTTACAGGTACCCCTATTAAATTCTACTGGACAAGTGGACGTGACCAGCGTGGGATGTAGGTAAGTAATCTGTCTCTCATTTTTACAGGTACCCCTACTGGATTCTACTGGACAAGTGGACGTGACCGGCGTGGGATGTAGGTAAGTAATCTGTCTCTCATTTTTACAGGTAACGCTATTGGATTCTACTGGACAAGTGGACGTGACCGGCGTGGGATATAGGTAAGTATGTGTGAGTGTGTCAGTGTGCTTTAATAAATTTTTACTGTCACGGTGTGTGAGTTGTGTTTTTATTTGGGTATTTTTTCTGTTGTAGAACTACAGGTACCGGCGGGCCCGTTATTTCCCTGCATGCTGGTACTTGAGGTTCTCCAAGTACCAGCAAGCGGGGAGGCTTTCTGAGCCTTGTAGTTCCACAACAAAAAACAATATTCTTTTTTTACTTACATGACTATCAGCCTCCCATCCACAGCCCACGGATGGGGGGGACAGCCTCGGGCTTCACCCCTGGCCCTTGGGTGCCTGGAGGGGGGGTGACCCCTTGATTTAAGGGGTCCCCACTCCTCCAGGGAACCCCGGCCAGTGGTGACTAGTTGGGGGGGTAATGCCACGGCCGCAGGGACCTACATAAATGTGTCCCCTGGCTGTGGCATTATGTCCCTGGCTAGTGGAGCCCGGTGCTGGTTTTAAAAATACGGGGGGACCCCTACATCTTTTGTCCCCCGTATTTTTGGAACCAGGACTGGACTAAGAGCCCGATGCTGGTTGTCTAAATACGGGGAACCCCTGTCCAATTTTTTCCCAGTATTTAAACAACCAGGACCGGCTCAAAGAGCCCGAGGCTGGTTATACTTAGGAGGGGGACCTCACGCAGTTTTTTTTTACATTTTTAACCCATTCAGACCCTTCTCCATTAAGTTAATGGAAACCCTGGACAACAAAATTGCATTCATGTCCTCCTCCCGCTCCCTTCCCAGTCCCAAACACTGATTATTATTTTTTTCTATAAAAATGTACAATATATCATAAGTATGATGAGCAGGCATGCAGCGGGCATTGGCGACTTTGGACTGAGTTGCAAATTAGTGGCGGAGGGCTGGGTCAGTTGATGGTGGGCGAGTTTGTAAGCCATTGGTGGTGGCAGCGGGCATCGGCTCAGAGGCAGTGGTGGGCATTGGCTCGGTGGCGGTAGGGTTCATCGACAGGATTCGGCGGACATTATGGCTGTAGTGCCTCACCGCACGCCACTGACCTCACCGCACGCCACTGGTGTGTGGGACAGTGTGCGTGTGTGTTAATTGTGTGTGTGGGACAGTGTGAGTGTGTGTTAATTGTGTGTGTGTGGAACAGTGTCAGTGTGTGTAAATTTTTGCAGTCCAGTGTGTGTGTGGGGGAGAGGAAAGTATGAGAATGTGTGTGTGTGTGTAGTCTGAGTGGGTGTGTGTAGGATTTGGGGGTGGCCAGTCTGTGTGTGTGTAATCAGTGTGTGTGGGATGTACTAATGGCCATTTACCGAAGAGAGATATGTATTAAACCACGGGCACTGAGATGCCCTTCTCACTCACCATCCAGCTGGGTGGGCGAGCCGGGCGGGTGGAAAGCCAGCAGCAGGGGCAGCATGCCGGATATCAGCAGCCGAGGGTGGGGGCTGTAATGCACATGCGGAGCCCAAAGCCGGAGATCAGCAGCATGCTGACCGGCAATAAGCAGCTTCTGCTTCCGCGTTCAACATGCTGCTGATCTCCGGCTTTGGGCTACGCAGGGTTCGGGGGATGGGTGTCCTCTGCCGGTGTACTGCAGCTCCGGGGGTGCGGGCTCCGGAGGCTTTCAGCACTGTTGAATATCCAGCTGCCTCAAGTATGTACAGCCCGCACCCTCTGCTGCTGATATCCGGCATGCTGCTGCTGGCTGTCCCCCCGCCTGGCTCGGCCACACAGCTGTATGGTGAGAAGGGCATCTCAGTTCCTGAGGTTTAACACATATGCCTCAGAAAATGGCCTCTGCGGTAAACGATACTAATGCTTACCGTGACAGTAACAGCGGGGAGGAAGGCGCACATCGGGATCCTGCAGCATGAAACAAGAACCCCTTCGGAGCGCAGCAGGCCACACTGAAAAGGATGCATACCCGGTGCGGTGCTCTGCATCCCGGGTGGTGCCGAAGATGTGGAGTGTCGGAGGTGGCAGAAGCGCCGCAGCTTGGGGTGAGAAACCGCTGCAGCCCTTCCGCTGCTAAACTCTGCAATTAGTCTATTAAGGGGGTGGGCTCCCCTCATCATAGTGCCCCACAGGCCATGTTAATTCTGGGTGTAGGATCCCCTAACTCTATAATGGGAATTTTGGCTCATATCATGTGCTGTAACGTGAATTTTGGCTAATACCGTGTGCTATAATGTGAATTTCGGCTCATACTATGTGGGGTAATGTGAATTTTGGCTCATTCCGTGTGCTGTAATGTGAATTTCGGCTCATACCGTGTGCTGTAATGTGAATTTCTGCTCATACCATGTGGGGAAATGTGAATTTTGGCTCATACCATGTGGAGTAATGTGAATTTTGGCTCATACCGTGTGCTATAATGTGAATTTCGGCTCATACCGTGTGCTATAATGTGAATTTTGGCTCATACCATGTGGGGTAATGTGAATTTCGGCTCATACTGTGTGCTATAATGTGAATTTCGGCTCATGCCGTGTGGGGCAATGTGAATTTCGGCTCATACTGTGTGCTATAATGTGAATTTCGGCTCATACCGTGTGCTATAATGTGAAAGGGGCACCAGTACTAGATAGTATAAGGGGTCCTACTACACTGAAGGACACGCCCCTTTTGAGTGACCACACCCCTTTTCCGGAGCGCGCGCGCCTTCGGCGCGCGCATAATTGCTATCTGCACTCTTTCATTCCACCTTCAAAAATTCAACTTCGACCACCGCACCTACATACACATACATACACACACACCCTGACATCTTTATATGCAGTGACACCGGTGGCGTCTGCACATACTTTCCTTTTGTATTTTTTTTTTATTATCATTTTATTAATTTATTATTTTTATTAAGAAAAAAAAAAAAAAAATTTGGGGGGTGGGGGGGGGGGGGTGGGGGCGCCATTATTGATCTTGCCCTGGGCTCCAAAAACCCTAGTTACGCCTCTGCACAACAATAATAACCCGATTTTTGTAACAATAACTATGTACAAGTATTGCAGACAATCCGCACTTGGGATGGGCGCCCAGCATCCACTACGGACTACGAGAAATAGAATTATCGGTAAGTAAATTCTTATTTTCTCTGACGTCCTAAGTGGATGCTGGGGACTCCGTAAGGACCATGGGGATTATACCAAAGCTCCCAAACGGGCGGGAGAGTGCGGATGACTCTGCAACACCGAATGAGAGAACTCCAGGTCCTCCTCAGCCAGGGTATCAAATTTGTAGAATTTTGCAAACGTGTTTGCCCCTGACCAAGTAGCAGCTCGGCAAAGTTGTAAAGCCGAGACCCCTTGCGCAGTCGCCCAAGATGAGCCCACCTTCCTTGTGGAATGGGCATTTACAGATTTTGGCTGTGGCAGGCCTGCCACAGAATGTGCAAGCTGAATTGTACTACAAATCCAACGAGCAATCGTCTGCTTAGAAGCAGGAGCACCCAGTTTGTTGGGTGCATACAGGATAAACAGCGAGTCAGTTTTCCTGACTCCAGCCGTCCTGGAAACATATATTATCAGGGCCCTGACAACATCTAGCAACTTGGAGTCCTCCAAGTCCCTATTAGCCGCAGGTACCACAATAGGCTGGTTCAGGTGAAACGCTGACACCACCTTAGGGAAAAACTGGGGACGAGTCCGCAGTTCTGCCCTGTCCGAATGGAAAAAGAGATATGGGCTTTTGTGAGACAAAGCCGCCAATTCTGACACTCGCCTGGCCGAGGCCAGGGCCAACCGCAGGGTCACTTTCCATGTGAGATATTTCAAATCCACAGATTTGAGCAGTTCAAACCAATGTGATTTGAGGAATCCCAGAACTACGTTGAGATCCCACGGTGCCACTGGAGGCACAAAAGGGGGTTGTATATGCAGTACTCCCTTGACAAACGTCTGGACTTCAGGAACTGAAGCCAATTCTTTCTGGAAGAAAAACGACAGGGCCGAAATTTGAACCTTAATGGACCCCAATTTTAGGCCCATAGACACTCCTGTTTGTAGGAAATGCAGGAATCGACCGAGTTGAAATTTCTTCGTGGGGGCCTTCCTGGCCTCACACCACGCAACATATTTTCGCCACCTGTGGTGATAATGTTGTGCGGTCACCTCCTTCCTGGCTTTGACCCGGGTAGGGATGACCTCTTCCGGAATGCCTTTTTCCCTTAGGATCCGGCGTTCAACCGCCATGCCGTCAACGCAGCCGCGGTAAGTCTTGGAACAGACATGGTACTTGCTGAAGCAAGTCCCTTCTTAGCGGCAGAGGCCATGGGTCCTCTGTGAGCATCTCTTGAAGTTCCGGGTACCAAGTCCTTCTTGGCCAATCCGGAGCCACGAGTATAGTTCTTACTCCTCTACGTCTTATAATTCTCAGTACCTTGGGTATGAGAAGCAGAGGAGGGAACACATACACCGACTGGTACACCCACGGTGTTACCAGAACGTCCACAGCTATTGCCTGAGGGTCTCTTGACCTGGCGCAATACCTGTCCAGTTTTTTGTTCAGGCGGGACGCCATCATGTCCACCTTTGGTCTTTCCCAACGGTTCACAATCATGTGGAAGACTTCCAGATGAAGTCCCCACTCTCCCGGGTGGAGGTCGTGCCTGCTGAGGAAGTCTGCTTCCCAGTTGTCCACTCCCGGAATGAACACTGCTATCACATGATTTTCCGCCCAGCGAAGAATCCTTGCAGTTTCTGCCATTGCCCTCCTGCTTCTTGTGCCGCCCTGTCTGTTTACGTGGGCGACTGCCGTGATGTTGTCCGACTGGATCAATACCGGCTGACCTTGAAGCAGAGGTCTTGCTAAGCTTAGAGCATTGTAAATTGCCCTTAGCTCCAGTATATTTATGTGGAGAGAAGTCTCCAGACTTGACCACACTCCCTGGAAATTTTTTCCCTGTGTGACTGCTCCCCAGCCTCTCAGGCTGGCATCCGTGGTCACCAGGACCCAGTCCTGAATGCCGAATCTGCGGCCCTCTAGTAGATGAGCACTCTGCAGCCACCACAGAAGAGACACCCTTGTCCTTGGAGACAGGGTTATCCGCTGATGCATCTGAAGATGCGATCCGGACCATTTTTCTAGCAGATCCCACTGAAAAGTTCTTGCGTGAAATCTGCCGAATGGAATCGCTTCGTAAGAAGCCACCATTTTTCCCAGGACCCTTGTGCAATGATGCACTGACACTTTTCCTGGTTTTAGGAGGTTCCTGACTAGCTCGGATAACTCCCTGGCTTTCTCCTCCGGGAGAAACACCTTTTTCTGGACTGTGTCCAGAATCATCCCTAGGAACAGCAGACGTGTCGTCGGGATCAGCTGCGATTTTGGAATATTTAGAATCCACCCGTGCTGTTGTAGCAGTACTGCTACTCCGACCTCCAACTGTTCCCTGGACTTTGCCCTTATCAGGAGATCGCCCAAGTAAGGGATAATTAAGACGTCTTTTCTTCGAAGAAGAATCATCATTTCGGCCCTTACCTTGGTAAAGACCCGGGGTGCCGTGGACAATCCAAACGGCAGCGTCTGAACTGATAGTGACAGTTCAGTACCACGAACCTGAGGTACCCTTGGTGAGAAGGGCAAATTGGGACATGGAGGTAAGCATCCTTGATGTCCAAGGACACCATATAGTCCCCTCTTCCAGGTTCGCTATCACTGCTCTGAGTGACTCCATCTTGATTTGAACCTTTGTATGTAAGTGTTCAAAGATTTCAGATTTAGAATAGGTCTCACCGAGCCGTCTGGCTTCGGTACCACAAATAGTGTGGAATAATACCCCTTTCCTTGTTGTAGGAGGGGTACTTTGATTATCACCTGCTGGTGAATTGCTTCCAATACTGCCTCCCTGTCGGAGGGAGACGTTGGTAAAGCAGACTTCAGGAACCTGCGAGGAGGCGACGTCTCGAATTCCAATCTGTACCCCTGAGATACTACCTGTAGGATCCAGGGGTCCACTTGCGAGTGAGCCCACTGCGCGCTGAAACTCTTGAGACGACCCCCCACCGCACCTGAGTCCGCTTGTAAGGCCCCAGCGTCATGCTGAGGACTTGGCAGAAGCGGTGGAGGGCTTCTGTTCCTGGGAAGGGGCTGCCTGCTGCAGTCTTTTTTCCTTTCCTCTACCCCTGGGCAGATATGACTGGCCTTTTGCCCGCATGCCCTTATGGGGACAAAAGGACTGAGGCTGAAAAGACGGTGTCTTTTTCTGCTGAGAGGTGACTTGGGGTAAAAAGGTGGATTTTCCAGCTGTTGCCGTGGCCACCAGGTCCGATAGACCTACCCCAAATAACTCCTCCCCTTTATACGGCAATACTTCCATGTGCCGTTTAAAATCCGCATCACCTGACCACTGTCGTGTCCATAAACATCTTCTGGCAGAAATGGACATCGCACTTACTCTTGATGCCAGAGTGCAAATATCCCTCTGTGCATCTCGCATATATAGAAATGCATCCTTTAAATGCTCTATAGTCAATAAAATACTGTCCCTGTCAAGGGTATCAATATTTTCAGTCAGGGAAACCGACCAAGCCACCCCAGCACTGCACATCCAGGAAGAGGCGATCGCTGGTCGCAGTATAACACCAGTATGTGTGTATATACTTTTTAGGATATTTTCCAGCCTCCTATCAGCTGGTTCCTTGAGGGCGGCCGTATCTGGAGACGGTAACGCCACTTGTTTTGATAAGCGTGTGAATGCCTTATCCACCCTAGGGGGTGTTTCCCAACACGCCCTAACTTCTGGCGGGAAAGGGTATAACGCCAATAATTTCTTAGATATTAGCAATTTTTAATTCATCTGATTCAGGAAAAACTACAGGTAGTTTTTTTCACACCCCACATAATACCCTTTTTTGTGGTACTTGTAGTATCAGAAATATGTAACACCTCCTTCATTGCCCTTATCATGTAACGTGTGGCCCTACTGGAAAATACGTCTGTTTCTTCACCGTCGACACTGGAGTCAGTGTCCGTGTCTGTGTCTGTGTCGACCGACTGAGGTAATGGCCGTTTTAAAGCCCCTGACGGTGTTTGAGACGCCTGGACAGGTACTAATTGGTTTGCCGGCCGTCTCATGTCGTCAACCGACCTTGCAGCGTGTTGACATTATCACGTAATTCCATAAATAAGCCATCCATTCCGGTGTCGACTCCCTAGGGGGTGACATCACCATTACAGGCAATTTCTCCGCCTCCACACCAACATCGTCCTCATACATGTCGACACACACGTACCGACACACAGCACACACACAGGGAATGCTCTGATAGAGGACAGGACCCCACTAGCCCTTTGGGGAGACAGAGGGAGAGTTTGCCAGCACACACCAAAACGCTATAATTATACAGGGACAACCTTATAATAAGTGTTTTCCCTTATAGCATCTTAATATATTATAATATCGCCACACAAAATGCCCCCCCTCTCTGTTTTAACCCTGTTTCTGTAGTGCAGTGCAGGGGAGAGCCTGGGAGCCTTCCTAGCAGCGGAGCTGTGTAGGAAAATGGCGCTGTGTGCTGAGGAGAATAGGCCCCGCCCACTTTCCGGCGGGCTCTTCTCCAGGTTTTTCTGACAACCTGGCAGGGGTTAAATACATCCATATAGCCTCAGGGGCTATATGTGATGCATTTTTAGCCAGCATAGGTACTTTCATTGCTGCCCAGGGCGCCCCCCCCAGCGCCCTGCACCCTCAGTGACCGTTGGTGTGAAGTGTGCAGAGAGCAATGGCGCACAGCTGCCGTGCTGTGAGCTACCTTAAGAAGACTGGGAAGTCTTCAGCCGCCGATTTCTGGACCTCTTCTCTCTTCAGCATCTGCAAGGGGGTCGGCGGCGCGGCTCCGGTGACCCATCCAGGCTGTACCTGTGATCGTCCCTCTGGAGCTAGTGTCCAGTAGCCTAAGAAGCCAATCCATCCTGCACGCAGGTGAGTTCACTTCTTCTCCCCTAAGTCCCGCGTTGCAGTGAGCCTGTTGCCAGCAGGACTCACTGAAAATAAAAAACCTAACAAAACTTTTACTCTAAGCAGCTCTTTAGGAGAGCCACCTAGATTGCACCCTTCTCGGCCGGGCACAAAAACCTAACTGAGGCTTGGAGGAGGGTCATAGGGGGAGGAGCCAGTGCACACCACCTGATCCTAAAGCTTTTACTTTTGTGCCCTGTCTCCTGCGGAGCCGCTATTCCCCATGGTCCTTACGGAGTCCCCAGCATCCACTTAGGACGTCAGAGAAATAGATTTACCGGTGAGTAAAATCTTATTTTCTCTGACGTCCTAGTGGATGCTGGGAACTCCGTAAGGACCATGGGGATTATACCAAAGCTCCCAAACGGGCGGGAGAGTGCGGATGACTCTGCAGCACCGAATGAGAGAACTCAAGGTCCTCCTCAGCCAGGGTATCAAATTTGTAGAATTTAGCAAACGTGTTTGCCCCTGACCAAGTTGCAGCTCGGCAAAGTTGTAAAGCCGAGACCCCTCGGGCAGCCGCCCAAGATGAGCCCACTTTCCTTGTGGAATGGGCTTTTACTGATTTAGGATGCGGCAATCCAGCCGCAGAATGCGCCAGCTGAATTGTGCTACAAATCCAGCGAGCAATAGTCTGCTCAGAAACAGGAGCACCTAGTTTGTTGGGTGCCTACAGGATAAAAAGCGAGTCAGTTTTCCTGACTCCAGCCGTCCTGGAAACATAAATTTTCAAGGCCCTGACTACGTCCAGTAACTTGGAATCTTCCAAGCCCCTAGTAGCCGCAGGCACTACAATAGGTTGGTTCAAGTGAAAAGCTGATACCACCTTAGGGAGAAACTGGGGACAAGTCCTCAATTCTGCCCTATCCATATGGAAAATCAGATAAGGGCTTTTACATGACAAAGCCGCCATTTCTGACACACGCCTGGCCGAAGCCAAGGCCAATAACATGACCACTTTTTTCCACGTGAGATATTTCAGATCCACAGTTTTAAGTGGCTCAAACCAATGTGATTTCAGGAAACTCAACACCACGTTGAGATCCCAAGGTGCCAAAGGAGGCACAAAAGGGGCTGAATATGTAGCACTCCTTTTACAAATGTCTGAACTTCAGGCAGTGAAGCCAGTTCTTTCTGGAAGAAAATCGACAGAGCCGAAATCTGGACCTTAATGGAACCCAATTTTTAGGCCCATAGTCACTCCCGACTGTAGGAAGTGCAGAAAACGACCCAGCTGAAATTCCTCTGTAGGGGCCTTCCTGGCCTCACACCACGCAACATATTTTCGCCAAATACGGTGATAATGGTTTGCGGTTACTTCTTTCCTGGCTTTTATCAGCGTAGGAATGACTTCCTCCGGAATGCCCTTTTCCTTTAGGATCCGGAATTCAACCGCCATGCCGTCAAACGCAGCCGCGGGAAGTCTTGGAACAGACAGGGCCCCTGCTGTAACAGATCCTGTCTGAGCGGTAGAGGCCATGGGTCCTCTGATATCATTTCTTGAAGTTCTGGGTACCAAGCTCTTCTTGGCCAATCCAGAACCACGAGTATCGTTCTTACTCCTCGCCTTCTTATTATTCTCAGTACCTTTGGTATGAGAGGCAGAGGAGGGAACACATAAACCGACTGGTACACCCACGGTGTCACTAGAGCGTCCACAGCTATCGCCTGAGGGTCCCTTGACCTGGCGCAATATCTCTTTAGCTTTTTGTTTAGGTGGGACGCCATCATGTCCACCTGTGGCCTTTCCCAACGGTTTACCAACAGTTTGAAGACTTCTGGATGAAGTCCCCACTCTCCCGGGTGTAGGTCGTGTCTGCTGAGGAAGTCTGCTTCCCAGTTGTCCACTCCCGGAATGAACACTGCTGACAGTGCTAAGACGTGATTTTCCACCCATCGGAGAATCCTTGTGGCTTCTGCCACGCCATCCTGCTTCTTGTGCCGCCCTGTCGGTTTACATGGGCGACTGCCGTGATGTTGTCTGATTGGATCAGTACCGGCTGGTTTTGAAGCAGAGGTCTTGCCTGACTTAGGGCATTGTAAATGGCCCTCAGTTCCAGAATATTTATGTGTAGGGACGACTCCTGACTTGACCAAAGTCCTTGGAAAAAATTTTTCCTGTGTGACTGCCCCCCAGCCTCGAAGGCTGGCATCCGTGATCACCAGGACCCAGTCCTGTATGCCGAATCTGCGGCCCTCTAGAAGATGAGCACTCTGCAGCCACCACAGCAGAGACACCCTGGTCCTTGGAGGCAGTGTTATCAGCCGATGCATCTGAAGATGCGATCCCGTCCAAGAGGTCCCACTGAAAAGTTCTTGCATGGAACCTGCCGAATGGAACTGCTTCGTAGGAAGCTACCATTTTTTCCAGGACTCGCGTGCAGTGATGCACCGACACCTGTTTTGGTTTCAGGAGGCCTCTGACTAGAGATGACAGCTCCTTGGCTTTCTCCTGCGGGAGAAACACTTTTTTCTGTTCTGTGTCCAGAACCATCCCCAGGAACAGTAGATGCGTCGTAGGAACCAGCTGCGACTTTGGAATATTCAGAATCCAGCCGTGCTGTTGTAGCACTTCCCGAGATAGTGCTACTCTGACAAACAACTGCTCCCTGGACCTCGCCTTTATAAGGAGATTGTCCAAGTACTGGATAATTCTTTCGGCCATTACCTTGGTAAATACCCTCGGTGCCGGGGACAGACCAACGGCAACGTCTGGAATTGGTAATGACAATTCTGTACCACAATTTTGAGGTACTCCTGGTGAGGAGGGTAAATAGAGACATGCAGGTAAGCATCCTTGATGTCCAGTGATACCCTGAAATTCTCCAGGCTTGCAATAATCGCCCTGAGCGATTCCATTTTGAACTTGAACCTTCGTATATAAGTGTTCAAGGATTTCAATTTTAGAATGGGTCTCACCGAACCGTCTGGTTTCGGTACCACAACATTTTTGGAATAGTAACCCCGGCTTTGTTGAAGGAGGGGTACCTTGATTTCACCTGCTGGAAGTACAGCTTGTGAATTGCCGCCAGTACTAACTCCCTATATCCGAGGGCAGCAGGCAAGGCTGATGTGAGGTAACGGCGAGGGGGAGTCGCCTCGAACTCCAGCTTGTATCCCTGTGATACTACTTGCAGAACCCAGTGATTCACCTGTGGGCAAGCCCACTGGTCCCTGAAGTTCCCGAGACGCGCCCCCACCGCACCTGTCTGTGGAGCCCCAGCGTCATGCTGTGGACTCAGAGGAAGCGGGGGAGGATTTTTGATCCTGGGAACTGGCGGTCTGTGCAGCTTTTTCCTTCTTCCCTTGTGCAGAAAGGAAGCGCCTTTGGCCCCCTTGCTTTTCTGAAGCCGAAAGGACTGTACCCGATAATACAGTGCTTTCTTAGGGTGTGAGGAAACCTGAGGTAGAAATTTTTCTTCCCAGCTGTTGCTGTGGATACAAGGTCCCAGAGACCATCCCCAAACAATTCCTCACCCTTATAAGGCAGAATCTCCATGTGCCTTTTACAGGCAGCATCACCTGTCCACTGCCGGGTCTCTAATACCCTCCTGGCAGAATGGACCTTGCATTAATTCTGGACGCCAGCCGGCAAATATCCCTCTGTGCATCCCTCATATATAAGACTACGTCTTTAATATGCTCTATGTTAGCACCATATTCTCCCTGTCTAGGGTATTAATATTATCTGACAGGGTATCAGACCCTGCTGCAGCAGCACTATTCATGCCGAGGCAATTGCAGGTCTCAGTATAGTACCTGAGTGTGTATATACAGACTTCAGGATAGCCTCCTGCTTTTTATCAGCAGGCTCCTTCAAAGTGGCCGTATCCTAAGACGGCAGTGCCACCTTTTATGACAACCGTGTGAGCGCCTTATCCACCCTAGGGGATATCTCCCAACGTGACCTATCCTCTGGCGGGAAAGGGTACGCCAGCAGTAATTTTTTTGAAATTACCAGTTTCTTATCGGGGGAACCCACGCTTCTTCACACACTTCATTCACTCATCTGATGGGGGAACAAAACACCGGCTGCTTTTTCTCCCCAAACATAAAACCCCTTTTATGTGGTACTTGGGTTAATGTCAGAAATGTGTAACACAATTTTTATTGCCGAGATCATGCAACGGATGTTCCTAGTGGATTGTGTATATGTCTCAACCTCGTCGACACTGGAGTCAGACTCCGTGTCGACATCTGTGTCTGCCATCTGAGGTAACGGGCGTTTTTTTGAGCCCCTGATGGCCTTTGAGACGCCTGGGCAGGCGCGGGCTGAGAAGCCGGCTGTCCCACAGCTGTTACGTCATCCAGCCTTTTATGTAAGGAGTTGACACTGTCGGTTAATACCTTCCACCTATCCATCCACTCTGGTGTCGGCCCCACAGGGGGCGACATCCCATTTATCGGCATCTGCTCCGCCTCCACATAAGCCTCCTCATCCAACATGTCGACACAGCCGTACCGACACACCGCACACACACAGGGAATGCTCTGACTGAGGACAGGACCCCACACAGCCCTTTGGGGAGACAAAGAGAGAGTATGCCAGCACACACCAGAGCGCTATATAATGTAGGGATAAACACTATCACTGAGTGAATTTTCCCCAATAGCTGCTTGTATAAACAATATTGCGCCTAAATTTAGTGCCCCCCCTCTCTTTTTAACCCTTTGAGCCTGAAAACTACAGGGGAGAGCCTGGGGAGCTGTCTTCCAGCTACACTGTGAAGAGAAAATGGCGCCAGTGTGCCGAGGGAGATAGCTCCGCCCCTTTTTCGCGGACTTTTCTCCCGCTTTTTTATGGATTCTGGCAGGGGTAATTATCACATATATAGCCTCTGGGGCTATATATTGTGATTATTTTGCCAGCCAAGGTGTTTTTATTGCTGCTCAGGGCGCCCCCCCCAGCGCCCTGCACCCTCAGTGACCGGAGTGTGAAGTGTGTATGAGGAGCAATGGCGCACAGCTGCAGTGCTGTGCGCTACCTTGGTGAAGACTGAAGTCTTCTGCCGCCGATTTTCCGGACCATCTTCATGCTTCTGGCTCTGTAAGGGGGACGGCGGCGCGGCTCCAGGAACGAACACCAAGGACGGGTCCTGCGGTCGATCCCTCTGGAGCTAATGGTGTCCAGTAGCCTAAGAAGCCCAAGCTAGCTGCAAGCAGGTAGGTTCGCTTCTTCTCCCCTTAGTCCCTCGTTGCAGTGAGCCTGTTGCCAGCAGGTCTCACTGTAAAATAAAAAACCTAACATATACTTTCTTTCTAGGAGCTCAGGAGAGCCCCTATTGTGCATCCAGCTCGGCCGGGCACAGAAATCTAACTGAGGTCTGGAGGAGGGGCATAGAGGGCGGAGCCAGTGCACACCAGATAGTACCTAATCTTTCTTTTAGAGTGCCCAGTCTCCTGCGGAGCCTGTCTATTCCCCATGGTCCTTACGGAGTTCCCAGCATCCACTAGGACGTCAGAGAAACATAAAAATAAAATAATCCAAAAGTCAAATATGTGGAGGAGCTCCACGCTTTGTGCTTCTATGCATGTGAGGCACCGAAAAAACACTGAGGTATTATGGGAGTATGGAGGGGAGGAGAGTTACTGAATTTAAATATTCAGTGCCTGTCCTGCTAACACCGTCCATATCCCCAAGAGTACTCCAGTGACCCCTAGTGGATGAAAAAATCACATCTTCCACTGATTTTCTCCAGCTTTCTGCATTAGACTCAGACTTATCCAATCTCTTACTGATATGATTCACACTATCACGTAATTCTTTCACCCATTCAGGCTCATGGTGTGTCGGCATTGCCACCACATTACACATCTGTGTCCCTAAAATGGCTCCCTTAGGGGAAGAGCTCCTTGCCTCAGACATGTCACACAACTGCACAATCACACCACAGACACTCCGGGACTTATAGGGGACAGACCCACAGAAAAGTCTGTCAGAAGGACACACAGGATTTGCCAGTTTACAACCGAGTGCCAGTAATAAAATGTCTGTGTAACACACAATGCCCACAGACCTGTAGCGCTTTTATAATCACACAATCAATCAATCAATCAATATATAGATATATATATATATATATATATATATATATATATCCAGGAAAAGTACAGGCACTCACCACTTCCTTAATAATAAAGAGATTTATTGCCACTTACAAATATGTCTCACATAGAGACGTTCAACAGCATGTCAGCATATCTCGGCAAAAATAACTGACAACACCACTGCCGGTACAGTCAACGTTTCAGGGACCTCTCCCTTTTATCAAGACACAAGCAGCACTAATACAAGTAGAAATATATATACAAAACGATATCTTACCCAACACCAATCAATGAGCAGAATCCGCTCTCCCCACACGCCGGTGCATGACTCCACAGCTGTCACTCATGCCGCTGAGATCAGCGTCCGGGCGGGGGGGCGCGGCCCTCGCCTGCTGAGTCTAGGTTGCCTAGCAACATTCCCTACACCGCTCCCCAGCCAACCGCCGCAGCCTAAGGCCGCTGACCTCACTCGCGCGTCACTTCCCCCGTGGGCGTGGCTCGACCGAGCGGCATCTGACTGGCCCTGTCATCCAGGGTATTAAGCACCACAGAAGTCCAGGTATTGAACAAGGGACTTTCTTTTGTCCCCACTTGTAAGCCTGATGTATTTACCAACAAGGTTGATTTGTTTAAACTTAACCGCCGGGTCAAACTTAAAGAACATTTTGCCACCAACACAAGTACTGCTGAACCCACGCCTATACATAAGAAGTCGAACTTTAATCCTCTTTCATTAAACAAAAGCATTAAAACTTTCACTAATTGTATGGAGACGTACATTGAAGAAAGTACCCCCACACTACATACAGGTGTGCACAACCTCTCGAAGATGGAGTTTACGGCTTTGAAGCAATTAGGAGACTACAAGGATATCACCATACGGCAGGCGGACAAAGGTGGAGGCATTGTGGTGCAGGACCTCACCGCCTACAAAATTGAAGCATACAGGCAATTGGACAATACAGCGACTTACGAACGACTGATTAAAGATCCGACTATACAATATCAAATTGAATTGAATGAGATCTTACAGAAGGCAGTAGATGACGGTATTATCTCAGTCAACACGAGAGAGGCATTGAGTGAACAATGGGCCATCCTTCCGGTGTTTTACACCATCCCTAAACTTCACAAAGATGCAGTCAACCCTCCGGGATGCCCTATCATAGCGGCCAGGGATTCCCTTTATTACAATCTTTCAAAATTTCTTGATTTCTACTTACAGCCGCTGATTCAGAATTTACCATTATGCCTTAAGGACACTACTACCTTCATTCAAACGTTACAGTTCATTTCTCCTTTACCGACTCGCCATTTATTGTGTACAGTGGATGTGATCAACTTGTACACGAGTATTCCGCATGAGAGGGGCCTACAGGCAATGGAAACATTTCTTAGGAATCAACCAGATTATTGTGGTCCTGATATTGGCTTTTTCATCACTCTTTTAGGTCTCACATTAGGGAGAAATTATTTCCTGTTTGACAACAAGATCTACCGCCAACGGACTGGGTGCGCCATGGGATCATGTGTGGCACCCAGTTTCACTAACATATTTATGAGCGAAGTAGAGAAATACCTGTTCTTTGGAGATGAAGGTTATGCAGATAACATCCTTCTGTTCAGTCGCTACATAGACGATATCTTCATAGTTCGGATGGGGACGGAAGCAGAATTTGAAGATATGATGACATCCATTAATGCAAAGGACTCTGCTATTAAATTCACCTTTGAATATAGTTTTGAAAAGATCCACTACCTTGATGTAGCTGTTTCTATAGGGTCTGATTTCAGTATCAATACGAGCATGTATTACAAGCCCACTGACCGAAAAACGGTCTTAAGAGCAAACAGCTTTCACCTGGAACCGACTAAGTGGAGCCTTCCGTTTTCCCAATTTCTGCGGATAAGGCGAATTTGCAGCGACGAGGAGGATGCTCGCATACAGATCTCGAACATGGTAGAAAAATTCAAAGCCAGGGGTTATACCTCAGACTCCCTTCAAAAAGCCATGAAAAAATCTTTAGCAATTTCACGGAATGAGGCGTTAAAGACTAAAACATGCAAGGATGAACAGTCCCGGATGGTGTGGACACAAGACTACACAACCGCCAGTAAACATCTCTTCAGCAGGGCCAGAGGGATTTGGCCGGTGATCTCCAGAGATAAAGAATTAGCCTCATTGAAAAATACCTCATTGATGGCCTCATATAGGCGAGGACGTAACGTGAAGGACTTTGTAGTACATAACGATATTTTGAATTTAGGTCCTGAAAAGCCATCGCGTTTCCTCACACGCCAACCTGGGAACTACAGGTGTACGGGATGTACTACTTGTAGTTGCCTAGAAACAGGGGACACGTTCCTACATCCCAGATCAGGGAAATCCTTTAAGATTAAATATGCCCTGACTTGTACCAGCAAATTTATCGTCTATTACATCAAGTGCCCATGTGGTTTGTTGTATGTTGGAAAAAGTGTAAGGCAGTTCAAGGAAAGAATTGCCTTACACAGATCCAGCATTCGGGCGGCAGTAGAAGGGAAAGGTAGCGATCAGCCAGTGGCAAGACATTTCAAGAATTGCCACCATTCCCTGGCGACCATCCGCTACAAAATTATTGACCACATCCCTGATAGAGTGAGGGGGGGGCAACAGGGGTAAAATCTTGTTACAGAAAGAGGCTTGGTGGATACACAAATTGCAGACGGTGCATCCCCATGGTCTTAATGAAGCGTTAAGCTTCAGTTGCTTTTTGTAAAAAAAATTTTTACAGAGAGGCTGGGTCGGTTAGTTTTTAGATTCTTCTAGCCAGTTATTAGAGATATGTAGTGCCGTTTCACCCACAATAGTACACTACTAGAGAGACTTGCGAGTCCAGTTGTCACTTGGGGCTGCACCAGTATTGGCAGCTTCATATAAGCATTTTAGAATTATGTTGGTTCCATGTACTTAGTACATTCTCCATTGCGTCTGGTCGTTCCCCACTGTCAGTGAAGGAGGACGAGCAGAATACCTTAAAGCCCACATAGTCATGTTTGTTTTTATGTTATGTTTTGTTTTCACGATGTGCTTATTATGTGCACATTTGGTGTGATCTGGGATCTGTGCTTTTTCCTGTTTAGAGCGTGCGAGTGAGGTCAGCGGCCTTAGGCTGTGGCGGTTGGCTGGGGAGTGGTGTAGGGAATGTTGCTAGGCAACCTAGACTCAGCAGGCGAGGGCCGCGCCCCCCCCTCGCCCGGACGCTGATCTCAGCGGCATGAGTGACAGCTGTGGAGTCATGCACCGGCGTGTGGGGAGAGCGGATTCTGCTCATTGATTGGTGTTGGGTAAGATATCGTTTTGTATATATATTTCTTCTTGTATTAGTGCTGGCTGTGTCTTGATAAAAGGGAGAGGTCCCTGAAACGTTGACTGTACCGGCAGTGGTGTTGTCAGTTATTTTCGCCGAGTGCCTCCATTGTGTGGGATCCATATGCTCGTCTGAGAGGTTGTGCACCGACCCATTGTGTTCTTCAAAGCGTGAGTGTCAGACACATTGTGCATTTATATATATATATATATATATATATATATATACACACATAAAACGAGTTTTATGGTAAGAACTTACCTTTGTTAAAACTCTTTCTGCGAGGTATACTGGGCTCCACAAGTCTGGACAATGGGGTGTAGAGTAGGATCTTGATCCGAGGCACCAAAAGACGCAAAGCTTTGACTGTTCCCAGAATGCACAGCGCCGCCTCCTATATCACCCCGCCTCCCAGCACAGGAGCTCAGTTTCAGTTAACCAGCCCAATGCAGTAGCAGGAAAAGAGACGACAACGGTTAGTAGCCACATACACCACACTCTCACGACAAGAGAAGTGTCAGCGGCTAATGCCATATCAACCCAAAGAAGTAAGTGTGTCAGGGTGGTCACTTTGTGGAGCCCAGTGTACCTCGCAGAAAGAGTTTTAACAAAGGTAAGTTCTTACCATAAAACTCGTTTTCTGCTGCGGGGTACACTGGGCTCCACAAGTCTGGACAATGGGGATGTCCTAAAGCAGTTCCTTATGGGAGGGGACACACTGTAGTGGGCACAAGAACCCAGCGTCCAAAGGAAGCATCCTGGGAAGCGACAGTATCGAAGGCATAGAACCTTATGAACGTGTTCCCGGAGGACCACGTAGCCGCCTTGCACAATAGATCAAGGGTTGCACCACGGTGGGCCGCCCAAGAAGTTCCAACAGACCGAGTAGAATGAGCCGTAATGTGAACAGGAGCTGACAGACCAGCCTTCACATAAGCATGTGCAATCACCATTCTAATCCATCTGGCCAGGGTCTGCTTGTGAGCAGGCCAGCCACGTTTGTGAAATCCAAACAAAACAAAGAGAATCAGATTTTCGAATAAAAGCAGTACTCTTTACATAGATACGGAGAGCCCGTACCACATCCAAAGACCGCTCTTTGGGAGACAAATCAGGAGAGACAAAGGCTGGAACCACAATCTCCTTATTAAGGTTGGACGAAGAAACCACCTTAGGTAAATATCCGGGACGACTCCTAAGAACTGCCCGGTCACGGTGAAAAATCAGATATGGGGAACTACAAGACAAGGCACCCAGATCCGACACTCTTCTAGCAGAGGCAATAGCCAGCAAGAACACCACCTTAAGGGAAAGCCACTTAAGGTCAGCTAAACCAAGAGGTTCAAATGGAGGCTCCTGCAATGCCTCCAAAACCACCGACAAGTCCCAAGGAGCCACAGGCGGGACATAGGGAGGTTGGATACGCAACACACCCTGAGTGAAAGTATGAACATCAGGTAAAGTCGCAATATTTCTCTGAAACCACACCGACAAGGCAGAAATATGAACCATGAGGGAGGCCAGACGCAGGCCTAAATCTAGGCCCTGCTGCAGAAAAGCCAAAAGTTTGGCTGTACTAAACTTGGAAGCATCATAATTGTTAGATGCGCACCAAACAAAGTATTAATGCCAGATCCTATGGTAAATCCGAGCAGAAGCCGGTTTCCGGGCCCGCAACATAGTTTTTAATGACCTCTTCAGAAAAACCCTCAGCCCTCAAGACGGAAGCTTCCAGAGCCACGCCGTCAAAGATAGCCGGGCTAGGTCCTGGTAGACACAAGGGCCCTGAACAAGGAGGTCTGGGCGTTGTGGAAGTAGAAGTGGATGTTCTGACGATAGGCCTTGCAGGTCTGAGAACCAGTGCCGTCTGGGCCTTGCCGGAGCTATGAGAAGCAGAGTTCCTCTTTCTTGCCTGAACTTCCGAATTACCCTGGGCAGGAGTGACACCGGAGGGAACACGTACGGCAGCCGAAACCTCCACGGCACCACCAGCGCATCCACGAATGCTGCTTGAGGATCCCTTGTCCTTGCTCCGAAGACCGGAACCTTGTGATTGTGTTGAGACGCCATCAGATCCACATCTGGAAGACCCCACCTTTCCACGAGGAGTTGAAACACTTCTGGATGGAGGCCCCACTCGCCGGCATGCACGTCCTGACGACTGAGAAAGTCCGCTTCCCAATTCAGGACTCCCGGAATGAATATTGCCGATATTGCCGGTAGATGGCGTTCTGCCCACTGTAGAATCCGTGAGGCTTCCTTCATTGCCAAACGGCTTCGAGTGCCACCTTGATGATTTATGTAAGCCACTGTGGTGGCGTTGTCCGACTGTACTTGAATAGGACGGTTCTGAATTAAATGCTGGGCCAGGTTCAACGCATTGAAGACCGCCCGCAACTCCAGAATGTTGATCGAGAGGAGAGATCTCTTCTTGGTCCACCGACCCCGTAAGGAGTGCTGCTCCAGCACCGCGCCCCAACCTCTTAGACTGGCATCTGTTGTCAACAGGACCCAGTTGGATATCCAGAAGGGACGGCCCCTGCACAATTGTTGGTCCTGGAGCCACCAGAGCAGCGACAGATGGACCTCCGGAGTCAATGAGATCATATGAGACCTGATCCGGTGAGGCAGGCCGACCCACTTGGCTAGAATCAGCTTCTGGAGGGGGCGAGAATGGAATTGAGCATACTCCACCATGTCGAATGCTGACACCATGAGGCCCAGCACCTGCATCGTCGAATGTATCGACACTTGCGGACGAGAAAGGAAGCAACGAATCCTGTCCTGAAGCTTCAGGACTTTCTCCTGAGACAAGAACCTCTGGTTGTGAGTGTCCAACAGCGCTCCCAGGTGCACCATGCTCTGAGCAGGGACCAGGGAGGATTTCTTCCAGTTGACGAGCCACACGTGGGCTTGTAGAAACCGGACCGTCATATCCAGCTGACACAGGAGAAGATCTGGGGAATTTGCCAGGATTAACAAGTCGTCCAGATACGGCAGTATCCTGACCCCTTGACGGCGGAGTACCACCGTCATCACCGCCATAACTTTGGTGAAGACTCGCAGAGCTGTTAAACCAAAAGGTAATGCCCGAAACTGGTAATGTAGGTTGCCAATAGCGAACCTCAGGTATTGCTGATGTGACACTGCTATAGGAATATGCAGGTAAGCATCCTGTATGTCTAGAGAGACCATGTAGTCCACAGGTTCCAAGGCCAGAACTATAGAGATAACTATAACATACGGAACTTGGAAACCTTCACAAACCTGTTCAGTGCCTTGAGGTTGAGAATGGGCCAGGAGGACCCATTCGGTTTCGGGACTAGAAACAGCGGAGAATAGTACCCCCGACCCCTCTGAGCAAGAGGCACCTGTACTATGACTCCTGTATCCAGGAGGGTCTGTACCACCGAATGCAGAGTGTTTGCCTTTGTCTGGTCCGACGGGACGTCTGTCTGGCAAAATCGATGAGGGGGTCGGTTATTGAAGGCTATGGCGTAACCTCGAGTGACGACTTCCCGTACCCAGGCATCTGAAGTGGTCTTCAACCATTCCTGGGTATACCCTAGAAGCCTGCCCCCCACCCTTGGATCCCCCAGGGGGAGGCCCGCCCCGTCATGCGGCAGGCTTATCGGTCTTGGCAGCTGGCTGACGGGCAGCCCAGGCTCTTTTGGGCTTCGGCTTACCAGGTTTGGAAGTGCGGGCCTGCTTATGGTACGCCTGACCTTTTGCTTTACCTGAAGGACGAAAGGGGCGAAAGGACGTGCCTTTGGCCTTCGACACAGAAGGAGCTGTATTAGGCAGACAGGCAGTTTTGGCAGCAGCCAAGTCAGCCACTATCTTATTTAAGTCCTCCCCAAACAGAATATCTCCCTTGAAAGGGAGTACCTCCAGGGTTTTTCTAGAGTCCAGATCCACAGACCAGGATCTCAGCCACAATATTCTGCGAGCCAGGACTGACGTAGTAGAGGCCTTGGCTGCTAGGATACCGGCATCAGAAGCCGCCTCTTTAATATATCGAGAAGCTGTGACAATATATGACAAGCATTGTCTAGCATGGTCAGAGGAGATTTCAGCTTCTAACTCCAAGGCCCATGCTTCAATAGCCTCTGCAGCCCATGTAGCTGCAATAGTGGGCCTTTGTGCAGCACCCGTGAGGGTGTAAATCGCTTTCAGACAACCCTCCACACGCTTATCCGTAGGCTCTTTTAGAGACGTGACGGCAGTGACAGGTAAAGCTGAGGAAACCACCATCCTAGCCACATGTGAGTCTACTGGAGGAGGCGTTTCCCAATTCTTAGACAGCTCTGGCGCGAGGGGATAGCGAGCCAGCATCTTCTTTAGAGGCACAAACTTTGTACCCGGGCTTTCCCAGGGTTCCTGACGTATATCCACTAGGTGGTCAGAGTGAGGTAAAACCTGTTTAACCACCTTCTGACGCTTGAACCTATCTGGTTTCTTAGGAGGAACGGATGGCTCGGGATCATCCGTAATCTGCAGAATTAACTTAATAGCCTCCAAAAGATCAGGAACATCCACATGTGAACTACCCTCCCCATCAGCCGTATCTGAGTCAGAACCTGTGGGGTCAGTGTATGTGCTGTCTTCATCAGACGAGGTGTCAGTGACAGCAGTGGATTGTGAGGAGACAAGCGCTCGCTTAGAGGACCTCTTGGACTTAGGCGAGCGTTGGTCAGACTTTTTAGTAGTCAAGGACTGGTTCAACTTCTTTAATTGAGCAGATAAATCGTCCGCCCACGGCGGGTTAGCTGCAGGGACCACATACGGTTGTACCGGCATTGGGGGTCCCATAGGGGGTGTTAGTTTGTGAACTAGCGTATGCAGAAGCGTGGAAAAAGGGGCCCACGGAGGGTCAGTATGTGCCTCCATTGCCACAGTCCCACTGGGGGGCAAAGAGCCCCCAGAACCAGAGCCCACAGCTGCTATATTCTCCTCATATGGGTCTGTGGCTGCAGCAACCCCAGCAGTGTGCTCAGCCCCAGAACCGTTACCCTCAGAAGCAGACATGATATAACTTGCAGTATGAGGTAACACAGTATAATTATTAGCAGCACTATATCTCTAAATCCAAACCCCTGCGCAGTGTAGTCAGCACCAGCAGAGATAAAGGAGAGATATGGGGACTAAATCACAGAGAAAAATACGTAATACAGTATATCTTTGTGAAAATCCTATATTAACACCTGACGCACCAAGCCCCCTCAGGTTATAGAATATAGGGATAGCAAGTTGAGTGAAAGACACGAAATGGACACCACTCAGCTATCAAATGCACACACAAGTCACAGTCTGTGCAATGCAGAGGTTACTACTGACAATAATACTGCACTGGACTAGCTTATATTGCTAAATAGTCAAGAGATATAACACTACACAGGGGGAACTGGATGTATATCACAGGGTAATTGTACTATAAATCCCTGACTAAATGCACTCTTTCTTAACTATCACTGACTAAAAAGGCAGGTAGAATACTTAAGTGTCATGTAAAGGCACAGCGCTGACAACCAGGCGGCTTTACATAGGAGAATTTGCCCAAGCAGTCCCAGGAACAGTGAGCTGAGGATTAATTGCGCCGCAGACACTGACAGGGAGTGAGGAAAAGACAGAGATGCAGCTCCAGGGCGGGAACACTTGCTAGAAATGGCGCCCTGGGGCTGGGGGAGGGGCTTCAGGTCTAAGCCTTATCACCCTTGCTGGCAAAACCACCGGGTACTGTGGGCGATATTAAAATTGGTTTTGAGAGAAAACCTGACCTGTGCCCATGCCCTGGTGATCTAGTGGGATCGCCTGTACTGCCACAGTGTCCACCACCAGCGCGCGCAGCCCGCCTCCCACTGACGGCGCCGGATCGCGATAAAGACCGGGTCCCGCGAGCGGGACCCACTTACCACCTCCCAAAGCGCGGCCATGCGATCCCGGAGAGCCCCAGCCGTGTGTGCCTAACGTGAAGTAAACCGGAGCCTCCGCTGTAGGTACCCGGCAACCAAGGCTCGGGAGTGTACAGCGCCGCTGGGGAGAGCTGGAGCTGCAGCAGAGAATGTCACAAGACATTTACCACCGCTGCTGCCCTGAAGTCTTCACTTTTTCTTCAGAAAAAAGCTTTTCTTAGGGCTGCATGGAGCAGCCCCTCTGTTAAGTGCCTGCTTACTGCAGCACCAACTTACAAAACTGAGCTCCTGTGCTGGGAGGCGGGGTGATATAGGAGGCAGCGCTGTGCATTCTGTTAACAGTCAAAGCTTTGAGTCTGTTGGTGCCTCAGATAAAGATCCTACTCTACACCCCATTGTCCAGACTTGTGGAGCCCAGTGTACCCCACAGCAGAAATATATATATATTAGAGATGAGCGCCGGAAATTTTTCGGGTTTTGTGTTTTGGTTTTGGGTTCGGTTCCGCGGCCGTGTTTTGGGTTCGACCGCGTTTTGGCAAAACCTCACCGAATTTTTTTTGTCGGATTCGGGTGTGTTTTGGATTCGGGTGTTTTTTTCAAAAAACACTAAAAAACAGCTTAAATCATAGAATTTGGGGGTCATTTTGATCCCAAAGTATTATTAACCTCAAAAACCATAATTTACACTCATTTTCAGTCTATTCTGAATACCTCACACCTCACAATATTATTTTTAGTCCTAAAATTTGCACCTAGGTCGCTGGATGACTAAGCTAAGCGACCCTAGTGGCCGACACAAACACCGGGCCCATCTAGGAGTGTCACTGCAGTGTCACGCAGGATGTCCCTTCCAAAAAACCCTCCCCAAACAGCACATGACGCAAAGAAAAAAAGAGGCGCAATGAGGTAGCTGTGTGAGTAAGATAAGCGACCCTAGTGGCCGACACAAACACCGGGCCCATCTAGGAGTGTCACTGCAGTGTCACGCAGGATGTCCCTTCCAAAAAACCCTCCCCAAACAGCACATGACGCAAAGAAAAAAAGAGGCGCAATGAGGTAGCTGTGTGAGTAAGATAAGCGACCCTAGTGGCCGACACAAACACCGGGCCCATCTAGGAGTGTCACTGCAGTGTCACGCAGGATGTCCCTTCCAAAAAACCCTCCCCAAACAGCACATGACGCAAAGAAAAAAAGAGGCGCAATGAGGTAGCTGTGTGAGTAAGATAAGCGACCCTAGTGGCCGACACAAACACCGGGCCCATCTAGGAGTGGCACTGCCGTGTCACGCAGGATGTCCCTTCCAAAAAACCCTCCCCAAACAGCACATGACGCAAAGAAAAAAAGAGGCGCAATGAGGTAGCTGTGTGAGTAAGATAAGCGACCCTAGTGGCCGACACAAACACCGGGCCCATCTAGGAGTGGCACTGCAGTGTCACGCAGGATGTCCCTTCCAAAAAACCCTCCCCAAACAGCACATGACGCAAAGAAAAAAAGAGGCGCAATGAGGTAGCTGTGTGAGTAAGATAAGCGACCCTAGTGGCCGACACAAACACCGGGCCCATCTAGGAGTGGCACTGCAGTGTCACGCAGGATGTCCCTTCCAAAAAACCCTCCCCAAACAGCACATGACGCAAAGAAAAAAAGAGGCGCAATGAGGTAGCTGTGTGAGTAAGATAAGCGACCCTAGTGGCCGACACAAACACCGGGCCCATCTAGGAGTGTCACTGCAGTGTCACGCAGGATGTCCCTTCCAAAAAACCCTCCCCAAACAGCACATGACGCAAAGAAAAAAAGAGGCGCAATGAGGTAGCTGTGTGAGTAAGATAAGCGACCCTAGTGGCCGACACAAACACCGGGCCCATCTAGGAGTGGCACTGCAGTGTCACGCAGGATGTCCCTTCCAAAAAACCCTCCCCAAACAGCACATGACGCAAAGAAAAAAAGAGGCGCAATGAGGTAGCTGTGTGAGTAAGATAAGCGACCCTAGTGGCCGACACAAACACCGGGCCCATCTAGGAGTGGCACTGCAGTGTCACGCAGGATGTCCCTTCCAAAAAACCCTCCCCAAACAGCACATGACGCAAAGAAAAAAAGAGGCGCAATGAGGTAGCCGTGTGAGTAAGATAAGCGACCCTAGTGGCCGACACAAACACCGGGCCCATCTAGGAGTGGCACTGCAGTGTCACGCAGGATGTCCCTTCCAAAAAACCCTCCCCAAACAGCACATGACGCAAAGAAAAAAAGAGGCGCAATGAGGTAGCCGTGTGAGTAAGATAAGCGACCCTAGTGGCCGACACAAACACCGGGCCCATCTAGGAGTGTCACTGCAGTGTCACGCAGGATGTCCCTTCCAAAAAACCCTCCCCAAACAGCACATGACGCAAAGAAAAAAAGAGGCGCAATGAGGTAGCTGTGTGAGTAAGATAAGCGACCCTAGTGGCCGACACAAACACCGGGCCCATCTAGGAGTGTCACTGCAGTGTCACGCAGGATGTCCCTTCCAAAAAACCCTCCCCAAACAGCAGATGACGCAAAGAAAAAAAGAGGCGCAATGAGGTAGCTGTGTGAGTAAGATAAGCGACCCTAGTGGCCGACACAAACACCGGGCCCATCTAGGAGTGGCACTGCAGTGTCACGCAGGATGTCCCTTCCAAAAAACCCTCCCCAAACAGCACATGACGCAAAGAAAAAAAGAGGCGCAATGAGGTAGCTGTGTGAGTAAGATAAGCGACCCTAGTGGCCGACACAAACACCGGGCCCATCTAGGAGTGGCACTGCAGTGTCACGCAGGATGTCCCTTCCAAAAAACCCTCCCCAAACAGCACATGACGCAAAGAAAAATTAAAGAAAAAAGAGGTGCAAGATGGAATTGTCCTTGGGCCCTCCCACCCACCCTTATGTTGTATAAACAGGACATGCACACTTTAACCAACCCATCATTTCAGTGACAGGGTCTGCCACACGACTGTGACTGAAATGACGGGTTGGTTTGGACCCCCACCAAAAAAGAAGCAATTAATCTCTCCTTGCACAAACTGGCTCTACAGAGGCAAGATGTCCACCTCATCATCATCCTCCGATATATCACCGTGTACATCCCCCTCCTCACAGATTATCAATTCGTCCCCACTGGAATCCACCATCTCAGCTCCCTGTGTACTTTGTGGAGGCAATTGCTGCTGGTCAATGTCTCCACGGAGGAATTGATTATAATTCATTTTAATGAACATCATCTTCTCCACATTTTCTGGATGTAACCTCGTACGCCGATTGCTGACAAGGTGAGCGGCGGCACTAAACACTCTTTCGGAGTACACACTTGTGGGAGGGCAACTTAGGTAGAATAAAGCCAGTTTGTGCAAGGGCCTCCAAATTGCCTCTTTTTCCTGCCAGTATAAGTACGGACTGTGTGACGTGCCTACTTGGATGCGGTCACTCATATAATCCTCCACCATTCTTTCAATGTTGAGAGAATCATATGCAGTGACAGTAGACGACATGTCCGTAATCGTTGTCAGGTCCTTCAGTCCGGACCAGATGTCAGCATCAGCAGTCGCTCCAGACTGCCCTGCATCACCGCCAGCGGGTGGGCTCGGAATTCTGAGCCTTTTCCTCGCACCCCCAGTTGCGGGAGAATGTGAAGGAGGAGATGTTGACAGGTCGCGTTCCGCTTGACTTGACAATTTTCTCACCAGCAGGTCTTTCAACCCCAGCAGACTTGTGTCTGCCGGAAAGAGAGATCCAAGGTAGGCTTTAAATCTAGGATCGAGCACGGTGGCCAAAATGTAGTGCTCTGATTTCAACAGATTGACCACCCGTGAATCCTTGTTAAGCGAATTAAGGGCTCCATCCACAAGTCCCACATGCCTAGCAGAATCGCTCCGTGTTAGCTCCTCCTTCAATGTCTCCAGCTTCTTCTGCAAAAGCCTGATGAGGGGAATGACCTGACTCAGGCTGGCAGTGTCTGAACTGACTTCACGTGTGGCAAGTTTAAAGGGCATCAGAACCTTGCACAACGTTGAAATCATTCTCCACTGCGCTTGAGACAGGTGCATTCCACCTCCTATATCGTGCTCAATTGTATAGGCTTGAATGGCCTTTTGCTGCTCCTCCAACCTCTGAAGCATATAGAGGGTTGAATTCCACCTCGTTACCACTTCTTGCTTCAGATGATGGCAGGGCAGGTTCAGTAGTTTTTGGTGGTGCTCCAGTCTTCTGTACGTGGTGCCTGTACGCCGAAAGTGTCCCGCAATTCTTCTGGCCACCGACAGCATCTCTTGCACGCCCCTGTCGTTTTTTAAATAATTCTGCACCACCAAATTCAAGGTATGTGCAAAACATGGGACGTGCTGGAATTTGCCCATATTTAATGCACACACAATATTGCTGGCATTGTCCGATGCCACAAATCCACAGGAGAGTCCAATTGGGGTAAGCCATTCCGCGATGATCTTCCTCAGTTGCCGTAAGAGGTTTTCAGCTGTGTGCGTATTCTGGAAACCGGTGATACAAAGCGTAGCCTGCCTAGGAAAGAGTTGGCGTTTGCGAGATGCTGCTACTGGTGCCGCCGCTGCTGCTCTTGCGGCGGGAGTCCATACATCTACCCAGTGGGCTGTCACAGTCATATAGTCCTGACCCTGCCCTGCTCCACTTGTCCACATGTCCGTGGTTAAGTGGACATTGGGTACAGCTGCATTTTTTAGGACACTGGTGACTCTTTTTCTGAGGTCTGTGTACATTTTCGGTATCGCCTGCCTAGAGAAATGGAACCTAGATGGTATTTGGTACCGGGGACACAGTACCTCCAACAAGTCTCTAGTTGGCTCTGCAGTAATGATGGATACCGGAACCATGTTTCTCACCACCCAGGATGCCAAGGCCTCAGTTATCCGCTTTGCAGTAGGATGACTGCTGTGATATTTCATCTTCCTCGCAAAGGACTGTTGGACAGTCAATTGCTTGGTGGAAGTAGTAAAAGTGGTCTTACGACTTCCCCTCTGGGATGACCATTGACTCCCAGCAGCAACAACAGCAGCGCCAGCAGCAGTAGGCGTTACACGCAAGGATGCATCGGAGGAATCCCAGGCAGGAGAGGAATTGTCAGAATTGCCAGTGACATGGCCTGCAGGACTATTGGCATTCCTGGGGAAGGAGGAAATTGACACTGAGGGAGTTGGTGGGGTGGTTTGCGTGAGCTTGGTTACAAGAGGAAGGGATTTACTGGTCAGTGGACTGCTTCCGCTGTCACCCAAAGTTTTTGAACTTGTCACTGACTTATTATGAATGCGCTGCAGGTGACGTATAAGGGAGGATGTTCCGAGGTGGTTAACGTCCTTACCCCTACTTATTACAGCTTGACAAGGGCAACACACGGCTTGACACCTGTTGTCCGCATTTCTGTTGAAATACTTCCACACCGAAGAGCTGATTTTTTTGGTATTTTCACCAGGCATGTCAGTGGCCATATTCCTCCCACGGACAACAGGTGTCTCCCCGGGTGCCTGACTTAAACAAACCACCTCACCATCAGAATCCTCCTGGTCAATTTCCTCCCCAGCGCCAGCAACACCCATATCCTCCTCATCCTGGTGTACTTCAACACTGACATCTTCAATCTGACTATCAGGAACTGGACTGCGGGTGCTCCTTCCAGCACTTGCAGGGGGCGTGCAAATGGTGGAAGGCGCATGCTCTTCACGTCCAGTGTTGGGAAGGTCAGGCATCGCAACCGACACAATTGGACTCTCCTTGTGGATTTGGGATTTCGAAGAACGCACAGTTCTTTGCGGTGCTTTTGCCAGCTTGAGTCTTTTCAGTTTTCTAGCGAGAGGCTGAGTGCTTCCATCCTCATGTGAAGCTGAACCACTAGCCATGAACATAGGCCAGGGCCTCAGCCGTTCCTTGCCACTCCGTGTGGTAAATGGCATATTGGCAAGTTTACGCTTCTCCTCCGACAATTTTATTTTAGGTTTAGGAGTCCTTTTTTTACTGATATTTGGTGTTTTGGATTTGACATGCTCTGTACTATGACATTGGGCATCGGCCTTGGCAGACAACGTTGCTGGCATTTCATTGTCTCGGCCATGACTAGTGGCAGCAGCTTCAGCACGAGGTGGAAGTGGATCTTGATCTTTCCCTAATTTTGGAACCTCAACATTTTTGTTCTCCATATTTTAATAGGCACAACTAAAAGGCACCTCAGGTAAACAATGGAGATGGATGGATACTAGTATACTTATGGATGGACTGCCGAGTGCCGACACAGAGGTAGCTACAGCCGTGGACTAACGTACTGTGTCTGCTGCTAATATAGACTGGATGATTGATAATGAGATGAAATCAATATATATATGTATGTATATATAATATCACTAGTACTGCAGCCGGACAGGTAGATAATATATTTATTAGGTAATGATGACTGATGACGGACCTGCTGGACACTGTCAGCTCAGCAGCACCGCAGACTGCTACAGTAAGCTACTATACTCTATAGTAGTATGTACAAAGAAGAAAGAAAAAAAAAAACCACGGGTAGGTGGTATACAATTATGGATGGACTGCCGAGTGCCGACACAGAGGTAGCTACAGCCGTGGACTAACGTACTGTGTCTGCTGCTAATATAGACTGGATGATTGATAATGAGATGAAATCAATATATATATATGTATGTATATATAATATCACTAGTACTGCATCCGGACAGGTAGATAATATATTTATTAGGTAATGATGACTGATGACGGACCTGCTGGACACTGTCAGCTCAGCAGCACCGCAGACTGCTACAGTAAGCTACTATACTCTATAGTAGTATGTACAAAGAAGAAAGAAAAAAAAAAAACCACGGGTAGGTGGTATACAATTATGGATGGACTGCTGAGTGCCGACACAGAGGTAGCTACAGCCGTGGACTGACGTACTGTTGCTGCTAATATAGACTGGATGATTGATAATGAGATGAAATCAATATATATATGTATGTATATATAATATCACTAGTACTGCAGCCGGACAGGTAGATAATATATTTATTAGGTAATGATGACTGATGACGGACCTGCTGGACACTGTCAGCTCAGCAGCACCGCAGACTGCTACAGTAAGCTACTATACTCTATAGTAGTATGTACAAAGAAGAAAGAAAAAAAAAACCACGGGTAGGTGGTATACAATTATGGATGGACTGCCGAGTGCCGACACAGAGGTAGCTACAGCCGTGGACTAACGTACTGTGTCTGCTGCTAATATAGAGTCTAGACTGGATGATAAATTATTGATAATGAGATGAAATCAATATAATATCACTAGTACTGCAGCCGGACAGGTACTATATATATTTATTATGTAATGACTGATGACGGACCTGCTGGACACTGTCAGGTCAGCACAGCACCGCAGACTGCTACAGTAAGCTACTATAGTAGTATGTATAAAGAAGAATGAAAAAAAAAAAACCACGGGTAGGTGGTATACAATATTATATATATATATATTATATACAATTATATATATATATATATATATATATATATATATATATATATATTAAACTGGTGGTGATTGATTATTAAACTGGTGGTCACTTCAGGACAGGTCACGTTGCAACTTGCAACTAGTACTCCGAGGCCTAAGCAGACAATCACAAAATATATTATTATACTGGTGGTCAGTGTGGTCACAACAATGGCAGTGTGGCACTGACTCTGGCAGCAAAAGTGTGCACTGTACGTTATATGTACTCCTGAGTCCTGCTCTCAGACTCTAACTGCTCCCCACTGTCAGTGTCTCCCCCACAAGTCACACTATCTAATCTATAAATATCACTTCAGCAAGTAGTATAGTAGTATACAGTAGTACTCCTCCTAATAATGCTCCCCGAAAATACTGTGTCTCTCTCTTCTCTAAACGGAGAGGACGCCAGCCACGTCCTCTCCCTATGACTCTCAATGCACGTGTGAAAATGGCGGCGACACGCGGCTCCTTATGTAGAATCCGAGTCTCGCGATAGAATCCGAGCCTCGCGAGAATCCGACAGCGTGATGATGACGTTCGGGTGCGCTCGGGTTAGCCGAGCAAGGCGGGAAGATCCGAGCCTGCTCGGACCCGTGTAAAAAACCTGAAGTTCGGGCGGGTTCGGATTCAGAGGAACCGAACCCGCTCATCTCTAATATATCTCCTATATAATAGCCCTATTCTGTGACCTTGTGATTCATTTGCTAACGCTGGGCGGAGTCACAACACTGGGCGGAGTTAGTCAAATGAGTCACAGAGATCTGGCCAAATCTACAGGAGACTAGGAGCAGAAGCAGATAGCATGGGCATTGGGCATGTCACAGGCAGGGGTGCAGACCTCCCAGCTTTCTGCAGGAGCTTTATCCAGGCAGAAGGAGGGAAACACACTCGGCGAAAAGGGGGCGTGGCTTCACGGGAGGGTCCCCGTTTTCGTCAGTGAGGGGGCATGCCCAGCGCTCTGTGAGCTGCTGGCATGCTCCCAGGGGCTGATTATGAGTCCGGGGGGGCCAGGGCACTTGAGACAGGGGAACCCTATCTCATTGCTGTGCCTGCTGTGGGATGGGGGCGTGGCCTAATCGCGGCCCGCGAGGCCACGCCCCCTTATGCAAATTCCTATTTTTATTTTTATTTTTTTAATGGGATTTTGGCCCCTCAGCTAGGGCTAAATCCAGAGGAGGTGGTTGCTCCCCCCTACACACCCGCACAGGGAGAAGAAAGCAGGGAGACTGCTGCCTCCATGTAACACCACAGACCTGCCAATATGCAGCAGCGTCTGCTGACTGTAGCACAATGCTGCCGCTGTTGCTGGCAGGACGGGGGGGGGGATCTTCTGAGCTGGGACAGAGCTACTCCAGCCGGGGGGCCCCCTAAAACTGTGGGGCCAACGGTACGTATCCCCTGCCCCCCCCCCCCATTAATCCGTACCCCCTGATGCCCCCTCTCCCTCTGTCTCCACTATTCACCGCTGCTCTGCTAAGCAGAACAGCGAGTACAGGAGCTTTCCAACTTCCCCCCCCACCGCCGGACACTGCGACCCGCGGGTGGGACAGCGGGACAGACCCCAAAAAATGGGACTGTCCCGCGAAAATCGGGACATTTGGGAGGTATGGGGGTGTGTGAGGGGTATGTCATACAGACAGACGGGCACCGGCTCACTGTGTGCTTGACCCCCCACATCGGCATACTCAGCAGGGTCTCTCTGGTGCGGCGGAGCGTCACTTTCCGGCATACTCCACGCTTCTTAGCTGCAGTTTAGTGGGGCACCTGCCGCTGTGCAGGTTCCATACTGCCTCTGTTATCTCCAGCCCCGGCAACCCCACCGCTAGCTGCAGCGCTGCCACCCGCAGTGGAGTGCGCCCAGCTCATTCACACACTTTAGCTGGCGGGTAGCGCTGCAGAAATCCGAGCTGCTTGCAGGCTCTGACCCACTCCTCCCTCCAGCCGCAGCGTCTCCTGGGAGCTAACCAGTCACTCCCAGTCTCCCCTTACCACAGTGTATGGAAGCCGTGAGGTCCGCGCCACGTGCATGCTATGACCCCCTCCTCCCTCCAGCCGCAGCATCTCCTGGGGGCTAACCAGTCATTTCCAGTCTCACCTTACCACAGTGCCCGGCAGCTGCGCGAGGTCTGCGGTGTGTGACTGAGGAGGGGGGGAGGGATGCGGACGGGCAGAGAAAGCAGGACTCCAGCCTGAGAGAGTCAGCCATGCCAAGTCTCCAGCAGCAGCAGATCCCAACAGGTTGGAGTGGAACAGTAGCAGCCAGCAGCAGTGACTCCGGTAAGACACATCTGTCTGTCACCACTGTTTTGTCCCTAATACCAATCTCTCCCGTGCCCTGTGTTCTGTCATGTCCCTGTCACCCCTGGCTTTGCCCTGCCACCCTTATCCTGGCCCTTTCACCCTTATCCTGGCCCTGTCACCCTTATGCTGGCCCTGTTACCCCTATCCTGGCCCTGTCACCCCTGTGCTTGCCCTGTCAACCCTATACTGGCCCCGTCACCCCTGTCCTGGTCCTGCCGCCCCTACCCTGGCCCTGTCACCCCTATCCTGTTTCTATAATTTCTGTCCTGGCCCCGTCACCCCTGTCCTGGCCCCGTCACCCCTGTCCTGGCACCGTCACCCCTGTCCTGGCCCCGTCAACCCTGTACTGACCCTGTCACCCCTGTCCTGGCCCTGTTACTGCATACCCTCCAACTACCTTTTATGGCATGTACAGTACCCGCAGCGCCTCCAGACCTCTCCCCAATGCACCACACCTCCGCACCTTCCCCTCCACCATATGCGGCACTCCACCCCTCCCCCACATGCTGTGCCTCCAGACCCCCTACACCACCCGTGGCTCCCACTCCTCCACCCCTTCACCACCCACAGCACCTCCAGGCCCCTTCCACCATTCACCCCCCTTATACGTCTCCCCCCACACCCGCCCCCCTCCACCCGCAGCATCTGCAGACACCCTCCTCCATCAGCGGTCCCCCCCTCACCCACCCCTCCCCCACCAATGGCACCCCCGCACCTGCCCCTCCACCACCTGCAGCACCTCCGGACCTCCTTTCCCATCCGCCGCAACACCCGTACCTGCCCCTACCCTACCCATGGTGCCTGCGGTCCCCTACCCAACCCCCGGCACTCCCGTCCCTTCCCATCCCACAGCACCTCCGGAACTCTTCACCCATCCACAACATCCCCACACCTGCCCCTCTCCCACCCGTGGCACCCCTGCCCCTCCCCCACCTGCAGTGCCTCCGGACCCCTCCCCCATCTGCATCCCCCACTCCTCTGCCCCTCCCCCACGCGCAGCACCTCCCGAACCTTCCCCATCCGGCCCCACCCCCACTTCTGCCTCCCCTCCACCCGCAGCATCTACAGACACCATCCGCAGTCCCCCCCGCACCCGCTACATTCTGTACATCGTGCCCTGCAGGTGCTGTTCACGCCGTCGCAAGGGGCTGCACCTCCTTCACCATCGCACGCCCTTTCATTGTGCAATATTTAACCACTAACAAAGGAATGCAGGTAATACTCCATATAATACAAATATTAAACCCCAGAAAGGCATGCAAGGGTTAAGGGGGCGTAGCCCCTTGCGACGGTGTGAAGAGCGCCCGTAGGGCGCGATGAAGCACCTAGTATATATATATATATATATGTATATACATAGAGAGAGAGAGAGAGCACCAAATTTCACTGTGCCCCCCTTGTTTAGCACCCTGATACTTAGTTCAGCAGTGGAGGAGGACCAGCGTTCTTCTCTGCAGCCTGGAAGGAGAGAAAATGGCGCTGAGCAGTGTGCTGGCTGACTGATGAGGAAGCCCCGTCCCCGTAATGGCGGGTTTCCCCTCAGATCTTTTGAACCAATATTTATACTGGCAGGGGTAGGACTGTGCCTCAGCATCTTATGCCCCTTATTTCTGCCAGTTTTAGTAGGTTTCATGCTGCCCAGGGCGCCCCCCCGCGCCCTGCAGTGCCTGTGTGTGATAGGTAGCATGGCGCGCAGCGTTTCCGCCCGCTGCGCTGTACCTTGCAGCCGGCACGATGTCTGAAGATCCTTTTCTTCTTACACTCACCTGTCTTCTGACTCTGTATGGGGGGTAACGGCGGGCTGTGGGAGTGAGCACATAGCCGCAGCTAGCGTTCAGTACCCTTCAGGAGCTAATGGTGTCCTATCAGCCAGAAGCAGAGCCATGAAACTATTCGGGAAGTTGGTTCCTACTTCTGCCCCCTAAGTCCCACAAAGCAGGGAGACTGTTACCAGCAGTCCTTCCTGAAAATAAAAACCTAACATAAGTCTTTCAGAGAAACTCAGTAGAGCTCCCCTGGAGTGCATCCAGTCTGCCTGGGCACATTTTCTAAACTGAGGTCTGGAGGAGGGGCATAAAGGGAGGAGCCAGTTCACACCCTTGAAAAGTCTTAAAGTGCCCATGGCTCCTGCGGAACAGTCTATACCCCATGGTACTGAAGTGGATCCCAGCATCCTCTAGGACGTATGAGAAAATTGCTTTATTGCAGACAGACTTAATACATTTTCTACCATTAGCTGCATTTGGACAAGATCATTAACACCGACCTTTTGGCTAAATATTTTTAAACTGTATGGACTGATCTGCCATTTAGAGTGGTAGTACCTCACCCATGTTGGAATTTCAAACACCGGGATGTCAGTGTCCTGTCTGTCAGCCAATCATACTGAACCCCTTCCACACAAAAACACTAAGCCATTATCTTTATCTTAATTGTTAATGCAGAGAACTCCCTTCACACTTGTAAGCATGATTTCTAACCACTCCTACTTGTAACCTGTTGTGCCTGCTTGGTAGCAGCACTTGTGTTACATTGTTAGGCGTTGTCACAGCTATGAGCTGCAGTTTTGCCTGTAGCTATTCCATATTTTAGCTTGTTTTATATTTGCAATGTATTGTAACCTTTGGCAAGGCTTGTATAAGATGCCTACCCTTCTGAGAAGTAAAATAGGATTTTGATAACCTACCGGTAAATCCTTTTCTCTAACGTCCTAGTGGATGCTGGGGACTCCGTAAGGACCATGGGGAATAGACGGGCTCCGCAAGAGACAGGGCACTTTAAGAAAGAATTAGGAATACTGGTGTGCACTGGCTCCTCCCTCTATGTCCCTCCTCCAGACCTCAGTTTGAATCTGTGCCCGGACGAGCTGGGTGCACCTTAGTGAGCTCTCCTGAGCTTGCTAAATAGAAAGTATTTTGTTAGGATTTTTTTATTTTCAGAGAGATCTGCTGGCAACAGACTCTCTGCTACGTGGGACTGAGGGGAGAGAAGCAGCCCTACTCACTGTGGATAGGTCTTGCTTCTTAGGCTACTGGACACCATTAGCTCCAGAGGGATCTACTGGACCCCATTAGCTCCAGAGGGGTCGTCCGATCCCAGAGCCGCGCAGCCATCCCCCTCGCAGAGCCAGAAGCCGGCGTGAGAAGCAAGAAGACTTCAAAAGCCGCGGCAGAAGACTCCAGTCTTCATATGAGGTAGCGCACAGCACTGCAGCTGTGCGCCATTGCTCCCACATTAAACCCACACACTCCGGTCACTGTAGGGTGCAGGGCGCAGGGGGGGGGGCGCCCTGGGCAGCAATTAGAGACCTCTTGGCAAAGTGGGCATATATACAGTTGGGCACTGTATATATGCATGAGCCCCAGCCATTATTTTACACAAAATCGCGGGACAGAAGCCCGCCGCTGAGGGGGCGGGGCTTCTTCCTCAGCACTCACCAGCGCCATTTTCTCTCCACAGCTCCGCTGAGAGGAAGCTCCCCAGGCTCTCCCCTGCAGATTCACGGTAGAAAGAGGGTAAAAAGAGAGGGGGGGGCACATAAATTTAGCACAAAATCAGTATATACAGCAGCTACTGGGTAAACACTAAGTTACTGTGTAATTCCTGGGTCATATAGCGCTGGGGTGTGTGCTGGCATACTCTCTCTCTGTCTCTCCAAAAGGCCTTGTGGGGGTTCTGTCCTCAAATAGAGCATCCCCTGTGTGTGTGGTGTGTCGGTACGCTTGTGTCGGCATGTTTGACGAGGAAGGCTATGTGGAAGCAGAGCAGGTACAAATCAATGTGGGATCGCCGCCGACGCCCGATTGGATGGATATGTGGAAGGTTTTAAATGATATTGTTAATTCCTTGCATAAAAGGTTGGATAAAGCTGAAGCCTTGGGACAGTCAGGGTCTCAACCCATGCCTGCTCCTACAGCGCAGAGGCCGCCAGGGTCTCAGAAGCGCCCACTATCCCAAATTGTTGACACAGATATCGACACGGATTCTGACTCCAGTGTCGATGGCGATGATGCAAAGTTGCAGCCTAAAATGGCTAAAGCCATCCGCTACATGATTATAGCAATGAAGGATGTATTGCACATCTCAGAGGAAAACCCAGTCCCTGACAAGAGGGTTTATATGTTTGGGGGAAAAAGGCATGAGGTGACCTTTCCCCCTTCACATGAGTTAAATGAGTTATGTGAAAAAGCTTGGGAATCTCCAGATAGAAAAATGCAGATTTCCAAACGGTTGCTTATGGCGTATCCTTTCCCGCCAACGGACAGGTTACGCTGGGAATCCTCCCCTAGGGTAGACAAAGCTTTGACACGCTTATCTAAGAAGGTAGCCCTGCCGTCACAGGATACGGCCACCCTAAAAGATCCTGCGGATAGAAAGCAGTCCATTTATACACATTCAGGTATATGCAGCACTCCCTTAACAAATGTCTGAACCTCAGGCAGTGAAGCCAGTTCTTTTTGAAAGAAAATGGATAGGGCCGAAATCTGGACCTTTATGGACCCCAATTTTAGGCCCATAGTCACCCCTGACTGTAGGAAGTGCAGGAATCGACCCAGCTGGAATTCCTCTGTAGGGGCCGTCCTGGCCTCACACCAAGCAAAATATTTTCGCCATATACGGTGATAATGCTTTGCTGTCACGTCCTTCCTAGCCTTTATCAGCGTAGGAATAACTTCATCCGGAATGCCTTTTTCCGCTAGGATCCGGCGTTCAACCGCCATGCCGTCAAACGCAGCCGCGGTAAGTCTTGGAACAGACAGGGCGCTTGTTGCAGCAGGTCCTGTCTGAGAGGCAGAGGCCATGGGTCCTCTGTGCGCATTTCTTGCAGTTCCGGGTACAAAGTCCTTCTTGGCCAATCCGGAACAATGAGTATTGTTCTTATTCCTCTCTTTCTTACTATTCTCAGTACCTTGGGTATGAGAGGAAGAGGAGGAAACACATATACCGACTGGTACACCCACGGTGTTACTAGGGCGTCCACAGCTATCGCCTGAGGGTCTCTTGAACTGGCGCAATATCTTTTTAGCTTTTTGTTGAGGCGGGACGCCATCATGTCCACCTGTGGCAGTTCCCATCGCTTTGCAATCTGTGTGAAGACTTCTTGATGAAGTCCCCACTCTCCCGGGTGGAGGTCGTGTCTGCTGAGGAAGTCTGCTTCCCAGTTGTCCACTCCCGGAATGAACACTGCTGACAGTGCTTGCACGTGATTCTCCGCCCACCGAAGAATCTTTGTGGCTTCCGCCATTGCCATCCTGCTTCTTGTGCCGCCCTGGCGGTTTACATGGGCGACCGCCGTGATGTTGTCTGACTGAATCAGCACCGGCTGGTTTTGAAGCAGGGGTTCTGCTTGACTCAGGGCATTGTAAATGGCCCTTAGTTCCAGTATATTTATGTGTAGAGAAGTCTCCAGACTTGACCACAGCCCTTGGAAGTTTCTTCCCTGAGTGACTGCCCCCCATCCTCGGAGGCTTGCATCCGTGGTCACCAGGACCCAGTCCTGTATGCCGAACCTGCGGCCCTCGAGAAGGTGAGCACTCTGCAGCCACCACAGAAGAGACACCCTGGCCTTTGTGGACAGGGTGATCAGCCGATGCATCTGAAGATGCGATCCGGACCACTTGTCTAACAGATCCCACTGAAAGATCCTTGCATGGAACCTGCCGAAGGGAATGGCTTCGTATGAAGCCACCATCTTTCCCAGGACTCGCGTGCAGTGATGCACCGATACCTGTTTTGGTTTCAGGAGGTCCCTGACAAGAGATGCTAATTCCTGGGCCTTCTCCACCGGGAGAAACACCTTCTTCTGTTCTGTGTCCAGAATCATGCCCAGGAAAAGCAGACGCGTCGTAGTAATCAGCTGCGACTTTGGAACATTCAGAATCCAGCCGTGCTGTTGCAACACTTCCTGAGAGAGTGCTAAGCTTATCAACAACTGCTCTCTGGACCTCGCCTTTATGAGGAGATCGTCCAAGTACGGGATAACTATAACTCTTCTTCCGAAGGAGTATCATCATTTCGGCCATTACCTTGGTAAATATCCTCGGTGCCGTGGACAGGCCAAACGGCAACGTCTGGAACTGGTAATGACAGTCCTGTACCACAAACCTGAGGTACTCCTGGTGAAGTGGGTAAATGGGGACATGCAGGTAAGCATCCTTGATGTCCAGTGACACCATAAAATACCCCTCTTCCAGGCTTGCAATAACCGCTCTGAGCGATTCCATTTTGAACTTGAATTTCTTTATATAAGTGTTCAAGGATTTTAAATTCAGAATGGGTCTCACCGAACCGTCCGGTTTCGGTACCACAAACATTGTGGAATAGTAACCCCTTCCCTGTTGAAGGAGGGGGACCCTGATAATCACTTGCTGGAGGTACAGCTTGTGAATTGCCGCCAGTACTACCTCCCTTTCCATGGGGGAAGCTGGCAAGGCTGATTTGAGGTAACGGCGGGGGGGAGTCGCTTCGAATTCCAGCTTGTATCCCTGAGATACAATTTGTACAGCCCAGAGATCCACCTGTGAGCGAACCCACTGGTTGCTGAAGTTTCGGAGACGTGCCCCCACCGCACCTGGCTCCGCCTGTGGAGCCCAACGTCATGCGGTGGACTTAGTGGAAGCAGGGGAGGACTTTTGTTCCTGGGAACTGGCTGCATGATGCAGCTTCTTACCTCTACCCCTGACTCTGGCAAGAAAGGATGCGCCCCTGACCCTCTTGCCTTTCTGAGAACGAAAGGACTGCATTTGATAATACGGTGCTTTCTTAGGCTGTGAGGAAACCTGAGGCAAGAAAGTCGACTTTCCAGCTGTCGCTGTGGACACGAGGTCCGATAGACCGTCCCCAAACAATTCCTCACCCTTATAAGGCAAAACCTCCATCTGTTTTTTAGAATCAGCATCTCCTGTCCATTGCCGAGTCCATAAGACCCTCCTGGCAGAAATGGACATAGCATTAATTCTAGAGCCCAGCAGGCAAATGTCCCTCTGAGCATCCCGCATATATAAGACGACGTCTTTTATATGGCCCAGGGTTAGCAAAACAGTATCCCTGTCGAGGGAATCTATGTCGTCTGACAGAGTATCTGTCCATGCTGCTACAGCACTACACATCCAGGCTGAAGCAATAGCAGGTCTCAGTAGAGTACCAGAGTGTGTATACACTGACTTCAGGATAGCTTCCTGCTTTCTATCCGCAGGCTCCTTTAGGGCGGCCGTATCCTGAGACGGCAGGGCCACCTTTTTAGATAAGCGTGTCAGCGCCTTGTCCACCCTAGGGGATGTTTCCCAACGTAACCTGTCCGTTGGCGGGAAAGGGTACGCCATCAGTAACCTCTTAGAAATCACTAGTTTCTTATCAGGGGAACTCCACGCTTCTTCACATAATTCATTTAATTCATCAGATGGGGGAAAAGTCACTGGCTGCTTTTTCTCCCCAAACATATAAATCCTCTTGGTATTAACAGGGTTAATCTCAGAAATGTGTAATACATCTTTCATTGCAATAATCATGTATCGGATGGCCTTGGTCATTTTAGACTGTAAATGTGCCTCATCATCGTCGACACTTGAGTCGGACTCCGTGTCGCCATCTGTGTCAACCATTTGAGATAGAGGGCGTTTATGAGCCCCTGACGGTTTCTGAGTCGCCTGGGCAGGCGCGGGCTGAGACCCCGGCTGTCCCAAGGCTGCAGCGTCATCAAACCTTTTATGTAAGGAGCTTACATTGTCGTTTAAGACCTTCCACATATCCATCCAATCAGGTGTCGGCCCCGACGGGGGCGACACCACACTTATCTGCCCTTGCTCCGCCTCCACGTAACCCTCATCAAACATGTCGACACAGCCGTACCGACACACCGCACACACACAGGGAATGCTCAGACTGAGGACAGGACCCCACAAAGTCCTTTGGGGAGACAGAGAGAGAGTATGCCAGCACACACCACAGCGCTATATAACACAGGGATTTTCACTTATAATAAGTGATTACCCAATAGCTGCCTTATATGTTTTATTTGAACCTAAATTTATGTGCCCCCCCCTCTCTTTTTTACCCTTCTTGTACCTGGATACTGCAGGGGAGAGCCTGGGGAGCTGCTTCCAGCGGAGCTGTGAAGAGACAATGGCGCTGGTGTGCTGAGGAAGAAGGCCCCGCCCCCTTTCTGTGTAAAAAAATGGCGGGTTTTTTTACATATATACAGTGCCAGACTGTATATATGTATTTTTATTGCCAAAAGGTACTTCAATTGCTGCCCAGGGCGCCCCCCCCCAGCGCCCTGCACCCTACAGTGACCGGAGTGTGTAAGTGTGCTGGGAGCAATGGCGCACAGCTGCGGTGCTGTGCGCTACCTTAAATTAAGACAGGAGTCTTCTGCCGCCGATTTCGTCGTCTTCAAGCTTCTGTTCTTCTGGCTCTGCGAGGGGGACGGCGGCGCGGCTCCGGGAACGGACGATCGAGGACAGGTGCCTGTGTTCGAACCCTCTGGAGCTAATGGTGTCCAGTAGCCTAAGAAGCACAAGCTAGCTGCAAGCAGGTAGGTTTGCTTCTCTCCCCTTAGTCCCACGTAGCAGTGAGTCTGTTGCCAGCAGAAGCTCACTGAAAATAAAAAACCTAATAAATACTTTCTTTACTAGTAAGCTGGAGAGCCCACTAGGAGCACCCAGCTCTGGCCGGGCACAGATTCTAACTGAGGTCTGGAGGAGGGGCATAGAGGGAGGAGCCAGTGCACACCAGATAGTACCTAATCTTTTCTTTAGAGTGCCTAGTCTCCTGCGGAGCCCGTCTATTCCCCATGGTCCTTACGGAGTTCCCAGCATCCACTAGGACGTCAGAGAAAGCCCATTCCACAAGGAAGGTGGGCTCTTCTTGGGCGGCTGCCCGAGGGGTCTCGGCATTACAGCTTTGCCGAGCAGCTACTTGGTCGGGTTCAAACACTTTTGCAAAGTTCTACAAGTTTGATACCCTGGCTGAGGAGGACCTTGTGTTTGCTCATTCGGTGCTGCAGATATCCGCACTCTACCGCCCGTTTGGGAGCTTTGGTATAATCCCCATGGTCCTTACGGAGTCCCCAGCATCCACTAGGACGTTAGAGAAAAATAAGATTTTACTTACCGATAAATCTATTTCTCGTAGCCCGTAGTGGATGCTGGGCGCCCGTCCCAAGTGCGGACTTCTTCTGCAATACTTGTATATAGTTATTGCTTAAAATAAGATTTTACTCACCGGTAAATCTATTTCTCGTAGTCCGTAGTGGATGCTGGGACTCCGTAAGGACCATGGGGAATAGCGGCTCCGCAGGAGACTGGGCACAACTAAGAAAGCTTAGGACTAACTGGTGTGCACTGACTCCTCCCACTATGACCCTCCTCCAGACCTCAGTTAGGATACTGTGCCCGGAAGAGCTGACACAATAAGGAAGGATTTTGAATCCCGGGTAAGACTCATACCAGCCACACCAATCACACCGTATAACTTGTGATATTATACCCAGTTAACAGTATGAACATAACAGAGCTTCTCAACAGATGGCTCAACAATAACCCTTTAGTTAACAATAACTATATACAAGTATTGCAGACAGTCCGCACTTGGGACGGGCGCCCAGCATCCACTACGGACTACGAGAAATAGATTTACCGGTGAGTAAAATCTTATTTTCTCTGACGTCCTAAGTGGATGCTGGGACTCCGTAAGGACCATGGGGATTATACCAAAGCTCCCAAACGGGCGGGAGAGTGCGGATGACTCTGCAGCACCGAATGAGAGAACTCAAGGTCCTCCTCAGCCAGGGTATCAAATTTGTAGAATTTTGCAAACGTGTTTGCCCCTGACCAAGTAGCAGCTCGGCAAAGTTGTAAAGCCGAGACCCCTCGGGCAGCCGCCCAAGAAGAGCCCACTTTCCTCGTGGAATGGGCTTTTACAGATTTAGGCTGCGGCAGGCCAGCCGCAGAATGCCCAAGCTGAATTTTGCTACAAATCCAGCGAGCAATAGTCTGCTTCGAAGCAGGAGCACCCAGTTTGTTGGGTGCATACAGGATAAATAGCGAGTCAGTCTTCCTGACTCCAGCCGTCCTGGAAACATAAATTTTCAAGGCCCTGACTACGTCCAGTAACTTGGAGTCCTCCAAGTCCCTAGTAGCCGCAGGCACAACAATAGGTTGGTTCAAGTGAAAAGCTGATACCACCTTAGGGAGAAACTGGGGACGAGTCCTCAATTCTGCCCTATCCATATGGAAAATCAAATAGGGGCTTTTACATGACAAAGCCGCCAATTCTGACACTCGCCTAGCCGAAGCCAAGGCCAAAAGCATGACCACTTTCCACGTGAGATATTTTAAATCCACGGTTTTAAGTGGCTCAAACCAATGTGACTTCAGGAAACCCAACACCACGTTGAGGTCCCACGGTGCCACTGGAGGCACAAAAGGAGGCTGAATATGCAGCACTCCCTTAACAAATGTCTGAACTTCAGGCAGTGAAGCCAGTTCTTTTTGGAAGAAAATCGACAGAGCCGAAATCTGGACCTTAATGGAACCCAGTTTTAGGCCCATAGTCACCCCTGACTGTAGGAAGTGCAGAAATCGACCCAGCTGAAATTCCTCCGTTGGGGCCTTCCTGGCCTCACACCACGCAACATATTTTCGCCATATGCGGTGATAATGTTGTACGGTTACATCTTTTCTAGCTTTAATGAGCGTAGGAATGACTTCCTCCGGAATACCTTTTTCTTTTAGGATCCGGTGTTCAACCGCCATGCCGTCAAACGCAGCCGCGGTAAGTCTTGGAACAGACAGGGCCCCTGCAGCAGCAGGTCCTGTCTGAGCGGCAGAGGCCATGGGTCCTCTGAGATCAATTCTTGAAGTTCCGGGTACCAAGCTCTTCTTGGCCAATCCGGAACAATGAGTATAGTTCTTACTCCTCTTTTCCTTATTATCCTCAGTACCTTGGGTATGAGAGGAAGAGGGGTGAACACATAAACCGACCGGTACACCCACGGTGTCACTAGAGCGTCTACAGCTATCGCCTGAGGGTCCCTTGACCTGGCGCAATATTTTTCTAGCTTTTTGTTTAGGCGGGACGCCATCATGTCCACCTGTGGCCTTTCCCAACGGTTTACAATCAGTTGGAAGACTTCTGGATGAAGTCCCCACTCTCCCGGGTGGAGGTCGTGCCTGCTGAGGAAGTCTGCTTCCCAGTTGTCCACTCCCGGAATGAACACTGCTGATAGTGCTAACACGTGACTTTCCGCCCATCGGAGAATCCTTGTGGCTTCTGCCATCGCCGTCCTGCTTCTTGTGCCGCCCTGTCGGTTTACATGGGCGACTGCCGTGATGTTGTCTGACTGGATCAGAACCGGCTGGTTTTGAAGCAGGGGTTTTGCCTGACTTAGGGCATTGTAAATGGCCCTCAGTTCCAGAACATTTATGTGTAGGGAAGTCTCCTGATTTGACCAAAGTCCTTGGAAGTTTCTTCCCTGTGTGACTGCCCCCCAGCCTCGAAGGCTGGCATCTGTGGTCACCAGGACCCAGTCCTGTATGCCGAATCTGCGGCCCTCTTGAAGATGAGCACTTTGCAGCCACCACAGCAGAGATACCCTGGTCCTTGGAGACAGGGTTATCAACCGATGCATCTGAAGATGCGATCCGGACCACTTGTCCAACAGGTCCCACTGAAAAGTTCTGGCATGGAACCTGCCGGATGGAATTGCTTCGTAGGAAGCTACCATCTTTCCCAGGACTCGCGTGCAGTGATGCACCGACACCTGTTTTGGTTTCAGGAGGCCTCTGACTAGAGATGACAGCTCCTTGGCTTTCTCCTCTGGGAGAAACACTTTTTTCTGGACTGTGTCCAGAATCATCCCCAGGAACAGCAGACGTGTCGCAGGAACCAGCTGTGACTTTGGAATATTTAGAATCCAACCGTGCTGGTGTAGCACCTCCTGAGATAGTGCTACGCCGACCAACAACTGCTCCCTGGACCTCGCCTTTATCAGGAGATCGTCCAAATATGGGATAATTAAAACTCCCTTTTTTCGAAGGAGTATCATCATTTCGGCCATTACCTTGGTAAATACCCTCGGTGCCGTGGACAGGCCAAACGTCTGGAATTGGTAATGACAATCCTGTACCACAAATCTGAGGTACTCCTGGTGAGGATGGTAAATGGGGACATGCAGGTAAGCATCCTTGATGTCCAGTGATACCATGTAATCCCCCTCTTCCAGGCTTGCAATAACCGCCCTGAGCGATTCCATCTTGAACTTGAATTTTTTTATATATGTGTTCAAGGATTTCAAATTTAAAATGGGTCTCACCGAACCGTCCGGTTTCGGTACCGCAAACATTGTGGAATAGTAACCCCGTCCTTGTTGAAGTAGGGGCACCTTGACTATCACCTGCTGGGAATGCAGCTTGTGAATTGCCTCTATCACAGCCTCCCTGCCTGAGGGAGTTGTTGGCAAGGCAGATTTGAGGAAACGGCGGGGGGGAAATGTCTCGAATTCCAGCCTGTACCCCTGAGATATCACTTGAAGGATCCAGGGATCTACTTGTGAGCGAGCCCACTGATTGCTGAAGTTTTTGAGACGGGCCCCCACCGTACCTGGCTCCGCCTGTTGAGCCCCAGCGTCATGCGGCGGACTTAGAAGAAGAAGCGGGGGAGGACTTTTGTTCCTGGGAACTGGCTGTATGCTGCAGCTTTTTTCCCCTACCTCTGCCTCTGGGCAGAAAGGACGCGACTCTACCCCGCCTGCTCTTTTGGGGACGAAAGGACTGTACCTGATAATACGGTGCTTTCTTTGGTTGTGAGGGGACATGTGGTAAAAATGCTGACTTCCCAGCCGTTGCTGTGGACACTAGGTCTGAAAGACCATCCCCGAACAACTCCTCACCCTTATAAGGCAAAACTTCCATATGCCTTTTAGAATCTGCATCCCCTGTCCACTGCCGAGTCCATAACCCTCTCCTGGCAGAAATGGACAGTGCACTTATTTTAGATGCCAGTCGGCAAATATCCCTCTGTGCATCTCTCATGTATAAGACAGCGTCTTTAATATGCTCTATGTTTAGCAATATAGTGTCCCTGTCTAGGGTGTCAATGTTTTCTGACAGGGAATCTGACCACGCAGCTGCAGCACTGCACATCCATGCTGAAGCAATAGCTGGTCTCAGTATAATACCAGTGTGTGTATATATAGCCTTCAGGAGAGCCTCCTGCTTTCTATCAGCAGGTTCCTTTAGGGCGGTCGTATCCGGAGACGGTAGTGCCACCTTTTTTGATAAGCGTGTAAGCGCTTTATCCACCCTAGGGGGTGTTTCCCAACGTGACCTATCCTCTGGCGGGAAAGGGTACGCCATTAGTAACTTTTTAGAAATTACCAATTTTTTATCTGGGCAAGCCCACGCTACTTCACACACTTCATTTAATTCTTCAGAAGGGGGAAAAACTACTGGTAGTTTTTTCTCTCCAAACATAATACCCTTTTTTGTGGTACCTGGGGTCACATCAGAAATGTGTAAAACATTTTTCATTGCCTCAAGCATGTAACGAGTGGCCCTATTGGACATTACATTAGTCTCTTCGTCGTCGACACTGGTATCAGTATCCGTGTCGACATCTGTGTCTGCCATCTGAGGTAGCGGGCGTTTTAGAGCCCCTGATGGCCTTTGAGACGTCTGGGCAGGCACGAGCTGAGAAGCCGACTGTCCCGCATTTGGCATGTCATCAAATTTTTTATGTAAGGAGTCGACACTTTCACGTAATTCCTTCCACAAGTCCATCCACTCAGGTGTCTGCCCCGCAGGGGGTGACAACACATTTATAGGCATCTGCTCCCGCTCCACATAAGCCTCCTCATCAAACATGTCGACACAGCCGTACCGACACACCGCACACACACAGGGAATGCTCTGACAGGAGACAGGACCCCACAAAGCCCTTTGGGGAGACAGAGAGAGAGTATGCCAGCACACACCAGAGCGCTATATAATACAGGGATTAACTAAATTATATCCCCTTATAGCTGCTATATATGTATATTGCGCTTAAATTTAGTGCCCCCCCTCTCTTTTTTACCCTTCTGTAGTGTAGACTGCAGGGGAGAGCCAGGGAGCTTCCTTCCAGCGGAGCTGTGAGGGAGAAATGGCGCCAGTGTGCTGAGGGAGATAGCTCCGCCCCTTTTTCGCTGCCTTCTCACGCTTTTTTCAGGAATTCTGGCAGGGGTAATTTATCACATATATAGCCTCTGGGGCTATATATTGTGATGATTTTGCCATGCAAGGTGTGTATATTGCTGCTCAGGGCGCCCCCCCCCCCCAGCGCCCTGCACCCATCAGTGACCGCAGTGTGAGGTGTGCATGAGGAGCAATGGCGCACAGCTGCAGTGCTGTGCGCTACCTTGTTGAAGACAGGAGTCTTCTGCCGCCGATTTTCCGGATCACTTCTTGCTTCTGGCTCTGTAAGGGGGCCAGCGGCGCGGCTCCGGGACCGAACATCAAGGCCGGTTCCATGCGGTCGATCCCTCTGGAGCTAATGGTGTCCAGTAGCCTAAGAAGCCCAAGCTACCACCAGTTAGGTAGGTTCGCTTCTTCTCCCCTTAGTCCCTCGCTGCAGTGAGTCTGTTGCCAGCAGATCTCACTGTAAAATAAAAAACCTAAAATATACTTTCTCTCTAGGAGCTCAGGAGAGCCCCTAGTGTGCATCCAGCTCAGCCGGGCACAAGATTCTAACTGAGGTCTGGAGGAGGGTCATAGTGGGAGGAGCCAGTGCACACCAGTTAGTCCTAAAGCTTTCTTAGTTGTGCCCAGTCTCCTGCGGAGCCGCTATTCCCCATGGTCCTTACGGAGTCCCAGCATCCACTTAGGACGTCAGAGAAATAAGGGTTATGTTATGGTTGCATCAGGATTATCTGGTGCTCTGTTGTTGTTCATACTGTTAAATGGGTAAGTTTATCACGAGTTATACGGTGTGATTGGTGTGGCTGGTATGAGTCTTACCCTGGATTCCAAAATCCTTTCCTTGTACGGTCAGCTCTTCCGGGCACAGTTTCCTTAACTGAGGTCTGGAGGAGGGACATAGAGGGAGGAGCCAGTGCACACCAGTATTCCTAATTCTTTCTTAAAGTGCCCTGTCTCCTGCGGAGCCCGTCTATTCCCCATGGTCCTTACGGAGTCCCCAGCATCCACTACGGACTACGAGAAATAGATTTACCGGTAAGTAAAATCTTATTTTCTCCTAGTCCGTAGAGGATGCTGGGGACGACATCAAGACCATGGGGTATAGACGGGATCCGCAGGAGACATGGGCACTCTAAAGACTTTTCATTGGGTGTGAACTGGCTCCTCCCTCTATGCCCCTCCTCCAGACCTCAGTTGTAGGAACTGTGCCCAGGAAGACTGACATTTCGAGGAAAGGAATTACTTAACTAGTGGTGAGATATCTACCAACTCACACCCTCAACCATGCCGCACACATGGCATTCAACATAAAACACGCCAACAGGCATGAACTAATTGCAGCAACATGCTGAAACCAAGATAACACAACTTGTGTAACCGTAATAACTAAACTACAGGTTTAGTACGCACTGGGACGGGCGCCCAGCATCCTCTACGGACTAGGAGAAAAGGATTTACCGGTAGGTTATCAAAATCCTATTTTCTCATACTTCCTAAAGCATGCTGGGGACGACATCAAGACCATGGGGTCTATACCAAAGCTCCAGTACGGGCGGGAGAGTGCGGATGACCCTGCAGCACCGATTGACCAAACTTTAGGTCCTCATCGGCCAAGGTGTCAAACTTGTAGAATTTTGCAAATGTGTTTGACCCTGACCAAGTAGCTGCTCGGCAAAGTTGTAATGCCGAGACCCCCCGGGCAGCCACCCAGGAGGAGCCCACCTTCCTAGTAGAATGGGCTTTCACCAACATCGGTAACGGCAATCCAGCCGTAGAATGAGCTTGCTGAATCGTACCTCTGATCCAGCGCGCAATAGTCTGCTTGGAAGCAGGACACCCAATCTTGTTGGGAGCATACAGGACAAACAAAACCTCTGTTTTCCGTATTCGAGCTGTTCTAGCGACATAAATCTTCAAAGCTCTAACCACATCTAGAGACTTTGACTCAGCGAATGTGTCAGTAGCAACTGGCACCACAATAGGTTTGTTTATGCGGAAAGAGGAAACCACCTTTGGAAGAAAATGTTGACGAGTTCTCAACTCTGCCCTATCTTCATGGAAGATCAGGTAAGGGCTCTTGTGGAACAAGGCCCCCAATCCAGACACCCGCCTTGCGGATGCCAACGCCAAAAGCATCACCACTTTCCAAGTGAGAAACTTCAACTCTATTTCTTGTAGAGGCTCAAACCAACCCGATTGAAGGAACTGCAACACCCACATTAAGGTCCCATGGTGCCACTGAGGGCACAAATGGAGGCTGGATGTGCAGAACCCCTTTCACGAACGTCTGAACTTCTGGAAAGGAGGCCAATTGTTTTTGAAAGAAAACTTACAAGGCCGAACGACCTTGATTGACCCCAATCTAAGTCCCGCATTAACACCAGCCTGCAGAAAATGGAGAAAACGTCCCAACTCAAACTCTTCCGTAGGAGTCTTCTTGGATTCACACCAAGACACATATTTTCTCCAAATACGGTGGTTATGTTTAGACGTTACTCCTTTCCTGGCCTGAATAAGAGTGGGGATGACTTCCTTGGGAATACCCTTTCGGGCTAGGATCCGACGCTCAACAGCAATGGCGTCAAACGTAGCCGCGGTAAGTCTTGATACACACACGGCCCCTGCTGTAGTAGGTCCTCTCGAGAAGGAAGAGGCCGAGGATCTTCTATGAGCAACTCCTGAAGATCTGGATACCAAGCCCTCCTTGGCCAGTCTGGGGCAATGAAGACTGCTCAAACTCTTGTTCTTCTTATTATTTTGAGAACTTTTGGAATCAGTGGAAGTGGAGGGAAAACATATACCAACCAAAACACCCACTGGGTCACCAGTGTATCCACTGCCATTGCTTGAGGGTCTCTCGACCTGGAACAATATCTCTGAAGCTTCTTGTTTAGATGAGATGCCATCATGTCTACTTGAGGAACTCCCCAAAGACTCGTCACCTCTGCGAAGACTTCTTGGTGGAGGCCCCACTCTCCTGGATGGAGATCGTGTCTGCTGAGGAAGTCTTCTTCCCAGTTGTCCACTCCCGGAATGAAAATTGCTGACAGAGCTCTAACATGTCTTTCTGCCCAGAGGAGAATCCTTGTCACCTCTGCCATTGCCGCTCTGCTTTTCGTTCCGCCTTGCCTGTTTATGTACGCGACTGCTGTTACATTGTCCGACTGGATCTGCACGGGATCTTGAAGATGCACAGCTTGTAGAAGGCCGTTGTAAATGGCTCTCAATTCCAGAACGTTTATGTGAAGGCAGGCTTCCTGACTTGACCATTTTCCTTGGAAGCTTTCCCCCCGTGTGACAGCTCTCCAGCCTCAGAGACTTGCATCCGTGGTTATTAGGACCCAGTCGTGAATCCCAAATCTGCGTCCCTCTAGTAGGTGAGAACTGTGTAGCCACCACAGGAGCGAAATCCTGGCTTTGGGGGACAGGATTATTTTCCGGTGTATGTGTAGGTGGCATCCGGATCACTTGTCCAACAGGTCCCACTGGAATACTCTGGCGTGAAATCGGCCAAACTGTATGGCCTCGTAGGCCGCTACCATTTTTCCCCAACAACCGAATGCATTGATGGATCAACACGCTTGTTGGTTTCAATATTTGTTTGACCATTTTCTGGATTTTCAGAGCCTTTTCCACTGGAAGAAATACTCTCCGTACTTCTGTGTCCAGAATCATCCCTAAAAAGGACAACGAAGGAGGACCATCATCTCCGCCATCACCTTGGTGAATACCCTCGGTGCCGTGGAGAGTCCGAATGGCAACGTCTGAAACTGGTAATGGCAATCCTGTACTGCGAATCTCAGATAAGCTTGGTGAGGAGGATAAATGGGAACATGCAAGTAAGCATCTTTTAGGTCTACTGACACCATGAAGTCCCCCTCTTCCAGACTGGAAATCACTACCCTCAGGGATTCCATCTTGAACTTGAACCTTTTCAGGTAGAGATTCAGATTTTCAGGTTTAAAATCAGTCTGACCGAGCCGTCCGGATTTGGAACTACGAAGAGGCTTGAATAAAAAAACCTTCTCCTTACTGTGCCAAGGGTACCAGGACAATGACCTGATCCTGACAATTTTTGAATTGCCGTTGTTATTGCCTCTCTTCCCGGAAGAGAAGCTGGCAAGGTCGATTTGAAAAATTGGCATGGAGGGACGTCTTGAAACTCTAGTTTGTACCCATGGGACACTATTTGTAAGATCCATTGGTCCAGGCCAGATTGAATTCAGATTTGGCTGAAAAGTTTCAGACGTGCTCCCACCCGAGCTGACTCCCGCAAGGGAGCCTCAGCGTTATGCTGCAGATTTGGCAGAAGCAGGGGTGGACTTCTGCTCATGCGATCCTTGGAGACGCTGCAGATTTCTTTCCTTTTCCCCTTCCTGCAAAAAAATAGGATTTTGGTACTTACCAGGTAAATCCTTTTCTTTGAATCCATAGGGGGCACTGGAGTACTCTTGGGATATGGACAGTGTTAGCAAGGACTGGGCACTGAATATTAAAATTTCAGTAACTCTCCTCCCCTCCATACTCCCAGAATACCTCAGTGTTTTTTCCTGAGGCGAACAGGATAGAGAGGATGAACAATGGAGAATTACCTATAACATTATAACATAACGGACAACAATAAAGTTGACACATAACGTAACTGACAACTAACCAGTTGACACCATAACCGATAAATCGGTGAGAATGTGTTACCATAAGATCCACTGAATTTACCACAACCAGGTAAAACTGCTCTGGGTGGGCGTCCAGTGCCCCCTATGGATTCAAAGAAAAGGATTTACCTGGTAAGTACCAAAATCCTATTTTCTTTTTCATCCACTAGGGGTCACTGGAGTACTCTTGGGACGTACCAAAGCTTCCCCTGTGGGCGGGAGAGCTGTTTGGCACCTGTAACACTAAGCGGCCAAAGCTATATGCTGATGCCGCAAACGTATCAAACTTGTAAAAGCGCACAAACGTGTGCACTGATGAGCATGTAGCCGCACGGCAAAGCTGCGTCGTAGAAGCTCCACGACCAGCTGCCCATGAAGTTCCCACAGAACGTGTGGAATGAGCTGTTACTGATGTAGGCGGCTGTAACCTAGCATGAAGGTAAGCCTGACGTATGGTCAGTTTTATCCATCTGGATAAGGTCTGTTTAGAAGCTGGCCAACCCATCTTGGCAGCATGATAGAGAACAAACAACGTATCCGTCTTACGAACTGTAGACGTTCGGGATACCTAAACGCGTAATGCGCGTACCACATCCAAAGTTCTCGAATTACCTGTTCACACAGAAACTACCATTGGTTGATTGATGTGAAAAAGATGACACTACCCTTGGCAATAAAACGAAATTCGTCCGAAGTTCCGCTCTGTCATCATGAAACCCCAAAAACGGTGGCTTGCATGACAAGGCACCCAAATCTGAAACACGCCTTGCCGAAGCAAAGGCTAAAAGAAAAATTGTTTTCCAAGTGAGAAACTTAATATCCACTTGCTGTAAGGGTTCAAAATATGACAACTGTAAGAAATCTAAAACCAGATTCAAGTCCCATGGCGCTGTAGGTGGAATGAATGGAGGCTGTACTCGGAGGACACCTTGCAGAAAGGTGTGTACAGACGGCAATAGAGCCAATCGTCTTTGAAAGTAAATTGACAAAGCAGAGACCTGCACCTTTAGTGTAGATAAACGCAGTCCTCCATCTAACCCCGTCTGTAGAAATAACAAAAGACGGGATAACTTGAAAGATGATGTCGGAAACTTCCGAGCTTTACACCAACCTATATAGGCACGCCAAATTCTGTAATAATGAGCTGCCGTAACTGGCTTCCTAGCACGTAACATGGTTGGTATAACCGATTCTGGAATGCCCTCTCTTCTTAAGAGGGCGGTCTCCACAGTCACCCCGTCAAACGCAGCCGCGCTAAATCGGGGTAAAGGAACGGACCCTGTTGTAACAAGTCCGGACGTAGTGGGAGCGGCCAAGGATCGTCTGCGAGTAATCCGCGGAGATCCGAGAACCAAGCTCTCCGAGGCCAAGGAGGCGCCACTAGTATGACTGTGGCGGACTCTCTTTTGATCCGTTTTAGCAACAGAGCGAGCAGCGGAAACGGTGGAAACAGATACACGAGGCTGTACGGCCACGCGATTGTTAGAGCATCCACCGCCACTGCCTTTGGATCTCTTGTCCTGAACACATACTGGGGCGTTTGGTGATTGTGGCGAGATGCCATCAGGTCCACTTGAGGGTAACCCCATCTTTGGACCAACATGTGAAACCCTTCTGGATTTAATGCCCATTTTCCTGGATGAAAATCCCGACGACTGAGATAATCCGCCTCCCAGTTGTCCACTCCCGGAATGAACACTGCCGACAATATTACTTGGTGATGCTCGGGCCAAATGAGGATTCGAGCTACGTCCCGCATTGCCATGTGGCTTCTCGTTCCTCTTTGTTAATGTAAGCGACCGCCGTCGCGTTGTCTGACTGCACCTGGACAGTCTGAGACCGGAGCATGTGCACTACTTGTCGTAGCCCATTGTAAATTATCTGGAGTTCCAGGACATTTAGAGACAGCAATCTTTCGTGATCTGCCCAGAGACCCTGGAGCTGACAATTTTGAACCACAGCTCCCCAACCTCTGAGACTCGCGTCCGTCGTTAGAATTATCCAATTCCAGGCGTTGAACCGTTTCCCTGCGGTTAGATTGTGTACTTTGAGCCACCAGAGTAGAGATACTCTGGTCCGTGGCGACAACCTCACCCTGTGGTGAATCTGCAGATGCGAGCCCGACCACTGTGCGAGCACATCCAGTTGAAAAGGACGCAAGTGAAATCTTCCGACCTGAAGCGCTTTGAAAGCCACCACCATTGTGCCTAAGAGGCGAATGCACAAATGTACCGAGACTGTGCGTGGCTTGAGCACTAATTGTACCAGATGACGAATAATCTGTACTTTCTGTTCTGGTAGGTAAATTCTTTGATTTACCGTATCGAGAACCATACCTAGGAATTGAAGTCGTTGAGACTGAATTAGATGTGATTTCTTGAAATTGACAATCCAACCGTGCTGTACTAGTACATTGTACGTTAACAACGCATGTTGAAGGAGCATCTGTTGAGACGGAGCTTTGATGAGCAGATCGTCCAAGTACGGAACTATTATCACTCCCAAGGATCTGAGATGAGCTATCATCACAGACATCACTTTGGTGAATACCCGAGTCACTGACGAGAGGCCAAACGGTAGAGCCTGAAACTGGTAATGGTTCTGCCGTATCACAAAACGCAAGAACCTCTGATGAGGTGGCCAAATCGGAATGTGTAAGTACGCATCCTTGAGATCCAGCGCAATCCTGAATTCCTGTGGCTCTAAACCTGCAATTACTGACCGCAGAGATTCCAACTTGAATCTGTAGTAAGTGACGTACTGAATGAGACCCTGTAAGTTCAATATTGGCCTGACCGAGCCATCCGGCTTTAGTGGCACAAACAGACTGGAATAATAACCCTGACCTTGTTGGTGTACAGGGACCGGAATCAAAACTGCGGAATCCAGCAGAGACTGAATGGCAATTTGCAGAACCGCCCTCTTGTCGTCCGACACAGACAGTCCTGTCTTGAAAAACCGCAGTGGTGGGAGACAGTCGAACTGTATTTTGTAACCTTTTTACATTAAATTGCGGATCCACCCATCTGTGGATGTCTGGAACCACGCCAAATGGAACGTCTGAAGGCGTGCCCCCACAACTGGAGATCAGAGATGGCTGGGAGCCCGTCATGCCACTGGCTTGTTGATGGTCTTAGCGTCCTGACGACGGTTAGTTGTTTGTTGAAACCACGTCCTCTACCACGTCTACCATGTGTGGTTGTTCCTGATCACGGCCTTGATAGGGCTGAGGTCTAAAGGATTGGAACGCTGGTTCAGAGTATTACCGTCTATGTACATCAGAAATCCATATGTCCACTTCAGGACCAAACAATTTCTCGCCAGCATAAGGTAACGCTTCTATACCTCGTTTAACCTCTGCCTCTGTCTGCCAAGAACGCAGCCAGAGGGCACGTCGTGCCGCATGATCATCTTTCTGTAGGCTGACCTGAGCTGTGTTCCATGCAACTATAGCCTTATTCTCCCAAATTCCCCCTAAAGTAGGTCTAATCAACACCCCGGCTGCTGTATACATTGACTTTAGTATAGCTTCTAGCTTACACTCTGACGGGTCTTTAAGCGTAGTAGCAGATGGAATGGGTAACTGTGAAAGTTTTGACACCAGCGAATCCACAGCCGGTGGATTTTCCCATTCATAGACTCTGGTTTATTAAGAGAATCTGAATAAGGAAAACACACTGAAGATCTCTGTTGTTTAGCAAATAACACTTCATTTGAAATAGGTTCTTCAGTCTGTACAATCTAGAACCTGACGTACTGCCCAGATGAGATCATCACTGGCGGGGCTAATAGTACCCTCACTATCTGACTACTGGCACACCTCACCCTCCTCATATTCTTCTTGCACTATGAGCTATGGCATTGAATCGTCATAACTATTTTTCGGAATAGAGCTAGACTTTTGTGCAAAGTGCTGGACGACTCCTGAGCCCCTACTGGTATCTCAGGAGGCATTGTCCTAGCCTCAGATCTCGCCGTCTCACGTTCCTTACCTGCCGTGGCCATTTTTGATTGTAAACCCGACATAACATCCTCCAGCCTTGGTATGGAGGCTGAGGGGAAGGGAACGTATTTGTTGTATTTACAAACATATTGTGTCACACACGCACAGACGTTGCAGTTAAGCTGCCTTTGAGTTAGCAGTAGCCTGACTTATTACGTACAGATACAGACAAGTAGACAAAGATAACAAGTCCCACGACTCAGTAAATGTTACTAAAGTGTATATAAGCCTGAAGTGCAGTGCACATGGGCTACACTACATGAACCTGATCTGTGCAAAATTCCTAGTAACACCCATGCTCCATCCGATGGCCGAGTGTAGTAGGACAGCAACTTCCTGAAAAAAGAAGCAGGAAGTAGAGTTAAAATGGCGTCCTGCAATGTGCTTAATATATACAAAAAAATAAGATTTTACTCACCGGTAAATCTATTTCTCGTAGTCCGTAGTGGATGCTGGGACTCCGTAAGGACCATGGGGATTAGCGGCTCCGCAGGAGACTGGGCACAACTAAAGAAAGCTTTAGGACTACCTGGTGTGCACTGGCTCCTCCCACTAAGACCCTCCTCCAGACCTCAGTTAGGATACTGTGCCCGGAAGAGCTGACACAATAAGGAAGGATTTTGAATCCCGGGTAAGACTCATACCAGCCACACCAATCACACCGTATAACTCGTGATCTGAACCCAGTCAACAGATGGCTCAACAATAACCCTTTAGTTAGGCAATAACTATATACAAGTATTGCAGACAATCCGCACTTGGGATGGGCGCCCAGCATCCATTACGGACTACGAGAAATAGATTTACCGGTGAGTAAAATCTTATTTTCTCTGACGTCCTAAGTGGATGCTGGGACTCCGTAAGGACCATGGGGATTATACCAAAGCTCCCAAACGGGCGGGAGAGTGCGGATGACTCTGCAGCACCGAATGAGCAAACTCTAGGTACTCCTCAGCCAGGGTATCAAACTTGTAGACTCTTGCAAAAGTGTTTGAACCCGACCAAGTAACAGCTCGGCAAAATTGTAAAGCCGAGACCCCTCGGGCAGCCGCCCAAGAAGAGCCCCTTTCCTCGTGGAATGGGCTTTTACAGATTTAGGGTGCGGCAGTCCAGCCGCAGAATGTGCAAGTTGAATCGTGCTACAGATCCAGCGAGCAACCGTCTGCTTAGAAGCAGGAGCACCCAGCTTGTTGGGTGCATACAGGAGAAATAGCGAGTCAGTTTTCCTGACTCCAGCTGTCCTGGAAACATATACTTTTCAGGGCCCTGACTACATCCAGTATCTTGGAATCCTCCAAGTCCCAAGTAGCCGCAGGCACCACAATAGGTTGGTTCACATGAAAAACTGATACCACCTTAGGAAGGAATTGGGAACGAGTCCTCAATTCCGCCTTATCCATATAAAAAACAGATAAAGGCTTTTGTATGACAAAGCCGCCAATTCTGATACACGCCTGGTCGACGCCAAGGCCCACAGAATGACCACTTTCCACGTGAGGTATTATAGCTCCACGGATTTAAGTGGCTCAACCCAATGCGACTTCAGGAAATCCAACACCACGTTGAGATCACATGGTGCCACTGGAGGCACAAACGGGGGCTGACTATGCAGCACTCCCTTAACAAAAGTCTGAACTTCAGGCAGTGAAGCCAGTTCAATTTTGGAAGAAAATCGATAGAGCCGAAATCTGGACCTTAATGGAACCCAATTTTAGGCCCATAGTCACCTCTGACTGTAGGAAGTGCAGAAATCGACCTAGCTGAAATCTCTCCTTTGGGGCCTTCCTGGCCTCACAGTACGCAACATATTTTCGCCATATGCGGTGATAATGGTTTGCGTTCACTTCTTTCCTAGCTTTAAATAGCGTAGGGATAACTTCCTCCGGAATTCCCTTTTCTTTCAGGATCTGGCGTTCAACCGCCATGCCGTCAACGCAGCCGCGGTACGTCTTGAAACAGACAGGCCCCCTGCTGCAGCAGGTCCTGTCTGAGCGGCAGAGGCCATAGGTCCTCTGAGATCATTTCTTGGAGTTCTGGTTACCAAGCTCTTCTTGGCCAACCCGGAACAATGAGTATAGTTCTTACTCTTCTCCTTCTTATTATTCTCATTACCCTGGGTAAGAGAGGCAGAGAAGGGAACACATACACCGACTGGTACACCCACGGTGTTACCAGAGCGTCCACAGCTATCGCCTGAGGGTCCTTGACCTGGCGCAATATCTTTGTAACTTTTAGTTGAGGCGGGACGCCATCATGTCCACCTGTGGCCTTTCCCAACGGTGTACAATCATTTGGAAGACTTCTGGATGAAGTCCCCACTCTCCCGGGTGGAGGTCGTGTCTTCTGAGAAAGTCTGCTTCTCAGTTGTCCACTCCGGGAATGAACACTGCTGACAGTGCTAACACATGATTTTCCGCCCATCGGAGAATCCTTGTGGCTTCTGCCATCGCCATCCTGCTTCCTGTGCCGCCCTGTCGGTTTACATGAGCGACCGCCGTGATGTTGTCTGACTGGATCAGCACCGGCCGGTGTTGAAGCAGGGGCCTAGCCTGACTTAGGGCATTGTAAATGGCCCTCAGTTCCAGAATATTTATGTGTAGGGAAGTCTCCTGACTTTTCCATAGCCTTGGAAGTTCCTTCCCTGTGTGACTGCCCCCCAGCCTCGAAGGCTGGCATCCGTGGTCACCAGGACCCAGTCCTGTATGCCGAATCTGCGGCCCCCTAGAAGATGAGCACTCTGCAGCCACCACAACAGCGACACCCTTACCCTTGGAGACAGGGTTATCCGCCGATGCATCTGAAGATGCGACCCAGACCACTTGTCCAACAGATCCCACTGGAAAATACTTGCATGGGACTTGGCGAATGGAAATTCTTTGTAAGAAGCTACCATCTTTCCCAGGGCTCGCGTGCATTGATGCACCGACACCTGTATATGTATTAGGAGGTCTCTTTCTAGAGACAACAACTCCTTGGACTTCTCCTCCGGGAGAAAACCTTTTTATCCTGTTCTGTGTCCAGAACCATACCCAGGAACAGTAGACGCGTCGTAGGAACCAGCTGCGACTTTGGAATATTCAGAAACCAGCCGTGCTGTTGTAGCACTTCCCGAGATAGTGCTACTCCGACGAACAACTGCTCCCTGGACCTCGCCTTTATAAGGAGATCGTCCAAGTACGGGATAATTATTTCGGCCATTACCTTGGTAAATACCTCGGTGCCGGGGACAGACCAACGGCAACGTCTGGAATTGGTAATGACAATCCTGTACCACAATATTGAGGTACTCCTGGTGAAGAGGGTAAATAGGGACATGAAGGTAATCATCCTTGATGTCCAGTGATACCATGAAATTCTCCAGGCTTGCAATAATCGCCCTGAGCGATTCCATTTTGAACTTGAACCTTCGTATAAGTGTTCAAGGCTTTCCATTTTAGAATGGGTCTCACCGAACCGTCTGGTTTCGGTACCACAACATTTTGGAATAGTAACCCCGGCCTTGTTGAAGGAGGGGTACCTTGATTTCACCTGCTGGAAGTACAGCTTGTGAATTGCCGCCAGTACTACCTTTCTCCGAGGGCAGCAGGCAAGGCTGATGTGAGGTAACGGCGAGGGGGAGTCGCCTCGTACTCCAGCCTGTATCCCTGTGATACTATTTGCAGAACCTAGAGATCCACCTGTGGGCAAGCCCACTGGTCCCTGAAGTTCCCGAGACGCGCCCCTACCGCACCTGTCTCCACCTGTGGAGCCCCAGCGTCATGCGGTGGACTCAGAGGAAGCGGGGGAAGATTTTTGATCCTGGGAACTGGCTGCTGGTGCAGCTTTTTTTTCTTCTTCCCTTGTCTCTGTGCAGAAAGGAAGCGCCCTTGACCCGCTTGCTTTTCTGAAGCCGAAAGGACTGTACCTGAAAATACGGTGCTTTCTTAGGCTGTGAGGAAACCTGAGGTAAAAAAAATTTTTATTCCCAGCTGTTGCTGTGGATACGAGGTCCCAGAGACCATCCCCAAACAATTCCTCACCCTTATAAGGCAGAAACTCCATGTGCCTTTTACAGGCAGCATCACCTGTCCACTGCCGGGTTTCCAATACCCTCCTGGCAGAATGGACATTGCATTAATTCTGGATGCCAGCCGGCAAATATCCCTCTGTGCATCCTTTATATATAAGACAACGTCTTAAATATGCTCAATGTTAGCAAAATATTATCCCTGTCTTAGCGTATTAATATTATCTGACAGGGTATCAGACCACGCTGCAGCAGCACTATTTATGCTGAGGCAATTGCAGGTTTCAGTATATAACCTGAGTGTGTAAATACAGACTTCAGGATCGCCTCCTGCTTTTTATCAGCAGGTTCCTTCAAGGTGGCCGTATCCTAAGACGGCAGTGCCACCTTTTGACAAACGTGTGAGCGCCTTATCCACCCTAAGGGATATCTCCCAACGTGACCTAACCTCTGGCGGGAAAGGGTACGCCATCAGTAACTTTTTAGAAATTACCAGTTTCTTATCGGGGGAAACCACGCTTCTTTACACACTTCATTCATTCATTCATCTGATGGGGGAACAAAACACTGGCTGCTTTTTCTCCCCAAAAATAAAACCCCTTTTATGTGGTACTTGGGTTCATGTCAGAAAATGCGTAACACATTTTTCATTGCCGAGATCATGTAACGGATGTTCCTAGTGGATTGTGTATATGTCTCAACCTCGTCGACACTGGAGTCAGACTCCGTGTCGACATCTGTGTCTGCCATCTGAGGTAACGGGCGTTTTTTGAGCCCCTGATGGCCTTTGAGACGCCTGGGCAGGCGCGGGCTGAGAAGCCGGCTGTCCCACAGCTGTTACGTCATCCAGCCTTTTATGTAAGGAGTTGACACTGTCGGTTAATACCTTCCACCTATCCATCCACTCTGGTGTCGGCCCCACAGGGGGCGACATCCCATTTATCGGCCTCTGCTCCGCCTCCACGTAACCTTCCTCATCCAACATGTCGACACAGCCGTACCGACACACCGCACACACACAGGGAATGCTCTGACTGAGGACAGGACCCCACAAAGTCCTTTGGGGAGACCGAGAGAGAGTATGCCAGCACACACCAGAGCGCTATATAATGCAGGGATTAACACTATAACTGAGTGATTTTTCCCCAAATAGCTGCTTGTATACATATATTGCGCCTAAATTTAGTGCCCCCCCTCTCTTTTTAACCCTTTGAGCCTGAAAACTACAGGGGAGAGCCTGGGGAGCTGTCTTCCAGCTGCACTGTGAAGAGAAAATGGCGCCAGTGTGCTGAGGGAGAAGCCCCGCCCCTTTTTCAACTGACTTTCTCCCGCTTTTTCTGGAATACTGGCAGAGGTCATTTTACATCTATGTAGCCTCTAGGACTATATATGATGTAGATTTGCCAGCCAAGGTGTCATATATTGCCCTCAGGGCGCCCCCCCCAGCGCCCTGCACCCATCAGTGACCGGAGTGTGAGGTGTACATGAGGAGCAAGGGCGCACAGCTGCAGTGCTGTGCGCTACCTTGGTGAAGACCGAAGTCTTCTGCCGCCGATTTTCCGGACTCTTCATGCTTCTGGCTCTGTAAGGGGGACGGCGGCGCGGCTCCGGGAACGAACACCAAGGTCGGGTCCATGCGGTCGATCCCTCTGGAGCTAATGGTGTCCAGTAGCCTAAGAAGCCCAAACTACCACCTGTTAGGTAGGTTCGCTTCTTCTCCCCTTAGTCCCTCGCTGCAGTGAGTCTGTTGCCAGCAGATCTCACTGTAAAATAAAAAACCTAAATATACTTTCTTTCTAGGAGCTCAGGAGAGCCCCTAGTGTGCATCCAGCTCAGCCGGGCACAAGAATCTAACTGAAGTCTGGAGGAGGGTCTTAGTGGGAGGAGCCAGTGCACACCAGGTAGTCCTAAAGCTTTCTTTAGTTGTGCCCAGTCTCCTGCGGAGCCGCTAATCCCCATGGTCCTTACGGAGTCCCAGCATCCACTTAGGACGTCAGAGAAATATATATACCTACATCCAGTGTATATATATATATATATATATATATATCTACACATATACATATATATCCAAATACACAAGCATATATACCCATTTAAAGCTATATGCAATATAGGCTTAAAAGCCTGAACGTGTGCTGTGCATGTGCTGCTGCATTAAAATGCAGCTTAGTTTATAGGGCCTCTCGCTTCAATGCGAGCACAATCCTCCCCTCTCCCCCGTTTTAACCTCCCCCTCACAGACGGACCGCGGCAGCAAGCACTGTCCGCGGTCAGTCTCCCCTCTCTCCTCCCCCTGCAGACAGAGCGCGCCAGCCGCCGTTCGCGGCCCGGAGCTCTGAAATGGGAGGGAGGGGAAGAGCAGCAGCGCAGGGAGCCGAGCGGTGGGGAGCACCTAGCTGCGGCTGCTAGTACTATCAGTCTGGGGCTGGGTAGTGGCGGTACCAGGCATGATGCTGTGACGGGCTCTCTCTGGCTCCCCTCTGCGCCGGATTGTTACACTGGCCGGCGGGTCGGGAGCGGCGGGTAGTGCGGGCGCTATGGAGCCTGTGACAAGAGGCAGGCAGCAGATGGCGGTGCGCAGTACCACACACGGCGGGGCGGCAGCTGACCGCCCCCGGCATAAATACCTGCGATCCAGTGCTCCTGGACTCTGACGGGGCTTCTCCAACAAGTTCCGTCCAGTCCTTTCTGCAGCCTCAGCTGTTGTTAGCTGAGCTGCTTGTGGCTGTGAGGGAGCTCCTTTGTGAGGCCCGACACGCCAAGAGCTGCACGCAGCAGCTTCTATAATCCCGTACCCAGAGCTTTTGTGTAAGATGGGAAAGGATTGTAATGTATAAAAAATAAAAACAAAAATATTTAAAAGTAAAAAATGTATGTCCCCCTCTGGAGGTCCGCACTTGTGCTTCCTGTCCATGTGAGCACCGAAAAAACACTGAGGTATTCTGGGAGTATGGAGGGGAGGAGAGTTACTGAAATTTTAATATTCAGTGCCCAGTCCTTGCTAACACCGTCCATATCCCAAGAGTACTCCAGTGACCCCTAGTGGATGAAAAAGAAAATAAGATTTTAAACCTACCGGTAAATCTTTTTCTCCTAGTCCGTAGAGGATGCTGGGGACTCCGTAAGGACCATGGGGTATAGACAGGCTCCGCAGGAGACATGGGCACTCTAAAGACTTTAGAATGGGTGTGCACTGGCTCCTCCCTCTATGCCCCTCCTCCAGACCTCAGTTAGAGAAACTGTGCACAGAGGAGACGGACAGTACGAGGAAAGGATTTTTGTTAATCTAAGGGCAAGATTCACACAAGCCCACACCATCCACACCGTATAACATGGAATATATGAACCAGTTAACAGTATGAAACAAAACAGCATCAGCCCGAGACTGATCAAAACTGTAACATAACCCTTATGTAAGCAAAAACTATACAAGTCTTGCAGAATTTAGTCCGCACTGGGACGGGCGCCCAGCATCCTCTACGGACTAGGAGAAAAAGATTTACCGGTAGGTTTAAAATCTTATTTTCTCTTACGTCCTAGAGGATGCTGGGGACTCCGTAAGGACCATGGGGATTATACCAAAGCTCCAAACCGGGCGGGAGAGTGCGGATGACTCTGCAGCACCGATTGAGCAAACATGAGGTCCTCATCAGCCAGGGTATCAAACTTGTAGAATTTTGCAAAAGTGTTTGAACCCGACCAAGTAGCTGCTCGGCACAGCTGTAATGCCGAGACGCCTCGGGCAGCCGCCCAAGAAGAGCCCACCTTCCTAGTGGAATGGGCCTTTACCGAATTTGGAACCGGCAATCCAGACGTAGAATGAGCCTGCTGAATCGTGTTACAGATCCAGCGGGCACTAGCCTGCTTAGAAGCAGGGGCGACAACCTTGTTGGCTGCATACAGGACAAACAGCGCCTCTGTTTTCCTGACCCGAGCCGTCCTGGCTACATACATTTTTAAGGCCCTGACAACATCAATGTCACGATCCGGGTATCTGGACGCCATTACTTACCCTTCAGATGCCTCCTAAGGCTGGCTCAGCGTTCCAGGACCGGATCCCGCTGTTCCTGAGTTTCCACATGCAGAATGTCAGAGTGGTGATTTCATCAGCCGCGGCCTCCGCTGTGCCCGCGTGGTTAAATGTGCGCTTGTCAGTCTGGCGTCTCCTGTCTCCTGTGGCCGGCGTCGCCATTACTGTTTCAATTCTCACATGGATTACAAACCAAACTTCCCTCCAAGTGTCTGCATGGGCGCAGCCATCTTGGATTTTGTCATCTGAGCATTTCCACCAATCTGCTGTCTGTATTGTTGATTTGCATAATTGCCTAGCCAGCCCCTTCCTTGCTGCAGGTATAAGTAAGCTGTGCCTGAGCAAGGAAGGCATCAGTGCTTTGGTTGTCTAACCTAGTTCCAGTTTGTCTCTCTCCTGTGGTTGTCTTCCAGGTTCCAGCTCCTGTCTCCAGACTTCTGCTATAGAGACCCGCACCAGCATTCCATCTGCGGTGTAGCCTGACTCTCCGATCCATTCTGGACTCACCTGTTTCCAGTTACAACAATCACCTGCTTCCAGCCCAGCTTCCAGCAGTGTACAGCTTCTCTTAAAGGGCCGGTGTCCTTTCTGCAGTTTACCACTCTCCACCGGTATTATTATTTCACCGCTCTCAAACTCCAAACTTCATCAATCACCTGCTTCCAGCCCAGCTTCCAGCAGTGTACAGCTTCTCTTAAAGGGCCGGTGTCCTTTCTGCAGTTTACCACTCTCCACCGGTATTATTATTTCACCGCTCTCAAACTCCAAACTTTATTATTATTTCATCGCTCTCAAGTTCGTTTATTATTTAACTGGTTCCAGCCAGTATCCACTCCGTACCAACAACAGTCTGGTTCTAGCCAGTATCCACAGCAGCCGTTTTATCTTCAGCAACCCAGCCTTTCCTGGAACACCAGCTGGTACGATCCTGGGTTCTCTCCATTGCTACAGTCAGGCCTGGTAAGGACTTTCCAACTAGAAGATTATTAGAACTGTCTCACTCTACCAGTGCCTGTGGCCCTTGCCACCCTGTAGTACCCAGGAATTGTATTTATCCTCTGTTGACTTTTATGTTTCCTTTACTGCTGCTGTGTTACGGAGTTTGTCATAATAAACATCATTGACTTTTATCCTGGTTGTCGTGGTCACGCCTTCGGGCAGTTATTCTACATGTTACTTACATGTCTAGGGGTCTGATACAACCTCCCAGGTTCCGTTACATCTCAGCCCCTACAACTGAGGCTGCCTCCCGTCAGCTCAGGCCCTCAGTTGTAACAGTAAGCACTGACCCAATGAATCCAGCCGGACACCAGGATCAAGCGGCCAGGCCGATGCAAGAACTGGCAGCCCGACTTGAACATCAGGAGGCTGCACAGGGCCACATCATCCGCTGTCTCCAGGATCTCTCTACACGGCTGGATGGGATTCAAACGACCCTCCGTGGACCTGGCACGTCCGGTGCGTCCACTACAGTGACACCAGCTGTAACCCCACCCACCTTACCCATTTCCAGTCCACATCTTCATCTTCCAACGCCAGCAAAATTTGATGGATCTCCAAGGTTCTGCAGGGGATTTCTCAATCAATGTGAAATCCACTTTGAGCTTCTACCTGGCAATTTCTTCAGTGACCGTACCAAAATTGCCTATATCATCTCCCTTCTCAGTGGCTCAGCCCTTGACTGGGCATCACCTTTATGGGAGAAGTCTGATCCCCTGCTATCCTCCTATACTGACTTTGTAGCTACATTCAGGCGCATCTTCGACGAGCCAGGCCGGATAACATCTGCTTCATCGGAGATTCTCCGTTTACGCCAGGGAACACGTACTGTGGGACAGTATCTTATACAGTTTAAAATCCTGGCATCCGAACTGGCATGGAACGACGAGGCCCTGTATGCTGCATTCTGGCATGGCTTATCAGAACGCATCAAGGATGAGTTAGCTACCAGAGACTTGCCCTCTAAGTTGGATGAGCTAATTTCTCTTTGCACGAAGGTTGATCTACGTTTCAGAGAGAGAGCAACCGAGCGAGGAAGATCATCTACTCCTAAATCTTCTGCTCCTCCTCCTCGTCAACCATCTCCATCCAAGGATGAGCCTATGCAAATTAGTCGTTCCCGTCTATCTCCCGCTGAGCGCCGAAGACGTCTCTCTGAGTCTCTCTGTCTCTACTGTGCAGCTCCGTCGCACACTATCAATGCCTGTCCCAAACGTCCGGGAAACTCCAGATCCTAGCTCGCCAAGGAGAGGGCCGGCTAGGAGTAATGATCTCCTCTCCATCTCCTCATGACTGTAACCTCCCAGTGTCGCTCCAAATTGCTCAACGTTACAGGGACGTCATTGCCCTCCTTGATTCCGGAGCAGCTGGGAATTTCATAACCGAAGCTTATGTTAAACGGTGGTCCCTACCCACCGAGAGACTGTCCTCGTCCATCTCTTTGACTGCCGTGGATGGCAGCAAGATTTTTGACGCAGTCATTTCCTTAAGGACTCTTCCAGTTCGTCTGAGAGTGGGAGTTCTTCCTTCTGAGTATATTTCTTTTTTAGTGATTCCAAGAGCCACACATCCAGTGGTTTTAGGCCTTCCATGGCTCCGTCTCCACAACCCATCAATTGACTGGACGACTACGCAAATACTGGCATGGGGTCCCTCCTGTGCTGAGACTTGTTTAGCCAAAGTTCTTCCTGTTTGTTCTTCCTTCCCCAGGTCATCTGATGTTCCGCCTCCTCCATGTCAAGACTTCACGGACGTGTTCAGTAAAGCCTCTGCTGATATCCTTCCTCCTCATAGAGAATGGGACTGCCCAATCGACCTCATTCCAGGGAAGGTTCCACCGCGAGGCCGAACTTATCCGTTGTCTCTGCCTGAGACACACTCCATGGAAGAGTACATCAAAGAGAACCTGGCGAAGGGTTTCATCCGACCATCTTCTTCTCCAGCCGGCGCAGGCTTCTTCTTCGTTAAGAAGAAAGACGGTGGCCTGCGTCCGTGCATCGACTACAGAGGTCTGAACGACATTACCGTCAAGAACCGATACCCTTTACCCCTGATTACCGAGCTCTTTGATAGAGTTAGTGGTGCAACTATTTTCACAAAGCTGGACTTGAGGGGTGCCTACAATCTCATCCGAATCCGTGAGGGTGACGAGTGGAAGACCGCCTTTAACACCCGTGACGGACATTATGAGTACCTCGTCATGCCCTTCGGATTGAGCAACGCTCCAGCAGTCTTCCAGCACTTCGTGAATGAGATTTTCAGGGACATCTTGTACCGCCATGTCGTGGTTTATCTAGACGACATCCTCATCTTTGCTAATAATCTCGAAGATCATCGTTTCTGGGTAAAAGAGGTTCTTTCCCGTCTCCGTGTCAATCACCTCTATTGTAAATTGGAGAAGTGTGTGTTTGAAGTTAAAACCATTCCGTTTCTAGGTTACATTGTGTCCGGTTCCGGACTAGAGATGGATCCTGAGAAACTCCAAGCAATCCAGAATTGGCCTATACCCTTAAGCCTCAAAGGGGTCCAGAGGTTCTTAGGGTTCGCCAATTATTATAGAAAATTTATACGAGACTTTTCCACCATTGTGGCGCCTATCACTGCATTAACCAAGAAAGGTGCTAATCCGTCCAAGTGGTCCGAGGAAGCTACACAGGCCTTTCACCTTCTGAAGCAACGGTTCATCTCTGCACCAGTTCTGAAACAGCCCGACACCGACTCTCCTTTTATCTTAGAGGTAGATGCCTCCTCCGTTGGAGTAGGAGCAGTGTTATCCCAGAGGGCCAAAGATGGACATCTACATCCTTGCAGTTTCTTCTCCCGGAAGTTCTCCCCAGCTGAGCGCAACTATGCCATTGGCGATCAGGAGTTGCTAGCCATCAAGCTCGCTCTGGAGGAGTGGAGATACCTGTTGGAGGGAGCTTCCCACTCAATCACCATACTTACCGACCACAAAAATCTTTTATATCTCAAAGGCGCACAATGTCTGAATCCTCGTCAGGCCAGATGGGCACTTTTCTTTTCTAGGTTTGACTTTAAACTCCAGTTCTGTCCGGGTTCTCAGAATCGTAAGGCCGATGCCCTTTCCCGCTCATGGGAGCAAGAAAATGAGTCCGAGTCTGCAGACAAGCATCCTATTATTAATCCGTTGGCATTCTCCACGGTAGGGATGGACTCTACGCCTCCACCAGGGAAAAGTTTTGTTAAGCCAGTTCTAAGGAAGAAGCTCATGCATTGGGCCCATGCTTCCCGTTTTGCTGGACATACAGGCATTCAGAAAACCCTTGAATTTATTTCTAGGTCCTACTGGTGGCCAACTCTGAAGAAGGACGTTATGGAATTTATTGCCTCCTGCCCAAAGTGTGCCCAACACAAAGTCTCCCGCCAGTCGCCTGCGGGGCAACTGGTTCCATTATCTGTTCCCCGTCGACCTTGGACCCATTTGTCGATGGACTTTGTTTCCGATCTACCTATCTGCAACAAGTTTAATACCATCTGGGTGGTAGTTGACCGGTTCACCAAGATGGCACATTTCATCCCTCTCACCGGTCTTCCGTCAGCTTCCAAGTTGGCTCAAGTGTTTATACAAGAGATCTTCCGACTTCACGGTCTTCCTGAAGAGATCATCTCGGATCGTGGAGTACAATTTGTAGCCAAATTTTGGCGAAGTTTGTGTCAAGCCCTCCAAGTCAAGTTAAAGTTTTCCACGGCTTACCATCCTCAGACCAATGGTCAAACCGAGAGGGTGAATCAGGACTTGGAGGCCTTCCTCCGTATATATGTGTCTTCCTCTCAAGATGACTGGGTTCAACTCCTTCCTTGGGCCGAGTTCAGCCACAACAATCAATACCATTCCTCATCTTCTTCTACACCATTCTTCATTAATTATGGATTCCACCCTAAAGTCCCAGAATTCCAACCGCTTCCCGCAACTTCTGTTCCAGCAGTGGATGTCACCTTGCGTCAGTTTTCAAATAACTGGAGGAACGTCCGCGCAGCCCTGCTTAAAGCCTCATTCAGGTATAAGAAGTTTGCCGATAGAAAGCGTAGAGCGGTTCCTGCTCTCAAGGTGGGTGGTCGTGTGTGGCTGTCCACGAAGAATTTGAGGTTGAGAGTTCCCAGCATGAAATTTGCACCTCGCTACATCGGACCCTTCAAGATTGAACAAGTCATCAATCCTGTTGCCTACAGGTTACAGTTACCATCCTTCTTGAAAATACCCAGGACATTTCATGTTTCTTTGTTGAAACCGCTGATCCTGAATCGGTTTCATTCCGCACTTCCTCCAGCTCCCAAAGTTCAGACTCAATGGGGAGTCGAGTACGAGGTGGCCAAGATTTTGGACTCACGTTTCCGTTACGGTCAGTTACAATACCTCATTGACTGGAAGGGCTATGGTCCTGAAGAACGCTCTTGGACCAATGCCTCAGACGTCCATGCTCCTGCCTTGGTCCGAAATTTCCACGCAAAGTTTCCTTTAAAGCCTAAGAAGTGTCCTGGGGCCACTCCTAAAGGGGGGGGGTGCTGTCACGATCCGGGTATCTGGACGCCATTACTTACCCTTCAGATGCCTCCTAAGGCTGGCTCAGCGTTCCAGGACCGGATCCCGCTGTTCCTGAGTTTCCACATGCAGAATGTCAGAGTGGTGATTTCATCAGCCGCGGCCTCCGCTGTGCCCGCGTGGTTAAATGTGCGCTTGTCAGTCTGGCGTCTCCTGTCTCCTGTGGCCGGCGTCGCCATTACTGTTTCAATTCTCACATGGATTACAAACCAAACTTCCCTCCAAGTGTCTGCATGGGCGCAGCCATCTTGGATTTTGTCATCTGAGCATTTCCACCAATCTGCTGTCTGTATTGTTGATTTGCATAATTGCCTAGCCAGCCCCTTCCTTGCTGCAGGTATAAGTAAGCTGTGCCTGAGCAAGGAAGGCGTCAGTGCTTTGGTTGTCTAACCTAGTTCCAGTTTGTCTCTCTCCTGTGGTTGTCTTCCAGGTTCCAGCTCCTGTCTCCAGACTTCTGCTATAGAGACCCGCACCAGCATTCCATCTGCGGTGTAGCCTGACTCTCCGATCCATTCTGGACTCACCTGTTTCCAGTTACAACAATCACCTGCTTCCAGCCCAGCTTCCAGCAGTGTACAGCTTCTCTTAAAGGGCCGGTGTCCTTTCTGCAGTTTACCACTCTCCACCGGTATTATTATTTCACCGCTCTCAAACTCCAAACTTCATCAATCACCTGCTTCCAGCCCAGCTTCCAGCAGTGTACAGCTTCTCTTAAAGGGCCGGTGTCCTTTCTGCAGTTTACCACTCTCCACCGGTATTATTATTTCACCGCTCTCAAACTCCAAACTTCATTATTATTTCATCGCTCTCAAGTTCGTTTATTATTTAACTGGTTCCAGCCAGTATCCACTCCGTACCAACAACAGTCTGGTTCTAGCCAGTATCCACAGCAGCCGTTTTATCTTCAGCAACCCAGCCTTTCCTGGAACACCAGCTGGTACGATCCTGGGTTCTCTCCATTGCTACAGTCAGGCCTGGTAAGGACTTTCCAACTAGAAGATTATTAGAACTGTCTCACTCTACCAGTGCCTGTGGCCCTTGCCACCCTGTAGTACCCAGGAATTGTATTTATCCTCTGTTGACTTTTATGTTTCCTTTACTGCTACTGTGTTACGGAGTTTGTCATAATAAACATCATTGACTTTTATCCTGGTTGTCGTGGTCACGCCTTCGGGCAGTTATTCTACATGTTACTTACATGTCTAGGGGTCTGATACAACCTCCCAGGTTCCGTTACATCTCAGCCCCTACAACTGAGGCTGCCTCCCGTCAGCTCAGGCCCTCAGTTGTGACAATCAATAGACTTGGAATCCTCCCAGTCCCCCGTAGCCACAGGCACCACAATAGGTTGGTTCATATGAAACGATGAAACCACCTTAGGCAGAAATTGAGGACGAGTCCTCAACTCTGCTCTATCCACATGGAAAATCAGATAGGGGCTTTTGTGAGACAAAGCCGCCAATTCGGACACCCGCCTCGCAGATGCCAAGGCTAACAACATGACCACTTTCCAAGTGAGAAATTTCAACTCAACTGTTTGAAGAGGTTCAAACCAGTGTGACGTAAGGAACTGTAACACCACGTTAAGGTCCCATGGTGCCACTGGGGGCACAAAAGGAGGCTGGATGTGCAGCACTCCCTTTACAAAAGTCTGGACTTCTGTGAGAGAAGCCAATTCCCGCTGAAAGAATATAGATAGGGCCGAAATCTGTACCTTAATGGAGCATAACTTCAGGCCCATATCCACTCCTGTCTGTAGAAAATGGAGAAAACGGCCCAGGTAGAAATCTTCCGTAGGAGCATTCTTGGATTCACACCAAGAAACATACTTCCTCCAGATACGGTAATGTTTCGCCGTCACCTCCTTCCTAGCTCTTATCAGAGTAGGGATGACTTCCTCCGGAATACCTTTCCCAGCTAGGATTCGGTGTTCAACCGCCATGCCATCAAACGTAACCGCGGTAAGTCTTGGAACACGCAGGGCCCCTGCTGCAACAGGTCCTCCCTGAGAGGAAGAGGCCATGGATATTCTGTGAGCATCTCCTGAAGATCTGAATACCAGGCCCTTCAAGGCCAATCTGGAACAATGAGTATTATCTGCACTCTTTTTCTTCTTATGAATCGCAATATTTTGGAGATGAGAGGAAGAGGAGGGAATACATAGACCGACTGAAACACCCATGGTGTCACCAGGGCGTCTACCGCTACTGCCTGAGGGTCCCTTGACCTGGCACAATACCTCCGAAGCTTCTTGTTGAGGCGTGACGCCATCATGTCTATTTCAGGAAGTCCCCAAAGACTTGTTATCTCTGCAAAAACTTCTTGATGAAGTCCCCACTCTCCTGGATGGAGATCATGTCTGCTGAGGATGTCTGCTTCCCAGTTGTCCACTCCCGGAATGAAGACTGCTGACAGAGCGCTTACGTGATTTTCCGCCCAGTGCAGAATCCTTGTGGCTTCCGCCATTGCCACTCTGCTCCTTGTCCCGCCTTAGCGGTTTACATGAGCCACGGCAGTGACGTTGTCTGATTGAATCAGAACCGGTAGGTCGCGAAGAAGATTCTCCGCTTGTCGTAGGCCGTTGTATATGGCCCTTAATTCCAGTATGTTGATGTGTAGACAAGCCTCCTAGCTTGACCATGTTTCCTGAAAATTTCTTCCTTGTGTGACTGCTTCCCATCCTTGGGAGGCTCGCGTCTGTGGTCACCAGAACCCAGTCTTGAATGCCGAACCTGCGACCCTCTAGAAGGTGAGAACTCTGCAGCCACCACAGGAGAGACACCCTGGCCCTGGGGGACAGGCTTATTTTCTGATGAATTTGAAGATGGGACCCGGACCACTTGTCCAGAAGGTCCCACTGCAATGTCCTCACATGAAACCTGCCGAAGGGGATGGCCTCGTAAGTCGCCACCATCTTTCCCAGTACTCGAGTGCATTGATGGACTGGCACTCTATTCGGTTTTAAAAGGTCTCCGACCATGTTCTGGAGTTCCTGGGCTTTTTCCATCGGGAGAAAAACCCTCTTTTGTGTTCCGTGTCCAGAATCATGCCTAAGAAAGATAGCCGAGTCGTTGCAACCAACTGTGACTTTGGTAGATTCAGAATCCAGCCATGTTGCTGCAGCACTCTCAGGGAGAGCGACATGCTTTTCAGCAACTGATCTCTCGATCTCGCTTTTATCAGGAGATCGTCTAAGTACGGGATAATTGTGACTCCCTGCCTGCGCAGGAGCACCATCATTTCCGCCATTACCTTGGTGAAAATCCTCGGGCCGTGGAAAGCCCAAACGGCAACGTCTGAAACTGGTAATGACAGTCCTGTACAGCGAATCTCAGGTACGCCTGATGAGGGGGATATATGGGGACATGAAGGTATGCATCTTTATGTCTAGTGACACCATAAAATCCCCCCCTCCCAGGCTGGAGATAACCGCCCGGAGCGATTCCATCTTGAATTTGAACTTTTTCAAGTACAGGTTTAGGGATTTCAGATTTAGAATGGGCCTGACCGAGCCATCCGGTTTCAGAACCACAAACAGGGTTGAATAGTACCCCTTCCCCTGTTGAACTAGGGGAACCTTGACAATCACTTGCTGTTGATACAGCTTTTGAATTGCAGCTAAAACTATCTCCCTCTCTGGGGGAGAAGCTGGTAAAGCCGATTTGAAAAATCGCGCGGAGGCACCTCTTCGAATTCCAGCTTGTATCCTTGGGATACAATTTCCATCGCCCAAGGATCCACGTCTGATTGAACCCAGACGTGGCTGAAGAGTCGAAGACGTGCCCCCACCGGGGCGGAATCCCTCAGTGGAGCCCCAGCGTCATGCGGTGGATTTTGTAGAAGCCGGGGAGGACTTCTGCTCCTGGGAACTAGCCATAGCAGGAATTCTTTTCGCTCTACCCTTACCTCTGGCGAGGAAGGAAGAGCCCCGACCTCTTCTGGACTTATGCGACCGAAAGAACTGCATCTGATATTGTGGTGTTTTCTTTTGCTGTGGGGGAACATAAGGTAAAAAAGTAGATTTACCCACGGTGGCTGTGGAAACCAGGTCCGAGAGACCTTCCCCAAATAAAACCTCACCCTTGTAAGGCAAAACTTCCATATGTCTCTTTGAGTCGGCATCACCCGTCCATTGGCGGGTCCACAGGGCTCGCCTGGCAGAAATCGCCATGGCGTTGGCTCTCGAACCTAGCAGCCCAACGTCTCTCTGAGCGTCTCTCATACATAGGACTGCGTCTTTAATGTTACCTAAGGTCAATAAAATGCTATCCCTATCTAGGGTATCAATGTCAGCTGACAAGGTATCGGTCCACGCTGCTACAGCGCTACAAACCCAAGCCGACGCTATAGCCGGTCTGAGCAAGGCACCCGTATGTGTATAAATTGATTTTAAGGTAGTCTCCTGTCTGCGATCAGCAGGATCCTTGAGGGCCGCCGTGTCTGGAGACGGTAGCGCCACCTTTTTGGACAAGCGCGTTAAAGACTTCTCCACCCTGGGCAAGGATTCCCACCGTAACCTGTCCTGTGCCGGGAAAGGATACGCCATAAGAATTCTCTTGGGAATCTGCAGTTTCTTGTCTGGAGTTTCCCAAGCTTTTTCAAATAACTCATTCAGCACATGAGATGGGGGAAAGGTTACCTCAGGTTTCTTTTCCTTAAACATGCATACCCTTGTGTCAGGGACAGAGGGGTCATCTGTGATATGCAAAACATCTTTTATTGCAATAATCATATAATGAATACTTTTGGCCACCCTTGGGTGTAACCTCGCCTCATCGTAGTCGACAGAATCCGTCTCGGTATCAGTGTCTGCTACTTGGGACAGTGGACGTTTCTGAGATCCTGAAGGGCCCTGTGACACAGTCAAAGCCATGGATTGACTTCCTGTTCTATCCCTGGACTCTGCTTTGTCCAATCTCTTATGTAATAAAGACACATTTGCATTTAAAACATTCCACATATCCAACCAATCAGGTGTCGGCGTTGCCGACGGAAACACCATCATCTGCTCCACCTCCTCCTTAGATGAGCCTTCCGCTTCAGACATGCCGACACACACGTACCGACACCACCACACACTCAGGGATATATCTATATGGAGACAGTCCCCCCAATAAGGCCCTTTGGAGAGACAGAGTATGCCAGCACACACCCAGCGCCACCGGACACCGGAATAAAATCCCAGTAATACAGCGCTTTTATAAAAATATATATAATTACACTCAATGCGCCAATTGAATGTGCCCCCCCCCCTCTTTCCCCCCCTCTCTGTAACCGTGTTCAGCAGGGGAGAGTCCGGGGAGCCAGCTTCTTTGCATGTGCTGTGGAAAAATGGCGCTGGGTAGTGCTGGAGGATCAAGCTCCGTCCCCTCAGCGGCGGGCTTCGATCCCGCTCAAATTATTTACACTAGCGGGTGGTTTTCAAAATACCACCTCTGCCGTATCTAATCTCTACGCCAGTGTCCCTTGAGGTTAATATTGCTGCGCATCGCCCCCCCCCCCCCCGCACCCTTACAGTGCCCGCTGTGTGTGTGTGTTTATGTGTGGGAGCAATGGCTTTGATTAGATCTAACAATAGGAGTATCTCGTCTCCATCTATTGTGTCAATGTCTAATGACAAGTTATCAATAGCACTACTCACCCACTCACAGACAATGGTAGGCCTGAGTAGTGTCCCATTGGCCACATCAATAAATCACCTCACTCACTTGCGGTCTGTCGGCTCCTTAAGTGAAGCCATTCCAGGCGCAGGGAGAAACACCTTTTCTCTTTTATGACAGGGACCTGTCTAAAATGCGGGGTAACTCCCACCTTTTTTGGAAAAAGATAAGCTGCCTGAATTCCTCTTGGGAATCTGAAATTTATTTTCAGGTTAAATCAGACCTGAGGTGGAGGGAAAAATAAGATTTTACTTACCGGTAAATCTATTTCTCGTAGTCCGTAGTGGATGCTGGAGACTCCGTAAGGACCATGGGGAATAGACAGGCTCCGCAGGAGACATGGGCACTTTAAGAAAGAATTTAGATTCTGGTGTGCTCTGGCTCTCCCTCTCTGTCCCTCCTCCAGACCTCAGTTAGAGAAACTGTGCCCGGTAGAGCACCACAGTACAAGGAAAGGATTTTGGTAATCCAGGTGTTATGCACACCAGTGCCAGCAGGAATGTACTGGTGTCTGAACGGTGAGGGATGCGTAACAAACGAACTCACAGACAGACTGGGGAATATGACATTACATACACAGAAGGTGATAGGGTAACAAAATAAACACAAAGTGAACAGAGAAGCCCAAAGGCTAAGAAACTGGGTGTCTCCCTAGTATTAGGAATGCTCAGATGGAAAGAAGCAAGATGTAGTGATTTAATACGTAGAGAACCCGAAATGCTGTTGCTAAGGGCAACAGCAAAACCCTAAAGGGTTACCAACGGGTGTGGCAGTAAACTCCTTGGTCAGAGATGGAATAATAGACACAAGGAGAGTCTCCACAATCCTAGTCCTCACTTGCAGTGCACTGGTTCAACTTACTGCCACTAAACTGACACCTGAACACCTTGCACAGTGAGAAAGGATTTCGGCAGGCAAGTCTGAGAATACAGCCGCAAACCTGCTAGGTTCACAGAGTAGCAAAAGAACCCCAGCAGGTTAAACGACTGACTCCAGTCTTACTGCTAGGTCTGGATTGGCAGAGTGTAATACCAAATCCCAAGGCCTATTTGCAGTAAGCAACAAACAAATACAAAGTTTACACAGTACTAGCTAGCTTTCAGGAACTGACTAACCAACAAAGATTCAGCAGCATCTGCCTAACCTGAGAAGAGGGTTTATATAGCAGGTGCTGTCCACGCCCCACTCAGACCTCACAGACTGTGAGCACAAAAACCAGCACCGGATCCCCTGCCGTGCACAGAGCCTGTAACCACTGCACAGCAAAAGACCCGAACCGGAGTATCAGCTACGCTCAGGTTACTCCGCTAGCACTTGTCTCCCGGTTGCCATGACGACGTGGCAGCACAGAGCAGGAGACCCTAACAGTACCCCCCCTCTGACGAGGGGTCAAAGAACCCCTACCACCGGGTTTATCGGGGAACTGCGAGAAGAAAGAGCGTAACAGTCTGGGGGCATGAAGATCACAACTGCGCACCCACGACCGCTCCTCCGGGCCATACCCCTTCCAGTGCACCAAAAATGACAGCCGACCCCGAACCATCTAGGAGTCAAGAATCCTTTCAACAACAAACTCCCTCTGGCCACGTATCAGAAGAGGGGAAGGTCTTCCACTGGAAGAAGGATTACTAAATCGCCCGTTTTAAAAGGGAACAATTAAATGTTTTATTGATACCCAAAGAACGGGGTAGATCTAACTGAAATGCCACCGGATTGATAACCCTAGTGATCTTATAAGGACCGATGAACCGGGGGCCTAACTTATGAGATGGCTGTCTCAACTTCAAATTCTTGGTAGACAACCAGACGAAGTCTCCTAATTTGAAGCTGCAGGGTCTTTTCCGCTTATCAAAAACCCTTTTGGTCACTAATGACACAGACACAAGGGCTTTCTTCACTTTCCTCCAAATACCTCTAAGGACCGAAACCACAGAGGAACCACCAGGCGTGGAGTCCAGGGGGTCAAAAGAATTGGCCTTAGGATGATGCCCATACACACAAAGGAAGGGAGAGATCCCTGTAGCAGAGTGAGCCGCGTTGTTATAGGCAAACTCCGCCATGGACAGATGAGCAACCCAGTCAGTCTGACACTTGGAGACATAACACCTGAGGAACTGCTCCAAGGACTGGTTCACCCTTTCAGTCTGCCCATTAGACTGCGGATGGTAGCCTGACGACAAGCTGACAGAAATCTGGAGATCGGAACAAAATGCCCTCCAGAATTTGGCCACAAACTTGGATCCGCGGTCAGAGACCACATCAAGTGGCAACCCGTGGAGACGCACAACATGCAGCATAAATAATTCAGACAGGCGTCTGGCCGATGGCAGCCCAACCAAGGGAACGAAGTGCGCCATCTTCGAAAACCTGTCAACGACAACCCAGATGGCTGTCATCCCCGAGGATTTGGGCAAGTCCACCACAAAATCCATTGAAATGTGGGTCCATGGCTTAGATGGAATAGAGAGTGGATGTAATGGGCCAACAGGAACCCCTCTAGGAGTCTTATTTCGGGCACAGATGTCACATGCCCGAACCCACTTATCCACATCCCTAGCCACCGAGGGCCACCACACCGCCCTAGATAGCAACTCCCGAGTTCTGGCAATACCCGGGTGACCTGCCGACTTCTTGGCATGGAATTCCAGGAACACTCGCTGTCTTAACCTAGGAGGCACAAACAAAAGACCTACCGGAAGGTCTGGAGGAGCCTGCTCCTGTGCTCTAAGGACTAATGACAAGAGGTCCTGGGTAATGCCCACTTTAATACATGATGGGGACACAATGGGCAATGGCTCCTCGGTGGTCTCCTGGATTGGAGCAAAACTCCGCGAGAGCGCATCAGCCTTGATGTTTTTTGACCCAGGGCGATATGTTATCAAAAAATTAAAGCGAGCAAAAAAACAAAGCCCATCGTGCCTGCCTGGCATTGAGGCGCTTCGCTGACTCTAAATATGCCAAATTCTTATGGTCGGTGAGAATTGAGACCACAAACTTAGCCCCCTCAAGCCAGTGTCTCCACTCCTCGAGTGCATCCTTAATAGCCAACAATTCCCGGTTACCCACATCATAATTCATCTCGGCAGACGAAAATTTACGGGAAAAGTAAGCACAGGGATGAAGGCGATTATCAGACACCCCCATCTGAGAGAGCACTGCCCCAATACCCATCTCAGAGGCATCCACCTCCACCACAAAAGGACGCTCTGGATCTGGGTGTCGCAGCACCTTGGCCGAGACAAATGCCCTTTTGAGACGGGCAAAAGCCGCTTTGGCCTCACAAGACCAGTGAGCAACATCCGCCCCTTTCTTAGTAAGTGCCACCAAGGGCGCCACTATAGACGAAAATCCAGCGATAAATAGTCTATAAAAATTTGCAAAGCCCAGAAAACGCTGAAGCGCCTTCAAACTAGTGGGCTGCACCCAATCCAGGACTGCCTGTACCTTGGAACCCTCCATTTGGAAACCCTCTGGGGAGATAATATATCCTAGAAATGCGATTTGCTGAACTTCAGATTCGCACTTCTCCAGCTTCGCCCCAAGCCGGTGGTCTCTGAGTTTCTGGAGGACTAAGCGTACAAGCTTCCGATGTTCCTCCAGGGAATGGGAGAAGATTAGGATGTCATCTAAGTATACAACTAAGAATCTATCCAAATATTCCCTGAGCATATCGTTCATGAAGTCCTGGAAGACTGCCGGGGCATTACAGAGCCCAAAAGGCATCACCAAATATTCATAATGCCCTGAGTGGGTATTAAAGGCAGTCTTCCATTCATCCCCCTCTCTTATTCGGATTAGATTGTACGCACTGCGTAGGTCAAGCTTAGAAAAAATGGTGGCAGTACGAAGCTGGTCAAACAAGACCGAAATGAGAGGCAGTGGGTATGAGTTTTTAATCGTGATACGGTTCAATTCCCTGAAGTCGATGCAAGGTCGCAACGAACCGTCCTTTTTTTTTTTTTTTATTCTTTATTTTTCATTTTGCAAATTGAAACAGTTTCCATATAGTACAGTACATATGTCCAAAAATAAAACGTAGACATTAGTCTCATAGCATGGTGATTGTAGTTATCAGGATGATGACAAAGAAAAGAAAAAAAAAAAAAAAGAAGAGGTTAACAGACATATATATGTCATCCTACTCCTATATATCATACAACCGAAGACATAATATCTGGAATAAAGAGCTCCTCGTAACAGTATCACTCCTTAACATGGTAGCCATATGACTTTCGAGGTAGTAAACAGCCGGAAACAGTTAACACTTTAAAAAAAAAAAGGGGGGGGGGGGTGGACAAGGGGAAGAAAGGGAAAAAGGGGGAGGGGGGGAAATGAAGAGGGTCACATACATAAGTCATACAGAAACCAGAGAGGAGGCTTCAACCGGTTCTGCCCTCAGTGTGTATTCAGTGGTGCGTAATCAGCATAGGTCTTAGTGGTCTTGAACTCTATCCAGCAAAGCCAAGTGGCTAAGTAATCGGAGTATTTATCTAAGGCGGCAGAGTAAACATCCTCCATATGCATATAAAAATCAATGCGTTGGAACCATTCCCACATTGTTGGTGGGCTAACGGACCGCCAGTGTACTGGGAGCACCGCTCTCGCCGCGTTACTCAAGTGTTTAAGAAGAGACTTCTTGTAATGAGACAGGGGGACATTCGAGTGTGAGAGAAGCCAAAAGTCCGGGCCTGTTGGTACTGGGCCTCCCAGAATCTCAGTGGATAGTTTAATAATTGTGTTCCAGAAGGGGGCAATCGACGGACAATCCCACCAAATGTGGATCAACGTGCCAGTATCCCTACCACAGCGCCAGCACAGGGGAGAGACTGACGGGTAAAATTTATGAAGAAGAGAGGGGCACCTGTACCATCTCGTCAATAATTTGTATTGTGTTTCCACAACCTCCAGGCTAGTGGAGCATTGTGCCATAACCTTGCAATGTGAATCCCAATGGATCTTAATTCCCCGATGTAGTAAATCTTTATCCCAGGCATCACAGAAAGAAGGGACAGTAGGGAAGCATCCCTGCAGTAAGATTTTGTAAATACCCGACACTACATGTGATGGGGCCGACACCTGATTGCACATGGATTCATAGGGAGCAAGAGCCTTATAAAGGTCTATTGCCCCTTTCTGTGAGGTAATAAAATGGCGGACCTGGAGGTAAAACCAATAGTCCTTAGCGGGTATATCGCCCATTGCCTGTATCTCGGAGAACGTTTTGAGTTTGCCACGTGCAAGCAGGTGTACTACCCTTGTCACACCCGCTCTCTCCCATCTAGAGGCAATTGTATTGGACTGTCCCGGGGGGAACAGTGGGTTATCAAAGATAGGCATTAGGGATGTCCGTCTAGACGATATTCCCATCTTGTAACGGAGTGTCCGCCATAGAGCCAAGGTGGGCCCCACAGTAGGGTGGAATGAGCGGCTAATTTTTGGAGACCAGGGCACTGCCTGCAAATTAAGATTAGTGGAAGAAGCCTCCAGATCAACCCACTGTTTCCTATATGAACCGGGGCGAGACCAATCGACAATCCTATGCAGTATTGTGGCATGATAGTATGTTGAAATCATAGGCAGTTGTTGTCCGCCCTGAGACTTCAGTCTAAATAAATGGCTATGCTTGAACCTAGGTTTCCGCCCACCCCATATGAAGTGGCTGATCGCCTTGTGCGCTTCAGCTAGAAATTTAGGGGGGAGTTTCAGAGGGATGGTTTGAAAGAGATATAACAGCCTTGGAAGAATATTCATCTTTACTATATTTATGCGGCCTAGCCATGAGAACCTCTGCGTGAGCCAGCCCGCCATCTCTTGGCGCAGCCTGCGGAGAAGAGGGGTGTGGTTAATAGCAACTATGGTATCGAGTGTCGAGGGGATCTGGATCCCTAGGTATGTAATATGGGATTTCTGCCAAGTAAATTTAAATGATTGCGCTAAAAGGCAAGCTGTAGCAGGTGGGAGCGTAATATTCATTGCCGTGGACTTAGAATAATTGATTTTAAAATTTGATAGGCTTCCGAACCGCGTAAATTCTTTCATTAGGCTGGGCAGAGAGATCAAGGGGTTCGTTATGACCGCCAATAAGTCGTCTGCGAAGAGGGCCAAGCGGTGGCCAATCTTGCCTACCTGCAGGCCCATGATGTTAGGGTTACATCTGATCGCACGGGCCAAGGCCTCCATACATAGGACAAAGATTAAAGGTGAGAGCGGACAGCCCTGGCGTGTGCCATTGGATATCGGTATTGGTTCGGAGAGAACGCCATTCACCCTAACCCGAGCAGATGGAGCTCTATACAATGAGAGAATCCTCTGCAAGAAAACATCTCCCAAACCCAGGCGTCTGAGCACCGCCTCCATAAAGTCCCAGTCTACCCGATCAAAGGCCTTTTCTGCATCTGTGGAGAGGAGCATAAGAGGGACATCATTTGCCTGTGCGTGCGCTATCAGATCAATGACTCTGATAGTATTATCCTTTGCCTCTCTGCCCATAACAAAACCTACCTGGTCGGGGTGTACTATATCTGGTAGTAGTGGCTTAAGACGATTGGCCATAAGTTTTGCAAATAATTTGATATCTACATTCAGCAGCGATATCGGTCTATAGCTAGAAGGGAGTGTCGGATCTTTGGATTCCTTCGGAATGACAGTAATATGGGCACTCAGGGACTGGCCCGATAGAGGGGTCGCTGATGATATGGCATTGCAGGCCTGCAGGAGAAGGGGGCGGAGCTTATCCTGAAAGGCCTTATAATATGTGATTGGGAAACCATCCGGTCCTGGGCTTTTACCATTGGGGGAAGACTTCAGGGCGGCCAGCAGTTCTTCCTCGGTGAAAGGGTCATCTAGGGTCTGTGCAACGCTTATCGGGATAGTTGGAAAAGTAATTTCGTCTAGAAATACCTGTATATCGCGTTTATGAGCTACGCGTGCAGATGATGTACGTGTAGAGGTAAGATTATATAGAGCCGAGTAGTAAGTATGAAAAATCCCAGCTATTTCCGTATCAGAAGCATGGGACCGCCCGTCAGCGTCTGTGAGTTTAGGGATATATGTCAAGGATCTCTGGGCTCTAAGAGCACGTGCCAGAAGTTTACCGGGTCTATTTCCCCATCTATGGTATTTATGGCGACATTTACGAAACGCCCTGCGGGTACCATCGCTGAGCAAAGTATTAAGAGCTTGTCTCGCCGTTTGGAGATCAGCTAAAGTGTCGGACGCTAATGTGGATTTATGTGCCAATTCTAATTTTTTTATTTTCTCTAGCAGGGCGTTTCTACACTCAGCTTTTTGTTTTTTCAGGTATGTGCCCAGTTGTATGCACTTACCCCTTATCACACATTTATGCGCTTCCCACAATATCACCGGAGAGACATCACCAGTTGCGTTTGAGGAAATGTAGTCCTCAATTGCCTTCTCAAGCTGGGCTCGGGATGCGGGGTCCCGAAGGAGTTGTTCATTGAACCGCCAGCGCCAGTGTTTAGGAGGTGGATGCCGGAGGGAAAGTGTGAGCGTGACTGGGGCATGGTCGGATAGTGCTATTTGGCCGATGGTTGCATCAGTCAGTAGGTCTAGATGTGCATGGCTCACGCAGAGGTAATCTATTCGGGAGTAGGAGTTGTGCGGGGATGAGTAAAAGGTGAAATCCCTATCTGATGGGTGTAGGAGACGCCAGGCGTCAACCAGTTGAAAGTCATGTAAGACAGCTCTAAACCGTCTGGATTCTCTAAGAGTAGTCCTCGGAGACCCAGAAGAGGAATCCAAGCGGGGTTCAAGGACCCAGTTAAAATCCCCTCCCACCACCAAAGTACCCACCAGGTGTTGTTCAACTAACTCCAGGGAGTCCCTGAGAAATCGGGTTGGCCCTGGTTAGGAAGGTATAGATTAACAAAAGTGTATGTCTGATGGGCCATGGTAGCTCTAACCAGAATCCCTCTCCCATCACCTATCTGCATTTCGGAAACATCCGTCAATCTCAGATGCTTGGCAAAGAGAATGGCGACACCTCTAGCCTTCGCTCCGGAGTAATCATTAAAGAAACCCTGTAGAAAGTGGCGAGAGCGGAGACCCGGAGAGGCCCCCCTCTTAAAATGTGTTTCTTGCAAGAAAACAACCTCCGCTTCGTCAGTATGTAAGGTATGTAGTAGGCCTGACCTCTTTTCGGGGATGTTTAATCCTTTCACATTATAAGAGACGATTTTTAAACTAGCCATAATGGGAGGAACGTGGAAACTGACTCACTGGACGATATACCATAACTACAGCTCCAAGACAATTTAGCACCAAGATCGACCTGAAGCTGGCGGTTGTATGTGAGGGAAGGGGTGAATGGGGAAACACAGGAGGAAAGAAAGGGGGACACGAATAACTCAACGTATAGAAGGGGTAGGAAAACAAAAGCAAAAAACATATAAAACAACATAATATAGCAATCTCTGCATTGAAAGCCATGGGTAAGAACTAGACATCCCATGGTCTAAAAAATGTACAGCAGAGAAGGGGGTTCAAAGGGTGACAACGGGCGCAACTATCTTATGGTAATTAATTAAATGGGTAATTTAGGGGGATACGTCATGGCCAGGAAGGAGGCGGGCGGGTAAAAAGAGAACAATCGCCACCTCCCTCCCCGTCACTCAGTCTATGTAACCCACACAGAACTTCCGAAGCAAAGTTCGAGTTCAACCTCAACCGTTAAAACATCGGTAAGCATTCCCAAAACAGGTTTAAGCCCACACTTTAAACAAACAGTGAGAGAATCAATGTGAGCTTTCAGTAAGAGAATGTGAGAGGGAGAGGAGAAGAAAAAAGATATCACATATCAGAGCGATGCATACATTCACGAGGCTTCTGAAACAGCATCAGTCTTGCCAGCTCGATTGCGTCGTCTGGAGTTGCCCACCTTTCTCCAAGGCTCCCTTCGGGGGAGTGATGTAGTGGGAAGTTGCAAGGGGTCCGTCCAATTAGGTAGCGACACGAACGGTAGTCCCAGTGCAGAGCAGAACGACGGGACGTCTTCATAGTCCTCTAGAACATAACGTGTCCCATCCCGGGTCACTTGGATACTTAAAGGGAATCCCCAACGGAACCTGATATCCTTCTTCCGAAGAGCTTCCGTGAGGGGGTGGAGAAGACGCCTCTGCTGTAGAGTTGTCCATGAAAGGTCCTGAAAGATCTGTATTTGATGGCCGTTGAAGTCTATAGACAGGACCTGTCTGGACTTCTGTAGGATAGTCTCTTTCACCTGAAAATAGTGCAGACGGCAAATGACGTCTCTAGGCCTTTCTGTGGGTGCTCCCTTTGGTCGGAGAGCCCGATGCACTCTGTCAAATATTATTTGGGAGCTGGGGTCTGTACCAAGAAGACTGTTGAATACTGTAGACAACGTCGCAGCTAGGCCCTGAGGGGGGACATCTTCCGGTAGACCTTTGACCCTCAGGTTGTTCCGCCTACCCCTGTTATCGATATCATCCAATCTACGTCTCATGTCAGCGGTGGTACGTGAGTATCGGGATACAAGGTCATGTAAATCAGCAAGCTTAGAGTCCGTCTCATCCCTGTGATCTTCCAGATCAACCACTCTATTCGCTACTTGCGTGAGGTCGGATTGGATGGAAGAGAGACTAGCCTGGAGAATCATGTATCCGCTTCTCCATGTTGGATAAATCCTGCTGAATGTCTTGACGAGTCGGAAGGGAGCGTAGCTGCGCGAGGACCGCCGCCATGTCGGCGGACTCCCTGCTGGTAGATCCAGATTGGCGTTTTTTGGGAGAAGAGGTTGGGGCCCCAGTATCCTCCATTCTATTTGATGGCAGGGATTCAGGGAGGAGCGTAGAGGCAATGGGGTCAGCTACGGGAGTACCAAATAACGTACGGAAAGCTGCAGCTTGTGAAGTCGCGGATTTAGCTTTTGATGAGTTGCCAGAGCGCCGTCGCCTTGTCATTTGTCTGAGTAGAGAGAGCAGAATCCAGAACAGTGCCTCGTGAAAGGAAATATCAGGACATATCCCGGCAAGTGTTGCACCCCGTTATCCCCTCTGCGTGGCCCGGTCACATTATAGCAGAATACTCGTCAGGCTGGCCTCGATAGGCATTGGGGTCCGCTGCATGACATCGTGCAGAGGAAGGTTGATTATGTCCTCCAGCTGGTCGTCATATAGCTCCAGCAAGCAGGCCGCGGCGGCGCCAGGGACCACTAGAAAGGCGACTGCCCTGGGGCAGTGCAGACTCGTCGTAATCCTCTCCCTGATTCTGCGTCACCCCCCCCCCCACTAACTCAGGGGAGCAGGGTATGAGATCAGGGTATGGATGCAGGGAAAAGGAAGGTTGAAGTGGGGCTGACAACAGGGCTAGTGATATGCGTGCAGGCAGGAGCTCTGGGATAATGCAGTCCTCCTAGTCGTCAGCTTAGCTACAATCCAGGCGGCCACTATGACAAGGGGGCACCACTGCTATCCTGGGGCAGCAGCTAAGATGGCCGCCGCGGCACACACAAAGCTGCCTCTCTCCCCTCTATTATCTTCCAGTGGAGCTGTGTGGGGGGTACCCCCAACCACTGCAGGGGGCAGCAGGCTTCCGTGAAGCAGACAAGTTATGTGGGGAGGTCAGGAGGGGTCCCCCGTTGTCTTCCGGCGCGACCGCGGGGCACCCGCGTCCCGGAGCTCAAACCGCGGGTCGACACCCAGGGGGTCCCAGGTGGAGTGGGAGAGCCCGATGCCTGTGTTAGAAGGCGTATGGTAGGGGTTTATAAGCAGATGGGCCCCAGAGCACAGAGATGGTATGACCACACCGCAAGGAGGTTTATTAATGTCAGAGGGGTCAGAGATGAGGACCCCCTCGGAGACGCACTGAGTCCCCCGCCTCCTGTTGTATTATATGAGTGGCTGTGCAGGGAGGGAAGATGGCCGCCGCCGGAGGGTGCTCACTGCCGGAGATGGTGCGGCGTCCTCCGCTTCCAGCCGTCAGGTAGGCTATCAGCCAGCACGGAGAGCCGAGGCAGCAGGTCCCCGCAAGCGATCCGGTGGGGGGGGGGGGAATAGAGATTCCCGGCACCCGCGAGCAGCTCCGTCTTCGGTCCCGGAGACGTTTCAAAATCGAGGTCCCGGTTTCAAATGTGGGGGAGGGCCGCAATCCGCAGAAACAGCCGGAGCCGTTTCCCGACTCCGCAGCGCGCTCCCCCAGAGCAGGTTCACGGTGTAAGAGGCCAAGGGGTATAAACAGGGAGAGTTGAGGCACAGAAGAAGGATTTATAGGGCTTTCAGCTATCTTGCAGGCTGGAGCCCATGTAAAGTGCAACTTCCTCCGCTGCTGGCCAGGCCACGCCCCCGAACCGTCCTTTTTACCCACGAAGAAGAACCCCGACCCAACTGGAGACTGTGAAGGTCTGATAAATCCCTTAGCCAAGTTCTCCTGAATGTACTCTGCCATAGCCCGAGTCTCAGGACGTGACAGGTAGTACAACCTGCTCTTGGGAAGCTTAGCATTCGGCAACAAATCAATGGCACAGTCATAGGGGCGATGGGGAGGTAGTACCTCTGCAACTCTTTTGGAGAACACGTCCGCAAAATCTGCATAACATCCTGGCAATCCTGGCAAACTTAGCTGCGAAAGCCTGACTGGAAGTCTCAAGCAACTCCTGAAACAATCAGTACCCCAACTAAGAATCTCCCCAGAGACCCAGTCAAATTGAGGATTGTGGGTCCTTAACCAGGGTAACCCCAACACCAATGGGGCAAAAGTACAGACAGTCACATAAAAGGACAATTTTTCAGAGTGTGTGGCTCCAATAAACAAAGAAATCTGGCTAGTGCAAGAGGTAATTTTACCCTGGGATAATGGTTCCCCGTTTAACCCACAAATCTCAATTTCCGATGCCAAGGGTACTAAGGGAACAGAGTGTTTCAGGGCGAATTGGCGGTCCATAAAAACCCCGTCGGCCCCACTGTCCACAAAGGCCTCAGTCTTGACAGTTTGACCAAGGATCTTCAAGGTCACCGGAATGATAAAAGTCTTCTTGGGAAATTCTGACTTCTGGCCTGACAGGATATTTCCCATCACCCTCAGGCCCTGAAGTTTTCCGGCTTTTCTGGGCATGATACTACCACATGACCTTTATTCCCACAGTACAAACATAACCCCTGCTGTCTCCTCCGCGTCTTCTCACGCGAGGAGAGGCGGGTAGCCCCAATCTGCATAGGCTCCTCGGAAAATTCCTCAGAGTCTGAGGTTCCCTTGGGAAAGAAGGAAACCTCGGTCTCCCTTTCAAGCCTGCGCTCTCTCAGCCGTCTATCCACACGAATGGATAACTGCATGAGCTGATCCAAGCTATCAGGCAAGGGATATTGTACCAGTTGGTCCTTTATCTGGTTAGAAAGACCTCTTCGGTACTGGTGTCTCAGGGCTGGGTCATTCCACTGGGTATCATGGGCCAACCTCCGAAACTCCGTACAATAAACCTCAACTGGCCTTCGCCCTTGCTTAAGGATCGAAATCTGAGCCTCGGCTGAGGCCGTCTTGTCAGGGTCATCATACAACATGCCCAGTGCCGTAAAAAAAGCATCAACACTTTTAAGCGACGGACAGTCAGGCTGCAACCCATATGCCCAGACCTGTGGGTCTCCTTGTAGCAAGGAAATCACTATGCCCACCCGCTGAATCTCCGACCCAGAAGACTGAGGCCTAAGCTGGAAATATAGCTTGCAGCTCTCCTTGAAACAAAAGAACTGCGAGCGATCTCCAGAAAAACGATCCGGGAGATTTACTTTCGGCTCCCTAACCCCTGAAGGTACTGCTACTGCGGGAGCTCCGCCAGCGGCCTGCGAGGTGTGCATTTTAATGGACAAATCATTAAATTGTCGAGTCAGGACCTGCACCTGATCAACCACCTGTTGCAAAGTATTTTGAGGGGTATGCTCCATATTCCCACAAAATTTCAACAGGAGTATTGGGCTGCTGAATATGTTATGCACACCAGTGCCAGCAGGAATGTACTGGTGTCTGAACGGTGAGGGATGCGAAACAAACGAACTCACAGACAGACTGGGGAATATGACATTACATACACAGAAGGTGATAGGGTAACAAAATAAACACAAAGTGAACAGAGAAGCCCAAAGGCTAAGAAACTGGGTGTCTCCCTAGTATTAGGAATGCTCAGATGGAAAGAAGCAAGATGTAGTGATTTAATACGTAGAGAACCCGAAATGCTGTTGCTAAGGGCAACAGCAAAATCCTAAAGGGTTACCAACGGGTGTGGCAGTAAACTCCTTGGTCAGAGATGGAATAATAGACACAAGGAGAGTCTCCACAATCCTAGTCCTCACTTGCAGTGCACTGGTTCAGCTTACTGCCACTAAACTGACACCTGAACACCTTGCACAGTGAGAAAGGATTTTGGCAGGCAAGTCTGAGAATACAGCCGCAAACCTGCTAGGTTCATAGAGTAGCAAAAGAACCCCAGTAGGTTAAACGACTGACTCCAGTCTTACTGCTAGGTCTGGATTGGAAGAGTGTAATACCAAATCCCAAGGCCTATTTGCAGTAAGCAACAAACAAATACAAAGTTTACACAGTACTAGCTAGCTTTCAGGAACTGACTAACCAACAAAGATTCAGCAGCATCTGCCTAACCTGAGAAGAAGGTTTATATAGCAGGTGCTGTCCACGCCCCACTCAGACCTCACAGACTGTGAGCACAAAAACCAGCAACGGATCCCCTGCCGTGCACAGAGCCTGTAACCACTGCACAGCAAAAGACCCGAACCGGAGTATCAGCTACGCTCAGGTTACTCCGCTAGCACTTGTCTCCCGGTTGCCATGACGACGTGGCAGCACAGAACAGGAGACCCTAACACCAGGGCAAGATTCATACCAGCCACACCGTATAACTTGAGATAAACATACCCAGTCAACACTATGAACAATAACAGAGCAACAGGTCAACCCTCATGCAACCATAACATAACCCTTATTTAAGAAATAACTATATACAAGCATTGCAGAAGAAGTCCGCACTTGGGACGGGCGCCCAGCATCCACTACGGACTACGAGAAATAGATTTACCGGTAAGTAAAATCTTATTTTCTCTTACGTCCTAGTGGATGCTGAGGACTCCATAAAGACCATGGGGATTATACCAAAGCTCCCAAACGGGCGGGAGAGTGCGGATGACTCTGCAGCACCGATTGAGCAAACACAAGGTCCTCCTCGGCCAGGGTATCAAACTTGTAGAACTTTGCAAAAGTGTTTGAACCTGACCAAGTAGCCGCTCGGCAAAGCTGTAATGCAGCCGCCGAAGAAGAGCCCACCTTCCTAGTGGAATGGGCCTTAACTGATTTTGGCAGCGGCAATCCAGCCGCATAATGAGCCTGCTGAATCGTGTTACAGATCCAGCGAGCAATAGTCTGCTTTGAAGCAGGAGCACCAAGCTTGTTGGAAGCATACAGGAAAAACAAAGACTCTGTTTTCCTGACCCTAGCCGTTCTGGCAACATAAACCTTCAAAGCCCACATCAAGCAACTCGGAATCCTCCAAGTCAGTAGTAGCCACAGGCACCACAATAGGTTGGTTTATATGAAAGGATGAAACCACTTTCGGAAGAAATTGTGGACGGGAGCGAATTCTGCTCTATCCGCATGGAAAACCAGATAGGGGCTTTTATGTGACAAAGCCGCCAACTCTGACACCAGCCTAGCCGAAGCCAAGGCTAATAGCACGACCACCTTCCACGTGAGATATTTCAACTCCACCGTTTTGAGTGGTTCAAACCAGTGGGATTTCAGGAAACTCAACACCACGTTAAGATCCCAAGGTGCCACTGGAGGCACAAAAGGGGGCTGAATATGCAGCACTCCCTTTACAAACGTCTGAACTTCAGGTAGAGAAGTCAACTCCTTTTGAAAGAAAATGGATAGGGACGAACTCTGGACCTTAATGGAACCCAATTTTAGGCCCAAATTCACTCCTGACTGTAGGAAGTGAAGGAAACGGCCCAGCTGGAATTCCTGGCCTCACACCAAGCAACATATTTTCGCCATATACAGTGATAATGTTGAGCTGTCACGTCCTTCCTAGCCTTTATCAGCGTAGGAATGACCTCATCCGGAATGCCTTTCTCCGCTAGGATCCGGCGTTCAACCGCCATGCCGTCAAACGCAGCTGCGGTAAGTCTTGGAACAGACAGGGCCCCTGTTGCAACAAGTCCTGTCTTAGAGGAAGAGGCCACGGGTCCTCTGTGAGCATTTCTTGCAGATCTGGATACCAAGTCCTTCGTGGCCAATCCGGAACAATGAGTATCGTTCTCACTCCTCTTTTTCTTATTATTCTCAGCACCTTGGGTATGAGAGGAAGAGGAGGAAATACATAGACCGACTGGAACACCCACGGTGTCACCAGGGCGTCTACAGCTATCGCCTGAGGGTCTCTTGACCTGGCGCAATACCTCTGTAGTTTTTTGTTGAGGCGGGATGGCATCATGTCCACCTGTGGCAGTTCCCACCGACTTGCAATCTGTGCGAAGACTTCCTAATGAAGTCCCGACTCTCCCGGGTGGAGGTCGTGTCTGCTGAGGAAGTCTGCTTCCCAGTTGTCCACTCCCGGGATGAACACTGCTGACAGTGCGCTTACGTGATTTTCCTCCCAGCGAAGAATTCTGGTGGCTTCCGCCATCGCCACCCTGCTCCTTGTGCCGCCTTGTCGGTTTACATGAGGCACTGCGGTGATGTTGTCTGACTGAATCAGAACCGGTTGGTCTCGAAGCAGGGTCTCCGCTTGACGTAGGGCGTTGTATATGGCCATTAGTTCCAGGATGTTGATGTGAAGGCAAGTCTCCCGATTTGACCACAGACCTTGGAAATTTCTTCCCTGTGTGACTGCTCCCCACCCTCGGAGGCTTGCATCCGTGGTCACCAGAACCCAGTCCTGAATGACGAATCTGCGGCCCTCGAGAAGGTCAGCACTCTGCAGCCACCACAGGAACGACACCCTGGCCCTGGGGGATAGGGTGATTAACCGATGCATCTGAAGATGTGATCCGGACCACTTGTCCAGTAAGTCCCATTGAAAGGTCCTCGCATGGAACCTGCCGAAGGGAATGGCCTCGTATGATGCCACCATCTTTCCCAGGACTCGAGTGCAGTGATGCACAGACACCTGTTTTGGTTTTAATAGGTTCCTGACCAGTGTCATGAGTTCCTGAGCCTTCTCTATCGGGAGATAAACCCTTTTCTGGTCCGTGTCTAGGATCATGCCCAGGAAAGGCAGACGAGTCGTAGGGACCAACTGCGACTTTGGAATATTTAGGATCCAGCCGTGTTGCCGTAACACTTCCAGAGAAAGTGCTACGCTGATCAGCAACTGCTCTCTTGATCTCGCTTTTATGAGATCGTCCAAGTATGGGATAATTGTGACCCCTTGATTTCGCAGAAGTACCATCATTTCCGCCATTACCTTGGTAAATATTCTCAGTGCCATGGAGAGACCAAACGGCAACGTCTGAAATTGGTAATGACAATCCTGTACCACAAATCTGAGGTACGCCTGATGAGGCGGATAAATGGGGACATGAAGGTATGCATCCTTTATGTCCAGAGACACCATAAAATACCCCCCTTCCAGGCTTGCGATAACCGCTCTCAAGAGATTCCATCTTGAACCGGAACCTTTTCAGGTACATGTTCAGGGATTTTAAATTCAATATGGGTCTGACCGAACCGTCCGGTTTCGGGACTACGAACATGGTCGAATAATAACCCCTTCCTTGTTGAAGGAGGGGAACCTTGACCACCACCTGTTGAAGATACAATGTTTGAATTGCAGTTAACACTAATTCCCTCTCGTGGGGGGAAGCTGGCAGGGCCGATTTGAGGTATCGGTGAGGGGGCATCTCTTCGAATTCCAGCTTGTATCCCTGATACACAATCTCTATTGCCCAGGGATCCAACTGGGAGTGAACCCACTTGTGGCTGAAATTTCGAAGACGCGCCCTCACCGGGCCTAGCTCCACCTGTGGAGCCCCAGCGTCATGCGGTGGATTTTGTAGAGGCCGGCGAGGACTTTTGTTCTTGGGAACTAGCTGTGTTGTGCAGCTTCTTTCCTCTGCCCCTGCCTCTGGCAAGAAAGGACGCACCTCAAACTTTCTTGTTTTTCTGAGATCGAAAGGACTGCATTTGATAATACGGTGCTTTCTTAGGTTGTGAGGAAAATAAGAATTTACTTACCGATAATTCTATTTCTCATAGTCCATAGTGGATGCTGGGGACTCCGAAAGGACCATGGGGAATAGCGGCTCCGCAGGAGACTGGGCACAAAAGTAAAAAGCTTTAGGACTACCTGGTGTGCACTGGCTCCTCCCCCTATGACCCTCCTCCAAGCCTCAGTTAGGATACTGTGCCCGGACGAGCGTACACAATAAGGAAGGATTTTGAATCCCGGGTAAGACTCATACCAGCCACACCAATCACACCGTACAACTTGTGATCTGAACCCAGTTAACAGCATGATAACAGAAGGAGCCTCTGAAAAGATGGCTCACAACAACAATAACCCGATTTTTGTAACAATAACTATGTACAAGTAATGCAGACAATCCGCACTTGGGATGGGCGCCCAGCATCCACTACGGACTATGAGAAATAGAATTATCGGTAAGTAAATTCGTATTTTCTCTAACGTCCTAGTGGATGCTGGGGACTCCGAAAGGACCATGGGGATTATACCAAAGCTCCCAAACGGGCGGGAGAGTGCGGATGACTCTGCAGCACCGAATGAGAGAACTCCAGGTCCTCCTCAGCCAGGGTATCAAATTTGTAGAATTTAGCAAACGTGTTTGCCCCTGACCAAGTAGCTGCTCGGCAAAGTTGTAAAGCCGAGACCCCTCGGGCAGCCGCCCAAGATGAGCCCACTTTCCGTGTGGAATGGGATTTTACAGATTTTGGCTGTGGCAGGCCTGCCACAGAATGTGCAAACTGAATTGTACTACAAATCCAACGAGCAATCGTCTGCTTAGAAGCAGGAGCACCCAGCTTGTTGGGTGCATACAGGATAAACAGCGAATCAGATTTTCTGACTCCAGCCGTCCTGGAAACATATATTTTCAGGGCCCTGACTACGTCCAGCAACTTGGAATCCTCCAAGTCCCTAGTAGCCGCAGGCACCACAATAGGCTGGTTTAAGTGAAAAGCTGAAACCACCTTAGGGAGAAATTGAGGACGAGTCCTCAATTCTGCCCTGTCCGTATGAAAAATTAGGTAAGGGCTTTTATAGGATAAAGCCGCCAATTCTGAGACACGCCTGGCTGAAGCCAGGGCTAACAGCATTACCACTTTCCATGTGAGATATTTTAAGTCCACAGTGGTGAGTGGTTCAAACCAATGTGATTTTAGGAATCCCAAAACTACATTGAGATCCCAAGGTGCCACTGGAGGCACAAAAGGAGGCTGTATATGCAGTACTCCCTTGACAAACGTCTGAACTTCAGGAACAGAAGCCAGTTCTTTTTGGAAGAATATTGACAGGGCCGAAATTTGAACCTTAATGGACCCTAATTTGAGGCCCATAGACAGTCCTGTTTGCAGGAAATGCAGGAAACGACCCAGTTGAAATTCCTCTGTAGGGGCCTTCCTGGCCTCGCACCACGCAACATATTTACGCCAAATACGGTGATAATGTTGTACGGTTACATCCTTCCTGGCTTTGATCAGGGTAGGGATGACTTCATCCGGAATGCCTTTTTCCTTCAGGATCCGGCGTTCAACCGCCATGCCGTCAAACGCAGCCGCGGTAAGTCTTGGAACAGACATGGTCCCTGCTGGAGCAGGTCCTTTCTTAGAGGTAGAGGCCACGGGTCTTCCGTGAGCATCTCTTGAATTTCCGGGTACCAAGTCCTTCTTGGCCAATCCGGAGCCACGAGTATAGTCTTTACTCCTCTCCTTCTTATGATTCTCAGTACTTTTGGTATGAGAGGAAGAGGAGGGAACACATACACTGACTGGTACACCCACGGTGTTACCAGAGTGTCCACAGCTATTGCCTGAGGGCCCCTTGACCTGGCGCAATATCTGTCCAGTTTTTTGTTGAGGCGGGACGCCATCATGTCCACCTTTGGTTTTTCCCAACGGTTCACAATCATGTGGAAGACTTCTGGGTGAAGTCCCCACTCCCCCGGGTGAAGATCGTGTCTGCTGAGGAAGTCTGCTTCCCAGTTGTCCACTCCCGGAATGAACACTGCTGACAGTGCTATCACATGATTCTCCGCCCAGCAAAGAATCCTTGCCACTTCCATCATTGCCCTCCTGCTTCTTGTGCCGCCCTGTCTATTTACGTGGGTGACTGCCGTGATGTTGTCCGACTGGATCAACACCGGCTGACCCTGAAGCAGAGGTCTTGCCTGACTTAGGGCATTGTAAATGGCCCTTAGTTCCAGGATATTTATGTGAAGTGACGTTTCCATGCTTGACCACAAGCCCTGGAAATTTCTTCCCTGTGTGACTGCTCCCCAGCCTCTCAGGCTGGCATCCGTGGTCACCAGGACCCAATCCTGAATGCCGAATCTGCGGCCCTCTAGGAGATGAGCACTCTGTAACCACCACAGGAGAGACACCCTTGTCCTTGGAGACAGGGTTATCCGCTGATGCATTTGAAGATGCGATCCGGACCATTTGTCCAGCAGATCCCACTGAAAAGTTCTTGCGTGGAATCTGCCGAATGGAATCGCTTCGTAAGAAGCCACCATCTTTCCCAGGACCCTTGTGCATTGATGTACTGACACTTGGCCTGGTCTTAGGAGGTTCCTGACTAGGTCGGATAACTCCTTGGCTTTCTCCTCCGGGAGAAACACCTTTTTCTGTACTGTGTCCAGAATCATCCCTAGGAACAGCAGACGTGTCGTCGGAATCAGCTGCGATTTTGGAATATTTAGAATCCATCCGTGCTGTCGTAGTACTACTTGAGATAGTGCTACTCCGACCTCTAACTGTTCTCTGGACCTTGCCCTTATCAGGAGATCGTCCAAGTAAGGGATAATTAAGACGCCTTTTCTTCGAAGAAGAATCATCATTTCGGCCATTACCTTTGTAAAGACCCGGGGTGCCGTGGACAATCCAAACGGCAGCGTCTGAAACGGATAGTGACAGTTCTGTACCACAAACCTGAGGTACCCTTGGTGAGAAGGGCAAATTGGGACATGGAGGTAAGCATCCTTGATGTCCAGAGACACCATATAGTCCCCTTCTTCCAGGTTCGCTATCACTGCTCTGAGTGACTCCATCTTGAACTTGAACCTTTTTATGTAAGTGTTCAAGGATTTCAGATTTAAAATGGGTCTCACCGAGCGGTCCGGCTTCGGTAGCACAAACAGCGTGGAATAATACCCCTTTCCCTGTTGTAGGAGGGGTACCTTGATTATCACCTGCTGGGAATACAGCTTGTGAATGGCTTCCAATACCGCCTCCCTGTCGGGGGGAGACGTTGGTAAAGCAGACTTCAGGAACCGGCGAGGGGGAGACGTCTCGAATTCCAATTTGTACCCCTGAGATACTACCTGCAGGATCCAGGGGTCCACTTGCGAGTGAGCCCACTGCGCGCTGAAATTCTTGAGACGGGCCCCCACCGTGCCTGAGTCCGCTTGTAAGGCCCCAGCGTCATGCTGAGGACTTGGCAGAAGCGGGGGAGGGCTTTTGTTCGTGGGAAGAGGCTGTCTGCTGCAGTCTTTTTCCCCTTCCTCTGCCCCGGGGCAGATATGAGTGGCCTTTTGTCCGCTTGCCCTTATGGGGACGAAAGGACTGAGCCTGAAAAGACGGTATCTTTTTCTGCTGCGAGGTGACTTGGGGTAAAAAGGTGGATTTTCCAGCCGTTGCCGTGGCCACCAGGTCCGATAGACCGACCCCAAATAACTCCTCCCCTTTATACGGCAATACTTCCATATGCCGTTTGGAATCCGCATCCCTGACCACTGTCGCGTCCATAATCCTCTTCTGGCAGAAATGGACATCGCACTTACTCTTGATGCCAGAGTGCAAATATCCCTCTGTGCATCTCGCATATATAGAAATGCATCCTTTAAATGCTCTATAGTCAATAATATATTGTCCCTGTCCAGGGTATCAATATTTTCAGTCAGGGAATCCGACCAAGCCACCCCAGCACTGCACATCCAGGCTGAGGCGATTGCTGGTCGCAGTATAATACCAGTATGTGTGTATATACTTTTAAGGATATTTTCCAGCTTCCTATCAGCTGGTTCCTTGAGGGCGGCCGTATCAGGGGACGGTAACGCCACTTGTTTTGATAAGCGTGTGAGCGCCTTATCTACGCTAGGGGGTGTTTCCCAACGCGCCCTAACCTCTGGCGGGAAAGGGTATAATGCCAATAACTTTTTAGAAATTAGCAGTTTTTTATCGGGGGAAACCCACGCTTCATCACACACCTCATTTAATTCATCTGATTCGGGAAAAACTACGGGTAGTTTTTTCACACCCCACATAATACCCTTTTTTGTGGTACTTGTAGTATCAGAAATGTTCAAAACCTCCTTCATTGCCGTGATCATGTAACGTGTGGCCCTACTGGAAAATACGTTTGTTTCCTCACCGTCGACACTGGAGTCAGTGTCCGTGTCTGTGTCTGTATCGACCTGAGGTAACGGGCGCTTTAGAGCCCCTGACTGTGTTTGAGACGCCTGTACATGTATTAACTGATTCGCCGGCTGTCTCATGTCGTCAACAGTCTTTTGTAAAGTGCTGACACTATCACGTAATTCTTTCCATAAGACCATCCAGTCAGGTGTCGACTCCCTAGGGGGTGACATCACTAACACAGGCAATTGCTCCGCCTCCACACCATTTTCCTCCTCATACATGTCGACACAACGTACCGACACACAGCACACACACAGGGAATGCTCTGATAGAGGACAGGACCCCACTAACCCTTTGGGGAGACAGAGGGAGAGTTTGCCAGCACACACCAGAGCGCTATATATATACAGGGATAACCTTATATAAGTGTTTTTCCCTAATATAGCTGCTGTATATATTTATATGCCAATTTAGTGCCCCCCCTCTCTTGTTTTACCCTGTTTCTGTAGTGCAGGACTGCAGGGGAGAGTCAGGGAGCCTTCCTCCAACGGAGCTGTGAGGAAAAAATGGCACCAGTGTGCTGAGGAGATAGGCTCCGCCCCTTTTTCGGCGGCCTTTCTCCCGCTTTTTTATGTAAAAATTGGCAGGGGTTAAATACATCCATATAGCCCAGGAGCTATATGTGATGTATTTTTTGCCAAAAAATGTGTTTTTATTGCGTCTCAGGGCGCCCCCCCCCAGCGCCCTGCACCCTCAGTGACCGGAGTGTGAAGTGTGCTGAGAGCAATGGCGCACAGCTGCAGTGCTGTGCGCTACCTTATTGAAGACAGGACGTCTTCTGCCGACGATTTTCCGGACCTCTTCCGTCTTCTGGCTCTGTAAGGGGGACGGCGGCGCGGCTCTGGGACCCATCCATGGCTGGGCCTGTGATCGTCCCTCTGGAGCTAATGTCCAGTAGCCTAAGAAGCCCAATCCACTCTGCACGCAGGTGAGTTTGCTTCTTCTCCCCTTAGTCCCTCGGTGCAGTGAGCCTGTTGCCAGCAGGTCTCACTGAAAATAAAAAACCTACTTTAAACTTTTACACTAAGCAGCTCAGGAGAGCCCCTTAGCCTGCACCCGTCTCGTTCAGGCACAAAAATCTAACTGAGGCTTGGAGGAGGATCATAGGGGGAGGAGCCAGTGCACACCAGGTAGTCCTAAAGCTTTTTACTTTTGTGCCCAGTCTCCTGCGGAGCCGCTATTCCCCATGGTCCTTTCGGAGTCCCCAGCATCCACTAGGACGTTAGAGAAATATATGGCAAAAAATTTGACTTTACAGCAGTAGCTGTGGAGACCAGGTCCGAGAGACCCTCCCCAAACAATTCCTCACCCTTGTAAGGTAAAACCTCCATATGCCTTTTTGAGTCGGCATCACCTGTCCATTGCAGAGTCCACAGGACCCTTCTGGCAGAAATCGATATAGCATTGATTCTAGAACCCAGCAGACTAATGTCTCTGAGCATCTCTCATATATAGGACAGCGTCCTTAATATGCCCCAGGGTCATTAATATAGTATCCTTGTCTAAGGTATCAAGTTCCTCAGATAAGATATCCGTCCATGCTGCTACAGCACTACACACCCAGGCCGACGCGATGGCCGGCCTCAGTAAGGTACCTGAATGTGTATAAATGGACTTCAGGGTACCCTCCTGTTTTCTATCCGCAGCATCTTTGAGGGTAGCCGTATCCTGTGACGGCAGGGCTACCTTCTTGGACAAGCGTGTTAAAGCCTTGTCCACTCTAGGGGAGGATTCCCAGCGTAACCTGTCCGTTGGCGGGAAAGGATACGCCATAAGAATCCTTTTGGAAATCTGCAGTTTTTTATCTGGAGATTCCCAAGCCTTTTCACATAACTCATTTAGCTCATGTGAGGGGGGAAAGGTTACCTGTGGCTTCTTTTCCCCATACATATGAACCCTCCTGTCAGGGACTGGGGTTTCGTCTGTGATGTGCAACACATCCTTAATTGCTATCATATAACGGATGGATCTAGCCAATTTTGGCTGTAACTTCGCATCCTCGTAATCGACACTGGAGTCAGAATCCATGTCGGTATCCGTGTCAACCATTTTGGATAGTGGGCGCTTCTGAGACCCTGACGGCCTCTGCGACATAGGATCAGGCATGGGCAGGGACCCCGACTGTCCTAAGGCTTCAGCTTTTTCTAACCTTTTATGTAAGGAATTCACACTATCATTTAAAACCTTCCACATATCCATCCAATCAGGTGTCAGTGCCGTCGGCAGAGACACCACATTCATTTGCTCCCGCTCTGCTTCCACATAGCCTTCCTCATCAGACATGTCGACACAAGCGTACCGACACACCACACACAGGGAATGCCCTTTTCGAAGACAGTTCCCCCACAAGGCCCTTTGGAGAGACAGAGAGAGAGTATGCCAGCACACACCCCAGCGCTATAACCCAGGAATAACAGTAACTTAATGTTAACCCAGTAGCTGCTGTATATTGTGTTTTTGCGCCTAATTTATGTGCCCCCCCTCGCTTTTTACCCTCTTCTACAGTGAATCTGCAGGGTAGAGCCTGGGGAGCTTCTTCTCAGCGGAGCTGTGGAGAAAAAATGGCGCTGGTGAGTGCTGAGGGAGAAGCCCCGCCCCCTCGACGGCGGGCTTCTGTCCCGCTGAAATATGCATTTTCTTGGCGGGGGCTCATACATATATACAGTGCCCAACTGTATATATGTGTACTTTTGCCAAAAGAGGTCCATATGCTGCCCAGGGTGTTCCCCCCCCTGCGCCCTTACAGTGACCGGAGTATGTGAGGTGTGTGGGAGCAATGGCGCACAGATGCAGTGCTGTGCGTTACCTCAGTGAAGCAAGGAGTCTTCTGCCGCCGATTTGGAAGTCTTCTTGCTTCTCATACTCACCCGGCTTCTGTCTTCCGGTTCTGCGAGGGGGACGGCGGCGCGGCTCCGGGAACGGACGGCGAGATCCTGCGTACGATCCCTCTGGAGCTACTGGTGTCCAGTAGCCTAAGAAGCAGGACCTAGCTTCAGAGAGTAGGGCTGCTTCTCTCCCCCTCAGTCCCACGATGCAGGGAGTCTGTTGCCAGCAGAGCTCCCTGAAAATAAAAAAACCTAACAAAATACTTTCTCACAGCAAGCTCAGGAGAGCTCACTGAACAGCACCCAGCTCGTCCGGGCACAGTCTCAAACTGAGGTCTGGAGGAGGGACATAGAGGGAGGAGCCAGAGCACACCAGAATCTAAATTCTTTCTTAAAGTGCCCATGTCTCCTGCGGAGCCCGTCTATTCCCCATGGTCCATACGGAGTCCCCAGCATCCACTAGGACGTTAGAGAAATTACATTACTTCTGTACTAAAGTTAACCCTCTCCTTGTGGTAAAAGAGGGGGCTTCGTAACTTCTAAACACCTCCTTTATAGCTAAAACATGTTTTGAATGCTTTTTTGCTAACTTAGGACCTATTCCCCTGGAATCACTAGTGTCGACACAGGAATCAGAGTCCGTTTCAGTATCAGTTTGTACTACTTGTACAAATTTGTATGTGACCCAGAAAGGTCCCTGTGGATGAAAGGCAGAACTATTAAAAATCACATCAACAGATTATTTTCATTTTCTGTATGAGATTCAGTCCAACCTCTTACTGATAGGATTCACACTATCATGTAACCTTTCACCCAGTCAGAGTCTTGGTGTCATATTACACCTCTGTGTCCCTAACATGTCTCCAGAGATCCCTGCCACAGACATGTCAAACGTACAGAACCTCCCCACGGACACTCTGATTTATAGGGGACAGACCCACAGTAAAATCTGTCAGAGGGACACAGATGGGATTTGCCAGTTCACAACCCAGCGCCAGTAACACAATGTCTGTGAGCACAAAATGCCCACTGACATTCAGCGCTTTTATAATGTTTTTTTTGTATAATCTGTTTTTATTTAGGACAATATAAGGATTGCATCACATTTTGACAAAAGAAGAAGGAAATCGTCAGGACACAAATGAAGGTCTAATACATCATAGCCTTAAAGAGTAGGGCAGCGTATCGTCCCCATCGCTGGGGGTTAGTATAAGCACTGGCGTTAGTAGGTGATTCTGTATCATCCATTTGATATCCTTTCGCCATCTATCCATACTATAATGCAATCGTAATATCTTAAATAGCATTGTGGAAAAGTTGTAGAAAAGAGAGAGGAATGAAATGAGAGGAATAGAAGGGAGAGAACATAGTGTGACCAAACTGGGGGAAGCTATCGAATTGGGGGGGGGGAGGTGTGGTACAGTCTATCTATTCGATCAATTGCGCGGTTAAGTCATTTGACAACACAGACATAGTCCTTGTAGTCTTTGGAGGACATATACTCTATCCAGGGCATCCATATGGTCATGAACTCCGAGAGTTTGTCTCTGGAGACTAGGAGGATGTTTTCCATGTTCATATAGTAACTAATTCTGTTAAACCATAGTTTCCTTGTGGGTGGGAGTTGAGATCTCCATAGTGTGGGGATGACTGCCCTCGCTGCATTAGACAGGTGGCGGAGTAGCGATGTTTTATGCTGAGCCAGTGAGATTGGGGAGTGGGAAAGCAACCAGAAGGCTGGGTCTGTGGGGACGGGAGTGTGAAGTATGTCTTGAGAGATGGATATAACATCAGTCCAGAATGGTTTTAGTAGGGGACAGTTCCACCAGATATGCATTAGGGAGCCTGTGGCGTTGAGACATCTCCAACATCTGTCCGTCACTCCAGGATACATGAAGTGGAGGAGAGAGGGGTGCCTGTACCATCTCATTAAGAGCTTATATTGAGTTTCTCTGACTTGTATGCAGACTGAGCTTTTATGGTATTAGAGGAATATCATCTGCCAGTCTTTGTCTGTTAGGGGAATCCCGAGGTCTCTTCCCCAGGCCAGCTGGAAGGGTGTGGGCTTCTGAGCGTTTGGGGTCTGCAGTAGTCTATAAAGTGAGGAGATGGTGTGCTGGGGGGGGCATGTGGCGACGCACATCCTCTCAAACTGTGTTAACTCTCGTGAGGCCCGGATATATCTACGCTCAGAGTGCAAAAAGTGTCTAAGCTGCAGGTATTTCCAAAAGTCACGTTGCGGGATTACCCATTTTGAACGTATTTCTGAAAATTGTTTAACTCCTGAGGAAACTACCATCTGACCTACTCTAAAGAGGCCATCGAGGGCCCAGTCACGAAAGTGGGAGGGTACTAAGCCGGGCTGGAAGTCGGGGTTAGCTAGAAAAGAGGTCAGTGGGCCAAAATCAGAAGAGAGGAAGGGCCAGCGGCGCGCTTTTTTCCAAAAGGAGAGGGTCGCTGTAATAGTTGGGTGGGGGGAGGGGGGCTTGGGTAGAGAGGGGAGCCAGGGAAAGATCTCTGGGAATTGTTGCATATATAGCCCCTCTATAGCCACCCATTGCTTTGTGTCTCGACTCCTCGTCCAGTCCAGGACCCTATTGAGCAATATTGCCCAATAGTAGCCTCTGATATCAGGCAATTGGAAACCACCACTTCGGGTGGAGCGAATCATAATGGATCGGCTGATTCTTGGCCGTCTCCGAGACCAGATAAATTGTTGTATTAAAAGTTGGATGGACCTGAACCAGGAGTCTGGAATCTGTATGGGGAGGGTCTGTAGTTTGTAGAGTAGTTTGGGGAGAGTATTCATCTTTACAACGTTCACCCTCCCCAGCCAAGAGAGTGGTTTAAGGTACCATCTGCTATAGTCAGCCCTGAGTGTTCGGAGGAGGGGGGTAAAGTTTAAAGTGTATAAATGAGACAGGTCGTTTGGCAGCTGTATTCCCAAGTAGGACAAATGGGAGGCATTCCAAGTAAAGGGGAAGGATCTGTTAAGTTTAGCTACTGTGTCGGGAGGGGGGGGGGGGGGGGGGGGGGGGGAGGAGATGTTCAAGGCGCATGATTTGGACATATTGATCTTAAAGTTGGAGAGTGATCCGAAGTGGGATAGCTCTCGAATAAAGTGGGGGAGGGAGGAAATCGGGTGTGTTAATGTGGCTAGTAGATCGTCCGCAAACAGGGATAGTTTGTGCTCCGTATCACCAATCTTCAAGCCCGTGATGCTTTCATTGGCCCTAATAGCTCTAGCAAAAGCTTCGATACAAAGGACAAAGAGTAGAGGAGATAGTGGGCAGCCCTGTCGTGTCCCATTACTTATGGGGAAGGAGTCCGATAAAGATCCGTTCACTCGAACCCGTGCTGTGGGAGATCTATAAAGTCCCATTATCCTATCAAGCATCCGAGGACCCAATCCAATATGCTCCAGCACGGACCTCATAAAGCCCCAACCGACCCTGTCAAAAGCCTTTTCAGCATCAGTGGATAGCAGCACTGTGGGTGGGCCACCCTGGGATGCATTATGAATCAGGCTCAGTACCTTAGTGGTATTGTCCTTAGCCTCGAGGATTGGGACAAAACCCACCTGGTCGTTGTGGATTAGGGAAGGCAGGAATGCGTTCAGTCTGTTTGCCATTAATTTTGCGAAAAGCTTGACATCGACGTTTAGGAGATATGGGTCTATAGCTGGAGCACACCGAGGGATCCTTACCGGGCTTGGGCAGAACGGATATGTGCGCCTCTAAGGATTGGCTAGAGAAATGGGTATCTGCGGATATTGAATTAAAGGCTTGGAGAAGATAAGGGGATGTGAGGTCTTTGAATTGTTTATAGTAGGTGAGGGTGAAGCCATCTGGTCCTGGGCTCTTACCAGACGGTGTCATGGTCAGGGCAATCTCCAGTTCTTGTTGGGTAAAGGGTAGTTCCAATGCTTCCCTGTCTAAAGGTGATAGGACGGGGTAGGACACTTATTCTAGGTACGCTTTCGCCTGTAAAAAGTCGTAAGGAGGGACGGTGCCATCCGGTCGATTCTCTAAATTATATAAAGGGAGTAGTACTGTTTGAAGCTTGCAGCAATTTCTGGGGTTTTGAATCGGAGAGTATTCCCGAGATATTTTACATTGTTAATATACAAAGAGGAGCGTTGGGCTTTGAGAGCCTGGGCCAGGAGGCGTCCAGGTTTATTACCCCACTGGTAGTATTTAGAGTTACATTTTCAGACTGAAAGTTGGATACTATCAGTAAGGGTTTTCTTCAGTTGGGCCCGTGTATCTAGTAGATCTAGGTAGTCAGTCTCCAACAGGGTCGATTTATGCAGGAACTCAAGATGGTGGAGTTGGTCTAATAATTTAGTGATTAGTGCCGACTTCTGCTTCTTCATAAATGTCCCCAACTGTATGAGTTTACCTCGTATGGTGCATTTATGTGCTTCCCATAGGGTAATCTTTGAAACGTCTTCAGTGTCGTTTATGGAGAAGAATTCAGCCAGAGCTTTTTCTATTTCACCCCCTGCAATATTGATCTTGCAGCAGTGACTCGTTGAGACGCCAGGTCCATTGACCTCTGGTGGTCTGGGGGGTCGAAAGCGTCATATGTACTGGAGCATGGTCAGACCAGGTTATCGGGCCGATGGAGGAGTCTATTAATAAGGGGAGATGCCTATGACTCAGAAATAAATAATCGAGGCGGGAATAGGCATTGTGTGGGGGAATAGAAGGAGTAATCTCTATTTGAGGGGTGAAGAACCCGCCAGGAGTCAGCCAGTTGGAGGTCCTGAAACAGTTTTCTAACCTGTCGGTACTGACATTGGGAGGTCCGGGGAGCGTTAGTAGATGAATCTAAGGATGGATCCATTATCCAGCTCAGATCACCTCCAAGAACAATCACTCCTGAAAGGAGTGGTTCTATTTGGGAGAGTGCAGTGCGGAAAAATGGGACCTGGTCCTTGTTTGGGGCGTAAAGTGCGATAAATGTGTATGGATAGGTGCATATTTTACAACGCACCATCAGGAGACGACCCGGGACCAATTTATGGACTGATATGTCTGACAGCTGGAGGGTCCTGGAGAACACTATCGCTACACCCTTAGATTTAGAGTCTGGGTTATTATTATAAAAGGCCTGGGGGTACCGGTAGTTAGTCAGGGGAGGGTTTTTAGCTGAAATTTTAAAATGCGTCTCCTGGACCATTGCAACATCCACTCTATCAGCCCAAAGGGACCTCAAAAGGGATGATCTTTTCTCCGGTACATTGAGACTTTTCGCGTTAATCGAAGCTACTTTAATTTTGCCAGTAGACGTCATAGGAGATATGTGTTATGATGGAGTGAGTTGAGTCCAGGATGGTCAGTGAAAGGAAAGAAAGAGAAGTAGGGAGGAAAAAGAGAGGGACAGAGCATGGAGAAAAAAACTATAACATTCAAAAAAATAAGAATTTACTTACTGATAATTCTATTTCTCGTAGTCCGTAGTGGATGCTGGGAACTCCGTAAGGACCATGGGGAATAGCGGCTCCGCAGGAGACTGGGCACAAAAGTAAAGCTTTAGGACTACCTGGTGTGCACTGGCTCCTCCCCCTATGACCCTCCTCCAAGCCTCAGTTAGGATACTGTGCCCGGACGAGCGTACACAATAAGGAAGGATTTTGAATCCCGGGTAAGACTCATACCAGCCACACCAATCACACCGTACAACCTGTGATCTGAACCCAGTTAACAGCATGATAACAGAGGAGCCTCTGAAAAGATGGCTCACAACAATAATAACCCGATTTTTGTAACAATAACTATGTACAAGTATTGCAGACAATCCGCACTTGGGATGGGCGCCCAGCATCCACTACGGACAGAAATAGAATTATCGGTAAGTAAATTCTTATTTTCTCTGACGTCCTAGTGGATGCTGGGAACTCCGTAAGGACCATGGGGATTATACCAAAGCTCCCAAACGGGCGGGAGAGTGCGGATGACTCTGCAGCACCGAATGAGAGTGTCACAACTGAGGGCTGGTGCTGACCAGGGGGAAGCCTCAGTTGTAAGGGCTGAGGTATATGTGTACCTGGGAGGCAGTACAGGGTTCTTAGACATGCAGGGAACCTTTAGAACAAATGCCCGAAGGCATGACCAAGACAACGAAGGAAAGTTCAAAGGTTTATTAAACACAGTTCAGAGGAATACTGATGACTTGGTACAGGTAACAGGAATCACAGTTCAGATAAATACTTGGGATCGATGACGGAACACCGATGGTGACTTGGGATCGATGGCGGAACACCGATGGAGACTTGGGATCGATGGCGGAACACCGATGGAGACTTGGGATCGATGGCGGAACACCGATGGAGACTTGGGATCGATGGCGGAACACCGATGGAGACTTGGGATCGATGGCGGAACACCGATGGAGACTTGGGATCGATGGCGGAACACCGATGGAGACTTGGGATCGATGGCGGAACACCGATGGAGACTTGGGATCGATGGCGGAACACCGATGGTTACTGGGGATCGATGGCGGAACACCGATGGTTACTGGGGATCGATGGCGGAACACCGATGGTTACTGGGGATCGATGGCGGAACACCGATGGTTACTGGGGATCGATGGCGGAACACCAATGGTTACTGGCAGGGCAGAGCACCGCTGGAAGCTAGAAGCCGGTCTCAGGTAACTGCCAGTCACAGGGAGCAATGTAGACACTGCAGAGTCAGGCTGTACTGCAGAGAAAGTCCATGGAAGAACTGCACACTGGAATCACTGTAGACAATTGAAGCACTGACATCTTTCCACCCCAGGAACAAGATATTTATACCAGCTGGGAAACAGGGATTGGCTGGCTGATTACCCAGCAGCTGCACTCTGGTCTCTGGTTAATCAGGCTGAGAGCAGAGTGCAGCTGATAGGCTGAAAGGTATCATGTGATTAGGAAAACATGGCTGAGCCCATGTTAGCTTTTGGAGGGAAAGATTGTTTGTAACTTGCATGTGAAACTTAACCCTGATGCTGCCAGAATCACAGTAAAGAGATTAGAAACAATGAGATACAGCGTGCTGCACACAGACAGTGCAGATGGAATCCAGGCTTGGAACGCTGGGACAGTCTCAGGAGGCATTTGGAAGGTAAATACTGATAAGGAATTACCTGGATCGTGACAGAGAGAACTCCAGGTCCTCCTCAGCCAGGGTATCAAATTTGTAGAATTTAGCAAACGTGTTTGCCCCTGACCCAGTAGCTGCTCGGCAAAGTTGTAAAGCCGAGACCCCTCGGGCAGCCGCCCAAGATGAGCCCACCTTCCTTGTGGAATGGGCTTTTACAGATTTTGGCTGTGGCAGGCCTGCCACAGAATGTGCAAGCTGAATTGTACTACAAATCCAACGAGCAATAGTCTGCTTAGAAGCAGGAGCACCCAGCTTGTTGGGTGCATACAGGATAAACAGCGAGTCAGATTTTCTGACTCCAGCCGTCCTGGAAACATATTTTCAGGGCCCTGACTACGTCCAGCAACTTGGAGTCCTCCAAGTCCCTAGTAGCCGCAGGTACCACAATAGGCTGGTTCAGGTGAAACGCTGAAACCACCTTAGGGAGAAATTGAGGACGAGTCCTCAATTCTGCCCTGTCCGTATGAAAAATCAGGTAAGGGCTTTTATAGGATAAAGCCGCCAATTCTGACACACGCCTGGCCGAAGCCAGGGCCAACAGCATTACCACTTACCATGTGAGATATTTTAAGTCCACAGTGGTGAGTGGTTCAAACCAATGTGATTTTAGGAACCCCAAAACTACATTGAGATCCCAAGGTGCCACTGGAGGCACAAAAGGAGGCTGTATATGCAGTACCCCCTTGACAAACGTCTGAACTTCAGGAACTGAAGCCAGTTCTTTCTGGAAGAAAATCGACAGGGCCGAAATTTGAACCTTAATGGACCCTAATTTTAGGCCCATAGACAGCCCTGTTTGCAGGAAATGCAGGAAACGACCCAGTTGAAATTCCTCTGTAGGGGCCCTTCCTGGCCTCGCACCACGCAACATATTTACGCCAAATACGGTGATAATGCTGTACGGTTACATCCTTCCTGGCTTTGATCAGGGTAGGGATGACTTCATCCGGAATGCCTTTTTCCTTCAGGATCCGGCGTTCAACCGCCATGCCGTCAAACGCAGCCGCGGTAAGTCTTGGAACAGACAGGGTCCCTGCTGGAGCAGGTCCCTTCTTAGAGGTAGAGGCCACGGGTCCTCTGTGAGCATCTCTTGAAGTTCCGGGTACCAAGTCCTTCTTGGCCAATCCGGAGCCACGAGTATAGTCCTTACTCCTCTCCTTCTTATGATTCTCAGTACCTTGGGTATGAGAGGCAGAGGAGGGAACACATACACTGACTGGTACACCCACAGTGTTACCAGAGCGTCCACAGCTATTGCCTGAGGGTCCCTTGACCTGGCGCAATACCTGTCTAGTTTTTTGTTGAGGCGGGACGCCATCATGTCCACCTTTGGTTTTTCCCAACGGTTCACAATCATGTGGAAGACTTCTGGGTGAAGTCCCCACTCTCCCGGGTGGAGGTCGTGTCTGCTGAGGAAGTCTGCTTCCCAGTTGTCCACTCCCGGAATGAACACTGCTGACAGTGCTATCACATGATTTTCCGCCCAGCGAAGAATCCTTGCAACTTCTGCCATTGCCCTCCTGCTTCTTGTGCCGCCCTGTCTGTTTACGTGGGCGACTGCCGTGATGTTGTCTGACTGGATCAGCACCGGCTGACCTTGAAGCAGAGGTCTTGCTAGGCTTAGAGCATTGCAGATGGCCCTTAGCTCCAGGATATTTATGTGAAGTGATGTCTCCAGGCTTGACCACAAGCCCTGGAAATTTCTTCCCTGTGTGACTGCTCCCCAGCCTCTCAGGCTGGCATCCGTGGTCACCAGGACCCAGTCCTGAATGCCGAATCTGCGGCCCTTTAGAAGATGAGCACTCTGCAACCACCACAGGAGAGACACCCTTGTCCTTGGTGACAAGAGCATCCGCTGATGCATCTGAAGATGCGACCCGGACCATTTGTCTAGCAGATCCCACTGGAAGGTTCTTGCGTGGAATCTGCCGAATGGGATTGCTTCGTAAGAAGCCACCATCTTTCCCAGGACCCTTGTGCATTGATGCACTGAGACTTGGCCTGGTTTTAGGAGATTTCTGACTAGGTCGGATAACTCCCTGGCTTTCTCCTCCGGGAGAAACACCTTTTTCTGGACTGTGTCCAGGATCATCCCTAGGAATAGAAGTCGTGTCGTCGGGATCAGCTGCGATTTTGGAATATTGAGAATCCAACCGTGCTGGCGCAGCACTATCTGAGATAGTGCTACCCCGACTTCCAACTGTTCCCTGGATCTTGCCCTTATCAGGAGATCGTCCAAGTAAGGGATAACTAAAACTCCCTTCCTTCGAAGGAGTATCATCATTTCGGCCATTACCTTGGTAAAGACTCGGGGTGCCGTGGACAATCCTAACGGCAGCGTCTGAAACGGATAGTGACAGTTCTGTACCACAAACCTGAGGTACCCTTGGTGAGAAGGGTAAATTGGGACATGTAGGTAAGCATCTTTGATGTCCAGAGACACCATATAGTCCCCTTCTTCCAGGTTTGCAATCACTGCTCTGAGTGACTCCATCTTGAATTTGAACCTTTGTATGTAAGTGTTCAAGGATTTTAGGTTTAAAATTGGAATAGTACCCCTTTCCCTGTTGTAGGAGGGGTACCTTGATTATCACCTGCTGGGAATACAGCTTGTGAATGGCTTCCAATACTGCCTCCCTGTCTGAGGGAGACGTCGGTAAAGCAGACTTTAGAAAACGGCGAGGGGGAGACGTCTCGAATTCCAATTTGTACCCGAGATACCACCTGAAGGATCGAGGTCCACTTGCGAGTGGGCCCACTGAACTTCTTGAGACGGGCCCCCACCGTGCCAGAGTCCGCTTGTAAAGCCCCAGCGTCATGCTGAGGACTTTGCGGAGGCGGGAGAGGGCTTTTGTTCCTGGGAACTGGCTGTTTGTTGCAGCCTTTTTCCTCTCCCTCTGCCACGGGGCAGAAATGAGGCGCCTTTTGCCCGCTTGCCCTTATGGGGCCGAAAGGACTGCACCTGATAATACGGCGTCTTCTTAGGTTGAGAAGCTACCTGGGGTAAAAATGTGGATTTTCCAGCAGTTGCCGTGGCTACCAGGTCTGATAGACCTACCCCAAATAACTCCTCCCCCTTATAAGGCAATACTTCCATGTGCCTTTTAGAATCCGCATCACCTGACCACTGCTGCGTCCATAAACCTCTTCTTGCAGAAATGGACAGCGCGCTAACTCTTGATGCCAGTCGGCAAATATCCCTCTGTGCATCACGCATATATAGAAATGCATCCTTCAAATGCTCTATAGTCAGTAATATACTGTCCCTATCTAGGGTATCAATATTTTCAGTCAGGGAATCCGACCACGCCAGGCCCGCACTGCACATCCAGGCTGAGGCGATTGCTGGTCGTAGTATAACACCCGTGTGAGTGTATATACATTTTAGGATTCTCCAGCTTTCTATCGGCAGGTTCCTTTAGGGCGGCCGTATCAGGAGAGGGTAGTGCTACCTGTTTAGACAAGCGTGCGAGCGCTTTATCCACCCTAGGGGGTGTTTCCCAACGTGCCCTATCCTCTGGAGGGAAAGGGTACGATGCCAATAACCTTTTAGGAATTATCAGTTTTTTATCGGGGGAAACCCACGCCTCATCACACACTTCTCCTCGGATACAGGAAAAACTACAGGCAGTTTTTTCTCACCAAACATAATACCCTTTTTAGTGGTACTTGTATTATCAGAGATATGCAATACATTTTTCATTGCTTCAATCATGTAACGTGTGGCCCTAGTGGAAGTCACGTTTGTCTCCTCATCATCGACACTGGAGTCAGTATCCGTGTCTGTGTCTGCCATTTGAGGTAACGGGCGTTTTAAAGCCCCTGATGGCGTTTGAGACCCCTGGACAGGCACAAGCTGAGTAGCCGGCTGTCTCATGTCGTCAACTGTCTGTCGTAAAGAGCTGACACTGTCACGCAATTCCTTCCATAAGCTCATCCACGCAGGTGTCGACTCCTTAGGGGGTGACAACTCTAATAGGCAATTGCTCCGCCTCCATCTCATTTTCCTCCTCAAACATGTCGACACAATCGTACCGACACACCGCACACACACACAGGGAATGCTCTGATAGAGGACAGGACCCCACTAGCCCTTTGGTGAGACAGAGGGAGAGTATGCCAGCACACACCAGAGCGCTATATATAGACAGGAATACCACTATAAAATGTGCTTTTCCCTTTATAGCTGCTGTTAGTATTAAAATTGCGCCAAATTAGTGCCCCCCTCTCTTTTTTACCCTTTTCTGTAGTGCAGGACTGCAGGGGAGAGTCAGGGAGACGTCCTTCCAGCGGAGCTGTGATGGAAAATGGCGCCCGTGTGCTGAGGAGATAAGGCCGCCGAGAAGGGGGCGGAGCCTATCTCCCGTTTTTTGGTGAGTTCTGGCAGGGGTTAAAATACATCCATATAGCCCTGGGGGTTATATGTGGTATATTTATGCCAGCCAAGGTGTTTACATTGCTGCTCAGGGCGCCCCCCCCCCTAGCGCCCTGCACCCTCAGTGACCGAAGTGTGCCTGAGTAACAATGGCGCACAGCTGCAGTGCTGTGCGCTACCTTGTTGAAGACTGATGTCTTCTGCCGCCGATTTTTCCGGACCTTTTCTTGCTTCTGGCTCTGTAAGGGGGCCGGCGGCGCGGCTCTGGGACCGAGCTCCGAGGCTGGGCCTGTGTTCGGTCCCTCTGGAGCTAATGGTGTCCAGTAGCCTAAGAAGCCCAAGCTGGCTGCAAGCAGGCAGGTTCGCTTCTTCTCCCCTTAGTCCCTCGATGCAGTGAGCCTGTTGCCAGCAGGTCGCACTGAAAATAAAAAACCTAAAACTAAACTTTTCACTAAGAAGCTCAGGAGAGCCCCTAGTGTGCACCCTTCTCGGCCGGGCACAAAAATCTAACTGAGGCTTGGAGGAGGGTCATAGGGGGAGGAGCCAGTGCACACCAGGTAGTCCTAAAGCTTTACTTTTGTGCCCAGTCTCCTGCGGAGCCGCTATTCCCCATGGTCCTTACGGAGTTCCCAGCATCCACTAGGACGTCAGAGAAAACCCGCATTGGAGTAACCGAACCATCTAAGGATTGGGTACCCAAGAGGCCAAACAGCCAGGGGCGGGTAAGGGAGCCACCGCCAAAGGCATAATGATGAGAGAAGATATTGTAGTAAACAGTATACATGTATAAACTGAACTGATTGTAAGCAATAAGCTGTAAACCTTAAACCTCATCAACATAAGGAAATCTTCGAATAGTAAAATAAGAAATCTCGTAATAATAGAACAAGAAATAGTAATAATCAACGGCCCAAAACGTGTCGGGGAGGCGAGGCCGGAGCCTCAGTAACAGCGGAAGTTCACATGGAGGTTCTTCAATAGTGTGAAGTGAAATCACACTGTAATCTGAGAATAGTGTCGCGTTGTAACCTGTAGAAATATCCGAAGTAGAACTAGGACAAACAAAAGATCCTAGATAATCGGTCAGGTAACATGTGAATCCTTGTTGGGGGAGGGTCCATTAGTGCCTTTCCCTCCAGCCTTTCGCACCACCTGCCAAGGTGATCCTGTGTTCAGGGGTTGGAAAGATGGTAGCTCTGGAATAGGTAAGTCCCAATCGCGTATGTCAGGTTTTGGTATGCCAAGTCCCGTGCAGAACTCTGGGAGATCCGAATAGGAGTTGAGGGTGTGGGTTTTTCCGGATGAGGAGAGCTGGAGGCTGAAGGGGAAGCCCCACTGGTATTTCAATTGACGTTTGCGGAATTCTTCCGTCAGGGGCTTGAGGGCTTTTCATTGTTGTAATGTGTTCCAGGACAAATCTTGGTAAATTTGTATCGCGGAACCATTGAAGTCCACTCCATCAAGTTGGCGAACTTTGCGCATGATATCCTCTTTTTGGGAGAAATAATGCAACCTGCATATGACATCACGTGGTCTATCCGCGGGGAGACCTCTTGGTTTCAGGCGCGATGAGTCCTATCGAAGGTGATGGTATCGTTGGGATCGTTACCCAGGACCTCGTTGAAGATCTTCGTAAGGGCATCGATCAGGCCTGTTGGAGGGACTTCTTCAGGTAGACCTCGCACACTGATATTGTTTCTCCTCCCTCTGTTGTCCAAATCTGTTAACCGCAGCTGGAGGGAGCAGATCTCCGATGATTGGGTTTCGATGACGGTCGTCAATGATTTTAGAAAAAAAAGTATCAGAGGAAGTTTGGTGATCTTCCAAGTTCGACACCCGATCAGAGATGTGTGAAATATCCTGTCTCATAGACAGCCGGTTTAGGTGTATATCTAATAGCATTATAGGCTCTGAGAGACTGAGATGTGGTCATATAATATCTCTTGTTTAAGCAGAGGTGTATTTCTTCAGTAAATTACCCTAAATTAGCCACTAGGGGGAGCCTTCGAAGTGAGCTGTAGTGTGGGACCTTTGGCTTGGTGAGTCTCGATGCCTGCCGGGTATTGCGTGAAAATGGAGTCCCCGGATTCAAGGAGGGAACTAGGCCGCAGCTCGCAGGAGGGTGGTGAGGGCTCAGCGGTTCTAGCCCCTGAAGCTGAGAGATAATTAAGCCCCTCTAGCACATATATGGGAGTGCGGTGTTGAGGGAAGAACGTGCCTCTATGCGGGAGGCAGTGTGCCAGACAGGGCAGTGATCCCTGGCCGGGATCTTCCAGGGCCGGGTGTCCAGGAAGCCCTGAGGTCTGTGTGGCACGGAAGGTGAGGGGTTAGCGGGTCTCCTCTGAGGCAGCCAGGCGGAGGGAACCGCCACGTCTCAGAGCTGCAGGAGGGAGGCAGCCAGCTCGTGAGCGTCTCAGCAGCTCAGTGCGGGCAGCCGGCGCAGGGCGAGCTCCGGCTATGGAGCGCACTCACCGCTACGTAGAGGTCTGTCTCCTCGTTCCGCTGGCGGGTCTCGGTGGATGCAGGGAGGGCAGCCAGGTCTCATCAGGAAGCCCGTGTGTAGCGGGTGAGTGCTGTCGGGTGTTGCATCTACTCCAGGCCCCGGCTTCCGTCTGGGGAGGTAGGCCGCAGGAGCGCTTAAAAGCGCTACCCGACTCCGTGGGTTCCTCAGATGTTGGCAGCAGGGTAAGGGAGACCCTCAGAATATCTTCTGGCTGGTTAGGGGTGTGGGAGTAAAGGGTTAGCGGGCCTTATGTGTGCCGTTTGGGGAGAGCTGGAGCACAGCACGTCCACTCCACTTGCCAGCCAAGCCCCCCAGCGCTTTTATAATATTAAACACAATTATATAGCACCAAATTCACTGTGGCCCCCATTTTGCACCCTGATACTTGTTCAGTAGCGGAGGAGGACCAGCGTTATCTCTGCAGCATGAGGAGAGAAAATGGCGCTGAGCAGTGTGCTGGCTGACTGAGGAGGAAGCTCCACTCTTCAGTGGTGTGTTTCTCCTCAGCTTTTATGAGGTAATTTTTTATACTGGTGGGGGTAGGACTGTGCCTCAGCAACTTATGCCCCTTATTTATGCCAGTTTCCATAGGTTTCATGCTGCGCAGTGTGTGCCCCCCCTCGTGCCCTGCAGTGCCTGTGTAATTTGTGGGCAATATGGAGCGCTGCGCTCCCGCCAGCTGCGCTGTACCTTTAGCAGTCACTTTTTTGATTGAAGATCTGTCTAACACTCACCTGTCTTCTGGCTCTGTGAGGGGGTGACAGCGTGCTGTGGGAGTGAGCATCTAAGCACAGCTAGCGTTCAGGTCCCTTCAGGAGCTAATGGTGTCCTGTCAGCCAGAAGCAGAGCCATGAAACTCTTCAGGAAGTTGGTTCCTACTTCTGCCCCCTCAGTCCCACAAAGCAGGGAGACTGTTGCCAGCAGATCTCCCTGAAAATAAAATACCTAACAAGTCTTTTCAGAGAAACTCCGTAAAGCTCCTCAGAGTGCATCCAGTCGACCTGGGCACATTTCTAAAACTGAGGTCTGGAGGAGGGGCATCGAGGGAGTAGCCAGCTCACATCCAATGAAAAGTCTTTAGAGTGCCCATGTCTCCTGCAGATCCGGTCTATACCCCATTGGTCTTGATGTCATCCCCAGCATCCTCTAGGACGTATGAGAAAACATGATTCCAGTCATCCAATACACAGCACTGTTACCCTTTCCTTCTGTAGGATTCCTGAGAGCAATTACAGAATTATGCTATTAAAGGTTAACTGTAAATTAAACCACTGACACTATGAGCCGTTCTGTGTCTCACATCTTGGAACCACATACTCAACCAGATGAATTACATTCCCATTTAGATTTTTTGTTGTAGATAATTCTATAGAATAGTCAGAAGTTACACTACAAGGCATAATCCAATCCACCCCCCAACATTTATCATCACTTCATCACCTGCTTCCTGCAACATTTGTTGCAGAATAAAGACAGTGAAGCTTTGCCACACATCACATACACACCACTCGGGACAGGTAGATATAGTGAGTGTCAAATAAAAAAATAAAAAAAAAATAGTAAGACACTGTTTGGAAAAAAAGCAAACATTTATTTAGGTCACATATGCTGAAGTTGTGAAGTCTGCAATCATTGTAAAGCTTTACACACTGCCTCAGAACAGATTTTATACATGCCGCTTGTTTCACAAGGTACCACAAGCTGTGCAACATGTTTAGTCAACGTGTGTCCTTAAATTTAAAAAAAAAAAACAAGAGGAAGTAAAACAATTCTAGGTAAAGACCATTTCATCCCACTGTCGAAGTCATTCTTAGCCAGCCAGAGATATGCTAGTTGGGTACCCACTAAACTATTTCAACCATGTGGACATGTGCATCAAGCATGCTTTACATTAAACTGCCTAAAGATACAGATCTTGCCACACCCCATGCCAGCGATTCCTGCAAAGCTTGAATAGCAGAATTCCTAGTTATGACAATTCACTGAACAAGTACTTTTAATTAAGATACAAAAGAAGTTTCACTTAGTTGACAGGATATAACATACATTGTACGCTAGCCTACCAAAGTGACTGTTTAAAACAAAGAATTCCAAGGTGAAAAAAAAAAAAAAATATATAGTCTGTGGCAATATACGGCCATAAGTCTGTACAAAAAACCAACAGGCTAGCCGTTCCGCTCTGGGCTTATGCTCCTTCTTGGGCTTCGGGATGTTGAGCGACTGTAGACAGAAACACAATGTCAGAAATAGTAGGCAATTCAATAATAAGAATTTACTTACCGATAATTCTATTTCTCATAGTCCGTAGTGGATGCTGGGAACTCCGTAAGGACCATGGGGAATAGCGGCTCCGCAGGAGACTGGGCACAAAAAGTAAAAGCTTTAGACTAGCTGGTGTGCACTGGCTCCTCCCCCTATGACCCTCCTCCAAGCCTCAGTTAAGATACTGTGCCCGGACGAGCGTACATAATAAGGAAGGATCTTGAATCCCGGGTAAGACTCATACCAGCCACACCAATCACACCGTACAACTTGTGATCTGAACCCAGTTAACAGTATGATAACCGTAGGAGCCTCTGTAAAGATGGCTTCCAACAATAAACAACCCGATTTGTTTGTAACAATAACTATATACAAGTATTGCAGACAATCCGCACTTGGGATGGGCGCCCAGCATCCACTACGGACTATGAGAAATAGAATTATCGGTAAGTAAATTCTTATTTTCTCCGACGTCCTAGTGGATGCTGGGAACTCCGTAAGAACCATGGGGATTACACCAAAGCTCCCAAACGGGCGGGAGAGTGCGGATGACTCTGCAGCACCGAATGAGAGAACTCCAGGTCCTCCTCAGCCAGGGTATCAAATTTGTAGAATTTAGCAAACGTGTTTTTCCCTGACCAAGTAGCTGCTCGGCAAAGTTGTAAAGCCGAGACCCTCCGGCCAGCCGCCCAAGATGAGCCCACCTTCCGTGTGGAATGGGCTTTTACAGATTTTGGCTGTGGCAGGCCTGCCACAGAATGTGCAAGTTGAATTGTACTACAAATCCAACGAGCAATCGTCTGCTTAGAAGCAGGAGCACCCAGCTTGTTGGGTGCATACAGGATAAACAGCGAGTCAGATTTTCTGACTCCAGCCGTCCTGGAAACATATTTTCAGGGCCCTGACTACGTCCAGCAACTTGGAGTCCTCCAAGTCCCTAGTAGCCACAGGTTCCACAATAGGTTGATTCATGTGAAACGCTGAAACCACCTTAGGGAGAAATTGAGGACGAGTCCTCAATTCCACCCTATCCGAATGAAATATCAGGTAAGGGCTTTTATAAGATAAAGCCGCCAATTCTGATACGCGCCTGGCTGAAGCCAGGGCCAACAGCATTACCACTTTCCATGTGAGATATTTCAAATCCACTGTGGCAAGTGGTTCAAACCAATGTGATTTTAGGAACCTCAAAACTACATTGAGCTCCCAAGGTGCCACTGGAGGCACAAAAGGAGGCTGTATATGCAGTACCCCTTTGACAAACGTCTGAACTTCAGGCACTGAAGCCAGTTCTTTCTGGAAGAAGATCGACAGGGTCGAAATTTGAACCTTAATGGATCCTAATTTTAGGCCCATAGACAATCCTGCTTGCAGGAAATGTAGGAAACGACCCAGTTGAAATTCCTTTGTAGGGGCCTTCTTGGCCTCACACCACGCAACATATTTTCGCCAAATGCGATGATAATGTTTTGCAGTTACATCCTTCCTGGCCTTGATCAGGGTAGGGATGACTTCATCTGGAATGCCTTTTTCCTTCAGGATCCGGCGTTCAACCGCCATGCCGTCAAACGCAGCCGCGGTAAGTCTTGGAACAGACAAGGTCCCTGCTGGAGCAGGTCCTTCCTTAGAGGTAGAGGCCACGGGTCCTCCGTGAGCATCTCTTGCAGCTCCGGGTACCAAGTTCTTCTTGGCCAATCCGGAGCCACGAGTATCGTTCTTACTCCTCTCCTTATGATTCTCAGTACTTTTGGTATGAGAGGAAGAGGAGGGAACACATATACCGACTGGAACACCCACGGAGTTACCAGAGCGTCCACCGCTATTGCCTGAGGGTCCCTTGACCTGGCGCAATATCTGTCCAGTTTCTTGTTGAGACGGGACGCCATCATGTCCACCTTTGGTTTTTCCCAACGGTTTACAATCACTTGGAAGACTTCTGGATGAAGTCCCCACTCCCCCGGGTGGAGGTCGTGTCTGCTGAGGAAGTCTGCTTCCCAGTTGTCCACTCCCGGAATGAACACTGCTGACAGTGCTATCATATGATTTTCCGCCCAGCGGAGAATCCTTGCAGCTTCTGCCATTGCCCTCCTGCTTCTTGTGCCGCCCTGTCTGTTTACGTGGGCGACAGCCGTGATGTTGTCCGACTGGATCAATACCGGTTGACCCTGAAGCAGAGGCCTTGCTTGACTTAGGGCATTGTAAATGGCCCTTAGCTCTAGGATATTTATGTGAAGAGACGTTTCCATGCTTGACCACAAGCCCTGGAAATTTCTTCCCTGTGTGACTGCTCCCCAGCCTCTCAGGCTGGCATCCGTGGTTACCAGCATCCAATCCTGAATGCCGAATCTGCGGCCCTCTAGAAGATGAGCCTTCTGTAACCACCACAGGAGAGATACCCTTGTCCTTGGAGATAGGGTTATCCGCTGATGCATCTGAAGATGCGATCCGGACCATTTGTCCAGCAGATCCCACTGAAAAGTTCTTGCATGGAATCTTCCGAATGGAATCGCTTCGTAAGAAGCCACCATTTTTCCCAGGACTCTCGTGCACTGATGCACTGACACTTGTCCTGGTTTTAGGAGGTTCCTGACTAGCTCGGATAACTCCCTGGCCTTCTCCTCCGGGAGAAACACCTTTTTCTGGACTGTGTCCAGAATCATCCCTAGGAACAGTAGACGTGTTGTTGGAATCAGCTGTGATTTTGGGATATTTAGAATCCACCCGTGCTGACGTAGCACTACCTGAGATAGTGCTACTCCGACCTCTAACTGTTCCCTGGACCTTGCCCTTATCAGGAGATCGTCCAAGTAAGGGATAATTAATACGCCTTTTCTTCGAAGAAGAATCATCATTGCGGCCATTACCTTGGTAAAGACCCGTGGTGCCGTGGACAATCCAAACGGCAGCGTCTGAAACTGATAATGACAGTTTTGTATCACAAACCTGAGGTACCCTTGGTGAGAAGGGTAGATTGGGACATGGAGATAAGCATCCTTGATGTCTAGAGATACCATATAGTCCCCTTCTTCCAGGTTCGCTATCACTGCTCTGAGTGACTCCATCTTGAATTTGAACCTTTTTATGTAAGTGTTCAAAGATTTTAGATTTAAAATTGGTCTCACCGAGCCGTCCGGCTTCGGTACCACAAACAGCGTGGAATAATACCCCTTTCCCTGTTGTAGGAGGGGTACCTTGATTATCACCTGCTGGGAATACAGCTTGTGAATAGCTTCCAATACTGCCTCCCTGTCGGAGGGAGACGTTGGTAGAGCAGACTTCAGGAACCGGCGAGGGGGAGACGTCTCGAATTCCAATTTGTACCCCTGTGATACCTACAGGATCCAGGGGTCCACTTGCGAGTGAGCCCACTGCGCACTGAAATTCTTGAGACGGCCCCCCACCGTGCCCGAGTCTGCTTGCAGAGCCCCAACGTCATGCTGAGGACTTGGCAGAAGCGGGGGAGGGCTTCTGCTCCTGGGAAGAGGCTGCATGGTGCAGTCTTTTTCCCCTTCCTCTGCCCCGGGGCAGGAACGAGCGGCCTTTTTCCCTCTTGCCCTTATAGGGACGAAAGGACTGGGTTTGAAAAGACGGTGTCTTTTTCTGCTGAGAGGTGACCTGGGGTAAAAAGGTGGATTTTCCAGCCGTTGCTGTGGCCACCAGGTCCGATAGACCGACCCAAAAAACTCCTCCCCTTTATACGGCAATACTTCCATATGTCGTTTGGAATCTGCATCACCTGACCACTGTCGCGTCCATAACGTTCTTCTGGCAGAAATGGACATCGCACTTACTCTAGATGCCAGGGTGCAAATATCCCTCTGTGCATCTCGCATATATAGTAATGCATCCTTTAAATGCTCTATAGTTAACAATATACTGTCCCTATCCAGGGTATCAATATTTTCAGTCAGGGAATCCGACCAAGCCACTCCAGCGCTGCACATCCAGGCTGAGGCGATCGCTGGTCGCAGTATAACACCGGTATGTGTGTATATACCTTTTAAGATATTTTCCAGCCTTCTATCAGCTGGTTCCTTGAGAGCGGCCGTGTCAGGAGACGGTAAACGCCACTTGTTTTGATAAGCGTGTGAGCGCCTTATCTACCCTAGGGGGTGTTTCCCAACGTGCCCTAACCTCTGGCGGGAAAGGGTATAGTGCCAATAATTTATTAGAAATCAGCAGTTTATCGGGGGAAACCCACGCTTTATCACACACCTCATTTAATTCATCTGACTCAGGAAAAACCACTGGTAGTTTTTTCACACCCCACATAATACCCTTTTTTGTGGTACTTGTAGTGTCAGAAATGTGCAATGCCTCCTTCATTGCCGTGATCATGTAACGTGTGGCCCTACTGGACATTACGTTTGTCTCGTCACCGTCGACACTGGATTCAGTATCCGTGTCAGGGTCTGTGTCGACCATCTGAGGTAACGGGCGTTTTAGCGCCCCTGACGGTGTCTGAGACGCCTGAACAGGCACTAATTGATTTGTCGGCTGTCTCATGTCAACAGTTTTTTGCAAAGTGCTGACATTGTCACGTAATTCTTTAATTACTACCATCCAGTCAGGTGTCGACTCCTTAGGGGGTGACATCACTAACACAGGCAATTGCTTTGCTTCCACATCATTTTCCTCCTCATACATGTCGACACAATTGTACCGACACCCAGCACACACACAGGGAATGCTCTGATAGAGGACAGGACCCCACTAGCCCTTTGGGGAGACAGAGGAAGAGTTTGCCAGCACACACCAGAGCGCTATATATATATATATATATATATATATATATATATATATATATATATATATATATATATATATATATACACACATATACATATACACACAGGGATAACCTTATATAAGTGTTACTCCCTGTTATAGCTGCTGTATTTATATATTAGCTGCCAATAGTGCCCCCCTCTCTGTTTTACCCTGTTTCTGTAGTGCAGGACAGCAGGGGAGAGTCAGGGAGCCGTCCTTCCAGCGGAGCTGTAAAAGAAAATGGCGCTTGTGTGCCGAGGAGAAAGGCTCCGCCCCCTTCACGGCGGCCTTTTCTCCAGCTTTTTTCAGGAAACTGGCAGGGGATAAATGCATCCATATAGCCCAGGAGCTATATGTGATACATTTTATTTAGCCATATAAGGTTTTTATATCATTTTTATTGCGTCTCAGGACGCTCCCCCCCAGCGCCCTGCACCCTCAGTGACCGGAGACTGAAGTGTGCTGAGAGCAATGGCGCACAGCTGCAGTGCTGTGCGCTACCTTATTTGAAGACAGGAACGTCATCTGCCGCCGCTTTCTCCGGACCTCTTCGCTCTTCTGGCTCTGTAAGGGGGCCGGCGGCGCGGCTCCGGGACCCATCCAGGCTGAACCTGTGATTGTCCCTCTGGAGCTAATGTCCAGTAGCCAAGAAGCCCAATCCACTCTGCAGTCAGGTGAGTTCGCTACTTCTCCCCTTAGTCCCACGATGCAGTGAGCCTGTTGCCAGCAGGACTCACTGAAAATAAAAAACCCATTTAAACTTTTACTTCTAAGCAGCTCAGGAGAGCCACCTAGCTTGCACCCTTCTCGTTCGGGCACAAAAATCTAACTGAGGCTTGGAGGAGGGTCATAGGGGGAGGAGCCAGTGCACACCAGCTAGTCTAAAGCTTTTACTTTTTGTGCCCAGTCTCCTGCGGAGCCGCTATTCCCCATGGTCCTTACGGAGTTCCCAGCATCCACTAGGACGTCAGAGAAAATAAGAATTTACTTACCGATAATTCTATTTCTCGGAGTCCGTAGTGGATGCTGGGGTTCCTGAAAGGACCATGGGGAATAGCGGCTCCGCAGGAGACAGGGCACAAAAGTAAAGCTTTCCGATCAGGTGGTGTGCACTGGCTCCTCCCCCTATGACCCTCCTCCAAGCCAGTTAGGTACTGTGCCCGGACGAGCGTACACAATAAGGGAGGAATTTTGAATCCCGGGTAAGACTCATACCAGCCACACCAATCACACCGTACAACTTGTGATCTAAACCCAGTTAACAATATGATAACAGCGGAGCCTCTGAAAAGATGGCTCACAACAATAATAACCCGATTTTTGTAACTATGTACAAGTATTGCAGATAATCCGCACTTGGGATGGGCGCCCAGCATCCACTACGGACTCCGAGAAATAGAATTATCGGTAAGTAAATTCTTATTTTCTCTATCGTCCTAGTGGATGCTGGGGTTCCTGAAAGGACCATGGGGATTATACCAAAGCTCCCAAACGGGCGGGAGAGTGCGGATGACTCTGCAGCACCGAATGAGAGAACTCCAGGTCCTCCTTAGCCAGGGTATCAAATTTGTAGAATTTAGCAAACGTGTTTGCCCCTGACCAAGTAGCTGCTCGGCAAAGTTGTAAAGCCGAGACCCCTCGGGCAGCCGCCCAAGATGAGCCCACCTTCCTTGTGGAATGGGCATTTACATATTTTGGCTGTGGCAGGCCTGCCACAGAATGTGCAAGCTGAATTGTATTACACATCCAACTAGCAATAGTCTGCTTAGAAGCAAGAGCACCCAGTTTGTTGGGTGCATACAGGATAACAGCAAGTCAGTTTTCCTGACTCCAGCCGTCCTGGAACATATTTTCAGGGCCCTGACAACATCTAGCAACTTGGAGTCCTCCAAGTCCCTAGTAGGTGCAAGGCACCACAATAAGCTGGTTCAGGTGAAACACTGACACCACCTTAGGGAGAGAACTGGGGACGAGTCCGCAGCTCTGCCCTGTCCGAATGGACAAACATATGGGCTTTTTTGAGAAAAAAACCACCAATTTGACACTCGCCTGGTCCAGGCCAGGGCCAAGAGCATGGTCACTTTTCATGTGAGATGCTTCAAATCCACAGATTTGACTGGTTTTAAACCAATGTGATTTGAGGAATCCCAGAACTACGTTGAGATCCCACAGTGCCACTGGAGGCACAAAAGGGGGTTGTATATGCAATACTCCCTTGACAAACTTCTGGACTTCAGGAACTGAAGCCAATTCTTTCTGGAAGAAAATCGACAGGGCCGAAATTTGAACCTTAATGGACCCCAATTTGAGGCCCATAGACACTCCTGTTTGCAGGAAATGCAGGAAACGACAGAGTTGAAATTTCTTTGTGGGGCCTTCCTGGCCTCACACCACGCAACATATTTTCGCCACATGTGGTGATAATGTTGTGCGGTCACCTCCTTTCTGGCTTTGACCAGGGTAGGAATGACCTCTTCCGGAATGCCTTTTTCCCTTAGGATCCGGCTTTCCACCGCCATGCCGACAAACGCAGCTGCGGTAAGTCTTGGAACAGACATGGTACTTGCTGAAGCAAGTCCCTTCTTAGCGGCAGAGGCCCTAAGACCTCTGTAAGCATCTCTTGAAGTTCCAGGTACCAAGTCCTTCTTGGCCAATCCGGAGCCATGAGTATAGTTCTTACTCCTCTACGTCTTATAATTCTCAGCACCTAAGGTATGAGAAGCAGAGGAGGGAACACATACACCGACTGGTACACCCACGGTGTTACCAGAACGTCCACAGCTATTGCCTGAGGGTCTCTTGACCTGGCGCAATACCTGTCCCGTTTTTTGTTCAGACGGGACGCCATCATGTCCACCTTTGGTATTTCCCAACGGTTTACAATCATGTGGAAAAAACTTCCCGATGAAGTTTCCACTCTCCCGGGTGGAGGTCGTGCCTGCTGAGGAAGTCTGCTTCCCAGTTTCCATTCCCGGGATGAAACACTGCTGACGGTGCTATCACATGATTTTCCGCCCAGCGAAAAGTCCTTGCAGTTTTTGCCATTGCCCTCCTGCTTCTTGTGCCGCCCTGTCTGTTTACGTGGGCGACTGCCGTGATGTTTTTCCCACTGGATCAATACCGGCTGACCTTGAAGCAGAGGTCTTGCTAAGCTTAGAGCATTATAAATTTACCCTTAGCTCCAGTATATTTATGTGGAGAAAAGTCTCCAGACTTGATCACACTCCCTGGAAATTTTTTCCTTGTGTGACTGCTCCCCAGCCTCTCGGGCTGGGCTCCGTGGTCACCAGCATCCAATCCTGAATGCCGAATCTGCGGCCCTCTAGAAGATGAGCACTCTATAACCACCACAGGAGAGAGACCCTTGTCCTTGGATATAGGGTTATCCGCTGATGCATCTGAAGATGCGATCCGGACCATTTGTCCAGCAGATCCCACTGAAAAGTTCTTGCGTGAAATCTGCCGAATGGAATTGCTTCGTAGGAAGCCACCATTTTTACCAGGACCCTTGTGCAATGATGCACTGTTTTTAGGAGGTTCCTGACTAGCTCGGATAACTCCCTGGCTTTCTCTTCCGGGAGAAACACCTTTTTCTGGACTGTGTCCAGAATCATCCCTAGGCACAGCAGACGTGTCGTCGGGATCAGCTGCGATTTTGGAATATTTAGAATCCACCCGTGCTGTTGTAGCAGTATCCGAGATAGTGCTACTCCGACCTCCAACTGTTCCCTGGACTATGCCCTTATCAGGAGATCGTCCAAGTAAGGGATAATTAAGACGCCTTTTCTTCGAAGAAGAATCATCATTTCGGCCATTACCTTGGTAAAGACCCGGGGTGCCGTGGACAATCCAAACGGCAGCGTCTGAAACTGATAGTGACAGTTCTGCACCACGAACCTGAGGTACCCTTAGTGAGAAGGGCAAATTTGGGACATAGAGGTAAGCATCCCTGATGTCCCGGGACACTATATAGTCCCCTTCTTCCTGGTTCGTTATCACTGCTCTGAGTGACTCCATCTTGATTTGAACCTTTGTAAGTGTTCAAAAAATTTTTTAGAATAAGTCTCACCTAGCCTTCTGGCTTCAGTACCACAATATAGTGTGGAATAATACCCCTTTTCTTGTAGTAGGAGGGGTAATTTAATTATCACCTGCTGGGAATACAGCTTGTGAATTTTTTCCCATACTGCCTCCTTGTCGGAGGGAGACCTTGGTAAAGCAGACTTCAGGAGCCTGCGAAGGGGAAACGTCTCGACATTCCAATCTGTACCCCTGGGATACTACTTGTAGGATCCAGGGGTCCTGTACGGTCTCAGCGCCATGCTGAGAACTTGTCAGAAGCGGTGGAACGCTTCTGTTCCTGGGAATGGGCTGCCTGCTGCAGTCTTCTTCCCTTTCCTCTATCCCTGGGCAGATATGATCTTATAGGGACGAAAGGACTGAGGCTGAAAAGACGGTGTCTTTTTCTGCAGAGATGTGACTTAGGGTAAAAACGGCGGATTTTCCAGCAGTTGCCGTGGCCACCAGGTCCGATGGACCGACCCCAAATAACTCCTCTTCCTTTATACGGCAATACACCTTTGTGCCGTTTGGAATCTGCATCACCTGACCACTGTCGTGTCCATAACATCTTCTGGCAGATATGGACATCGCATTTACTCTTGATGCCAGAGTGCAAATATCCCTCTGTGCATCTCGCATATATAGAAATGCATCCTTTAAATGCTCTATAGTCAATAGAGTACTGTCCCTGTCAAGGGTATCAATATTTTTAGTCAGGGAATCCGACCAAGCCACCCCAGCTCTGCACATCCAGGCTGAGGAGATCGCTGGTCGCAGTATAACACCAGTATGTGTGTATATACTTTTTATGATATTTTCCAGCCTCCTGTCAGCTGGTCCTTGAGGACGGCCCTATCTATAGACGGTACCGCCACTTGTTTTGATAAGCGTGTGTGAGCGCCTTATCCACCCTAAGGGGTGTTTCCCAACGCGCCCCAACTTCTGGCGGGAAAGGGTATACCGCCCATAATTTTCTATCGGGGGGAACCCACGCATCATCACACACTTTATTTAATTTATCTGATTCAGGAAAAACTACGGTAGTTTTTTCACATCCCACATAATACCCTCTTTTGTGGTACTTGTAGTATCAGAAATATGTAACACCTCCTTCATTGCCTTTAACGTGTGGCCCTAATAAGGAATACGTTTGTTTATTCACCGTCGACACTGGATTCAGGTGTCCCTGTCTGTGTCGACCGACTAAAGTAAACTGGCGTTTTAAAACCCCTGACGGTGTTTTTGAGACGTCTGGACCGGTACTAATTGTTTGTCGGCCGTCTCATGTCGTCAACCGACCTTGCAGCGTGTTGACATTATCACGTAATTTCCTAAATAAGCCATCCATTCCGGTGTCGACTCCCTAGAGAGTGACATCACCATTACAGGCAATTGCTCCGCCTCCTCACCAACATCGTCCTCATACATGTCGACACACACGTACCGACACACAGCACACACACAGGGAATGCTCTGATAGAGGACAGGACCCACTAGCCCTTTGGAGAGACAGAGGGAGAGTTTACCAGCACACACCAAAAACGCTATAATTATATAGGGACAACCTTATATAAGCGTTTTCCCTTATAGCATCTTTTTTATATATTTCTAACGCCAATTTAGTGCCCCCCCTCTCTGTTTTAACCCTGTTTCTGTAGTGCAGTGCAGGGGAGAGCCTGGGAGCCTTCCCTCCAGCCTTTCTGTGAGGGAAAATGGCGCTGTGTGCTGAGGAGATAGGCCCCGCCCCTTTTTCGGCGGCCTTGTCTCCCGCTCTTAACGGATTCTGGCAGGGGTTAAATATCTCCATATAGCCTCCGGAGGCTATATGTGAGGTATTTTTAGCCAAAATAGGTATTCATTTGCCTCCCAGGGCGCCCCCCTCCCAGCGCCCTGCACCCTCAGTGACTGCCGTGTGAAGTGTGCCGAGAGGAAATTGGCGCACAGCTGCAGTGCTGTGCGCTACCTTTAGAAGACTGAGGAGTCTTCTGCCGCCGATTCTGGACCTCTTCTTACTTCAGCATCTGCAAGGGGGCCGGCGGCAAGGCTCCGGTGACCATCCAGGCTGTACCTGTGATCGTCCCTCTGGAGCGGATGTCCAGTAGCCAAGAAGCCAATCCATCCTGCACGCAGGTGAGTTCACTTCTTCTCCCCTAAGTCCCTCGTTGCAGTGATCCTGTTGCCAGCAGGACTCACTGTAAAATAAAAAACCTAAGCTAAACTTTTCTAAGCAGCTCTTTAGGAGAGCCACCTAGATTGCACCCTTCTCGGCCGGGCACAAATCTAACTGGCTTGGAGGAGGGTCATAGGGGGAGGAGCCAGTGCACACCACCTGATCGGAAAGCTTTACTTTTGTGCCCTGTCTCCTGCGGAGCCGCTATTCCCCATGGTCCTTTCAGGAACCCCAGCATCCACTAGGACGATAGAGAAAAGTAGTTAACACTTTATCCCTTAGAGCAGGGGTGGGGAACCTCCGGCCCGCGAAGCCAGTTTGTCCGGCCCACCCGCTCCTCTCGGTGAGACACGCCGCCGCACAGTCCGGCGGCAGCGTGTCTCAGCTGTCACCACATGGAGGAGAGCGCGGCTATTATCGGGCGGCGGCGGCTTGTAGGACTTGAAACCAGCCGCCGGTTCGTGAGCCAATCAGAGCTCGCGGACCGGCAGCCAATCAGGAGCCGTGGCTGCCGGTCCGCGAGCTCCGATTGGCTCTCGAACCGGCGGCTGGTTTCAAGTCTTACCCGCCGCCGCCCAACATAGCCGCGCTCTCCTCCGTGTCCCCGCCGAAAGGAGCGGTAAGCGGGACGGGGGGCATCTGCATACCTGGCACTGTGAGGGGCATCTGCATACCTGGCACTGTGAGGGCAATTGTGGATCTGCAATGCACTATTGGTGGCATATGTGTATCACGTCCCATTTTAACTGGCCACACCCATTTTTTTGGCGAGCGCGGGGGCAGACTTGTATGGCCCCCCGAAGGATTTTATAAATATCCAAATGGCCCTCGGTAGAAAAAAAAAGGTTCCCCACCCCTGCCTTAGAGGGAGGTGATTCAAGTGTTACTCCGCACCCTATCACTTTAGAAGGGGGAATATCAAATTACTTATTCCAGCACTAAAGCACCCAATACTTTTTGCGCTGATCATGGCCAAAGAGACCAGGTTTAGCCACGCAAAACATCTAAACTATTGGACAAGACTATAAAAATTTGCAAACAGCCAGACATTTCTGCTCAGCCCCTGTAAAATTCTATAGAAGTTAACTCCTAAAATTCTGTATCCCATACTTTTGAAATATCTTACAATAAAAACAAATGGGGTGTGCATGTGGTGGGGGCAATGATACCCTACTCTATTCAAGAGCAAGAAACCCCTGGATATTCTGTTAAGATACTTGACAGTTACAACAAGGGACATGCCCATGTTACAAATGCCTATATAGGCCAAGCTTGAAAACAGGTTTAAAACTTAAGACAGCACTGCAACTGATATGGTCAATTGACAAAGCACAGCAAATAAACTACCTACCTTCTTTTTGGAGAAGCAGATCTGGACTTTGATCTGTATGAAGAGAACAGAGAAGCTTTTAACATCAGTGATCGCAAAAATGCACTATGGCGCGTATTTTACCCAGAAACGGCTGCCCAGGACTCACATTTAGTAGATGAGCGGGTCCCACAAAACGCACTCATCTGAATGTGTTTGCATGTCATAAGCCAGTCAACGGAACGCAGGAGGTGACTGGCTGTTTCCTCAGCCAATCACCTCCTGTAGTCTCCAGCCAATCACAGCCTGCAGTGTCTCCCGCCAGTCCGCCTGCTTTGAATCCTGCTCCCCTCTGCGCACTGACTTGGGCTCCACCGCCAGCACATGAATCTGTGCTGCAGGGCTGACCCCGCTCATCAGACTCCTCCCCGCTCCGCCGCCAGCACCAAGATACTGGCCACGCACCGCACCCTCCTCTGCGACGGTTAGTACCGCCCCGGATCTGTCCCCCCCCCCCGCCCCCCGGGACCCGCTCAACGCCCCACCGAGACCTAACATTCGCTGTCCAGTTCTAAGAGGGCAGTGTAAGCAGTAGGAGCCACCCAGGCTGCGCAGCTCCCGCTGTAGGTAAGCAGTAGGCCGCGCCCCGCTTCACCCGGAGTAGCCGCTGCAAATGCGGTGATGTCCGGGGGCTGCAAGCTCCGCATCGTGCTCCGTGTGTGCAACGTGAGGCCGCCTAGAGTGTCAGGGTCTGACCTCGGGCGGCGGGAGCCGGGCACACAGGGAGATAGAATAATGACCGGTATGCAGGGCCGGATTGGGCGCAAACGTCACCTGGAACTTCCCCAGGAGGCTGACTGCACGAAGGGGCTGTATGACACATGTAGCTCTGTCCCCAGCAGCGAGTCACTGACCCCCACCATTTTTCTGACAGCACAGTGTATCCTGAAGGAGCTCTGTGAAAATCGCAAGCAGAGGCTGGCAAGATGGAGCACCTCCAATCGCTTCCCCTGGCGGGCTGGCCACTGCTAAATATACCGGTGATCAGTACAACTGTGCAGTGTGACACCGACTTTCACATTGCACCTGGGGGCTCCACTACTGTGACAGTTGTAACTGATTATCGGTATATTTAGCAGTGGCCAGCCAGCCAGGGGAAGCAATTGGAGGAGCTCCATCTTGCCAGAGAACAGCCTCTGCTTGTGATTTCCAATAGAGCTCCTCCAGGCTGCAGCCACTACAGGCACCGGCTGGCTACTTCTGCCAGGGCACTCACTGCACTGTGCTGTCAGAAAAAATGGTGAGTGTCAGTGACTCGCTGCTGGGGGTGGAGCCACGTGTCAAACTGCCCCTTCATGCAGTCGGCCTCCCAGCATCTGGGGCTGCACTGCAGACAGTATTGGAGCTTCAGGGCAGAGCCCTGCAGCCTGACAGTTACTGAGATCAGATCCCATCTATCTGCATTGTACTGCACCCCATCCAGTGTGTCAGAGCCCAGCGTGACTGGAGGTCATAAGTGGTTACTGCAATGTGTATGGCGTGCTCTACCCGGCGCAAAGGGTATGGCGTGCTCTACCAGGTGCAGTGTGCATAGGTTCTACCTGGTGCAATGTGTATAAGCAGCACTACTGTGGTGTAATGTGAATTGACACTATTATGTGGTCACGCCCCTTCCCTATGAAGCCACGCCCCTAAAATTTTGCAACGCGCCCTTTGGCACGCACTACCTATACTTTGCAATCTAATGTCTAGTTACAAGAATCAGGGCTAGGAAGCACAATATGCACTTGGGTCAAAAACTGGTTAGATAATAGGAAGCAGCGCGTTGTGGTTAATGGATCTTTTTCAACTTGGACTGAAGTGCTAAGTGGTGTGCCGCAAGGCTCAGTATTAGGACCGCTATTGTTCAATAGTTTCATTAACGACCTAACAGAAGGTCTAGAGAGCATGGTGTCAATTTTTGCAGATGATACCAAATTGTGTAAGGCTATAAATACAGAGGAGGATGCTGAGTCTCTTCAGAACGACTTAGTTAAATTAGAAGCATGGGCAGCCAAATGGAGAATGCGCTTCAACACAGACAAGTGTAAGGTAATGCACTGTGGTAACAAGAACAAAAATTACAACTACCTACTAAATGGGGTAAAATTAGGGGATTTTGTACTGGAAAAGGACTTAGGTGTCCTCATAGATAGCAAGCTAAGAAGTAGTATCCAAAGTAGGACTGCAGCAAAGAAGGCTAATAAGATATTAGCATGCATAAAACGGGGTATTGATGCTAGGGACGAGAGTATTATACTCCCGTTATATAAATCACTAGTGAGGCCACACCTTGAATACTGTGTACAGTTCTGGGCACCGTACTACAAAAAGGATATCCTGGAGCTTGAAAAGGTACAGAGGAGGGCGACCAAACTAATTAAGGGCATGGAGACGATGGAATACAAGGAAAGGCTTGAAAGACTAGGCATGTTTACATTGGAAAAGCGGAGACTAAGAGGGGATATGATCAACATCTACAAATATATAAGGGGACAATACACAGAGCTTGCGCGGGACCTGTTTTTGGTTAGATCAACACAGAGGACTCGTGGACACTCGCTCAGGTTAGAGGAGAGGAGATTCCGCACAATACGGCGTAAAGGCTTTTTCACGGTAAGGACAATACGTGTTTGGAATTCCCTGCCCGAGGGAGTTGTAATGGCGGAATCTGTCAACACCTTTAAGAATGGGTTAGATAAATTCCTATTGGAAAAGGATATCCAGGGGTATGGTGCATAGTCATGCATTATAGTTACTATAAAATAGGATTTTGGTACTTACCAGGTAAATCCTTTTCTTTGAATCCATAGGGGGCACTGGAGTACTCTTGGGATATGGACGGGCGTAGCCGAACAAAGGCACTGAATATTCAAATTTAGGACTCTCCCCCCCCTCCATATCCCCGAGTACCTCAGTGTACGACCTCAGTGTTTTTTACTGAGCGAACAGGAACGATATAGAGAGGTTGACAATGGAGAATACCTATAACATAACGGACAACACAATGTTGACCCATAACCTTACTGACAACTAAACAGTTGACACCATAACCGATAGAACTTTATAATTTGAACCAATCGGTGAAAATGTGTTACCATAAGCTCCTCTGAGCTTAATATCAATCAAGTAAAACTTGTTACCCTAAGCTCCCTTGAGCTTAAAACAACCCAGGTAAAACTGCTCTGGGTGGGCGTCCAGTGCCCCCTATGGATTCAAAGAAAAGGATTTACCTGGTAAGTACCAAAATCCTATTTTCTTTATCATCCACTAGGGGTCACTGGAGTACTCTTGGGACGTACCAAAGCTTCCCTCGTGGGCGGGAGAGCTGTTTGATACTTGTAACAGTAGGCAGCCCAAAGCTAGATGCTGATGGCGCCACCATTTATAACGTGTAAACGTGCACAAACATGGTGCACATGAAGGCTATATAGCCGCGTTTTAGACACTCCACGACCCACTGGGTCTGACATTCCCACAGAACCTGTGGGATGAGCTATTACTGACGTAGGCGATTGTAACTTAGCCTTAAGGTAAACCTGACTTGTAGTCATTATTATTACCCAACTGGATAATGTCTGCTAAGAAACTGGCTAACCCCAGTTGGCAGTATCATAGAGAACAAACAACGTATTCATATCACGTACTGTTGACGTCCGGGACATATATAAACGCGTAATGCGTGTACCACATTCAGAATTCTAAAATGTGCTGTCCACACAGGAACCCCTATTGGTATATTGATGTGAAGAATACGAAAGCGTGATTCGTCCGAAGATCTGCTTTGTCATGAGAAAACTCAAATACGGTGGCTTGGAATACAAGGCACCCAAATATGAAAACAAAACCCTTGCCGAAGCCAAGGCTATAAGAAAATTGTTTTCCAAAGTGAGAAACTTAATTCCCATTTGTTGAAAGGGTTCAAAATATGAAAACTGTAAGAAAACTGAACCCAACCTCAAGTCGCCTGGCGCTGTAGGTGGGATAAATAGAGTCTGAACTTTGATGACACCTTGTAGAAAGATGTGTACAGACGCAAATAGAGGCAAACGTCTTTGAAAATAAGTTTACCACACAGATACCTGCACTCTTAGTGCAGATCAACGCAGTTTTCCATGCCACCCCGTTTAACAGAATACGGGTAACTTGAAGGATGATGTTGGAAACTTCCAAGGTTTACAACCTATGTAAGCACACGAAATTTTGTAATAATGAGCTGCCTTAAGCGGCTTACTAGCTCGTAACATGGTTGGTATAACCGATACTGTAATGCTCTATTTCGTAATAATGAGCTGCCTTAAGCGGCTTACTAGCTCGTAACATGGTTAGTATAACCGATACTGTAATGCTCTATTTCTTAAGAGGGCGGTCTGAACCCTCACCCCGTCAGCCGCAGCTGCGGTACATAGATAATAGGTACCTAGGTAACTATGGGTAAACGAACGTTCCCTGATGTAACAGGTTGGACTTATTATGAGCGGGCCAAGATCGTGTGCCAGTATTCCTTTAAAATTCGAGAAGCAAACTTCTCCGAAACCCATGAGATACCACCAGTATGTTGTGACGAACTGTCTTATGATCCGTTTTGGCAACGGAGAGAGCAGTGGAAAATGGTAGAGCCAGATACCCGATGCTGAATGACCACACGAATGTGAGAGACTCCACCGCCACTGCCCTTGTGATCTGTTTTGTACCCATACTGATCTTTTCTAATTGTGGCGAGATGCCATCCTGTATACTTGAGGGTAACCCCCTTCTGTGGACTCACATATGACACACCTGTGGATTTAATGTCCAGTTTTCAGGATCCAAATCCTGACGGGTGAGATCCTCTGTCTAACAGATGTCCACTCACGGAATGATCTCTTGACATTTTCACATAATGGTGTTCTGAGCCATTGAGGATTTGAGTCACATGCCGCATTGCCATGCGGCTTCTTGGTTCTCATGCCGCATTGCCATGCGGCTTCTTGGTTCTCACTGGTTGTTGTGTATGCAACTGCCGTTGCCTTGTTTGACTGCTTAAGGCCAGCGTGAGGCAGGCATCAAAAATTTACATGAAACTCACGGTTGTTCCCCTCCACGGAAATCTTTAGTAAAAGGCGAAAGATTTATTCGTTCTGAAGAGAAACCAGAGTATATCCCTGGTCAGACTGAAAGCGAATCATGTATTGCATTGTAAAATGCACAGAGTTCTAGGACATTTATCGACCGCAATCTGTCGTGTTTTAGAACCTTTGTCGCTGATTTTAACTACAAATCCTGACCCTCTGCGACTGTAGTCCAGAGTATATGCACCCTTGTTCCTCTGTGGGAAACGCGAGTGAAGGGTGGCGAACTAAATTGAAAACACATCTTTATTCTTAATAGGTGAATACACCAATGTACCGCTAGTGTGCGTGTTTTGCACTAATTACTAGATGTACATTTGTTCTTGCTGGTGTAGTAGGTAAAAGTCTTTGATTTACCGTATTTATAATCTTACCTAGGAATTGACATCGTTTAGACGGAATTAGATGCGATTGTTTTCGAACTTGATCTGCTACCGCAGTATACCTTAGTAGCGCAAGTTAGAGGAACTTTGTTGAGACAGAGTTCTTATGTGAGATGAGCTATCATCCCAACATCACTTTGGTAAATACCCAAAGCGATAAGCAACGGTAGACATGAAATGGTTAATGGTTGTGGCGATTTGCAAACGCTAGAACCTGTGATGAACAAACCGGACTGGGTAAATACGCATTGTGAAGATCAAATGCAATTATGCAAATTTTGTGGCTCCAATAAGCAAATACTAACCGCAGAAAATCCATTTTCTAACTGTAGTAAATGACTTGCTGACTGATATTGCGACAGAGCTGTTTGGTTTTGCTCAAACAGAAGGGAATAAGTAACTTTGACTCTGTTGGCGTACTACTGCCTGGTTTATAAACCAGCAAAGACTAAATGACAACCTGCCAACCGTTCGACAGAGGCAGTTTTGTACTTTAAGCTGTAAATAGCTGAGACATGTATGAGTTGAAGTCCTGAAACCTCGCAAATGTAACATGTAAAGACACGCTTCCCCAATTGTAAAAGAGGTCATCAAACCACTGGCTTGCTGACTGTAACGTCATGTCGTCAACGTCAGCGTGACTGTTTCTTATAAAGGGATAAAACGCCGTTACAAGTATGCGCTAATGGCTGAATAGCCTAAAGGGATAAAATGCCGTTACAAGTAGATCAAATGTATGAGCAAACAAGCTCTGGCATTGTCGCGCTTAACTAGCGACCATGAAAATAACCGGCGTTAGCAGAAGCTTTACAGATATGCTCTGCAGCTTATTTTAACAGTGATCGGCATGGTTTCATACATAGATTCTAGTGACCCACATGTATCTGTGGTTTTTATAATGTTTGACAGAAACACATATACCAATGGCGGATCGCGTCCTTTTGGAAACGATTATGTATGGTTGTCCAAAACCCCGCACTATCTGCGTGCTGGACTAATGTACCCTTCTCACTTGTAGTTATCGGTGTGAGATTTGACATAGAATCGTGCATTAAATTATAAGACCAGTGAAATAAACACTCTGGTACCCAAAGGAAAATTGGCCCTTTGGAAAGACTGAAAATCACAGTACAGGCAGTGTTAATATAGGCTTAATAGCCTTTTATACAGGTAATATATGCTTAATAGCGTATATGTTATTACAGGTCTATTATACAGTAAACCCATACACATAGTTAACTTCCAGTTACTCTAAATCCAGCCTGCAGTGTATATATTATATTGCAGCCTTAACCCATTCACTGCTTAATAAACTGAACAGCCTTTTTGTTAACCCATGCTGCCTCTGCTGCTATGGGCATTTACTCCCCCCTCACCCCCCCTGCAGCTGCGCTGCTTGTGAGGTAACTTCTATCCTATGTTACCTGCAGCGGATTGGAGCGGGTGCAGGGAGAGCGTATCAGCCCCTTGTGTCCCGCGATTTCCCCCTGTTCAGCCGTAGTGCTGTCCCCTCTTACACCGCAATAGCTAGCAGAGGGGTGCCGGGGAGCCGGATAGCAGCGGGGGACGGATGTAGGAGGCCAGCGGCAGCAGCCTGTCTGTCCGCGGCTGGCTGTATAGCGGACAGCGGGAGCCGGCCGGAAGATCGTGGGGCGCCGGATATGAGCGGCGTCGCTGGCTCTCTGCAGAGTAGCTGGCTCGGGCGGCGCTTTGTACAGCGGTGGCCGGGTACCAGCGTTGGGAGAGCGGCCGGCGTCTGATTGACGTGCGGCCGCTCGGAGCTGTGTAATCTCAGTTACCACCCCCTAGCTATACTGCAGTGTCCAGTTTAGCGATGGGAGAGCGGCCGCCGTCTGTGATTGACGTGCGGCCGCTCGGAGCTGTGTCCTCGCTGGGAGAGCGGCCGGCGTCTGTGATTGACGTGCGGCCGCTCTGCTGCTTGGAACGGGTGCAGGGACATAATTCAGCGGGGCATGAGCGGCGGCTGTAATCAGCTGTGGGCAACAGAAAAAATAAACACTTTCCCCACACTGCAGGGCGGCAGCGTGAGCTGACCGCCCTGACCCCACCATACCTTGTGCTGCAAGCTCCGTCCAGCTTGAGACGGGCTTCTGATGCTGGCTGTGACGGACTTCTAAGCTCTGTCCAGCTTTCAGATCATCATCTTGGCTGTGCTATCCTGGCTGTGACGGAGCTTCTTCTGTAAGCTCCGTGCAGCCTGCAGGAGACAGCTGCCTGTGGCTGTGAGGGTGCTCTTTGTGAGGACCGACACGCCATGCGCTGCCTTGCAGCGCCTGTGGCTGTGAGGGTGCTCTTTGTGAGGACCGACACGCCATACGCTGCCTTGCAGCGGCACCATCCCGGACCCCTGTTTTTCAAGAAACTGGGGAAGGGAAGTGTAAAATAAAAAGAAAAATAAAATCTCAAATGTGGGCTCTTCCCACAAGCCTTGATGTTCGTGCTGTGAGCACCGAAAAAACACTGAGGTCGTACACTGAGGTACTCGGGGATATGGAGGGGGGGGAGAGTCCTAAATTTGAATATTCAGTGCCTTTGTTCGGCTACGCCCGTCCATATCCCAAGAGTACTCCAGTGACCCCTAGTGGATGATAAAGAAATAGGGATTAAATGCAATGGCTGACAGCAGCATCAGTCAGAAATTTTAGTCAAATCATCATGCATAGGACACCACAAATAGGTTGAACTCGATGGACAATTGTCTTTTTTCAACCTCAGATACTATGTTACTATGTTACCTCTGGTGCAGGGTGTCCTGCATGCTACACAGCCCAGCAGCATTGTCACCCCATCAGACCCCCTTGCAACATTTTTGTAGTGTCCAAATAAGGTTCTTCATTCCGATGGGACCCAGAAAAAGACCGGTAGGACCCCAATTTTTAAAAGTGAAGGGTCCCCGGGACCAACTTTTTTGGGGGATCAGCGCGATCACTGAACATGTGTTTAAATTAGTTGTTAACAAAATAAATGGTTTCATTTTACGAAACTCCTCAAATACAGACCATTTCTAAAGCTGGGTACACACTAGTATGACGGTCTGGCAGGTCTGCTGTCCTATATGATTGGTAAGTGTATACACTTACCAGCTGTCGACCAGATGCGTCTTGCCTCACATCACAACTGGACGGGTATTACATGTGCCTGCACAGTTGTGATGTGTCAACGGCTGCCTCTGCACGACGTGCTGATATACTGGCCATCAGTTGTGCTGCAGGGCCAACGCAATAGGTCTTAACAGCATTATTCATAGACATATCGCAGGTACGCTCGCTGATGCACCCATTGAAAGGCAGATATATTGACCAGTATGTACCCAGCTTAACAATGCAGTAGTGTATCCAGTCTGCTTTGAGAAGCTCCTGGCTGCACACTTCAAACCGGGAGAAAGTAAAGATAGAACTACCTACAAGCCATAAAAATTTAGCTGGCCTCAAGAATCTTACCTGCTTCTGGGACGTGACACGGACCTGGATCTTGAACGGGATCTAGATCTAAAATAAAATATTCAATTTTGACAAATGCATAGTTATGTTTTAAGAAGAATTTACTTACCGATAATTCTATTTCTCGTAGTCCGTAGTGGATGCTGGGGACTCCGTCAGGACCATGGGGAATAGCGGGCTCCGCAGGAGACAGGGCACATCTAAAAAGCTTTTTAGGTCACATGGTGTGTACTGGCTCCTCCCCCCATGACCCTCCTCCAAGCCTCAGTTAGGTACTGTGCCCGGACGAGCGTACACAATAAGGAAGGATCTTGAATCCCGGGTAAGACTCATACCAGCCACACCAATCACACCGTACAACTTGTGATCTGAACCCAGTTAACAGTATGATAACAAAACGAAGTAGCCTCCGAAAAGATGGCTCACAACAATAGTAATAACCCGATTTTTGTAACAATAACTATGTACAAGCATTGCAGACAATCCGCACTTGGGATGGGCGCCCAGCATCCACTACGGACTACGAGAAATAGAATTATCGGTAAGTAAATTCTTATTTTCTCTAACGTCCTAGTGGATGCTGGGGACTCCGTCAGGACCATGGGGATTATACCAAAGCTCCCAAACGGGCGGGAGAGTGCGGATGACTCTGCAGCACCGAATGAGAGAACTCCAGGTCCTCCTTAGCCAGAGTATCAAAATTTGTAAAATTTTACAAACGTGTTCTCCCCTGACCACGTAGCTGCTCGGCAAAGTTGTAATGCCGAGACTCCTCGGGCAGCCGCCCAAGATGAGCCCACCTTCCTTGTGGAATGGGCATCTACATATTTCGTCTGTGGCAGGCATGCCACAGAATGTGCAAGCTGAATTGTACTACAAATCCAGCGTGCAATAGACTGCTTAGAAGCATGAGCACCCAGCTTGTTGGGTGTATACAGTATAAACAGCAAGTCAGACTTTCTGACTCCAGCCGTCCTAACTATATTATATATATATATATATATATATATATATATATATATATATATATATATATATATATATATATATATATATATATATATATATATATATATATATATATATATATATTTTTTAGGGCCCTGACCACGTCTAGTAACTTGGAGTCCTCCAAGTCCCTAGTAGCCGCAGGCACCACAAGAGGTTGTTTCAGGTGAAAACGCTGACACCCCTTTATGAAGAAACTGGAGACGAGTCCCAGTTCTGTCCCGTTCAAATGGAAAATTTTAATATGGGCTTTTGTAAGACAAAGCCGCCCATTCTGACAATCGCCTGGCCGAGGCCAGGGCTAACATGGTCACTTTCCATGTGAGATATTTCAAATCCACAGATTTGAGCGGTTCAAACCAATATGATTTTAAGAAATCCCAACACTATGTTGAGATCTCACGGTGCCCCTAGGGGCACAAAAAAGCTGTATATGCAATACATCCTTTACAATCTGGACTTCAGGAACTGAAGTCAATTCTTTCTGGAAGAAAATCTACAGGGCCGAAATTTAAATGTTAATGAACCCCAATTTGAGGTCCAAAACACTCCTGTTTTCAGGAAGTGTAGAAATCGACCTAGTTGAATTTCCGTCGTGGAGCCTTCCTGGCCTCACCCACGCAACATATTTTCACCACATGTGGTGATGACGTTGTGCGGTCACCTCCTTCCTGGCTTTGACCAATGTAGGTATGACCTCTTATGGAATGCCTTTTCCCCTCAGGATCCGGCATTCAACCGCCATGCCGTCAAACGCAGCCGCGGTAAGTCTTGGAATAGACATGGTACTTGCTGAATCAAGTCCCTTCTTAGCTCCCCAGGCCCTTAGTCCTCTGTGAGCATTTCTTGAAGTTCCGGGTACCAAGTCCCTCTTGGCCAATCCGGAGCCACTAGTATAGTTCATACTCCTCTATGTCTTATAATTCTCAATACCCTGGTTATGAGAAACAGAGGAGGGAACACATACACAGACTGGTACACCCACGGTGTTACCAGAACATCCACAGCTATCGCCTGAAGGTCTCATGACCTGGCGGAATACCTGTCCCGTTTTTTGTTCGGGCGGGACGCCATCATGTCCACCTTTGGTCTTTGCCAATGGTCCACAATCATGTTGAAAAACTTCCCTATGAAGTTTCCACTCTCCCGGGTGGAGGTCATGCCTGCTGAGGAAGTCTGCTTCCCAGTCGTCCACTCCCGGAAAGAACACTGCTGACAGTGCTATCACATGATTTTCCGCCTAGCGAAAAATCCTTGCAGTTTTCACTGCCCTCCTGCTTCTTGTGCCGCCCTTCTGTTTACGTGGGCGACTGCCGTGATGTTATCCCACTGGATCAATACCGGCTGACCTTGAAGCAGAGGTCTAGCTAAGTTTAGAGCATTATAAATTTGCTCTAAGCTTATTTATGCGGAGAGAATTCCAGACTTAATCACACTTCCCTGGAAATTTTTTCCCTGTGTGACTGTTCCCCAGCCTCTCAGGCTGGCCTCCGTGGTCACCGGCATCCAATCCTGAATGCCGAATCTGCGGCCCTCTAGAAGATGAGCACTCCGTAATCACCACAGGAGAGACACCCTTTTCCTTGGATATAGGGTTATCCGCTGATGCATCTGAGGATGCGATCCGGACCATTTGTCCAGCAGATCCCACTGAAGAGTTCTTGCGGGAAATCTGCCGAATGGAATTGCTTCGTAATAAGCCACCATTTTTACCAGGACTCTTGTGCAATGATGCACTGACACTTTTCCTGGTTTTAGGAGGATCCCGATTAGCTCGGATAACTCCCTGGTTTTCTCCACTGGGAGAAACACGTTTTTCTGGACTGTGTCCAGAATCTTCCCTAGGAACAGTAGACGTGTCGTCGGAAAAAGCTGCGATTTTGGAATATTTAGAATCCACTCGTGCTGTCGTAGAACTACTTAAGATAGTGCTACTCCGACCTCCAACTGTTCTCTGGACCTTGCCCTTATCAGGAAAGCGTCCATGTTTCTTTTAAGAAAAATCCTCATTCCGGCCATTACCTTGGTAAAGACCCGGGGCGCCGTGGACAATCCAAACGGCAGCGTCTGAACTGATAGTGACAGTTCTGTACCAGGAACCTGAAGTACCCTTGGTGAGAAGGGCAAATTTGGACCTGTAGGTAAACGTCCCTGATATCCAGTGACATCATATCGTCCCCTTCTTCCTGGTTCGCTATCACTGCTCCGAGTGACTCCATCTTGATTTGAACGCTTGTATGTAAGTGTTCAAATATTTCAGATCTCACCGAGCCGGTTGGCTTCAGTACCACAATATAGTGTGGAATACTACCCCCTTCCTTGTTGTAAGAAGGGTACTTTGATTATCACCTGCTGGGAATACAGCCTGTGAATTGTGTGAGGGGGAGACGTCTCGAATTTCCAATGTACACCTGGGATATTACATGTAGGATCCCGGAGTTCCCTTGCGAGTGTTGCTGAAACTCTTGAGATGACCCCCTACCGCACCTGAGTCCGCTTGTACGGCCCCAGCGTTATGCTGCGGACTTGGCAGAAGCCGTGAGGAGCTTCTGTTCCTGGGAATGAGCTGCTTGCTGCAGTCTTCTTCCCTTTCCTCTCCCCCTGGGCAGATATGACTGGCCTTCGCCCGCCTGCCCGTATGGGGACGAAAGGACTGAGACTGAAAAGACTGTGTCCTTTTCTGCCAATATGTGACTCGGGGTAACAAAAGGTGGATTTTTCAGCTGTTGCCATGGCCACCAGGTCCAATGGACCGCCCCTTTATACGGCAATACTTCCATATGCCGTCTGGAATCTGCCTCACCTGACCACTGTCGTGTCTTCGTCTGGCAGATATGTACATCACATTTACTCTTGATGCCAGAATGCAAATATGCCTCTGCGCATCACACATATATAGAAATGCATCCTTAAAATGCTCTATAGACAATAAAATCCTGTCCCTGTCAAGGTTATCAAAATTTTCAGTCAGGAAATCCGACCAAGCCCCCTCAGCGCTGCACATCCAGGCTGAGGCGATTGCTGGTCGTAGTATAACACCAGTATGTGTGTATATACTGTTATGATATTTTCCAGCTTCCTATCAGCTGGCTCCTTGAGGGCGGCCGTATCTGGAAACGGTAACGCCATGTTTTTTTATAAGCGTGTGAGCGCCTTGTCCACCCTAAGGTGTGTTTTCCAACTCGCCCTTACTACTGGCGGGAAAAAAGGGTATACCGCCCATAACTTTCTGTCGGAGGAACCCCACGTATCATCACACACTTCATTTAATTTATCTGATTCAGGCAAAACTACAAGTAGTTTATTCCCACCCTACAAAATACCCTTATTTGTGGTACTTGTGGTATCAGAAATACGTAACACCTCCTTCATTGCCCTTAACATGTAACTTGTGGCCCTAAAGGAAAAATACGTTTGTTTCTTCACCGTCGACACTGGGGTCAGTGTCCGTGTCAGTGTCTGTCGACCGACTGAGGTAAATGGGCGTTTTTACAAGCCCCTGACGGTGTATGAGACGCCTGGACCGATACTAATTTGTCCGCCGGCTGTCTCATGTCGTCAACCGGCTTGCAGCGTGTTGACATTATCACGTAATTCCATAAGTAAGCCATCCATTCTGGTGTCGACTCCCTAGAGAGTGACATCACCATTACAGGCAATTTTCTCCGTCTCCTCACCAACATTTTCCTCATACATGTCGACACACACGTACCGACCTACAGCACACACATACAGGGAATGCTCTGATAGAGGACAGGACCCACTAGCCCTTTGGGGAGACAGAGGGAGAGTTTGCCAGCACACACCAAAAGCGCCATAATGTATATAACAACCCTAGAAGGTGTTGTTTCTATATATGGGCTCTTAATATATAATTATATCGCCAATTTATGCCCCCCTTCTCTTTAACCCTGTTTCTGTAGTGCAGGGGAGAGTGGGAGCCTTCCTCACCAGCGGAGCTGGTCAGGAAAATGGCGCTGAGTGCTGAGGAGAATAAGCTCCGCCCCTTTCACGGCGGGCTTTTCTCCCGGTTATTAGGAAAACTGGCCTGGGTTAAATACATACATATAGCCTTAATGGCTATATGTGATGTATTTATTTGCCAAATAGGTATTTATATTGCTGCCCAGGGCGCCCCCAGCAGCGCCCTGCACCCTCCGTGACCGTGTCAGTGAGCCGTGTAGCAACAATGGCGCACAGCTGCAGTGCTGTGCGCTACCTCTCTGAAGACTGTGAAGTCTTCTGCCGCCTGTTTCCGGACCTCCGTTCCGCCGTCTTTCTTCAGCGTCTGTAAGGGGGATCGGCGGCGCGGCTCCGGGACGAACCCCAGGCTGACCTGTGTTCCGACTCCCTCTGGAGCTCAGTGTCCAGTAGCCTAAAACTTCAATCCTCCTGCACGCAGGTGAGTTGCAAGTCTCTCCCCTAAGTCCCTCGTTGCAGTGATCCTGTCGCCAGCAGGAATCACTGATTAGAAACCTAAAAAAAACTTTACTAAACAGCTCCTTAAGAGAGCCATCCAGTTTGCACCCTTCTCGGACGGGCACAAAAACCTAACTGAGGCTTGGAGGAGGGTCATGGGGGGAGGAGCCAGTACACACCATGTGACCTAAAAAGCTTTTTAGATGTGCCCTGTCTCCTGCGGAGCCCGCTATTCCCCATGGTCCTGACGGAGTCCCCAGCATCCACTAGGACGTTAGAGAAATGATGTTTACCGTCCATTAAGAAAGTCAACCAGACAAAACAAAATTCACAAAAAGCAAATTAGTGTAGCATCTCCACTTACCTAGATCTTTTAACAGGAGGAGATCGGGCCCTGACAGGAGGAGATCGGGACCTGCGTGGAGTCGCAGTCCTGGACCTACGAGGTGAGGCAGATCTTGACCTGCGGGGAGATGCAGACCTGGACCTATATGGGAAAAGGAAAAGATAGTTAGGTGCAAAGCAGCATCTTTGGGGGGAAAAAATAATAATAATAATAATGTGTTTTACCATAGAAGTGAAACTGCCTAGGGTCTAGCCACGGTTATACAAAATATCTATGGTCAAACAGCATGCAACAGTAGAACTATAACACCTGACATCTCCTGTTGTGAGGCCAATGATTCTCTAGTACTCCTACAATAATCTGCTAATACAGATGCAGCCATTTTTATACAAACATCACAACTGCTTTATTAGTGAAGTAAAGCCTAAGTTACCAAGTAAACCCACTAACATTCTTGCCAGACCACGGCATGAGGGAAAGTGCATATATATTAGCAACTCAATGTTGCCAGGGCAGAAATATTTTACTGTATTTATATAACTCACCTCCTGTCACGGCTTCTGCTACGGGAGCGAGTGTATCGCCGTCCACGGGATCTCGAGTGAGAGCGGGACCTAGATCTGAATTTTTGAGATTAAGTTACTTCATGTTCAGACACTACGTTACCTATAACCAGACAAGTTCTGAAATCAGGAAGCCTATGTGCCTTGAATAGCTCTACCTAGAAGAAACTGGTTAAAAAGGAATCTTCATTTTACATTAAAAATTATCTAAAAATAAGACTAGAATTTGTAGTTAAAATAAACCTTGCAAGTCTGCAGGTCGACCCTCTTTGGCCCAAGGTCTAGAAGATCTAGACGGTCTAGAAGGATCTACCAGCCGATCACTTCATCTACTGTAGGTCTTCAATCTAACGACGTTCAAACTGACAGCCATATAAACCAGATGAGGCTTGATTGACGCATGAAGGTTTTTCTAGGTGGTAATGTGGTCAATCTGTAGTTCTTTCCTAAACCGGAGGGGAGCCCCAATTGTATGCCAATATTACTCTGTTACGGCGATCACAGTAGATCATAGATTTCATGGCCTCTACAGAATCTTAAAGTTGGATCTAGATGTAGGAGGCTTGAGGGGATCTGGCCTCTTATGCTGATCACCTCAAGGTCTAGCAGAATCATAATGTCGGATTTGCAAGGCGCCTCAGCATGAAATCTTAAGGCTCGTGACATTCTGAATCAAGGCGACTGACTCAAACGAAGAAACCTGTAAGGTTTTGACCAGGTTGATTATTAATATACTTGAACAATTCAAAGTAATTACACAAACCAAGAACAGAAAAGCAGCAGTCCATTATTTCTAAATTATTGCTGCTACACCAATAATGTCATTCAGGCTACCACAGCTGCTGAAATTATCAAGATATCACTACATCATTCTGGTGCTCACTTTCAACTTCCTTTAATATACAGACTCATGAAATTGCTATTTCTACTAAAAGCTTAACCAAGACATGTCAAACAGTGTTAGGGCTACATAGAACTATTTAGAAAGCATGATTAAAAAGACAACTATACAATTATTGTACAGTTCAGTATTTAAGCTTTTTTTTTTTTTTTTAATACATAAAAATCCCTATAGTTTTAATGTAAGACATTAAATGCTCAATGCAATTACCCATGAAACCTAAAAGCTCCATTCTTGTACCCTTGGAGCCAGAGCGCTATTTCACCGTTATGGGGCTTAATTCATCCATATTCTTTAGGATGTCATTTCCGCCCAACTACATGTTTGACACATCTGGATTTCTGCAACTTAATAAATTCTATAACACCCCCCCCCCCACACACACACACACACATCTCTATAGCCATATACGTTAAAGTTGTAAGAACTAAAGTGAATGCTACATACTGACAAAAGGACTGCTGCTTTAACACAATGGCACATCCCTTTTACACTAAATGAAGTCATGAACCTCTGGTTACAGGCAAACAAGTAATCATGTACCTGCTCCTCCTGCGTCTGCTATACCTTTGACAATCATAGGCATAGTGTCCCTTTTCCCCACACTCATAACACCGATCACTGGGGTCAAAGGGACGGCGTGCCGGGGGCCTGTCATAGCGTGAACGGCGCGGCATTCCGGTGGACAGCTCTACTCGTACTCTTGAACCACAAATTACCCTGAAAAAATAAAAGCCATGCCGAGTTAGTTTCAAGCAGCAAAGTGCTATTAAAGGGCAAACAATAGTACATTTAAAGGAAAGGCCATATCATGCAGATGTAAACATGATAGCAGAATGTCACTAGAGCATGTCCATAAGGATCTGGCTAAACTCACTGCATCAGAGTTCAGTCAGCCAGCTCACTGGTCTTTACTGTAGCACTGATCACAGTTGGTGGTCAAGCCATGTTTTAAATAAAGACCTCCTACCTGTTAAAGCCAAAACCCCAATAAGTCTAACCGCAGCAGGAAGTCTTAACAGAGGTCCATATTAGCAATTCTTAAGTAGGCATTTATGGTTAACGGTGGGGGACGACCCACAATTATAGTAGTTCCCTTTAGGACACACACTGAACTTTTTGCAGATTTAGTTTTGCCTACCAAACCCCCAATAGATATTGGGGCTAATCGGATATCCCCTGGCGATTCCATTATCAGAAGTTACCCCTGCTGATTGGATTCCCCCCACCCCCAACACAATCTGAAAGTCCTATGGCAAAACTGCTGCACAGCAGTCTAAGTACACATCATGAGAGGTTCAAACATGCCATTAATACTTTCAGCTTGGAGCACAAGTAGCCTGAAGCAGACCACATACTTTCCGTCCAGCCCACGCACAGCGTCTTCAGCGTCCCGAGTGTCTTCAAACTCCACAAAGGCAAACCCTGGGGGGTTTCTTGCGATCCAGACTGTACGCAGAGGGCCGTAATAGCTGAAAGCTCGCTCCAACTCGCCTTTGCCAGCACCAGTGCCTAGATTACCAACATAGACTTTTGCCTCTGAGAGGAAATATAAGGCAAGTGTTAAATTACAAATCTCATTGGCAACATAAAAAAAAAAAAAATTTTTTTTAAACCACGCACACATACACACTGATCTGCAAGTCCGTTCTTTACCACAGCTATAAAGCACATTAACAAAACCCTTTCATATTGGAACATGTACGTTCACAAATATAAAAAAAAAAAAAAAAAAAAAAAAAAAAAAAAGGGAGTAACTGCTGAATGGCGCCATGGAAGCATGCCGTACACAGCAGCACCAAGGAAGAACGGTGGAAATAGACAAATGGTCTATACCCTGGTGAGGGCAGGCACGGCCTACAGCTAGCAGCAGCCATGCGGCCTGTGGGGAGGCACGGGGCGCCACCAAGAGGAAGCGCGGGCACGCCCGGGTGTAGGGCGGCAGCACATAGAAGAACCGAGGGTCCCCGAAAAGCCGGCCGGCTGGTAGCTGTACACAGGCTGCTAATAATGCCGAGAATTCTGTGGTTATAGCGCTACGACTCATACTCACATCACCAAGCGGAGGGGAGCTACAGGCACCAGCGACCGGCCGCCATTACCTCACGTCCCTCACCACAGCCACACAAAGCGCCAGACACGTGACCTGGGCGCTCTACAAAATGGCGGCTGAGACAAAAACGCGCCACTAGCACCAGCACGGGAGCGACGCCCTCGCCAGCTCATACACCCGCTCCAGCTGGTCTCCCGCATCCACCACACTCACACTCACCTCCGCTATACCGTCCGTACCGAGACATAGTAGCGACGCGCTTCCTCACACCGTCTCCCCAACAGCTATACAGATGGATGGGCTGGAGCGACAGCGCCTCCCCGTCCTTATAACACAACCAACGGCCGGGCCTGTCGTAGAAGGCGCCGATTGGTGGAGTCTGTGTGTGCGTGACGTATTTTTAGCCACGCCCCATTTACGGGGGAAGGTGTGTGTGTGTTTCTGTGTGTGTCCCCGGCCTCAGTTGCCTTAGTGACACACACACACGGTAGCGCTACAGCATGGCCGGCCTTTGTGTGTAAATGCGCAGTTTGTCTGTGCGGCGCCTTTATTGTGTTATCTTTGTGGCAAATGGATTATAGATCCAGAATAACGCCATTAGTTATTCTAGATGCATAGTCCACCGACTAAAGTAGATACCATTAAATTGAGCCTCGCAAAAATAAAACCGAATAAGCTGGTATTAAGGCCGTAATTGTTGTATGAAACAGCATATTAAATATTACACTAATATATATATATGTAAAAAATGTAAAAAAAAAGTTCAATTCATAAAGACAGTTAAAATGGTAATACAATTTCACACAGGATACAAATCATTGAAATGCATTACAAGCAGCTGCACATTATATGGGATGTAGTCACGATCTCGGCAGTCAGCCTACTGGCAAGGGGCCGAGGGCTGTTCCCACTCGTGGGTGTCCACAACACCCATAGAGTGGCAATAGAACAAGTGGCGAGTGCAGCGAGCCCGCAAGGGGTTTCAGGGCGCTCGCCCAACTGCCGCATTCTGGCAACCAGGATCCCAAACCCAACCCCATTATACACACATACCTCCTAACATGACACTCTCCAGGAGGCACAGAATGCTCGGCTTCTGGACTTTTCTCCTAATTTATGATTGCCAGCACATGTTTTAAAAAGGTTAATGGATAACAAAGGTGTTTCAGCGCAGGTGATGGCAATCATAAATTAAGCAGGAAGTCCAGGGGCAGAGCATTGTGTTCCTCCTGGAGAGGGTCATGTTGGGAGGTATGTACACACATTTCCACCACCATAAAAGGCTGATGCACAGTCCAACATACAGACATATCCCCATTCTCAAAGCCGGTGCCACTTTTCCTTCTGACCTGATTCATTATTGTCCCGTGACTGAGTTAAACCACCCAGGTTTGTAAAATGCTGAAAAGGTGGAGCAACAAAACAAATGCACAAACAGCCATAAGCTGGCCATACATTAGGACAATTTTTACGTAAAAATACACAATTTCGACACCACGATTGCTGCGTCGTGTGCACATCATGCATGTTTTGGTTGTGATTGTGATGCGCTGTCCCGCGCGTCGAATGTCACATCCTCTGATCATACATGCAGCCCATATTATCCGTCATAATCAGAGGTTCTCAAACTCGGTCCTCGGGGGCCCACACAGTGCATGTTTTGCAGGTCTCCTCACAGAATCGCAAGTGACATAATTAGCTCCACCTGTGGACCTTTTAAAATGTGTCAGTGAGTAATTAATACACCTGTGCACCTGCTGGGTTACCTGCAAAACATGCACTGTGTGGGCTCCCGAGGACCGAGTTTGAGAACCTCTGGTCATAATCGTATGCACTTCGTACCAAGGGCCTAATTCAGACCTGATCGCAGCAGCAAAATTGTTCTCTAATGGGCAAAACCATATACACCGCAGGGTGTCTGTGTGTTGGGGGAAGGGGGGGTCAGATCTAACATGCACAGAGAGAGTTACATTTGGGTGAGTTGTTTTGTTTCTGTGCAAAGTAAATACTGGCTGCCTTATTTTTACGCTGCAATTTAGATTTCAGTTTGAACACACCCTGCCCAAATCTAATAGGCCCTACACACTGGGCGATAATACTCAAAGATATGAACGATCTCGTTCATTAATGAACGAGATACCGTTCATATCTTTGAGTGTGGAGGCACCAGCGATGAACGATGCGCTCGTTCATCGCTGGTGCCCCGTCGCCTGTGCATGCAGGCCAATATGGACGATCTCGTCCATATTTCTCATACGTCCTAGAGGATGCTGGGGATGCTTCAAGAAACATGGTGTATAGACGGGATCCGCAGGAGACATGGGCACACTATAAGACTTTGAATGGGTGTGAACTGGCTCCTCCCCCTATGCCCCTCCTCCAGACTCCAGTTAGATTCTGTGCCCAGTGAGACTGGATGCACACTGAGGAGCGCTCCTGAGTTTCTCAGAAAAATACTTTATTTAGGTTTGTTATTTTCAGGGAGACCTGCTGGCTACAGGCTCCCTGCATCGTGGGAGTGAGGGGAGAGAAGCAGACCTACTTCTTAAGAGTTCAAGGGCTCTGCCTCTTAGGCTACTGGACACCATTAGCTTCAGAGGGTTTGATCACTACGGTACGCCTAGCTGCTTGTTCCCAGAGCCGCGCCGTCGCCCCCTCACAAAAGCCGGAAGATAGAAGCCCGGTGAGTATGAGAAGGCAGAAGACTTCAGTGACGGCAAAAGAGGCACCGCGCAGCAGGCGCGCTGCGCGCCATGCTCCCACGCTTATCACGGCACTGCAGGGTGCAGGGCGCAGGGGGGGCGCCCTGGGCAGCATGAGACCTCAGATCAGACTAGCATGTATAGTAACAGTGCTCCGGGCACTAGTTCAGGGACCCCCGCCAGTATAATCAGTATTTTGAGCGGGACTGAAGTAGGGGGCGTAACTTAGCCTCACAGCTCTGACCAGCGCCATCTTCTTTCTCCTCAGAATCTGCAGAAACGCTGACCCCGTCCTCCGCACTGCTGTACACGTAACAGGGTTAAAAAGGGGGGGGGGGGGGCACAGCAATTTGGTGCTGATTGATTATATAAAAAGCGCTAACAGGGCTGGGTAGTCACCTTAATGGCCTCAGTACTGGGATAGGCGCTGGGTGTGGGCTGGCAGATCTCTCTCTGTGTCCCTCTTGCAGGTTTTATTGTGGGTCTATCTCTTATAGCCCCAGTGTGCTTGTGGCTGTCGGTACATGTGTGTCGACATATCTGAGGCGGAGTGCTCTTCCCAGGAGGAGGCTGGAGTGGGGACAGAAAATACTGTGAGAGTGGCTGTGTCGGCACCGCCGACGGATGATTGGGTGAATATGTTGAGTGTTTTAAATGAAAATGGGACAAAAAAAATCTGAGTTTAAGAACCAAACATGGAGAAAATCCATGGAAGATGCTTTGTCACAGACCCAGACCCCTTCGGGGTCGCAGAAACGTGCATTTGCCCAGTTAGTAGATACAGATACCGACACGGACTCTGATTCCAGTGTCGACTATAGTGATGCCAGATTACATCCAAAACTGGCTAAGAGTATTCGGTACATGATTGTGGCGATAAAGGACGTACTACATATTACTGAGGACCCTGCTGTCCCTGATACAAGGGTCTGTATGTTTAAAGGAAAGAAACCTGAGGTAACATTTCCTCGCTCTCATGAACTGAACACACTTTTTGAAAATGCTTGGGAAAATCCGGACAAAAAGGTTCAGGTTCCCAAAAGAATTCCAGTGGCATATCCGTTCCCCTCTGGGGACAGGGAAAGGTGTGAGTCAATCCCCACGGTAGACAAAGCTTTAGCGCGTCTATCCAAAAAGGTGGTGGTCTGCTTCCGTCCCCTGACACGGCAGCCCTAAAGGATCCTGCGGATCGTAAGCAGGAAAATACACTAAAATCCATTTATGTCACTACAGGGTCGCTACTCAGGCCTGCCGTTGCTGCGGCATGGGTGAGTAGCGCTATTGAAAAGTGGGCAGATAACTTGTCATCTGAGGTAGATTCCCTAGACAGGGATGGTGTACTTTTGACTCTGGGTCACATCAGGGACGCTGCAGCATATTTAAAAGAAGCTGTAAGGGATATTACATAGAAACATAGAATTTGTCGGCCGATAAGAACCACTTGGCCCATCTAGTCTGCCCCTTTTTTTTTTTTTTTTACATTATTTTTATCTCTAACCTTATTTGATCCTTATTTCTTTGTAAGGATATCCTTATGTCTATCCCATGCATGTTTAAATTGCTCTACTGTCTTAGCCTCTACCACCTCTGATGGGAGGCTATTCCACTTGTCCACTACCCTTCTTGTGAAATAATTTTTCCGCAAATCTCCCCTGAACCCCCCCCCCCCCCCCCCCCCCTCCAGCCTCAGTGCATGTCCTCGTGTCCTATTGCTTCTCTTCATTTGGAGAATGTTTCCCTCCTGGACTTTGTTAAAACCCTTGATATATTTGAAAGTTTCTATCATGTCCCCCCTTTCCCTTCTCTGCTCCAAACTATACATATTGAGATTTCTTAGTCTTTCTGGGTATGTTTTGTGATGTAGGCCATGCACCATTTTAGTTGCCCTCCTTTGTACAGTTTCTAATGTATTAATATCCTTTTGAAGATATGGCCTCCAGAACTGAATACAGTATTCTAGATGAGGCGGTACCAATGACCTATACAGTGGCATTATTACTTCTTTCTTTCTGCTGCTGATTCCTCTCCCAATGCAGCCAAGCATCTGACTAGCCTTCCTCATTGCCTTGTTACATTGCTTACCTGCCTTTAAGTCATCTGAAATAGTGACTCCTAGATCCCTTTCCTCCGCAGTAGTTTCCAGTATAGTGCCATTAATACTATATTTAGCTTTAGGATTTTTGAGACCCAAGTGCATGATTTTGCATTTTTTGGCATTAAACTGTAATTGTCAGACTCTTGACCATTCCTCTAGTCTACCTAGATCCTCAATCATTTGTTTTACCCCACCTGGTGTGTCTACCCTGTTGCATACCTTTGTGTCATCTGCAAAAAGGCATGCTTTCCCTTTAATGCCATTTGCAATGTCACCAATAAAGATATTAAAAAGCACTGGTCCAAGTACAGATCCCTGGTGTACTCCACTGGTAACATTTCCCTCCTGTGAATACACTCCATTTACCACAACTCTCTGTTTTCTATCCTTCAACCAAGATCTTATCCATTCAATAATCCTAATATCCAATCCCAAACTTTCAAGTTTATTTAGCAGTCTGCGATGTGGAACAGTGTCAAAAGCCTTACTAAAGTCTAGATAAGCTATATCCATGGCTCCACCTTTATCCATCACTTTAGTCACACAATCAAAAAAGTCAATAAGATTTGTTTGACATGATCTCCCCCCAGTGAATCCATGCTGTTTGGCATCCTGTAAATTGCCGGATTTGAGATAATCTACAACTCTTTCTTTTAAGAGAGTTTCCATCAATTTCCCTACTACTGATGTAAGACTCACTGGTCTGTAGTTGTTTGCCTCTTTCTTGCTTCCACTTTTGTGCAGTGGGACTACGTTTGCTCTTTTCCAGTCCTCTGGAATTACTCCTGTAGCTAATGACTGGTTGAATAATTCTGTCAATGGTGCTACCAGCACCTCTTTAAGTTCTTTTAGTATCCTTGGATGTATCCCATCTGGCCCCATAGATTTGTCCACTTTCAGCTTTGAGAGTTCTGTTAGGACCTTCTCCTCTGTAAATGTACTTGTTTCATTTTCCTGAATATCCCTGCAACTTAACTGTGGCCCCTTCCCCTCTCTTTCAGTAGTAAATACTGAGCAAAAATAATAATTAAGATGATCTGCTATTAAATTGTCTCCTTCAACAAAACTCCCAGTGTCCGTCTTTAGATTTATAATTCCGCCTTTTGTTTTTCTCCTTTCGCTTATATACCTAAAAAAAGTTTTGCCTCCTTTACCCACTGACTGGGCCATTTTCTCCTCAGCTTGTGCCTTTGCCCATCTGATTACCTTCTTAGTCTCCTTCTGTCTAACAAGATATATCTCTTTGTCTTCATTATTTTGTGTCTGCTTATATTTCCTAAAAGCCATCTTTTTTGCTCTCACAATATTTGCTACTTCTTTTGCAAACCACACTGGCTTCCTTTTCCTTGTGTTTTTCCTAACAGTTTTGATACAAAGGTCTGTTGCCTTCAATATTGCACATTTTAATGTTTCCCACCTCTCCTGCACTGCTTCCAAGTTCCTCCACTCTGCCAAAGAATCGCTTACACATTTTCCCATCCCTACAAAATCAACCTTCCTAAAATCCAACACCTGTTGGACAAGTGGTCCGGATCGCATCTTCAGATGCATCGGCTGATCACCCTGTCCCCGAGGGCCAGGGTGTCTCTTCTGTGGTGGCTGCAGAGTGCTCACCTTCTCGAGGGCCGCAGGTTCGGCATACAGGACTGGGTCCTGGTGACCACGGATGCGAGCCTCCGAGGATGGGGGGCAGTCACTCAGGGAAGAAACTTCCAAGGGTTGTGGACAAGTCAGGAGGCTTGTCTGCACATAAATATCCTGGAACTAAGGGCCATATACAACGCCCTGAGTCAAGCGGAGCCTCTGCTTCGCAACCAACCGGTGCTGATTCAATCAGACAACATCACCGCAGTGGCTCATGTAAACCGCCAGGGCGGCACAAGAAGCAGAGTGGCGATGGCAGAAGCCACCAGGATTCTGCGTTGGGCGGAGAATCACGTGCAAGCACTGTCAGCAGTGTTCCTTCCGGGAGTGGACAACTGGGAAGCAGACTTCCTCAGCAGGCACGACCTCCACCCGGGAGAGTGGGGACTTCATCACGAAGTCTTCACTCAGATTACAAATCGATGGGAACTGCCACAGGTGGACATGATGGCGTCCCGTCTCAACAAAAAGCTACAAAGGTATTGCGCCAGGTCAAGAGACCCTCAGGCGATAGCTGTGGACGCCCTGGTAACACCGTGGGTGTTCCAGTCGGTCTATGTGTTTCCTCCTCTTCCTCTCATACCCAAGGTACTGAGAATCGTAAGAAAAAGAGGAGTGAGAACAATACTCATTGTTCCGGATTGGCCAAGAAGGACTTGGTACCCGGAACTGCAAGAAATGCTCACAGAGGACCCATGGCCTCTGCCTCTCAGACAGGACCTGTTGCAACAGGGACCCTGTCTGTTCCAAGACTTACCGCGGCTGCGTTTGACGGCATGGCGGTTGAACGCAGGATCCTGGCGGAAAAAGGCATTCTGGATTAAGTTATTCCTATGCTGATAAAGGCTAGAAAGGACGTGACAGCAAAACACTATCACCGTATATGGCGAAAATATGTTGCCTGGTGTGAGGCCAGGAAGGCCCCTACAGAGGACTTCCAGCTGGGCCGGTTCCTGCACTTCCTACAGTCTGGAGTGACTATGGGCCTGAAGTTGGGGTCCATAAAGGTCCAGATTTCGGCCCTATCCATTTTCTTTCAAAAGGAACTGGCTTCTCTTCCTGAAGTTCAGACGTTTGTTAAGGGAGTGCTGCATATTCAGCCCCCTTTTGTGCCACCAGTGGCACCTTGGGATCTCAATGTGGTGTTGGGTTTCCTGAAATCTCACTGGTTTGAGCCACTTAAGACCGTGGAGCTAAAGTATCTCACGTGGAAGGTGGACATGCTATTGGCCTTAGCTTCGGCTAGGCGTGTGTCAGAATTGGCGGCTTTGTCATGTAAAAGCCCCTATCTGGTTTTCCATATGGACAGGGCAGAATTACGGACTCGTCCGCAATTTCTGCCGAAGGTGGTGTCATCTTTTCATTTGAATCAACCTATTGTGGTGCCTGCGGCTACTCGTGACTTGGAGGATTCCAAGTTGCTTGATGTAGTCAGGGCTTTGAAGATCTATGTAGCCAGGACGGCTGGAGTCAGGAAGACTGACTCGCTGTTTATCCTGTATGCATCCAACAAGCTGGGTGCTCCTGCTTCAAAGCAAACTATTGCTCGCTGGATCTGTAGCACGATTCAGCAGGCTCATTCTGCGGCTGGATTGCCGCATCCAAAATCAGTGAAAGCCCATTTCACAAGGAAAGTGGGCTCTTCTTGGGCGGCTGCCCGAGGGGTCTCGGCATTACAGCTTTGCCGAGCAGCTACTTGGTCGGGTTCAAACACATTTGCTAAGTTTTGCAAGTTTGATACCCTGGCTGAGGAGGACCTTGTGTTTGCCCATTCGGTGCTGCAGAGTCATCCGCACTCTCCCGCCCGTTTGGGAGCTTTGGTATAATCCCCATGGTCCTTACGGAGTCCCCAGCATCCACTAGGACGTTAGAGAAAATAAGATTTTACTCACCGGTAAATCTATTTCTCGTAGTCCGTAGTGGATGCTGGGCGCCCGTCCCAAGTGCGGACTTTCTGCAATACGTGTATATAGTTATTGCTTAATAAAGGGTTACGTTATGTTGGCATCCATTGTTGATGCTCTGTTGTTGTTCATACTGTTGACTGGGTAAGTTATCACAAGTTATACGGTGTGATTGGTGTGGCTGGTATGAGTCTTATCCTGGATTCCAAAATCCTTTCCTTATAATGTCAGCTCTTCCGGTGTTAGGATCTCCTGCTCTGTGCTGCCACGTCGCCATGGCAACCGGGAGGCAAGTGTTAGCGAAGTAACCTGAGCGCAGCTGATACTCCGGTCCGGGATTTTACTGTGTAGTGGTTACAGGCTCTGTGCACGGCAGGGAATCCGGCGCTGGTTTTGTGCTCACAGTCTGTGAGGTCTGAGTGGGGCGTGGACAGCACCTGCTTTATAAACCATCCTCTCAGGCTAGGCAAATGCTGCTGAATCTTTGTTTGTTAGTCAGTTCCAGAGAGTTAGCTAGTACTGTGTGACTTTGTATTTACTTGTTGCTTACTGCGAATAGGCCTTGGGATTCGGTACTTCATTCTGCCAATCCGGACCTAGCAGTAAGACTGGAGTCAGTTGTTTGACCTGCTGGGGTTCTTTGGCTATTCTGTGAACCCAGCAGGTTTGCGGCTGTACTCTCAGACCTGCTTGCTTAATCCTCCCTCACTGTGCAGGGCGTCCAGGTGTCAGTTTAGTGGCAGTAAGCTGAACCTGTGCCCTGCAAGTGGGGGTTAGGATTGTGGATACTCTCCTTGTGTCTATATTCCTATCTCTGACCAAGGAGTTTATTCCCACACCCGTTGGTAACCCTTTGGGGTTTTTTCTGTTGCTCTTAGCAACATCATTTCAGGTGCTCCACATGTTAAATCACTACACATCGCTTCATTGTCCGCTCTATTCCATCTGAGCATTCCTGACACTAGGGAGACACCCAATTCCTGAGCCTTTGGGCTTCTCCGTTCACTTTGTGTTTATTAGTTATTCCATCACCTCCTGTGTATGTTATGTTATACTGTCTGTGAGTTCGTTTGCTTCGCTTCCCTCTCTGTTCGTACACCGGTATACTCCTGTTAGCACTGGTGTGCGTAACATATTCAGCAGCCTTACTCCTGTTGAAATTTTGTGGGAATATGGAGCATACCCCTCAAAATACTTTGCAACAGGTGGTCGATCAGGTGCAGGTCCTGACTCGACAATTTAATGAGATGTCCATTAAAATGAACACCCCGCAGGCCGCTAGCGGAGCTCCCGCAGCAGCAGCGGCAAGTTCAGGGGTTAAGGAGCCAAAAGTAAATCTCCCGGATCGTTTTTCTGGAGATCGCTCGCAGTTCTTTTGTTTCAAGGAGAGCTGTAAGCTATATTTCAGGCTTAGGCCCCAGTCTTCTGGGTCGGAGATTCAGCGGGTGGGCATGGTGATTTCCTTGCTACAAGGAGATCCACAGGTCTGGGCATATGGGTTACAGCCTGACTGTCCGTCGCTTAAAAGTGTTGATGCTTTTTTTACGGCACTGGGCATTTTGTATGATGACCCTGACAAGATGGCTTCAGCCGAGGCTCAGATTACGGTTCTTAAGCAAGGGCGACGGCCAGTTGAGGTTTATAGTACGGAGTTTCGGAGGTTGGCTCATGATACCCAGTGGAATGACCCAGCCCTGAGAAACCAGTACCGAAGGGGCCTTTCTGACCAGATAAAGGACCAACTGGTACAATATCCCTCGCCTGATAGCTTAGATCAGCTCATGCAGTTATCCATCCGGGTGGATAGACGGCTGAGAGAGCGTAGGCTTGAAAGGGAGACCGCAGTTTCCTTTTTTCCCAAGGGAACCTCAGACTCTAGGGAATATTCCGAGGAGCCTATGCAGATTGGGGCTACCCGCCTCTCCTCGCGTGAGAAGACGCGGAGGAGACAGCAGGGTTTGTGTTTATACTGTGGGAATAAAGGTCATGTTGTAGTATCATGCCTAGAAAAAACGGAAAACTTCAGGGCCTGAGGGTGATGGGAAATATCCTGTCAGGCCAGAAGTCAGAATTTCCTAAAAAGACTTTTCTCATTCCGGTGACTTTGGAGATCCTCGGTCAAACTGTCAAGACTGAGGCCTTTGTTGACAGTGGGGCCGATGGGGTTTTCATGGACCGTCAATTCGCCCTGGAACACTCTGTTCCCTCAGTACCTTTGGCATCAGAGATTGAGATCTGTGGGTTAAACGGGGAACCATTGTCCCAGGGTAAAATTACCTGCTGCACCAGCCAAATTCCTTTGTTTATTGGAGCCACACACTCTGAAAAATTGTCTTTTTATGTGACTGTCTGTTCTTTTGCCCCATTGGTTTTGGGGTTACCCTGGTTAAGGGCCCATAACCCTCAATTTGACTGGGTCTCTGGGGAGATTCTTAGTTGGGGTAGTGATTGTTTCAGGAGTTGCTTGAGCCTTCCAGTCAGGCTCTCGCAGCTAAGTTTGCCAGGATTGCCAGGATGTTATGCAGATTTTGCGGATGTGTTCTCCAAAAAAGTTGCGGAGGTACTACCTCCCCATCGCCCCTATGACTGTGCCATTGATTTGTTGCCGGATGCTAAGCTTCCCAAGAGCAGGTTGTACTCCCTGTCACGTCCTGAGACTCAGGCTATGGCAGAGTACATACAGGAGAACTTGGCTAAGGGATTTATCAGACCCTCACAGTCCCCAGTTGGGTCGGGGTTCTTTTTCGTGGGTAAAAAGGACGGTTCGTTGCGACCCTGCATCGACTTCAGGGAATTGAACCGTATCACGATTAAAAACTCGTACCCACTGCCTCTCATTTCGGTTTTGTTTGACCAGCTTCGTACTGCCACCATTTTTTCTAAGATTGACCTACGCGGTGCTTACAATCTAATCCGAATAAGAGAGGGGGATGAATGGAAGACTGCCTTTAATACCCACTCAGGGCATTATGAATATTTGGTGATGCCTTTTGGGCTCTCTAATGCCCCGGCAGTCTTCCAGGAATTCATGAACGATGTGCTCAGGGAATATTTGGATAGATTCTTAGTTGTTTATCTAGATGACATCCTAATCTTCTCTCATTCCCTGGAGGAACATCGGAAGCAAGTCCTCCAGAAACTCAGAGACCACCAGCTTGGGGCGAAGCTGGAGAAGTGCGAGTTTGAAGTCCAGCAAATCGCATTTCTAGGGTATATTATCTCCTCAGAAGGTTTCCAAATGGAGGGTTCTAAGGTACAGGCAGTCCTGGATTGGGTGCAGCCCACTAGTTTGAAGGCGCTTCAGCGTTTTCTGGGCTTTGCGAATATTTATAGACGGTTTATCGCTGGATTTTCGTCTATAGTGGCCCCCTTGGTGGCACTCACTAAGAAAGGGGCGGATGTTGCTCACTGGTCTTGTGAGGCCAAAGCGGCCTTTGCCCGTCTCAAAAGGGCATTTGTCTCGGCCAAGGTGCTGCGACACCCAGATCCAGAGCGTCCTTTTGTGGTAGAAGTGGATGCCTCTGAGATAGGTATTGGGGCAGTGCTCTCTCAGATGGGGGTGTCTGATAATCGCCTTCATCCCTGTGCTTACTTTTCCCGTAAATTTTCGTCTGCTGAGATGAATTATGATGTGGGTAACCGGGAATTGCTGGCTATAAAGGATGCACTCGGGGAGTGGAGACACTGGCTTGAGGGGGCTAAGTTTGTGGTCTCAATTCTCACCGACCATAAGAATCTGGCATATTTAGAGTCAGCGAAGCGGCTCAATGCCAGGCAGGCACGATGGGCTTTGTTTTTTGCTCGCTTTAATTTTTTGATAACATATCGCCCTGGGTCAAAAAACATCAAGGCTGATGCGCTCTCGCGGAGTTTTGCTCCAGTTCAAGAGACCACCGAGGAGCCATTGCCCATTGTGTCCCCATCATGTATTAAAGTGGGTGTTACGCACACTAGTGCTAACAGGAGTATACCGGTGTATGAACAGAGAGGGAAACGAAGCAAACGAACTCACAGACAGTATAACATAACATACACAGGAGGTGATGGAATAACTAATAAACACAAAGTGAACGGAGAAGCCCAAAGGCTCAGGAATTGGGTGTCTCCCTAGTGTCAGGAATGCTCAGATGGAATAGAGCGGACAATGAAGCGAAGTGTAGTGATTTAACATGTGGAGCACCTGAAATGATGTTGCTAAGAGCAACAGAAAAAACCCCAAAGGGTTACCAACGGGTGTGGGAATAAACTCCTTGGTCAGAGATAGAAATATAGACACAAGGAGAGTATCCACAATCCTAACCCCCACTTGCAGGGCACAGGTTCAGCTTACTGCCACTAAACTGACACCTGGACGCCCTGCACAGTGAGGGAGGATTAAGCAAGCAGGTCTGAGAGTACAGCCGCAAACCTGCTGGGTTCACAGAATAGCCAAAGAACCCCAGCAGGTCAAACAACTGACTCCAGTCTTACTGCTAGGTCCGGATTGGCAGAATGAAGTACCGAATCCCAAGGCCTATTCGCAGTAAGCAACAAGTAAATACAAAGTCACACAGTACTAGCTAACTCTCTGGAACTGACTAACAAACAAAGATTCAGCAGCATTTGCCTAGCCTGAGAGGATGGTTTATATAGCAGGTGCTGTCCACGCCCCACTCAGACCTCACAGACTGTGAGCACAAAACCAGCGCCGGATTCCCTGCCGTGCACAGAGCCTGTAACCACTACACAGTAAAAACCCGGACCGGAGTAACAGCTGTGCTCAGGTTACTTCGCTAACACTTGCCACCACCGCAGCCTAACCCTGACCCTCCACCCGCAGCCAAAACCTAACCTCCCGCCCCCTGGCTTACCTCTCCGGCGGCCCGGCAAATGCTAGTTCGGGATTCTGGCGTCGGGGTTGTGATCCTAGTCAGGATGCTGGCGCCGACATTCCGAGCAGTGTCGGCGTTCAGCGTCAGCATTTCGACTGCTGGGATCCTGACCGGATCCCATATATTTATATATCTATATGTTTGTGTGTATCTATATAGTTAGATATTTATATATGTATTAGGTGTAGCATTCATGCTCTTATATCGATATATGCCCCCTCTCTACTGCTCTGTCTGGCTCCAATATATTTATTTTTATAAAATATATTTCTCTTATGTCCTAGAGGATGCTGGGGTCCACATTAGTACCATGGGGTATAGTCTGGTCCACCAGGAGCCATTGGCACTTTAAGAGTTTGAGAGTGTGGGCTGGTTCCTCCCTCTATGCCCCTCCTACCAGACTCAGCTTAGAAAATGTGCCCGGAGGAACCGGTCACAGCTAGGGGAGCTCTCCTGAGCTTTTCTAGTAAAAGTTGTTTTTAGAGTTTATTTTTTTACAGGAGGCTGATGGCAACAGCCTGCCTGTAGCGTGGGTCTAAGGGGGGGAGCAGTGTCTGCCCTGCGGGGTCTGAGCCACTGTCTCCGCTGACTGGACACTGAGCTCGAGGGGTCGGATCGGTCTCCTCCACAGGGGACCACTCGCCCCAGCAGCATGCCGCCTACCCCTTACAGAGCTGAAGAGTGGTGAGTGAGACACCAACCCCCCTAGCAGGGAGGAAGGATCAAAGGCACATAGTGCGGCGCTGTGAGGAGCGCACTGGGCCAGCGCTTACCCCACACTGGTCCACAAGTCTGTCGGGGACCGTGGATCTCAGCCAGCACGTTTTACCTCAGGCCAGTATAATTCTTGAAGAGCGGGAAGACAGCGTAATTAAGGGGACGGAGCTTCTCCTCAGAGCGGACCCAGCAGCGTTCCAGCGCCATTTCCTGCCTGCACAGTGCTGGATGGAAGAACAGGTCCCTCCACAGCAACTCCAGCTATCAGTACACGGTACCAGGGGGTTGTAGAAGGGAGGGGAGGCTGTAAAACGACTGTGTCTCCTATTAAGGGACACAGTCAGCGCTGACAAGGGGTCTCCCTTTACTAAAAGTGCTGTGTGTGGGTTGGCTCCGATCTCTGTGACTCTCTTGCCATTCTTGGGGGGGGGGGGGGAACTCTGCCCCCACCTGTGTGTGTGTGTGGAGTGTTTGGTGGTCTCCTTTAGCTATGTCCAGGGACACTGTGTCATATGCTACAGAGGATTTATCCTCCCAGGATGATCCCATTCCATGTAATCAGGATAACACTGGTTTAGCACAGATACCAGCAGGGGAACCTGAGTGGTTTTCCTCTATCAAATCTTGGATTTCTCAGATTTCTGACAGGATTGCAAGTAATGAATCTACAACCCAGGTATTACAGAGCTCTATGGCAGTGTGGCCCGGTTCTGGTATCTCAGGACGCCCCGCTATACACCCCCACAAACGTGCACTTGTGCATGTCACACAAGACGACACGGATACCGATTCTGACACTACAGATGGTGATGGGGATGTGTTGCGGGGGTCCGCATCGCTTGCAAAGGGGGTGCAATTATTGATAGAGGCTATCAGGGATGTGTTAAATGTTAATGATACCACACCTGAGCAGGTTGAAGAAGCTTTTTTCACTGAAAATAAAAAAGCCTTGCTAAACTTCCCTTCGTCAAAGGAATTGAATGATATCTTTGAAAAAGTATGGGAAAACCCTGAGAAAAAAATCCAGGTCCCTAAAAGGGTACAGGTGGCATTTCCTTTCCCTGAGGAGGATAGGAAAAAATGGGAAAACGCGGCGATTGTTGACGCATCTGTGTCCACACTCTCAAAGAAGGTGGTTTTACCTGTTCCAGGATCTACCACCTTAAAGGAGCCGGCAGATAGGAAAATTGATAACACGCTTAAATCAATGTACACTGCTTTTGGGGCCATATTACGTCCCACTATTGCTACTGCATGGATTGCAAAGGCAATAGTAAAGTGGTCGGCTACCTTACTTGAGGATTTGGATACGATGGATAGGGATGACGTTGCTTTGTATTTACGCAACATACATGATTCTGCAGGTTTTATGGTAGAATCCATGAAAGACCTGGGTTCCATGGCTCCGGGAATATCTTCCATGTCTGTTTCAGTTCGTCGGGAACTGTGGCTGTGCCAGTGGTCAGCCGACGCGGAATCCAGAAGAAGTGTGGAGTCCCCACCCTATACAGGTCAGGCTCTCTTTGGGGAAGCTCTAGACGCGTGGATATCCCCCGCTACAGCGGGTAAGTCTCCGTTTCTTCCCTCCTGCAGCACATGCTCCGAAGAAATCCTTCTCTTCTGCTGCAACGTTGTCCTTTCGGCCTAACAAGCCTAAAAAGGCCAAACCGTCCAATACCTTCTTTAGGGGAGGTCGGGTTAAGTCCAAGAAACCTGCCGCTGCAGGTTCCCAGGAACAAAGGCCTACTTCGGGTACGCCAAAGTCCTCCGCATGACGGTGGACTGCACAACCCGGTGGTGGGGCCAGTGGGAGCGAAACTCAAACACTTCAGTCATGTCTGGGTATCGTCCGGCCTGGATCCCTGGGTGACAGATATTGTGTCTCAGGGATCCAGGCTGGAATTTCAAAGTCTCCCTCCTCATCGCTTTTTCAAGTCAGGCTTACCAACTCTGTTGGAGGACAGCACTGTACTACAGGACGATGTCCAAAAACTGGTGGAGGCACAGGTCATTGTACCAGTGCTGCCTCACATGCTGACCAAAGGTTACTATTCGAACCTTTTCGTGGTACCGAAGCCGGATGGTTCGGTCAGGCCCATTCTGAACCTAAAATCATTGAACCCCTTTCTAAAGGAGTTCAAGTTCAAGATGGAGTCTCTCAGGGCGGTGATATCAGGTCTGGAAGAAGGGGTTTCCTGGTATCACTGGATATCAAGGATGAGTACCTCCACATTCCGATCTGGCTGCCGCATCAGGCTTATCTCCGCTTTGCATTGATGGACTGTTATTTCCAGTTCCAGGCCCTGCCATTCGGCCTCTCCACAGCACCAAGGGTGTTTACCAAGGTGATGGCGGAAATGATGATTCTCCTCCGCAAGCAAGGTGTGACCATCATTCCATATCTGGATGATCTGCTGATAAAGGCATCGTCCAAGGAGTAGCTACTGCAGTCCATTGTTCTCACAACACGACTGCTCCAGAGTCACGGTTGGATTCTGAACCTTCCAAAGTCACATTTGGAACCAACCCAGAGGTTGTCATTTCTGGGAATGATCCTGGATACGGAAGTGCAGAAGGTGTTTCTTCCACAGGAAAAGGCGTTGGTGATACAGGCTATGGTCCGGGATGTCCTGAAGCCACCCCGGGTGTCGGTTCATCAATGCATTCGCCTATTGGGAAAGATGGTGGCCTCTTACGAGGCTGTCCAGTACGGGAGGTTCCACGCTCGGACCTTCCAACTGGATCTCCTTGACAAGTGGTCGGGATCTCACCTCCACATGCACCAGAGAATTTGTCTGTCACCAAAGGCCAGGATTTCACTCCTCTGGTGGCTCCAATTACCTCACCTTCTGAAAGGACGCAGGTTCGGGGTTCAGGACTGGGTCCTTCTAACCACGGATGCGAGCCTTTGGGGCTGGGGAGCAGTCACTCAAGGAGTAACCTTCCAAGGACGGTGGTCAAGCCTGGAGGCCGGCCTGCCCATCAACATCCTGGAACTAAGAGCCGTCTACAACGGTATTCTTCAGGCGGCCCCTCTTCTGAGAAATCGGGCCATTCAAGTACAGTCGGACAACGTAACAACAGTGGCTTACATAAACCGACAAGGCGGAACGAAGAGCAGAGCGGCAATGTCAGAGGTGACAAGAATACTCCTCTGGACAGAAAAACATGCGTTAGTGCTGTCAGCCATCTTCATTCCGGGGGTAGACATCTGGGAAGCAGACTTCCTCAGCAGACACGATCTCCATCCAGGAGAGTGGGGACTTCATCCGGAGGTGTTCATGGAAATAACAGATCTTTGGGGTTTACCCCAAATAGACATGATGGCCTCTCATCTCAACAAGAAGCTTCGGTGTTGTTGTTCCAGGTCGAGGGACCCACAGGCAGAGGATGCCCTGGTGTCTCTATGGGTCTTCCAGTCAGTGTACGTGTTTCCACCACTCCCACTCATCCCAAGAATCCTAAAGCTCATAAGGAGAACAAGGGTTCAAGCGATCCTCATTGCCCCAGACTGGCCAAGAAGGGCTTGGTACGCGGACCTTCTGAATCTACTGCAAGAAGAGCCGAGGCCTCTTCCTCTTCGGGAGGACCTGCTGCAGCAGGGGCCGTTCTCCTATCAAGACTTACCGCGGCTACGTTTGACGGCATGGAAGTTGAGCACCTGATTCTTGCTCGGAAGGGCATTCCGAAGAAGGTTATTCCTACCCTTATACAGGCTAGAAAAGGGGTACCGTCTAAACATTACCATTGTATTTGGAAGAAATATGTCTCTTGGTGTGAGTCCAAGAAGTTTCCTACGGTGGAGTTTCAACTGGGATGTTTCCTCCTCTTCCTGCAAGCAGGAATGAATATGGGTCTGAGGTTGGGATCTGTGAAGATCCAGATTTCAGCCCTATCCATTTTCTTTCAGAAACAATTGGCTGCCCTCCCTGAGGTTCAGACCTTTTTGAAGGGTGTTCTGCATATCCAACCAGCTTTTGTAACGCCTACGGCGCCTTGGGACCTTAACGTTGGTGTTGCAGTTCCCCCAGTCGGATTGGTTTGAGCCTCTACAGGAGGGAGAGGTAAAATTTCTTACATGGAAGGCGGTCACTCAAATTTCTTACATGGAAGGCGGTCACTTTGTTGGCCCTAGCTTCTGCTAGACGTGTGTCCGAGCTGGGGGCTTTATCCTGTAAAAGCCCTTACTTGATCTTCCACGAAGATAGAGCTGAGCTCCGGACATGCCAGCAGTTTCTTCCGAAGATTGTGTCGGCATTTCATATCAACCAACTTATTGTGGTGCCAGTGGCTACTGACTCCTCAATTACATAAAAGTCCTTGAATGTCGTAAGGGCTCTGAAGATATATGTGAAGAGAACTTCTCGTCACAGAAAGTCGGACTCTCTGTTTGTCCTATATGATCCCAAGAAAATTGGGTGTCCTGCTTCTAAGCAGACGATCTCTCGCTGGATCAGGTTCACTATCCAGCACGCTTATTCTACGGCAGGACTTCCATTTCCAAAATCTGTTAAGGCTCACGCTACTCGTAAGGTGGTATCTTCCTGGGCGGCTGCCCGGGGTGTCCCGGCAGTGCAACTTTGCCAAGCTGCAACTTGGTCTGGGTCGAACACGTTTGCAAAGTTTTACAAGTTCAATACTTTGGCCTCTGATGACCTGAAGTTCAGTCAATCAGTTCTACAGGAGCCTCCGCGCTCTCCCTCCCGTTCTGGGAGCTTTGGTACATCCCCATGGTACTAATGTGAACCCCAGCATCCTCTAGGACGATAGAGAAAATAGGATTTTGGTTACCTACCGGTAAATCTTTTTCTCGTAGTCCGTAGAGGATGCTGGGCGCCCACCCAGCGCTTCGTTTTCCTGCAAATGTTATTTGGTTCAGTACAACTTTGTTTAGTTGAGTACTGCATTGTTACTCTGTAAGTATTGTTTCAGCAGTTGCAGAATGTTCAAGCTACGTTGGCTTGACGTGCCTTGTATGTGTGAGCTGGTATGAATCTCACCACTCTCTGTGTATAATCCTTCTCTCGAAGTATGTTGTCTCCTCGGGCACAGTTTCTAGACTGAGTCTGGTAGGAGGGGCATAGAGGGAGGAGCCAGCCCACACTCTCAAACTCTTAAAGTGCCAATGGCTCCTGGTGGACCCGTCTATACCCCATGGTACTAATGTGCAGATTTCCTGCTCTGGAGCTGCCTCACTCTTCCTCACTCCCTCACAGAGACTCTGTTACGATCCTGATGCTCAGGACAGGGGAGATCTTATGTAGTGAGTCCTGAGCACCAAGACGGAATGCTGGGATTGGGAAATGGGAAGGAAATAGCCCCTAGCACCCTACCTCCGTTGTCTTAACCGTGTTATCGATTCACGCCTGAACGACTATGGTTTCTTGGGCCCATGGCAGCCGCGTTTGAAGGGCGGATTAGGTCTGCCCAACTCCGATGCCCCCTCAGGTCTTAAAGAGAGACAAGGCGTGAACTGAGACAGGGTAATAACAAGGGGACCTCTAACTGAAACAACCACGCTAGGGGCTATAAACTACCTAAAAACTAAACGTATGTGCGGCACGCCGCCAAAGGAAAAGAACTACAAAGAAACCACTGTCCACTCCCCTACACGGCACCGCCGAGTTCCGGAGAGGACAGTGAAAGCGGAAACCTCCGCAAATGCACCAATTCACAGTAAAGTAAACACTAAGCGGCATAGGCCGCAACACGCGGCAGAAGCCGCTACTCACGAAACCGGGCGAGAACCCCAGATGACAAACAGGTTCGAAAGGACTAGAAGGATTCCCAGGACCGGCTTCGGACCTCCAAAGTACCAAAGGGCAGGGAGCAAGATCCACCAAACACAGCTGACAGGAACAGAGTTCTGCAAGGCAGGAACAGCATACAAGAAGCTATCACCGGCGGGGCTGCAGCGTGCTGGCTCACATAAAAAGGCCCTGCTGGCCAATAACAGGAGGGCCAGCAGGACCAGCCCCCAGACCCTAATTACTAGTTGCCGTGCAGCTGCCCTGCTGCACGAGCAACCTAATTAACTATTCTTAGCAACGGGGAACGCGGTCCACCTGTGGCGTCCCCGTTGCTATGCACCCGGCGGCCCTGCACGCACGGCGTCCTGCGTTGCCAGGGACCCGGCGGCTATCGCACGCACGGCGTCCTGGCGTTGCTAGGCGCCGTGCGGGGGACAGGGAAGGAGAGAGGCGCGGCGGCCGTGACCGCTGCTCAGTCAGGGCACGGCCGAAGACCGCCGCACCTAACAGACTCTGGGCGCCATCTTACAGAGAGCAGCAGCAGGTCTCCGGGATTGCTGGGCAAGGTCTCCCATATAAAGCCACCTGTGTACAGCGCTGTGTCTTTACATTCACTTGAGTATCCTACATGTCTTGGAGACAGCATTAGTTGAGAAAAGGTGTACATTGCTGAGTATACTGTACGAGTATTCTGCTATATCCTCTGGACTGAGGCCGTGCTGTGATATATATTTACAAGTCCAGTGCAGCTTTATTGTGATAATAATTATTGCATTGCCAGCGCCGGTGCTAGGGTGTTCGGCGCCCCCCTGCAAACTATAAATTTGCGCCCACCCACCCATACTTTACAAAGGGACAGTGCACATAGGGGGTAATTCAGACCGTAGATGTGCTAAATAAAGCACATCTACGATCACTTTCACAGACATGCAGTGGGACGCCCAGCACAGGGCTAGTCCGCCCGCATGTCTGTCTGGCTCTGCCCGCACACCCCCGCACAGATTGCGTCCCCAAAACGGCAGGCCAATGCCGCTGGCCCACCCCTCCCACCAGCGAACGCCTCTGCCTGTCAATCAGGCAGAGGCGATCGCTGGGCAGAGATGCCAGTCGCATCTCTGGCATGCACCGGCGTACTGCGGCGCATGTGCAGTTCAGACCTGATCGCCTGCTGTGTGAAAATGCACAGCAGCGATCAGGTCTGAATTAGTCCCATAATGCCCCCTGTAGCAGTGACGCTTATACACATAATGATCCCTGTAGTAGTGACGCTTACACACATAACGCTACCAGTAGTGACGCTTACACATGTAACGCTCCCTGTAGTAGTGACGCTTACACACGTAACGCTCCCTGTAGTTACGCTTACACACGTAACGCCCCTGTAGTAGTTACGCTTAAATGCGTTACACAGCAGCGTTACACAGCAGCGATCGCTGCACAGCAGCGATCAGGTCTGAATTAGTCCCATAATGCCCCCTGTAGCAGTGACGCTTATACACATAATGATCCCTGTAGTAGTGACGCTTACACACATAACGCTACCAGTAGTGACGCTTACACATGTAACGCTCCCTGTAGTAGTGACGCTTACACACGTAACGCTCCCTGTAGTTACGCTTACACACGTAACGCCCCTGTAGTAGTTACGCTTAAATGCGTTACGCCCCCTGTAGCAGTGACGCTTACACATGTAACTCCCCCTGTACCAGTGACGCTTAGACACGTAACGCCACCTGTACCAGTGATGCTTAGAAACATAATGCCCCCTGTACCAGTGACGCTTACACATGTAACGCCCCCTGTACCAGTGACGCTTATACACGTAACGCCACTATATTAGTGACGCTTACATACGTAACACCCCCTGTAGTCACGCTTACACACGTGACGCCCTGTACCAATGACACTTACACACGTGACACCCCCTGTACCAATGACGCTTCCACACGTAACACCCCATGTACCAGTGACACTTACACAAGTAACGCCTGCTGTAGTAGTGATGCCTTCACACGTAACGCCCTCTATAGTAGTGACGCTTACACATGTGACGTCCCCTGTACCAATGACACTTCCACACATGATGCCCCCTGTACTAGTGACGATTACACATGTAACGCCCCCTGTACCAGAGATGCTTACACATGTAACGCCCACTGTAGTAGTGACGCTTACACACGTAATGCCCGCTGTAGTAGTGATGCCTGCTGTAGAAGTGGCGCTTACACATGTAACGCCCCCTGTAGTAGTGACGCTTACACAAGTGACGCCCCCTGTAGCAGTGACGCTTACACACATAACGCCCCCTGTAGCAGTGATGCTTACACACGTGATGCTCCCTGTAGCAGTGACACTTACATGTAACGCCCCCTGTAGTAGTGATGCTTACACACGTAACGCCCACCGTAGCAGTGCCACTACTGTACACACAGATACACACCATATACACATATACATACACACATACATACTGTACATACATTCATAGACACTCCCCACATGCCACGCCTGCTACAGCAGCTCAGTAATGATTGCCGCGGCCCGCTGGTGTGTTATCGGATGCCGCTGAGCTCAGCCTGCCACTCATTTCTGTCACTGTGCCGCCGCCCGGTCAGGAGCGCAGTATATGCTGTATGTAGCCTGGGGCAGCACAGGGGCACTGATGTCACACTGTAAAAAACCTCCCGGCTCCGCATGAAGATGTCACACCGCGCGCCCTCCCGGACGGCCGGCCCGCGCTCTCTTTTCACACCCGCATTCTCAAGCATCTGTGCTACCCACACCATGCAACACCACAGGCCGAGGCAGTGTTCCTCTGAGGAGGAGTTGGAGCCGCTGCTGGAGGACATGTTCTGCAGACTATCACTGACACAGTAAGTCACTGCTCAGCACTTTTTTTTTCTTTCTTTCTTTCTTTCTTTCTTTCTTTCTTTCTTTCTTTCTTTCTTTCTTTCCACTTACCTTAGAAAGCTTACCTTTCTTTCTTTCTTTCTTTCTTTCTTTCTTTCTATACACTTACCTTAGAAAGTCTGGCTGCAGTGTCCGGAGCTGTAGCAGCCTGATCCCATGTAGCCTCGCCCCTTCTTCCCGTGTAACCCCGCCCCCTTTTAGGTATGGTAGTCAGAGGATGGAGGGGGAGAGGAGGCTTCATGCTGCCAGCGCTGCTACCTGTCATAGAGTGTGACAGGCGCAGCAGCCGGCAGCAGCAGGGACATTAGCTCAGCTTAGAGATGCAGAGCAGGGAGAGCACCTCTCCAGTCTCATGCCTCCCTGCAGCGCATCCCTTTGCTGAGCGGCCAGCGCCGGGCCTGATTGCATGTGATTGTGTGCCTGTATCTGCTGCATGGTTTCACTTTCAGTGTTTCCCAGATATTACTGTCACTATGGTGGTCATTCCGAGTTGATCGTAGCAGCAATTTTGTTAGCAGTTGGGCAAAACCATGTGCACTGCAGGGAGGGGCAGATATAACATGTGCAGAGAGAGTTAGATTTGGGTGGGGTGTATTCAAACTGAAATTTAAACAGCAGTGTAAAAATAAAGCAGCCAGTATTTACCCTGTGTCACAATCCTGACTGTAGGTTTATATTTGGTGACTTACCCCTGCCATCTGTCCTGGATCCTGTGTCTTTTCACTCACGGAGTTAAACAGCTTGTCAGCACTATGAGTATTCCTGAGTTCTCTGCCTGAGAGGTAATCAGCTCCACCTGTGGTGGTCTCCTGTGTGAGGCTGAATTCAGTAATCTAAAAGCAAGCATCCTGTGTTTTGCAGAAGTCCAGGCTTCAGTGTTCTCTTGGCCTGCTAGGCCTCATTCTACATTACAGCCTTGGCTAGAGTAGTCACATGTCAGTGACATCACCTAATCCTGCCCACCAATCATCAAGGACCAGGAAGTATAAATCAGGAGGCTGAGTTACAATCTGGGCCAGTTCCTTGTGTCACATACAGCCTTGTGTGAGTCTGAAAAGCTGAGCTCCCTAAAGGTAACCTTTGTACCTAAGTTCCTGTGGAAACTCTGTTCCCTTGTTACCGTATGGTTTACCTTTGTGTTGCCATTGATTTCACCATTTCCCTGAGTCTCAATGTAAAGGCACAGCTGCAGTGTTTTGTCTTAAAGGCACAGTACAGAATTCCGTGTTCTCCACTAATACCACAGTTGTCGTGTTTCAGTTTTACTACTGTTGTAGTTGGGATCTCCAGAGCTCAGTACCTCCGTGCCTCAGCACCTCCGTGCCTCAGCACCTCCGTGCCTCAGTACCTCCGTGCCTCAGTACCTCCGTGCTTCCAGCACCTCCGTGCCTCAGTACCTCCGTGCCTCAGTACCTCCGTGCTTCCAGCACCTCGTGCCTCAGTACCTCAGTACCTCCGTGCTTCCAGCACCTCCGTGCCTCAGTACCTCCGTGCTTCCAGCACCTCGTGCCTCAGCATCTCCGTGCTTCCAGCATCTCCGTGCCTCAGTACCTCCGTGCTTCCAGCACCTCGTGCCTCAGTACCTCAGTACCTCCGTGCTTCCAGCACCTCCGTGCCTCAGCACTTCCGTGCCTCAGTACCTCCGTGCTTCCAGCACCTCCGTGCCTCAGTACCTCCGTGCCTCAGTACCTCCGTGCTTCCAGCACCTCGTGCCTCAGCATCTCCGTGCTTCCAGCATCTCCGTGTTTCAGTACCTCCGTGCCTCCACGTACCTCCGTGCCTCCACGCACCTCAGTGTCTCCACGCACCTCAGTGTCTCCACGCACCTCAGTGTCTCCAAGCACCTCAGTGTCTCCAAGCACCTCAGTGTCTCCAAGCACCTCAGTGTCTCCAAGCACCTCAGTGTCTCCAAGCACCTCAGTGTCCGCAAGCACCTCAGTGTCCGCAAGCACCTCAGTGTCCGCAAGCACCTCAGTGTCCGCAAGCACCTCAGTGTCTCCAAGCACCCCGTTAGCACAATTATACCTGGTATTCTTCACTGATTCATCAGTGCCTTTCCAGTTCTGTCTTTCAGGAGACCTTCAGCATGCCTCCTGTCTGCCGACCTAATCCTGCATGAGGAGAACCTAGATTCGGCCATCTCTGCTGCGGTTCCTCTTCCCAGTCACCGGAGGAAACCCTGAGTCCACAGCATTTCAGAACCAGGTCAGTGGTAGTATTCACATAATCCTCCAGTCGCCCGCACAGACTTCACTACACCGGGTTCACAAAAACCTCAGTCATGACAGTAGGAACTGGCCACATGGACCCGGCCGAAAGTGTTAGTCTGACGCATGACCTCCTAAGCAATATTGCAGGACGCTTGGAAGGTCTGGAGTCGACTCAGCATCGATTGGCACAGTGTCTGCAGCGGAATTCGTCCTCCAGTGATTCTATGACCTTCTGCTCTAAGACTCCTGACCAACTGCAGATTTTCTACCAGATGTTACTACAGTTACAAGAACTTTTGCCTAGTATTCTCTCTGTGATGCCTGATCTCTTCAGGAATACTACCAACGTTGTTGATCCTGTTTTGTCCCATCCAGTTAATAGAGTCTCTTCCTCTGCGCAAGGGAAAGTTTTTCATCAGAGCTATCCACGGCCCAAGCTCTCTGAAGCTGAACGTCAGCGGCGTAAGGAGCTACATCTCTGTCTTTACTGTGGAAATTCTGGTCATTTTGTTAAAGACTGCATTCTTCGCAAGCCAGGTAATAGTGACAAATCTCAGTATCATAGTGCTCATGTCTACAAGTCATCCACAGTATCCGATTCTTCTGCTGCTGACGGGGGTATCAAGAAGGCTACTCTTCTGAGAGAGACTCAAATTTATGACTGGGGTCCGGTGGTTAAAAGACCTTATCCCAAGTTGGGTGTCCAGAGAAGAATGTTCAAGCCATTTACAGTCACAGAGGAGTCCGTGTCCACAGCCCCAGGAGGGGCGTCTTCAGAGCGTCCAGCCCCAGGAGGGGCGTCTTCAGAGCGTCCAGCCCCAGAGAGTCTTCAGAGTGCTGCCCAGCCAGTGAGTCTACAGAGTGCTGCCCAGCCAGTGAGTCTACAGAGTGCTGCCCAGCCAGTGAGTCTACAGAGTGCTGCCCAGCCAGTGAGTCTACAGAGTGCTGCCCAGCCAGTGAGTCTACAGAGTGCTGCCCAGCCAGAGATTCTACAGAGTGCTGCCCAGCCAGAGATTCTACAGAGTGCTGCCCAGCCAGAGATTCTACAGAGTGCTGCCCAGCCAGAGATTCTACAGAGTGCTGCCCAGCCAGAGATTCTACAGAGTGCTGCCCAGCCAGAGATTCTACAGAGTGCTGCCCAGCCCCGTGAAGAGGGGGCTCTTGCCTCAGCCCAGCCCCGTGAAGAGGGGGCTCTTGCCTCAGCCCAGCCCCGTGAAGAGGGGGCTCTTGCCTCAGCCCAGCCCCGTGAAGAGGGGGCTCTTGCCTCAGCCCAGCCCCGTGAAGTGGGGGCTCTTGCCTCAGCCCAGCCCTGTGAAGAAAGGGCTCAGCCCGTCCCGGTTCCAGCCGGTCCAGCAATACTCCAGGCCCTGCCTGGTCAGTCCGTCCCGGTTCCAGCCGGTCCAGCAATACTCCAGGCCCTGCCTGGTCAGTCCGTCCCGGTTCCAGCCGGTCCAGCAATACTCCAGGCCCAGCCTGGTCAGTCCGTCCCGGTTCCAGCCGGTCCAGCAATACTCCAGGCTCCGCCTGGTCAGTCCGTCCCGGTTCCAGCCGGTCCAGCAATACTCCAGGACCAGCCTGGTCCGTCTCCTTTGGCTCCAGCCAATCCAAGTATCCTCGGATCCAATCCAGTCCTACTCGTCCAGCCAAAGCTTTCTTCAGTTTCATCCTCTAAGCTTTCGTCTGATGGTTTTCCACCTATTTACTTTGATGGAGATTTATTGCAATATGCCGCTCTGGTTGAACAATTTCTCTCTCGGATGGAGTCTGATCCTTTAGGTGCAATAACTCCTTCCAACGTTACTCGATATCTGTTCCTGGCATTCAGAGGAAGAGCTTTGGAGTGGGCCAACATGCTCTTTGAGAGTAATGATCCTGTGTTCCATGACTTACAGACTTTTAGTAACGCTGTAGTTAAAGAATTTAGTCCTAAACCTTTGGAACCTTCTACAGTTTATTCCTCAGTCCTTTCGGATGAAGGAAATTCCAGTCTTGTCTATGATGGATGGTCTACCTGTTCTGAAGATGAAGATCAGGAAGACTTCTAAAGAATCCAGCTTAAGTTTTGTTCTGGACCCTCTGGTTTCCACTTTTTAGAAGCTTTGTGTACAAGTTATTCATCAAGTTCCTCTAAGATTCAAGATGGGTGTCCGGAGTCCACCCTTGAAGAGGGGGATACTGTCACAATCCTGACTGTAGGTTTATATTTGGTGACTTACCCCTGCCATCTGTCCTGGATCCTGTGTCTTTTCACTCACGGAGTTAAACAGCTTGTCAGCACTATGAGTATTCCTGAGTTCTCTGCCTGAGAGGTAATCAGCTCCACCTGTGGTGGTCTCCTGTGTGAGGCTGAATTCAGTAATCTAAAAGCAAGCATCCTGTGTTTTGCAGAAGTCCAGGCTTCAGTGTTCTCTTGGCCTGCTAGGCCTCATTCTACATTACAGCCTTGGCTAGAGTAGTCACATGTCAGTGACATCACCTAATCCTGCCCACCAATCATCAAGGACCAGGAAGTATAAATCAGGAGGCTGAGTTACAATCTGGGCCAGTTCCTTGTGTCACATACAGCCTTGTGTGAGTCTGAAAAGCTGAGCTCCCTAAAGGTAACCTTTGTACCTAAGTTCCTGTGGAAACTCTGTTCCCTTGTTACCGTATGGTTTACCTTTGTGTTGCCATTGATTTCACCATTTCCCTGAGTCTCAATGTAAAGGCACAGCTGCAGTGTTTTGTCTTAAAGGCACAGTACAGAATTCCGTGTTCTCCACTAATACCACAGTTGTCGTGTTTCAGTTTTACTACTGTTGTAGTTGGGATCTCCAGAGCTCAGTACCTCCGTGCCTCAGCACCTCCGTGCCTCAGCACCTCCGTGCCTCAGTACCTCCGTGCCTCAGTACCTCCGTGCTTCCAGCACCTCCGTGCCTCAGTACCTCCGTGCCTCAGTACCTCCGTGCTTCCAGCACCTCGTGCCTCAGTACCTCAGTACCTCCGTGCTTCCAGCACCTCCGTGCCTCAGTACCTCCGTGCTTCCAGCACCTCGTGCCTCAGCATCTCCGTGCTTCCAGCATCTCCGTGCCTCAGTACCTCCGTGCTTCCAGCACCTCGTGCCTCAGTACCTCAGTACCTCCGTGCTTCCAGCACCTCCGTGCCTCAGCACTTCCGTGCCTCAGTACCTCCGTGCTTCCAGCACCTCCGTGCCTCAGTACCTCCGTGCCTCAGTACCTCCGTGCTTCCAGCACCTCGTGCCTCAGCATCTCCGTGCTTCCAGCATCTCCGTGTTTCAGTACCTCCGTGCCTCCACGTACCTCCGTGCCTCCACGCACCTCAGTGTCTCCACGCACCTCAGTGTCTCCACGCACCTCAGTGTCTCCAAGCACCTCAGTGTCTCCAAGCACCTCAGTGTCTCCAAGCACCTCAGTGTCTCCAAGCACCTCAGTGTCTCCAAGCACCTCAGTGTCCGCAAGCACCTCAGTGTCCGCAAGCACCTCAGTGTCCGCAAGCACCTCAGTGTCCGCAAGCACCTCAGTGTCTCCAAGCACCCCGTTAGCACAATTATACCTGGTATTCTTCACTGATTCATCAGTGCCTTTCCAGTTCTGTCTTTCAGGAGACCTTCAGCATGCCTCCTGTCTGCCGACCTAATCCTGCATGAGGAGAACCTAGATTCGGCCATCTCTGCTGCGGTTCCTCTTCCCAGTCACCGGAGGAAACCCTGAGTCCACAGCATTTCAGAACCAGGTCAGTGGTAGTATTCACATAATCCTCCAGTCGCCCGCACAGACTTCACTACACCGGGTTCACAAAAACCTCAGTCATGACACCCTGCACAGAAACAAAATAACTAGTGATGATCGGGTTCGGATCCTCGGGATACGAACCCGCTGAACTTCACCTTTTTTTTCACGGGGCCGAGCGACTTGGATCTTCCCGCCTTGCTCGGTTAACCCAAGCGCGCCCGAACGTCATCATCCCGCTGTCGGATTCTCGCGAGATTCGGATTCTATATAAGGAGCCGAGCGTCGCCGCCATTTTTCACTCGTGCATTGGAAATGATAGTGAGAGGACGTGGCTGGCGACCTCTCACTTTGTTTCAGGGGGATGCAAATATCTTTCTTCTGGGGACCAGCAGTATTATAGGAGGAGTACAGTGCAGAGTTTTGCTGACCAGTGACCACCAGTATTATACGATGTCTGCCTGAAAAACGCTCCATATCTGTGCTCAGTGTGCTGCATATATCTGTGCTCACACTGCTTTATTGTGGGGACTGGGGACCAGCAGTATTATATAGGAGGAGTACAGTGCAGAGATTTGCTGACCAGTGACCACCAGTGTTATACGTTCTCTGCCTGAAAAACGCTCCATATCTGTGCTCAGTGTGCTGCATATATCTGTGCTCACACTGCTTTATTGTGGGGACTGGGGACCACCAGTATATAATATTGGAGGAGTACAGTGCAGAGTTTTGCTGACCAGTGACCACCAGTATTATATGTTCTCTGCCTGAAAAACGCTCCATATCTGTGCTCAGTGTGCTGCATATATCTGTGCTCACACTGCTTTATTGTGGGGACTGGGGACCACCAGTATATTATATAGGAGGAGTACAGTACAGAGTTTTGCTGACCAGTGACCACCAGTATTATACGTTCTCTGCCTGAAAAACGCTCCATATCTGTTCTCAGTGTGCTGCATATATCTGTGCTCACACTGCTTTATTGTGGGGACTGGGGACCACCAGTATATTATGTAGGAGGAGTACAGTGCAGAGTTTTGCTGACCAGTGACCACCAGTATTATACGTTCTCTGCCTGAAAAACGCTCCATATCTGTGCTCAGTGTGCTGCATATATCTGTGCTCACACTGCTTTATTGTGGGGACTGGGGACCACCAGTATATTATATAGGAGGAGTACAGTGCAGAGTTTTGCTGACCAGTGACCACCAGTATTATACGTTCTCTGCCTGAAAAACGCTCCATATCTGTGCTCATTGTGCTGCATATATCTGTGCTCACACTGCTTTATTGTGGGGACTGGGGACCACCAGTATTATATAGGAGGAGTACAGTGCAGAGTTTTGCTGACCAGTGACCAGTGACCACCAGTATTATACGTTCTCTGCCTGAAAAACGCTCCATATCTGTGCTCAGTGTGCTGCATATATCTGTGCTCACACTGCTTTATTGTGGGGACTGGGGACCACCAGTATTATATAGGAGGAGTACAGTGCAGAGTTTTGCTGACCAGTGACCTGTGACCACCAGTATTATACGTTCTCTGCCTGAAAAACGCTCCATATCTGTGCTGCATTGTAGTATATAGTAGGAGTACAGTGCATAATTTTGCTGACCACCAGTATATAATATATAGCAGTACAGTACAGAAGGCCACTGCTCTACCTACCTCTGTGTCGTCAATTATAGTATCCATCCATACCTGTGGTGCATTTCAGTTTTGCACAGTTTGCTGACCACCAGTATATAATATATAGCAGTACGGTACAGTAGGCCACTGGTCTACCTACCTCTGTGTCGTCAAGTATACTATCCATCCATACCTGTGGTGCATTTCAGTTTTGCACAGTTTGCTGACCACCAGTATATAATATATAGCAGTACCAGGGGCGGAACTGTGGGAGGCAGTGGAGTCGGCTGCCGCCGGGCTCCTGACCACAAGGGGGCGCATCTCCTCCACTGTCTCCCGCAGCCTGAGAACTGCGCTGCTATTGTGGACGGAGGAGCAGTCACTGACACGGAAGCTGCCTCCTGTAGGGAGAGATGGCACTGGCTGCAGCTAGGGGGAGCTCCAGAGCACAGCTCCTCTTCTAGCCAGCCGAGGGAAGCTCTCTGCTCCGTCAGCCTGATGATGAAAGCCAAAGGTAGACACTGTGTGGGGGGTAGGGGAGAGGTGTATTTGGGGGGAAGCACTGTGTTTTGTGTGTGCTTGTTTTTAAGTGAGGTGTGTGTGTGTTTTTAATGAAAGTTGTGCATTCAAGTAAAAGGCATGTGTGTGAGTGATGTGTGTGTGTGTAAGTGAGAGACATGTGTATGTAAGTGAGAGGCATGTATGTGTGTGTAAGTGGGAGGCATGTGTATGTAAGAGAGACTTGTGTGTGTAAGTGAAAGAGACGTGTGTGTGTGTGTGTGTGTGTGTGTGTTTAAGTGAATGAGGCGTTTGTGTTTTTTTTATATATATATCTAGTGTTCACGCTAGGTGTCTGCACCTTTTTTTAGACAGATGAATCCCACCCTGCCCGTTTTTGTGCGCCCTACCAACCCGCCGTTTTCTGCCTGCCGTACCCCGCCACGCCGCCAGACCCAGCCGTGCGCCGCCGGACCCGGTAAGCACATGAGAGTCCCCCTGGGCTAAATTAACCTTGTAAGTATTTTGCAGCTGTAAACTTCAATCTCAGTGCTCTCTACCTGGTGCAGTGTGCCTCAGTGCTCTCTACCTGGTGCAGTGTGCCTCAGTGCTCTCTACCTGGTGCAGTGTGCCTCAGTGCTCTCTACCTGGTGCAGTGTGCCTCAGTGCTCTCTACCTGGTGCAGTGTGCCTCAGTGCTCTCTACCTGGTGCAGTGTGCCTCAGTGCTCTCTACCTGGTGCAGTGTGCCTCAGTGCTCTCTACCTGGCGCAATGTGTATAACGTGCTCTATCTGTCGCAGTGTGTAGGATGTTCTATCTGGTGCAATGTGTATTAGGTGCACTACCGTGTGGTGTAATGTGAATTGCCACTATTATGAAACAACGCCGCTAGCTTTTTGGAGCGCGCCTTCGGCGCGGACTGTCCATGTTTTGGCCCATAGGTATGGGAGCACCAAGCATTATAGTATGTACCTAAGTTTGCCCATCCCTCCCCGTGATCAGCACCCTGCCGTAAAAAAAATCCTACAGTGAACACTAATTATATCGGCACACCACTGCGCCAAAGCATCTCCATCGAGACCTGCTGGCGGGTGAGGGAGCACTGTAGGTGTACTATAATGGTATGCTGGTGTCTGTTTTATTGTAATAACTGACTTGGTGTGCATCCACTTTGTATGTGTATCTATATTACTACTGGGAAAGGTACCTGAGCACGCTGCTACTGTTCACCCTTAGTGCCGGATAGCTACATATGGTATGTGTGTGTATGTGTATATGTAGGGGGGCACCAACATTTATCATGCCTCCGGGCGACTGGGACGAACTTACGCCACTGAGCAGTACGGTACAGAAGGCCACTGCTCTACCTACCTCTGTGTCGTCAAGTATACTATCCATCCATACCTGTGGTGCATTTCAGTTGTGCGCAGTATATATAGTAGTAGGCCATTGCTATTGATACTGGCATATAATTCCACACATTAAAAAATGGAGAACAAAAATGTGGAGGGTAAAATAGGGAAGGATCAAGATCCACTTCCACCTCGTGCTGAAGCTGCAGCCACTAGTCATGGCCGAGACGATGAAATGCCATCAACGTCGTCTGCCAAGGCCGATGCACAATGTCATAGTAGAGAGCATGTAAAATCCAAAAAAATAAAGCTCAGTAAAATGACCCAAAAATCTAAATCAAAATCGTCTGAGGAGAAGCGTAAACTTGCCAATGTGCCATTTACGACACGGAGTGGCAAGGAACGGCTGAGGCCCTGGCCTATGTTCAAGGCTAGTGGTTCAGCTTCACCTGAGGATTGAAGCACTCATCCTCATGCTAGAAAACTTAAAAGAGTTAAGATGGCAAAAGCACAGCAAAGAACTGTGCGTTCTTCTAAATCACAAATCCCCAAGGAGAGTCCAATTGTGTCGGTTGCGATGCCTGCACCTCTTTTTTCTTTAATTTTTCTTTGCATCATGTGCTGTTTGGGGACTATTTTTGGAAGTGCCATCCTGTCTGACACTGCAGTGCCACTCCTAGATGGGCCAGGTGTTTGTGTCGGCCACTTGGGTCGCTTAGCTTAGTCACACAGCTACCTCATTGCGCCTCTTTTTTTCTTTGCATCATGTGCTGTTTGGGGACTATTTTTTTGAAGTGCCATCCTGCCTGACACTGCAGTGCCACTCCTAGATGAGCCAGGTGTTTGTGTCGGCCACTTGGGTCGCTTAGCTTAGCCATCCAGCGACCTTGGTGCACCTCTTTTTTTCTTTGCATCATGTGCTGTTTGGGGACTAATTTTTTGAAGTGCCATCCTGTCTGACACTGCAGTGCCACTCCTAGATGGGCCAGGTGTTTGTGTCGGCCACTTGTGTCGCTTAGCTTAGTCATCCAGCGACCTCGGTGCAAATTTTAGGACTAAAAATAATATTGTGAGGTGTTCAGAATAGACTGAAAATGAGTGGAAATTATGGTTATTGAGGTTAATAATACTATGGGATCAAAATGACCCCCAAATTCTATGATTTAAGCTGTTTTTGAGGGGTTTTTGTAAAAAAAAAACGAATCCAAAACACAACCGAATCCGACAAAAAAATTTCAGGGAGGTTTTGCCAAAACGCGTCTGAATCCAAAACACGGCCGCAGAACCGAATCCAAAACCAAATCACAAAACCAGAAAAATGTCCGGTGCACATCACTAAAAATAACCCACCCAAATCTAGCTCTCTCTGCAAATGTTATATCTGCCCCCCCCCCTGCAGTGCACATGGTTTTGCCCAATTGCTAACAAACTTGCTGCTGCGATCAACTCAGAATTACCCCCTATATTCTGTATCCTGGGCTAGGTGCGTTTGGGTCATACAATATACTGTAGTGTGCACAGAGTTTATTTATAGCCTATATAAGTATATATATTACTCCTGTGTTACAGTCACATTATACCCTGTTTTATTCCACAGGTTATTGTGTTTGTCTGGCTATATAATCATACTGCATAGGTCCAATTGTTTACATTGTTCAGTGCTAAATAAAAAAGGGCACCAAATCTGCGGAGGCTCCTGCAACATGCAGAGCATGCTCAGTGGATTTATCAGAGGGGGAATCATTGCATGAGGGTCTATGTACTGCTTGTCATGCACCTCCCAGTCAGTCCGCAGCTCCTCAGAAGTCAGAAGCCCCCATGGGCAGCACTTGGTACTCTAGTGTAGCGCCTTGCACCCCCTATGGGGCCACCGTTGCCATTACCTCCACAAATTGTCCCTATGGTTAATCCACCTTTGGCGGAAAAATTGGCTAATCAACTGCAGCAACTAAATCAGTCTCTGGTTAGACAGAAATCTACCTCACTCCCGATCCCTGGTCCTTCTAAGAGGGCTGCTTACTCCTCACAGTCTACAAACCTCTCTGATGTCTCATCTGAAGAGTAAGGGGAGCATACGGTCCTGTTTGACACTGAATCCTCTGTTAGTGACGAGGAATCTTCCTTACTAATAGATGTCCCTGCCCTGGTGGTTGCCCTTAAGCATATCCTTCAAATCACAGATGAGGAGGATTCCACCACTGGTGCAAAAAAAAACTGATAAGTTTAAACAGCAGAAGGTGGTTAAAAAAACAGTATTACCCCATTCTGATCATTTAGTGAACATCAGACGGGAACCTTGGTCAAATCCAGGGAAGAAATTCCATATTCCCAAACGGACTTTGGCTCACTATCCTCTCCCTGCAGAGTTGTGTAACAAAAGGGAGACTCCACCACCAGTGGATTCTCATCTCACCCACCTAGTGGTGTCATCCACTCTGCCTGCCACCATTGTCAACAGATGAGACAACAGATAAGCGTTTTGAGTGATGCCTGAAATCTCTATACTCACTTACAGGGCCTATTCATAGACCCACTATAGCTGCCTCTTGGGCTGCAAAAGGTATTGAGGCGAGGGTTCAGGTGTTAGAAGAAGAGCTGCCCGATGATATCTCTGACAATGCCAGACAATACCTGTCTCATATTACCAATGCTTCTTATTACATTTAAGAAGCGTCCTCTGAGGCGGGTGCCCTGGCGTCCAATGTGTCGGCTACATCTGTCCTGGCACAACGCATTCTGTGGTTGAGGTCGTGGAAAATGGACTTGGACTCCAAAAAGATGCTGGAAGTCCTCCCCTTCACTGGGGACATTTTGTTTGGGGAAGACCTAAATAAAATTGTGTCTGAATTAGCAGCTGCTGACACAGCTTTGCCCCCCTCACGACTAATCCTTCTCAGGAGGCAAAAAGTACCACTTTTCGTTCCTTTCGGCCTCAAGGGTAAGCGAAAGGTAAGACAATCCTGAGACAATCTCGCGTTTCCAAAAAATCCAAGCCCAAGATGAAGCAGTCTTGGGCAGCCCGTCAGCCTGCTGCAAAACATGACAAGCCTGCTGCATGATGGGGCGGGACTCCCCCTGGGGGACCCCAGGGTGGGTGACCAACTTCTATAGTTCGCCCAGGTCTGGCTCACGACCACTTCAGATAATGCTTGGGTACTGGAAGCTGTCTCTCACGGGTACGCTGGCTCATTCAAGAGACGTCCACCTCACCAGTTCTGCACAAAGGCTCTCCCGTCGGACACATTGAAAGTGCAGGCTCTACAAACGGTTGTAAGCTCCCTACTGTATACTGGAGTGGTTGTGCCGGTACCTCAGTCCCAGAGGGGCAGAGGTTATTACTCGACCCTGTTTCTAGTCCCGAAACCCAATGGGTCCTACCAGCCTATACTCAACCTCAAAACATTGAACAAGTTTGTCAAGTCTCATATGGAAACGCTGCGCTCAATAGTGCTTGCTATGGAATCCGGAGACTATATGGTATCCCTGGATATACAGGATGCATATCTGCATATTCCTATTGCCATCTCGCATCAGCAGTTCCTGCTGTTTGCTATTGGCGACCTTCACTACCAATTCCAGGCTCTGGCATTTGGACTGGCTACGGCTTTTCGGATCTTCACCAAGGCCATGGCCGTGATGATGGCCCACCTCCGTCATGAGAGAATCAGAATCCTCCCGTACTTAGATGACCTACTGATTCTGGCAAGTTCACACAAAGTCCTCCTCAGTTTTCTACAACTGATGGTACTTTCCTACAAGCAAACGGGTGGCTAATAAATTGGAAGAAGTCCTCGCTGGTCCCAGATCAGAGCATGGTGCACCTAGGGGCATTCTAGGATACACACAGTCAGAGACTGTTCCTGTCTTCAGACTAAGTCCTGAAACTTCAGGACAGGATAAGGCGCTTTACTTCAGCACCCCAGAGTGTCGATACACTCGGTGATGCACTTACTTGGCCTGATGGTGTCGGTATGCTCAACGCTCAATTTCACTCTCGTCTCTCTGCAACGGTTGATCCTATCCAAGTGGGATGGCCTACCTCATCGGATCAGGTACCAAATGGTCTCTTTGACTCCGGAAGTTCGTCAGGCCTGTTCAGGTACAATCAGACAATGCCACCACTGTGGCATACATAAACCATCAAGGCGGCACTCAAAGCCGCATGGCAATGTTGGAATTGTCAAAAATCCTCTGTTGGGCAGAACGCCATCTGCCAGCCATATCAGCAGTATTCATTCCAGGCGTCCCGAACTGGGAAGCAGACTTCCTCAGTCGCCAGCACGTTCACTCAGGAGAGTGGAGCCTTCATCCAGAAGTCTTCCACCTCCTGGTGGACAGGCGGGGCCTACCAGACGTGGACCTCATGGCGTCTCGACACAATCACAAGGTTCCGATCTTCGGATCAAGAACCATGGATCCTCAGGCAGCATTCGTGGACGCACTGGTGGTTACGTGGAACTTTCAGCTGTCTTATATGTTCTCCCTGGTGTCACTCCTGCCCAGGGTACTGTGGAAGTTCAAGCAAGAATGAGGAATGCTAATTCTAGTCGCTACTGCGTGGCCCAGACGGCATTGGTTCTCAGAGCTGCAGGATCTATCGACAGAGCGTCCTCTTCTACTTCCTCAGCGTCAAGACCTCCTCGTATAGAGCCCTTGTCTCTACCCGGACCTGACCAGACTGGCTTTGACAGCGTGGCTTTTGAAGCATCACTCCTGAGGGCCAAAGGATTTACTGAGGCGGTTATTCAGACTATGCTGAAGGCACGCAAACGGCTTTTGCCCGGATTTATTACCGGGTTTGGCATTCTTACTTCACCTGGTGTGCTGATAAGAATTATGACGCTTATAGATTCAGTACTTTAAAGATTCTGACTTTTCTTCGTCTGGCCTCCCTCAAGGTTCACATTTCTGCCTTGTTGATATGGTTTCATCGCAAGATTGCCTCTATACCTGATGTTCATACATTCACTCACGGTGTTCTACGTATTCAGCCTCCCTATGTCCTTCCAGTGGCTCCATGGGACCTGTCTATTGTGTTGAAAGCCCTTCAAGAGTCTCCCTTCGAACCTCTTGAATCGGTGGACCTTAAATGGCTCACGGCTAAGGTCCAATTCTTGATGGCTATTGCCTCTGCAAGAAGGGTCTCAAACTTAGGCGCTTTGTCCTGTCGTCTGCCTTTTCTGATTTTCCATTGTGACAGGGTGGTTCTCCGAACCAGGCCTGGTTATTTGCCTAAGGTGGTGTTATCTTTTCACCTGAACCAAGAGATAGTGTTCCCAGCCTTTATCTCTTCTAACTTGTCGGCTTAAGAAAGGTCTTTAAATGTGGTTAGGGCTCTCCGTGTCTATGTGGACAGGACTGCTTCTATTAGATGGTCTGATGCCCTATTTGTCCTGTTTGGATTCCACAAACGTGGCTGGCCTTTGAATAAGCAAACCATGGCCAGATGGATTAGAATGGTGATTGCACATACTTATGAGCAAGCTGGTCTTCCAATTCCTGCTTCAATTAAAGCTCATTTTACCTGGTCTGTTGGACCTTCTTGGGCGGCCCTCCGTGGCGTGTCTGCAGAACAATTGTGCAAGGCGGCTACATGGTCCCCAGTGAACACGTTTCTTAGTTTCCATGCCTTTGATACCTTTGTCTCCCAGGATGCTTCCTTTGGACGCCGGGTTCTCACATCCGCTAAGGCGCGTCCCCTCCCTTGAGGAACTACTTTAGGACATCCACGATGTTTCTTTGTGGAAACCAATGTACAGTACCTTGCTGCAGAGCAGGAGAGTTATGGTAGTCTTACCATTGTTAACTCTCTTTCTGCAAAGTACATTGGGTTCCACAGAGAAACATCGGGTGTAGAGTGGATCTGGATCCAGAGGCACCAACAGGTAAAGGTTTAGCTGTCCCAGGATGCATAGGGGCCTCATCTATAACCCCGCTTCCAGGCACCGTGAGCTCAGTTTTGTTAACGTTAATGTTTAAGGTAGCCTAGCTGCAAAGGCAGATTGCTACCCACCATGTTTTGTGTTGCAGCGGCTGCGTGTGATGTGACGCAGCCGTTGCAACCTGCCCCGCAAGAGCCTGCATTGTCTGGACCGCCACCCACACACACCACTGTGACGCCCCTTAAACGCTGCCGCGATGCCCCCTCCCGCTCCGCAAATGCCTCTGCCTGTCAATCAGGCAGAGGCGTTCGCAGTTGTGAGATGCCGTCGCATAAACATGGTCAATGTTGACATCATTTATATGACGACATGATAAATGTCAACATTGTAACTGTCTAATATATCAAGCCCTTTTGATTTATCTGTATATCCAATGGGTCTGCTTCCATGATCTTTGTTCATAGGCACAAATGACGAATGTTTGCATACAGAGCATGATGTGAGTTTACGCTTGAGTCAGATGAAACTTGGTCGGGTCTGTCTTTGTGTGAAGTAGGTTGTTTCAGTACAGGAATGACAATGCGATCGCATGTAACTACCCTGATGTGCAGCTAAAGCTCTGTGTGATGAGTCATGCGTACTCCCCCCTCCCCCTACACCCATCCCACCCTGCACTGCTCCTCCCCCAAACGCACCCTCCCCTGCACCCACCCCTCCCCCACGGACAGCACCTCCAGACCCCCTCCTTCATCCGCGGACCCCAGCACCCGCCCCTCCCCCACTAGCAGCATCTACTTACCCCTTCCTCATCTGCACCCCCCCACTCCCCTCCCCCACTTGCAGCACCTCCTGGAACCCCTCCCCCATACGTGTCTCCACTGCAACCGCCCCTCCCCCACCCGCGGCACTCCCGCACCTGCCCCTCTCCCACCCGTGGCAACCCCGCAACCGCACCTCCCCAATCCCGGTCCCCTCCCCCATCCGCGTCTCCCACGCACCTGCCATCCCCCAACCACAGCACTTACTAGGTGATTCATCGTGCCCTGCGTGCAATGTTCGCGCCGTCTCAAGGGGCTACGGCCCCTTAACCATCCAGCACCCTTTGTCCGTGCAATTTTTAACCACTCACAAAATTATGATTGGAGGTAATACTCCATATAATCAAAATTAATAATTCAAGGACGTGCAAGGGTTAAAGGGGCATAGCCCCTTGTGACAGTGTGAAGAGCGCCCACAGGGCGCGATGAATCACCTAGTTCAATATAATAGTGGTGCTCTAAAGGATTGCAAACTGATATAGTGATAAATTGGGAGGGCAAAGAAGCACAAGACACTTGTAAGAGGGCCAAAGCTTGTCACAGCAAGACCAGAGCTTGAAGTTCAAGGTGGGGCAGATGATATGGAAGGCTTCACAAGCCCTCCTCCTATCTATACCTCAATAAAACTAGCCCCCCCCTATGCAGACAACACCCACACAGTACTGGCCGCACCTCCACATCGCTAATCACATGGCTGCAATAACACACAATAGGCCCTTCAAAAAGTTCAGCTCCAGGCCCATATGGACCTTAATCTGGCACTACATATGTCTACCATATGCCTTTAAACTACCAAATATAGATTTCATTCAAAGGTCACTGACCTAAAATTGTATTCAAAATAATATATATATATATATATATATATATTTATTTTTAAATATCCTTTGTGTCAGTGAAATTTGTTTTGCCACTCCTATACATAGGCAATCATATATATTTAAAATAATTGACTCGTGTAAAAAAACATTTCAACTTTATTAACAAGGAAACTAGTGAAAAGTTCAAATTTGTTTGAGCAAGAAACCCATTATTTGGGGGCCACTAGTGTCTAATCCTCTGGCCATCTCCACTGTTGGGGTTGGCTAGAATAAGAGTCCAAGGCCACAATTGTCTAATCCACCTGGCCACCCCCACTGTTGGGGGAGGCCAGAATATAAGTCCATGGACACAATTGTCTAATCCTCAGGCCACCCCCACTGTTGTCGGTGGCCAGAAGAGTACAGGGCCATAATTGTCAAATGCTCTGGCCGCCAGAATAAAGGCCCCCATACACAGGTCCGATTTGGCCTATTTTCATCCGATTCTGATGGATCGGGCCGACGGATCGGATGAAAACTGGCCAAATCGTCTGTATTTTGACATGAGGTCGGATCCAATGCGCGTTCCCGTGCGCATCGGATCGGAGTTGGAGATCGGATGTGCTGCACGTCCGACCACCGACTTGGGGCGGGCTCCGGCAGCGGGGAACGGGATCGCATGCGACATGTCACATGGAAAAAGGGCCTCATGCTATATATCACATGCGATCCTGCCACCCGCAAAGCTTCCAGGTAGCTCAAGGGGCATCGGCTGTGATTTCTCCCGTATGAGAAATCGCACCTGTGTATGGCGGCCTTAACCTTCATAGGATGTTTGGGTCTTTTTTGACCCATATCAAATTACACCTTAGATGTATGCTCCATTGCAACACCCTAGGAAGGTTAAGAGTCCAGTTAGGCCTTCATTATTTGGGGGCCACAAATGTCTAATTCTCTGGCCAGTATCCTCTGGGGGTGGCCAGAATAATGTCCATTATAAATACATTGTCTCTCTTTTATTTATAGAAATGTCTCTAGACCAAGAATGAGATTTCATCTCCGGTTTCCTGGACTGATACAAACAACATGAATGTCTCTGTTGTGTGAAATCCTGCGTCTATGCCAAAAAGATCAAGCGTAACCAGGCATATGAAGAGCTTGGCCGCTTCAGCAAGCCATTCCACGATGCAGCCTCTGTCCTCTGGGTATGCAAAAAAAATACAGAACCTGAGGACTGTCTTTCTCAAAGAATATAAAAAGACAGAAGGGTCAAAGAGGTCAGGAACCGGGACCGATGACATATACCAAACTAATCAGTGGTATTATCACCAGTTATTATTTACTGTGAATCCAGTCCAGGCATCTGTTGTCCTCATGGAAGAGGCAGAAGAGGACAGAGCGGAGGCAGTGGATCTGGCTAATCACCTGAAGCATAATCGGTAAGTAGAGGCCCAGCAATCTCAAGTGTCAGAAATTGTCACTGACCTGGATTGGGAGTGTTGTGAACTCGGGGGCTCCTCCGATGGTCGGAAAGAGGAACCACAGCTGGGTCGGAGCAGAGAAGGCCGGATATAGGTTTTCCTCATACAGGACTCTGACAATTATGTTTGATGAAAAAATGCTGAAGAACTTTATTTAGGGAAGGGAGCAATACAGCAACACATGGAAGAAAGAGGACTTGTGGGCAATGTCAAAGGCTACTGAAGAATTTGTGAGCGATGTTTAGAGATACATGAATAAATAACTTGTGAGCGATGGTGAAAGACACTAAAGAATTCGTGAGCGATGTTTAAAGTCACTGGTGAATAAAGAGCTAGTGAGCGATGTTAAAAGACACTGAAGAATTTGTGAGCGATGTTTTAGAGACACCGATGATTGAAGAACTTGTGAGCGATGTTTAAAGACACTGATGATTGAAGAACTTGTGAGCGATGTTTAAAGACACTGATGATTGAAGAACTTGTGAGCGATGATAAAGACACTGATAAATGAAGAACTTGTGAGCGATGATAAAGACACTGATGAATGAAGAACTTGTGAGCGATGTTTAAAGACACTGATGATTGAAGAACTTGTGAGCGATGTTAAAAAGACACTGATGATTGAAGAACTTGTGAGCGATGATAAAGACACTGATAAATGAAGAACTTGTGAGCGATGATAAAGACACTGATGAATGAAGAACTTGTGAGCGATGATAAAAGGCACTGAAGATTTTGTGAGCAATGTTCAAAGACGCTGATGATTGAAGAACTTGGGAGCGCTGTTTAAAGACACTGGAGACTTGGTGAGCGAGCAGAACGATATGCTGGGAAAGTTGACTGGATGCTGGAAACTCTAGGAGATAGCACAGCAGTCACAGGAGCACTGGAGATCACCTCTGGAAAAGCGATGATACTCAGGCGCCGGCGCTCTGCCCGGCATCTGGTTTTGAATCTTCCGCCCTAACAGGATTGGTGGAGCGGTTCTGTGACGCCACCCGCTCCCCGCCCACGTGACGCCGGGTGCAATGGCGGCGCCCACACTCCGGGGAACCGCAGGGAGCAGCGCCAGCCAGACGCTGGGACCCGACGACCGCCGGAGGCGGGGGCCACCAGACGGACCAGCAGACACGCAGGGGTAAGCGCGGTGGCCGCTGCCTCTGGTGTGTGACAGTACCCCCTCCTCCAGGAGTGGCCCCCGGACACTTCCCGGGCTTTGTTGGATGTCTGGAATGGAAGATCCGCACTAGTCGGGGAGCCGTGACTTCAGCAGCTTTGACCCAGCTCCTCTCCTCAGGACCATAACCTTTCCATTCTACCAGATACTGTAGATTCTTGTGAAGATAATGAGAGTCAAGAATAGCTTTAATTTCAAATTCCGTTCCAGCTTCAGTCTCTACAGAGGTTGGGCTAGGAGATTCTGAATGGAATCGATTCAAAACAAGAGGACGAAGGAGAGAGACATGGAAAGAAATTGGTACCCGAAAGTGGGAAGGCAATCCCAATTTGCAGACAACCGGGTTCAGGACTGGCAACACGGGGTAAGGACCAATGAACCTTGGAGCAAACTTCATAGCAGGCACTCTTAAACGGAGATTGCGGGTAGAGAGCCATACCCTGTCACCAACTTTGTATTGGGGAGCTGCCCGTCGCTTCCTATCCGCAAAGAATTTGTAGCGGCCGGAGATTTTCTTGAGGTTAGCATGAACCCTACTCCAGATTTGACTGAAGTGCCGGAGAGTAGAGGCTGCAGCAGGGACATCTTCCGGAGGACAGATGGGTAATTCTGGAACTTAAGGATGGAATCCATAATTAATAAAGAATGGAGACTCACCAGTGGAGGAGTGGTACAGATGATTATGGGCAAACTCGGCCCAGGGTAACAGTTCCACCCAATTGTCTTGCGAAGGAGAGAGATAAACGCGGAGAAAAGTCTCTAAATCTTGATTGACGCGTTCAGTTTGCCCATTGGTTTGAGGATGGTAAGCAGATGAGAACTTGAGCTTTATTTGTAAGGCAGAACAGAGGGCCCTCCAGAACCTTGCCATGAACTGCACCCCCCGATCAGAGACTATCTCCTGAGGTAACCCGTGCAGGCGGAAGTGTTCACGAATGAATAATGAAGCCAACTTGGGAGCTGACGGTAACCCGGTCAATGGAATAAAATGTGCCATTTTAGAAAAGCGGTCAATAATCACCCAGATGGTATTATGACCCTTGGAGAAGGGTAATTCGGTAACAAAGTCCATCGAAATATGGGTCCAAGGTCTCTTAGGAATGGACAGTGGATGAAGCAACCCCGCAGGAGGCAGACGAAGAGTTTTGTGCTGAGCACATTGAGGACATGAGTTGACATAATCCTGTATATCCTTCTTCATAGTGTCCCACCAGTATGACCTTCGTAGAAATTCCCAAATTTTTTGAACTCCAGGATGACCGGAAAACTTGGAGATATGAGCCCACTGCAACAGCTTCGGTCGAAATTTAGCTGGTACAGACATTCTCCCAGGAGGAGGACCCAGAGTGGTAGGAGCTGCCGAAATAGAGACTGGACTGAGAATTAAAGCCTTTTCAACTGAATTTTCTTCATCCGAGGCCGTTAAGGAACGAGATAGAGCATCAGCCTTAGTGTTAAAAGTCCCGGCTCGGTACTTAATGATGAACGAGAAACGAGTGAAGAAGAGCGCCCATCTAGCTTGACGGGGATTCAAGCACTGGGCCGTCTTGAGATACAGCAAGTTCTTGTGATCGGTGTAAATTGTAATTAGATGTTTAGCACCTTCCATTAAGTACCTCAATTCTTCTAGGGCAGACTTTATCGCCAAAAGTTCCTGGTCTCCAATGGTGTAGTTTCGTTCAGCGGGAGAGAACTTGCGAGAATGGAAACCACATGGATGTAACTTCCCATCAGAGGAGCACTGGGAAAGTATGGCACCGATGCCTACCGAGGAAGCATCGACCTCCAAGAAGAATGGTTTTGAAAAATTCAGTTGCTGGAGTACCGGAGCGGACATAAAGGCTGCTTTCAACCGGGCGAACGCTGCTACCGCTTCAGAAGACCAGTGACTTGGGTCAGACCCCTTTTTGGTTAGGGCAGTAATAGGTAAAACAATGGTAAAGAATCCCTTTATGAATTTCCGGTAGTAATTTGCAAAACCCAGAAATCTTTGTACCGCTTTGAAGGAGAGAGGCTGAGTCCAGTCCCGAATGGCAGTGAGTTTTTCCGGATCCATGCGGAGCTCCGTACCTGAGATGACATGGCCAAGAAATGGAATTGAAGGGACCTCAAAGGTACATTTGGAAATCTTGCCGTAGAGATGATTCCTTCGTAGGCGAAGAAGTACTTCCTTGACCTGTACTCTGTGCTCTGTGAGATTCTTAGAAAATATCAGAATGTCATCCAAATATACCACTACGCTTAGGTATAACATATCTCGGAATATCTCATTCACAAATCCCTGGAAAACGGCAGGGGCATTGCTGAGGCCAAACGGTATTACCAAATATTCATAATGCCCGTCCCTTGTATTGAAGGCCGTCTTCCATTCGTCCCCCTGTCGGATGCGTATCAAATTATAGGCTCCCCTTAAATCGAGCTTAGTGAAGACGTGGGCTCCGCGAACCCTATCAAATAGCTCCGTGATGAGCGGCAAAGGGTATTTGTTCTTAACGGTGATATCGTTTAAGCCCCGATAGTTAATACATGGTCTTAACCCTCCGTCCTTCTTCTTCACAAAAAAGAAACCTGCTCCCGCCGGGGAGGTAGAGGGGCGAATGAATCCTTTCAGCAAATTAGACTTGATGTAGTCCGATATAGCTTGGGTCTCGGGTAATGACAAGGGGTAAGTACGTCCCCGGGGTGGCATTTTCCCTGGGATGAGCTCAATGGGACAGTCCCAGGGTCTATGGGGTGGTAACTGATCGGCCGCCTGTTCCGAAAAGATGTCTGTGAACTCCCGATAGACCTCCGGAATGAGCTCTTCATCCGACTTGGAAGATATCCGGAGCAGGTAGACAGGAGTGAGACAATTAGAATGACAAAAAGAACTCCAGGACAGTATTTGTGACGACTTCCAGTCGACGTGAGGGTTGTGAATTTTAAGCCATGGAAGACCTAGAACCAGATCGTGGGGCATCTCCAGAATCACTAGGAACTCCAGATGTTCTTGATGCAGAGCTCCCACCTGCAGCTTGATTGGCACTGTGCGACTGGTAATAAGACCATTAGAAATTTGGGTACCATTGATGGCGGTCAACGTAATAGGCCGTTTGACAGACTGTAACTGTAAACCTAAGTTCTGGACACAAGAAAGGGAAACAAAATTCCCTGCAGCCCCAGAGTCCAGCAAAGCTTTAACAGGTTTGGCTATTGACTCAGGAAACAGAGACACGGAGAGTAAACAGTCCACTGTCGGAGAAGGTTTAGATGTAATTCCTAACTCGACTCCTCCGGAACAAGCTAGGACTGCCCGTTTCCTGGACGGGACTTGCAGAACTTGAGAAAATGATCCGCGGCTCCACAGTAGAGGCAGAGTCTACCCTCACGACGTCGCTGTCGTTCTTCCGGGGACAGCCGAGATCGATTGATTTGCATGGGTTCGTCTGGACCTGGAGTAACCGTTTGCTTAGACGGGAGAGACCGGAATCTGGATCGATCTGACCGACTACGTTCGCCACCTCGTTCCTGCATGCGAAGATCCACCTTTACACAGAGTGAGATCAACTGTTCTAAGGAATCTGGCAGATCCCTAGTGATCAGTTCGTCCTTTAGGCGGTCGGAGAGCCTGTTCCAAAAAGCAGCCCGGAGAGCATCATTATTCCAGCGTAGTTCTGAAGCTATGGTCTGGAAATGAATCACATACTGCCCCACTGAACGGGAGCCTTGTCGTACTCGGAGCAAGTCTGAAGAAGCAGCGGTCGTTCTGCCGGGCTCATCAAAGATCCTTCGAAATGACGCAATGAAATTGGTGTAACTAGAAACCAAAGGGTCAGATCGCTCCCACAATGGTGACACCCAATCCAACGCTGAACCTTCCAGCAAGGAAATAATGTACGCCACCTTGGACCGATCCGTGGGGAAGTTGTGCAAAAGAAGTTCAAAATGCACCTCGCATTGGTTGAGAAAACCACGGCAATTCTTTGGATTCCCATTATAGCGAGAGGGAGTGGGAAGCTGAAGGCGTGACCTAGTTCCAGACAAGGATTGAACATTACTAGGGACAACCACTGGAGCGGGCACTGGAGCTGGAACTACTGAAGCCAGAGAAGCCTGAATTTGATCCAGCCGGCCGGATAATTCCTGGAGATACTGCATCACCTGGCTCTGTGCAGCCTCCTGACTCTGAACTCGGGAAACCAAGTCCTGGATGGCGCTTGCCTCTGGGTTCCGATCCCCCGGGTCCATGAGGCCTGAGTATACTGTCACTGACCTGGATTGGGAGTGTTGTGAACTCGGGGGCTCCTCCGATGGTCGGGAAGAGGAACCACAGCTGGGTCGGAGCAGAGAAGGCCGGATATAGGTTTTCCTCATACAGGACTCTGACAATTATGTTTGATGATAAAATTCTGAAGAACTTTATTTAGGGAAGGGAGCAATACAGCAACACATGGAAGAAAGAGGACTTGTGGGCAATGTCAAAGGCTACTGAAGAATTTGTGAGCGATGTTTAGAGATACATGAATAAAGAACTTGTGAGCGATAGTGAAAGACACTAAAGAATTTGTGAGCGATGTTTAAAGTCACTGGTGAATGAAGAGCTAGTGAGCGATGTTAAAAGACACTGAAGAATTTGTGATCGATGTTTTAGAGACACCGATGATTGAAGAACTTGTGAGCGATGTTTAAAGACACTGATGATTGAAGAACTTGTGAGCGATGTTTAAAGACACTGATGATTGAAGAACTTGTGAGCGATGTTAAAAAGACACTGATGATTGAAGAACTTGTGAGCAATGATAAAGACACTGATAAATGAAGAACTTGTGAGCGATGATAAAGACACTGATGAATGAAGAACTTGTGAGCGATGTTTAAAGACACTGATGATTGAAGAACTTGTAAGCGATGTTAAAAAGACACTGATGATTGAAGAACTTGTGAGCGATGTTAAAAAGACACTGATGATTGAAGAACTTGTGAGCGATGATAAAGACACTGATAAATGAAGAACTTGTGAGCGATGATAAAGACACTGATGAATGAAGAACTTGTGAGCGATGATAAAAGGCACTGAAGATTTTGTGAGCAATGTTCAAAGACGCTGATGATTGAAGAACTTGGGAGCGCTGTTTAAAGACACTGGAGACTTGGTGAGCGAGCAGAACGATATGCTGGGAAAGTTGACTGGATGCTGGAAACTCTAGGAGATAGCACAGCGGTCACAGGAGCACTGGAGATCACCTCTAGAAAAGCAACGATACTCAGGCGCCGGAGCTCTGCCTGGCATCTGGTTTTGAATCTCCCGCCCTAACAGGATTGGTGGAGCGGCTCTGTGACGCCACCCGCTTCCCGCCCACGTGACGCTGGGTGCAATGGCGGCGCCCACACTCCGGGGTACCGCCGGGAGCAGCGCCAGCCAGACGCCGGGACCCGACGACCGCCGGAGGCGGGGGCCTCCAGACGGACCAGCAGACACACAGGGGTAAGCGCGGCGGCCGCTGCCTCTGGTGTGTGACAGAAATTACACAATTGTTCCAGAGTCCGCTCCAGTTCCCCTTCAGTTTTCCGCATATACTCCTCCCGCCACGGCACCAGTCTGTCTCCATTGAAGTAGGCCATATATTCGTCTCCGTTTTGGCCAGAGCACTCCCAGTTTCTGCCTCTGGTTGTAACGCCACTGAGGGAACTGAGCAACCTCCTCCGGATGGTCTAGGTCTTCCACCACAGTTGTGCCTAATGTCCTTTGCTGGGTGGCTTTCTTCTGCAGGAAATTGTGCAGGACACAGCATGCAGTGACGACCCAGTCAATCTTCTCCACCTTTAAATGAATTGCGGTCTGAAAGATCTGGAATCGGTTGTTCAAGATCCCAAAGGCGTTCTCAACAATACGCCTTGCCTGAGACAGGCGGAATTGAAGACCCGCTTTTCTTTACTAAGGGCCCTTTGCGGGAATGGCTTCATGACATTCTCATGAAGGGCAAAGGCCTCGTCAGCAATAAAGACAAAGTTTAGGCCATGTTTCGTTGCCTCTCGAGACCACAAATGCCGGGTCTTGGTGGTGTGCTGGTCGTAGAATGCCGTGTTCTTTAATGAGCCACCGTCAGAAGTAAGGCTGTTCTTCCCCACATCTAAAACAGAAACACGTAGTTGGCATTCACCACCGCCATTAGACCCACACTGAAGTACCCCTTGTAGTTATAGTAGTACGACCCGCTGTTAGCAGGTTGGGTAATACGAATATTCTTGCCATCAATAGCTCGTCCGCAGTTAGGAAACTGCCAACGGCTGTCAAATTGATCCCCAATGGCTATCCACTCTTCCATGATTGTAAGGCACTGTAAAAGAAATAATAAGATTTTACTTACCGATAAATCTATTTCTCGTAGTCCGTAGTGGATGCTGGGGACTCCGTCAGGACCATGGGGATATAGCGGCTCCGCAGGAGACAGGGCACAATAATAAAAGCTTTAGGATCAGGTGGTGTGCACTGGCTCCTCCCCCTATGACCCTCCTCCAAGCCTCAGTTAGGATACTGTGCCCGGACGAGCGTGCATAATAAGGAAGGATATTGAATCCCGGGTAAGACTCATACCAGCCACACCAATCACACCGTACAACCTGTGATCTGAACCCAGTTAACAGTATGATAACAACGAAGGAGCCTCTGAAAAGATGGCTCACAACAAGAATAACCCGATTTTTGTAACAATAACTATGTACAAGTATTGCAGACAATCCGCACTTGGGATGGGCGCCCAGCATCCACTACGGACTACGAGAAATAGATTTATCGGTAAGTAAAATCTTATTTTCTCTGACGTCCTAGTGGATGCTGGGGACTCCGTCAGGACCATGGGGATTATACCAAAGCTCCCAAACGGGCAGGAGAGTGCGGATGACCCTGCAGCACCGAATGAGAGAACTCCATGTCCTCCTCAGCCAGGGTATCAAATTTGTAGAATTTAGCAAACGTGTTTTCCCCTGACCAAGTAACTGCTCGGCAAAGTTGTAAAGCCGAGACCCCTCGGGCAGTCGCCCAAGATGAGCCCCCTTCCTTTTGGAATGGGCTTTTACCGATTTTGGCTGTGGCAGGCCTGCCACAGAATGTGTAAACTGAATTGTATTACAAATCCAGCGAGCAATCGTCTGCTTAGAAGCAGGAGCACCCATCTTGTTGGGTGCATACAGGCTAAACAGCGAGTCAGATTTTCTGACTCCAGCCTTCCTGGAAACATATTTTTCAGGGCCCTGACAACGTCAAGTAACTTGGAGTCCTCCAAGTCCCTAGTACCCGCAGGTACCACAATAGGTTGGTTCATGTGAAAAACAGAAAACACCTTAAGGAGAAATTGAGGACGAGTCCTCAATTCTGCCCTGTCAGAATGAAAAATTAAGTAAGGGCTTTATATATGATAAAGCCGCCAATTCTGACACACGCCTGGCTGAAGCCAGGGCTAATAGCATCGTCACCTTCCATGTGAGATATTTTAAGTCCACAGTGGTGAGTGGTTCAAACCAATGTGACTTTAGGAAACTCAAAACAACATTGAGATCCCAAGGTGCCACTGGGGCACAAAAGGAGGCTGTATATGCAGTACCCCTTTTACAAACATCTGAACGTCAGGCACTAAAGCCAGTTCTTTCTGGAAGAAATTCGACAGGGCCGAAATTTGAACCTTAATGGACCCTAATTTTAGGCCCATAGACAGTCCTGTTTTCAGGAAATGTAGGAAACGACCCAGTTGGAATTCCTCTGTAGGGGCCTTCTTGGCCCCACACCACGCAACATATCTTCGCCAAATGCGGTGAAAATGTTTTGCGGTTACATCCTTCCTGTCTTCGACCAGGGTAGGGATGACTTCATCTGGAATGCCCTTTCAGGATCCGGCGTTCAACCGCCATGCCGTCAAACGCGGCCGCGGTAAGTCTTGGAACAGACAAGGCCCCTGCTGGAGCAGGTCCTTTCTTAAAGGTAGAGGCCACGGGTCTTCCGTGAACATCTCTTGAAGTTTCGGGTACCAAGTCCTTCTTGGCCAATCCGGAACCACGAGTATCATTCTTACTCATCTCCCTCTTATGATTCTCAGTACTTTTTGTATGAGAGGCATAGGAGGGAACACATACTCTGACTGGTACATCCACAGTGTTACCAGAGCGTCCACCGCTATTGCCTGAGGGTCCCTTGACCTGGCGCAATATCTAGTTTTTTGTTCAGGCGGGACGCCATCATGTCCACCTTTGGTTTTTCACAACGGTTTACAATCATGTGGAAGACTTCCCGATGAAGTCCCCACTCTCCCGGGTGGAGGTCATGCCTGCTGAGGAAGTCTGCTTCCCAGTTTTCCACTCCCGGAATGAACACTGCTGAGAGTGTTATCACATGATTTTTCGCCCAGCGAAGAATCCTTGCAGTTTCTGCCATTTCCCTCCTGCTTCTTGTGCCGCCCTGTCTGTTTACGTGGGCGACTGCCGTGATGTTGTCCCACTGGATCAATACCGGCTGACCTTGAAGCAGAGGTCTTGCTAAGCTTAGAGCATTGTAAATTGCCCTTAGCTCCAGTATATTTATGTGGAGAGAAGTCTCCAGACTCGATCACACTCTCTGGAAATTTTTTCCTTGTGTGACTGCTCCCCAGCCACTCAGGCTGGCATCCGTGGTCACCAGGACCCAGTCCTGAATGCCGAATCTGCGGCCCTTTCATAGATGAGCACTCTGCAGCCACCGCAGAAGAAACACCCTTGTCCTTGGAGACAGGGTTATCCGCTGATGCATCTGAAGATGCGATCCGGACCATTTTTCCAGCAGATCCCACGTAAAGGTTCTTGCGTGAAATCTACCGAATTGGATCGCTTTGTAAGAAACCACCATTTTTCACAGGATCCTTGTGCAATGATGCACTGATACTTTTCCTGGTTTTAGGAGGTTCCTGACTAGCTCGGATAACTCCCTGGCTTTCTTCTCCGGGAGAAAACATCCTTTTCTGGACTGTGTCCAGAATCATCCCTAGGAACAGTAGACGTGTCGTCGGAAAAAACTGCGATTTTGGAATATTTAGAATCCACTCGTGCTGTCGTAGAACTACTTAAGATAGTGCTACTCCGACCTCCAACTGTTCTCTGGACCTTGCCTTTATCAGGAAAGCGTCCATATTTCTTTTAAGAAGAATCATCATTTCGGCCATTACCTTGGTAAAGACCCGGGGTGCCGTGGACAATCCAAACGGCAGCGTCTGAACTGATAGTGACAGTTCTGTACCACGAACCTGAGGTACCCTTGGTGAGAAGGGCAAATTTGGACATGTAGGTAAGCGTCCCTGATATCCAGTGACACCATATTGTCCCCTTCTTCCTGGTTCGCTATCACTGCTCTGAGTGACTCCATCTTGATTTGAACGCTTGTATGTAAGTGTTCAAATATTTCAGATCTCACCTAGCCGTCTGGCTTCAGTACCACAATATAGTGTGGAATAATACCCCTTCCCTTGTTGTAGAAGGGGTACTTTGATTATCACCTGCTGGGAATACAGCCTGTGAATTGTTCCCAATACTGCCTCCCTGTCGGAGGGAGACGTTGGTAAAGCAGACTTCAGGAACTTGTGAGGGGGAGACGTCTCGAATTTCCAATGTACACCTGGGATACTACGTGTAGGATCCAGGAGTCCACTTGTGAGTGAGCCCACTGCGTGCTGAAACTCTTGAGATGACCCCCTACCGCACCTGAGTCCGCTTGTACGGCCCCAGCGTCATGCTGCGGACTTGGCAGAAGCTGTGGAGGGCTTCTGTTCCTGGGAATGGGCTGCCTGCTGCAGTCTTCTTCCCTTTCCTCTACCCCTGGGCAGATATGACTGGCCCTTTTGCCCGCCTGCCCTTATGGGGACGAAAGGACTGAGACTGAAAAGACTGTGTCCTTTTCTGCTGAGATGTGACTTGGGGTAACAAAAGGTGGATTTTTCAGCTGTTGCCATGGCCACCAGGTCCGATGGACCGCCCCTTTATACGGCAATACTTCCATGTGCCGTCTGGAATCTGCATCACCTGACCACTGTCGTCTGGCAGATATGGACATCACATTTACTCTTGATGCCAGAATGCAAATATCCCTCTGCGCATCTCGCATATATAGAAATGCATCCTTAAAATGCTCTATAGTCAATAAAATCTTGTCCCTGTCAAGGGTATCAATATTTCCAGTCAGGAAATCCGACCAAGCCCCCTCAGCGCTGCACATCCAGGCTGAGGCGATTGCTGGTCGTAGTATAACACCAGTATATGTGTATATACTTTTAGGATATTTTTCAGCTTCCTATCAGCTGGCTCCTTGAGGGCTGCCGTATCTGGAGACGGTAACGCCACTTGTTTTTATAAGCGTGTGAGCGCCTTATTCACCCTAAGGTGTGTTTCCCAACTCGCCCTAACTTCTGGCGGGAAAGGGTATACCGCCAATAATTTTCTATCGGAGGAAACCCACGTATCATCACACACTTCATTTAATTTATCTGATTCAGGAAAAACTACAAGTAGTTTATTCACACCCTACATAATACCCTTATTTGTGGTACTTGTAGTATCAGAAATATGTAACACCTCCTTCATTGCCCTTAACATGAAACGTGTGGCCCTAAAGGAAAATACGTTTGTTTCTTCACCGTCGACACTGGAGTCAGTGTCCGTGTCTGTGTCGACCGACTGAGGTAAATGGGCGTTTTTACAAGCCCCTGACGGTGTCTGAGACGCCTGGACAGGTACTAATTTGTTTGCCGGCCGTCTCATGTCGTCAACCGACCTTGCAGCGTGTTGACATTATCACGTAATTCCTAAATAAGCCATCCATTCCAGTGTCGACTCCCTAGAGAGTGACATCACCAATACAGGCAATTTGCTCCGCCTCCTCACCAACATCGTCCTCCTACATGTCGACACACACGTACCGACACACAGCACACACACAGGGAATGCTCTGACAGAGGACAGGACCCCACTAGCCCTTTGGGGAGACAGAGGGAGAGTTTGCCAGCACACACCAAAAACGCTATAATTATACAGGGACAACCCCTTATACAAGTGTTTTCCCTTATAGCATTTTTATATATGTAATCATATCGCCAAATAAGTGCCCCCCCTCTCTGTTTTAACCCTGTTTCTGTAGTGCAGTGCAGGGGAGAGCCTGGGAGCCTTCCTCACAGCAGAGCTGAGCAGGAAAATGGCGCCGTGTGCTGAGGAGAATAGGCCCCGCCCCCTTTTCGGCGGGCTCTTCTCCCGGAGTTTGTGAGATCTGGCAGGGGTTAAATACATCCATATAGCCTCAAGGGCTATATGTGATGTATTTTAGCCATAAAAAGGTATTATACATTGCTGCCCAGGGCGCCCCCCCCAGCGCCCTGCACCCTCAGTGACAGTTGGTGACTGTTGGTGAAGTGTGCTGACAACAATGGCGCACAGCTGCAGTGCTGTGCGCTACCTTATGAAGACTGAAAGTCTTCTGCCGCCTGTTTCTGGACCTCTGGACCTCTTCAACTTCGGCATCTGCAAGGGGGGTCGGCGGCACGGCTCCGGGACGAACCCCAGGGTGAGACCTGTGTTCCGACTCCCTCTGGAGCTAATGGTGTCCAGTAGCCTAAGAAGCAAATCCATCCTGCACGCAGGTGAGTTTTCTTCTCTCCCCTAAGTCCCTCGTAGCAGTGAGCCTGTTGCCAGCAGGACTCACTGAAAATAAAAAACCTAACTTAAACTTTTATTCTAAGCAGCTCAGGAGAGCCACCTAGATTGCACCCTTCTCGTCGGGCACAAAAATCTAACTGAGGCTTGGAGGAGGGTCATAGGGGGAGGAGCCAGTGCACACCACCTGATCCTAAAGCTTTTATTATTGTGCCCTGTCTCCTGCGGAGCCGCTATATCCCCATGGTCCTGACGGAGTCCCCAGCATCCACTAGGACGTCAGAGAAATAAATAAAAAATAGAGAGAGAGAGAGACCTGGATTGGTCGGCACTCTGGTAGTAATGAAACGACTGCCCCGGTGCCCTCCTTGTAAAGTTACACAGTCACTGGGGTCCCTTAGAGAGGGGTTAACGTTTGCCCACTCCCAATACTTTAGAACCAGGCTAGGACTGCTGAAAAAACTGTAAGTTTTTAGTTAAACATCAAGTGTAAAAAAAGGCATACCATTGCCAACGTTTCAGCGCCGCGCAGGACGCTTTTCTCACTCTGCCTCTTGAAAAAGCCACCTGGGGTGGGGAGAAACGCGTTGAGGGTACAGAGAGAAGGGGTCGCTTAGACTAACAGTGCCCACAAGAAGAAAACTCCGCTTTCATAGCAGCTGATTGTCCTCCAGCATCTGTCGGCAATTGCTCATCTGTAACGAGACTGCACCATTCATTCCTTTCGCTGCACTGGGAACTCCCTACACACCGTCTCGCTGAGCACTATTTCAACTGTGCCGGGGGTGTTGCACGGCGGCTCGGTGCATCAATACTGTGCCGCACGGCGGAGAGCGGTTCCCCATTCTATCGTGCCGCTGACGGATGTCTCACCCGTGCACAGGGTGATATAGAGCAGCTTTTAACAACCAACGTTGTGCAGTAAGGACAGTCACGATTATACAGTGAGTAGCAGTAACCATACAGCTTTACATCTCTGCATTATGTATCTACTCAGTGGACTATTCAGTTGATGGACATTTTCCAGCTGTGATAAAATCCATACTGATTCAGGACACACTTATGTATGGTTCTTTATGCTAAACATACTGGCTGAAGGATTAATTCTTGCTTAAATTGTGGGCTGCTAATTAAGCACGAGAGACTGATTAAATCAAAATTGAGAGTCTCTTCTATATAAGTTTCAGCGACGACCTTTTATCTTTTCACAATTAGTGTAAATTATAACATCAGATATGTATTAATGCCAATATTAGAGGTATTATATACCTCAGTTTGATATGGTTAATATACCTTGGTCTATTAATTTTTAAATTGTATATGTGGTTTTTTTTAGGCTTGTTTAATAAATTGTGTTTTTTATATACCTCTGGGAACATCATTGGAATTAAGCGCTGGCCTGGCATTGGAATTAAGCGCTGGCCTGGTGTTTGTTTGCATTTGTTTTCGTTGTTTGAGGAGGCTGGCTACCTCCTCACCAGGTGGCTACTGATTCCAGGGTGTAAACCCACACAGACCTGCTCAGCGCCAACAAACCTTATTTTTTTGTCCGCTTTTCTCAAGGCTGTATACTGTGGAGAAAAACAAAACCAAAACAGTGCAAAAGATCCTATCTTTATGTGTCTGTAAACCTGTACGACTGCGTCGCAGGGCAGCGGGAGCTGGCGTTAGGCGGGACTTCCGGTGAGTTCCTGAGTCCGGTTACCAGGAAGTGACATCATCTGGTAACCAAGGCAACCGCAGGCGTCCCGGCCTCCGCTGGTAACCCGCTGGAGCTGGCGGAAAGAAGTGAGAAGAGTGTAAAGTGTGATACAAAGTGCAGAAACGCTACTGGCTACAATAGATCATTAAAGCAGAAAGGCATGGGCAATGCATATGGTGGTACAAATAGTGATATGAGTGGTCCCCCTGTGTGACAGATGCTAGACGACCCATGCATATGGTGTGACCTATGTGATATTGGCCAGAGCGTGAGTGATAAAAACAATGTGATAAAGAAGCTAAAAAGGTTAAAAACGTGTGTGGTATATGCAAATACAGAACATGTCAGCAAAGCTAATGATGAAATAATTGTGCTCGAAAAAGAATAAACATCAATTACTGTGCTGAAGAGACAGCGTGCTGGCTGATAGTGAAATAACTATCCCATCCCCAACATTATGCTGCCGAACTAGAGTATATGACTACTTAGTCAGAGACAAAACCCAGATCACAGGATAATAATCAATTATGAAAAACAAACAATACTTTGGTAAAGATGCAAGCGAGAAAGAGCGGTTGCTTGTACTTTATAAGAACACGCTCCAGGCGATATGTTCATTAAGTCCCTCAGGAGCTAGTGCAGATAGACAGTGGATCCATTCAATCTCCCTTTGTGCTAACATCTTGGACCGATCACCTCCTGGGATATGTGGGGGAATGTGATCAACGATCATGTAACGTAATTGCTGTAGTCGGTGCTGTGCATTCTTAAAGTGACGGGCAACTGGTTGATCATTTGGTTTACCCTCCATCTTATTGTACAAGCGGTATATTGACGATCTCTTACTTTTTTGGACAGGTGGGGCTTCTGAATTGGCCAGCATGTGCGCAAGCATCAACAATAGAGATTCTCCTATCAAATTAAGTATTAAATCCAGTCAGACATAGGTACATTTCATGGATGTACAAATTGACATCATTAACAACAGCATCCACACGTCCTTATACTACAAACCTACGGACCGCAACACCCTGCTGATGAACAATAGCTTTCATCCCCCCGCATTAAAGAAGGGTCTTCCCAGGTCCCAAATGCTCGGAGTCGCTAGGATCACGAGCGACAGCCACCAACTGGAGACAGCATTAAATCATGTTATCGTACAATTCACACAAAGGTGATATGACATGCGACAACTGGAATCCACAAAATGTGAAATCATGCTAATTTCCAGAGATACACTCTTTGGATTATTGAAAAGAGATACCAACAAGAAGATACCACTCATCACCCAGTATACAACAGCCAGCTCGGTCATAACCAGGGCCACACGTGCCCTGTGGCCCATAGTCAACACTGATCCATCATTGCCTTGCTTTAAACAAACGTCAATCATGCCTTGCTTTAAGAGAGGACGAAGATTACGTGACATTCTAGTAAAAACTGCCGTCATCCACAAAAGGAAGCCTATTCAAAAACAGGGGTGCCAGCGCTACCCTTCTTGCACGACATGCAAATTTATGGACACGGGCCCAACCTTTACTCATCCTTAAACTAAACAAATTTTCAAAATCAAACATTATGTCACATGCACATCTCAGTACATCATATACGTCATCACATGCCCGTGCGGACTGATATGTGGGACAAACCATCCGAACCTTTAGGGAGAGTATGGCTCTCCACAGATCAGCCATTAAGGCAGCATTGGAGGGTAAACCAAATGATCAGCCAGTTGCCCGTCACTTTAAGAATGCACAGCACCGACTACAGCAATTACGTTACATGATCGTTGATCACATTCCCCCACATATCCGAGGAGGTGATCGGTCCAAGATGTTAGCACAAAGGGAGATTGAATGGATCCACCGTCTATCTGCACTAGCTCCTGAGGGACTTAATGAACATATCGCCTGGAGCGTGTTCTTATAAAGTACAAGCAACCGCTCTTTCTCGCTTGCATCTTTACCAAAGCATTGTTTGTTTTTCATAATTGATTATTTTCCCTATCTATCCTGTGATCTGGGTTTCGTCTCTGACTAAGTAGTCATATACTCTAATACGGCAGCATAATGTTGGGGATGGGATAGTTATTTCACTATCAGCCAGCACGCTGTCTCTTCAGCACAGTAATTGATGTTTATTCTTTTTCGAGCACAATTATTTCATCATTAGCTTTGCTGACATGTTCTGTATTTGCATATACCGCACACGTTTTTAACCTTTTGTAGCTTCTTTATCACATTGTTTTTATCACTCACGCTCTGGACAATATCACATCACCATATGCATGGGTCGTCTAGCATCTGTCACACAGGGGGACCACTCATATAACTATTTGTACCACCATATACATTGCCCATGCCTTTCTGCTTTACTGATCTATTGTAGCCAGTAGCGTTTCTGCACTTTGTATCACACTTTACACTCTTCTCACTTCTTTCCGCCAGCGGAGGCCGGGACGCTTGCGGTTGCCTTGGTTACCAGATGATGTCACTTCCTGGAAGTCCCGCCTAACCACAGCTCCCGCTGCCCTGCGACGCGGTCGTACAGGTTTACAGACACATAAAGGTAGGATCTTTTGCACTGTTTTGGTTTTGTTTTTCTCCACAGCATACAGCCTTGAGAAAAGCGTCCTGCGCGGCGCTGAAACGTTGGCAATGCTATGCCTTTTTTTACACTTGATGTTTAACTAAAAACTTAGTTTTTTCAGCAGTCCACAGAGTGCCGCCTGGTTCTTAAGTATTGGTAGTGGGCCAACGCTAACACCTCTCTAAGGGACCCCAGTGACTGTATATGTATATATATATATATATATATATATATATATATATATATATATATATATATATATATACACACATGAAATAGTTTTTTTTTTCTCTTTTAACAGACACCAATTACACCTGGCATTCCCAGCACCCCGGACCTGAGTCCATCTCCTACTCTACCCACTCCCTGCGAAAGAAACAACGGCCAAAAAAAAGCACCCAGGAGAAGGAACCCACTACTAAATTGAGCATAGAGGCTTGGACGCAGACCAAAAAATGCAATTTGAAGGATTGACGTCCATATCTTCAAAGCATGCAGTGGTCTCCTGACCTCTGAGACAAGCATAACATCAGGCCCACTGTTCTTCTCCCAGCTCAACTCTCCTCCCCACCAAACACCTACTATTCCACCCAGACATACTTTGCACCAAAGCCCGACTAGATCCCCCTCCTACCAACCAGCTCCCACACACCCCTCCTACCAACCAGCTCCCCCACCCACCTCCTTCTGACCAGCCTCCTACAACCAACATGCTCCCTCACCAACCTCTTACCAACCAGTTCCCACACCCCCTTCCTACCAACCTGCTCCAAAACCCACCTCCTCCTGATAACATACTCCCCCACCAACCGCCTACCAACCAGCTCCCACACCCCCCTCCTACTAACCTGCTCCCTCACCTCCTCCTACCAAACAGCTGCCACACACCCCTCCTACCAACCTGCTCAAACACACACTTCCTCCTACCAACCTGCTGTTATGATCTGTTTTTATTGGGTCAGCTTGCCATGTTTTCCTGCATTCCCAATTCATTTCATATTCCTGCATGTTCCTGTGTGTTCAGCTTCAGCTGCAGTATAATGAGTTTTGTGTTTCCTGTCCCTCATTCCATGCTGGTCATAGATCCTGGTTGTTGCAGTAGCCTTTGTCTCTAGGTCCCAGTTCAAGTCGAGGAAATCTTTCTCTGGTTTTCTGTTTCTGTCCCCTGCAGTATACCTGTATTCAGTTCTGTGTCAGTTATGCAATTATCTGCATCCTACTCAGTATACCTGTGTCTAGCTCTGTGCCAGTTATATAGTTACCAGCATCCAACTCTGTATTCCTGTGTCCAGCTCAGTGTCAGTACATAATCTTTAGCATTTTACTCTGTGTTCCAGTCTCCGTCTGCAGAATTCTCACCTGCCTGTCAGCACTTATCTACAGTGTAAGCTCTGGTGTCATGCCTCAGCTCTGTACCAGCCTTCCATATAATAACCTTGCTGTATTATATACCCTTAGTCTTTTCTTTAGTATTAGCGAAGTACTAGCTGTTAGTTATAGTACTGTTCCTCCCAGCCTGGAGGTTATCCCCAGTTAGGGGTATAATTTGTGTTTACTCTCCTCAGTATTAACCTCTTCCTGGCCCGGCAGTCCCTTTTCCCCTTAGTACTTTAGTCCTAGTTACTTTGCCATTGTTTGCCTTCCCTTCTCTCCGTTCATCCCTGCTGCCCACTTAGTTATCTTAGGGTTCAGTTGTTGCCGGCTTTGATTCAGGTCACCTAGGGGTTGAGCTCATACTACAGCCAGTGGCGTAAATCCTGGTGGGCTTCCCAGTACCGGTAGATGCATAGAGTCTTATGGGAAAAGCGGCTTTTATAGGCAAGGAGACCTGCTGTGTGTGTTCTATGAGTCTCAACCTTGGGTTAACAGGGGTCACTGCCTGAAGACCTGCAAGCAACTCTGAATCCCAAAGGAAGATCTCCATTCCACCGTAACACCTGCCTTAACACCCACCTCCTCCAACCAACTTGCTCGACCACCCTGTAGTTTCAGCTTTACTGGAAGCTCAGTAGTACAGTTCGGACTTGTTTACATTGTGATGTGTCCCCCCAGTAATCTACAAGTATCCTTACATCTTGATAAGTATCGTGCTGTCTGCTGCATTGTGCTTTTGTGGCACAGATTCAGGCAGATTAATGAAACACATATGGCCGGGCCATTGAATTTGCCCTTGCAGCATGTGTTTTGTTCTCCAATCTGAAACTGTGACAAAACCACCAAGCAATTTACAGCACCATATTTATACATAGTTATCAGGGATTGTGATACTTTCACATCATTTTTGCATACTATACTTTCTTGCATACCAAAAAAGTGTCATGTGAGCAAAGTTTTACATATTTTATATATGTTGTGCATTATATATACATATATATATATATATATATATTCTATTTTTTATAAAACTCTGTATTTAAGCAGCCGTGCTGGCATCAAAGAAAAGAAGAACTATTTTTTTTAATTGAGGTTAATATTAAACATAATTTTTTTTTAAAGGTTTAATAAAACATTTTTGTTATTTCACAACAAAAAAAAAGTGTAGTGTGTGTTTTATTTCTTGCCTTACAATAACGGAATTGCAGCACCTTGATGATAGCCTTGCAGGTCTCAGGGATATTGCGCCCCAAAGCTTGAGCCAAGATCCCAAACTTCAGGTCTTCAAACAACCGTCTCATAGCCAGGTACCTCAGTGTAGCCAAGAGCGTTTCCCTGGCCGGAATGACCGTCTGGAACTTGGTGTATGACCTCCGGATATGAGGGTCACCAGAAGCAGCAACTCCTGGTAGGTCTCATCGTCCATTAGAAGGAAATTTGTGATAATCTTCTGGATTATTCTCCCTAATCTCCATCAGCAGGATCGACTCTTCCTCTCCAGCAGCCAATCTTTGGTCCAGCAGGACCTCATCCTTCTATGCTGGGCCCCCTCCCTCTCCTTACGCTTGAAGACAGCATAGGACAGAAGAACTCTATAGCGACAGGAATCCATCACCATAGAATGCAGGATAGAGCACGGGGAATACAGCAGGATAAGCACTTTGTAATGCCAGGCAGAATAAAGCAATGCACAGTAGCTAGCAATGTGGAGCATTCAGCAGGGGAAAAAACCAAGCCTCAATAGTTACAGTAAAACAGAAGTGCACAGAACTAAATTGGCGCCTGCTTATATACCCCCTAGTGAAGGCCAGCCCACTATGTAAATTTAGCTCAAATCTGTTAGATGATTGTATGCTTTTGAGGAATACGATGGATCGTGAGACGATCTATCGTATGGGGCGCACGATGGATTGTAAGATCGTATGCACATAGTGTGTCGAAAAAATACCAAGTCGTGTGTCCAGGACTGTCCAAGACTGCCAGGGAGCTCCAGCGGAGTTCAAGGGGAATTGTAAATGATGGGTCAGTGTCCCACTAATGTGAATATGCTCTGTCCTTGCGATTTGTGAGATTGCGACCAGTAAAGCCATAGAGATAATTTTCCTGTGTGCTTCTATCGGCTGCAAAGCAAAATCTGTAATGTTTGTGGCCACAAAATGCCGGGGAAACGGTCCAAATGCAGGCAACCCATGCCCATCGTTTTTAATGCAATTCTCCTCCATGAATAATGTCTGCAGTAATTGATACTAGTGATCAATTTAAATGAAAAACCAGGACACTCATGACACTAGGGCCAGGATGTAATGATGTCCGAGTTCGCCCGATGTGCGGGATGCCGGCTGAACTCTGACTTTTTTTTAAAGGGGCTGTTATTTACAAGGCATAACCATGCCTTGTAATTGATTGCCCCTTTAAAAAAACATCCGAGTTCGACTGGCATCCAGCATGTCGTGGTGAATTGAGACTCCATTACACACTGCCCTAGAAGTATGCATAAACTGTACAATCTATCCCACATCTTCTTTTACAACTTAAACAAGGAATCTACTGGATATTGTACTGTTAAAACATAGAATTTGATGTCAAATAAGAGCTAAATGGCCCATCCAGCCTGCCCTTTATGGTTAGAGTATTAGGAATAGGGTATTATGGTTGGTTTTGGGGTTAGGCATTCCTCCCAAATGTCCCAATTTGGCAGGACAGTCCAGTTTTTCTGGGCCACAGTGTCCTGCGGTGGTGGTGGGGTGGAACAGATGATAGACCCTCTATCACTTGCTGCTCTGCTATGCATACAGCGTCTATTCACTGGGAAAACGAGGCTTAAGGCATGGGCAGGAGTTCAAAGAGTGCTGGGCTTGCCCCCACAGTGATGAAAAAGAGGATTTTAATACCTATCGGTAAATCCTTTTCTCCTAGTCCGTAGAGGATGCTGGGGTCCACTTCAGTACCATGGGGTATAGACCATTCCGCAGGAGCCATGGGCACTTTAAGACTTTTCAAGGGTGTGAACTGGCTCCTTCCTCTATGCCCCTCCTCCAGACCTCAGTTATAGGAACTGTGCCCAGGGAGACAGACATTTTGAGGAAAGGATTTACTTTTATACTAATGGTGAGATTCATACCAGCTCACACCTCAACCATGCCGCACAACATGGCATTCAACATGACACACGCCAACAGGCATGAACCATTTACAGCAACATGCTGAAAACAAATGAAACACAACTTGTGTAACTATAAAGAACAAACTGCAGGTAAAGTACACACTGGGTCTGGTGCCCAGCATCCTCTACGGACTAGGAGAAAAGGATTTACCGGTAGGTATTAAAATCCTATTTTCTCATACGTCCTAGAGCAGTGTTTCCCAACCACGGTCCTCAAGGCACACTAACAGTCCTGGTTTTAGTGATATCCAGGCTTGAACACAGGTGACTTAATTAGTAGCTCAGTTATTTTCATTTAACCATCTGTGCTGAAGCCTGGAAATCACTAAAACCTGCACTGTTGGTGTGCCTTGAGGACCGCGGTTGGGAATGCCTGTCCTAGAGGATGCTGGGGTCCACTTCAGTACCATGGGGTTATACCAAAGCTCCAGTGCGGGCGGGAGAGTGTGGATGACCCTGCGTACCGACTGACCAAACTTGAGGTCCTCATCGGCCAAAGTGTCAAACTTATAAAACTTAGCAAATGTGTTTGACCCTGACCAAGTAGCTGCTCGGCAAAGTTGTAAAGCCGAGACGCCCCAGGCAGCCGCCCAGGATGAGCCCACTTTCCTAGTAGAATGGGCCTTCACCGACTTCGGTACCGGCAAGCCTGCCGTAGAATGAGCGTGCTGAATTGTCCCTCTGATCCAGGGCGCAATAGTCTGCTTAGAAGCAGGACACCCAATCTTTCTGGGAGCATACAGTACAAACAGAACCTCTGTTTTCCGTAACCGAGCTGTTCTTGCGACATAAATCTTCAAAGCTCTAACCACATCGAGAGACTGTGACTCAGTGAAAGTGTCAGTAGCTACTGGCACCACAATAGGTTGGTTTATGTGGAAGGACGAAACCACCTATGGAAGAAATTGTTGACGAGTTCTTAACTCTGCCCTATCTTCATGGAAGATCAGGTAAGGGCTCTTGTGAGACAAGGCCCCCTTGCGGATGCCAAGGCCAAAAGCATCACCACTTTCCAAGTGAGAAACTTCAATTCTATCTCCTGCAGAGGTTCAAACCCATCTGATTGAAGGATCTGCAACACCACATTAAGGTCCCATGGTGCCACTGGAGGCACAAATGGAGGCTGGATGTGCAGAACCCCTTTCACGAACGTCTGAACTTCTGGAAAGGAGGCCAATTGTTTTTGAAAGAAAACTGATAAGGCCGAAATCTGGACCTTGATTGACCCCAATCTAAGGCCCGCATCCACACCAGCCTGCAGAAAATGGAGAAAACGTCCCAACTCAAACTCTTCCGTTGGAGCCTTCTTGGATTCACACCAAGACACATATTTTCTCCAAATACGGTTGTAATGTTTAGACTTTACTACTTTCCTGGCCTGAATAAGAGTGGGGATGACTTCCTCGGGCTAGGATCCGACGCTCAACAGCCATGCCGTCAAACATAGCCGCGGTAAGTCTTGATACACACACGGCCCCTGCTGTAGTAGGTCCTCTCGAGGAGGAAGAGGCCGAGGATCTTCTATGAGCAACTCCTGAAGATCTGGATACCAAACCCTCCTTGGCCAGTCTGGGGCAATGAAGATTGCTCAAACTCTTGTTCTTCTTATTATTTTGAGTTTTTTTGGAATCAGTGGAAGTGGAGGGAAAACATATACCGACCAAAACACCCACTGGGTCACCAGTGCATCCACTGCTATTGCTTGAGGGTCTCTCTCCCTGGAACAATATCTCTGAAGCTTCTTGTGTAGACGAGATGCCATCATGTCAACTTGAACTCCCCAAAAGACTTGTCACCTCTGCAAAGACTTCTTGGTGGAGGCCCCACTCTCCTGGATGGAGATCGTGTCTGCTGAGGAAGTCTGCTTCCCAGTTGCCCACTCCCGGAATGAAAATTGCTGACAGAGCTCTTACATGTCTTTCTGCCCAGAGGAGAATCCTTGTCACCTCTGCCATTGCCGCTTTGCTTTTCGTTCCACCTTGCCTGTTTATGTATGCGACTGCTGTTACATTGTTCGACTGGATCTGCACGGGATGATCTTGAAGAAGATGTACCGCTTGTAGAAGGCCGTTGTAAATGGCTCTCAATTCCAGAACGTTTATGTGAAAGCAGGCTTCCTGACTTGACCATTTTCCTTGGAAGCTTTCCCCCTGTGTGTCAGTTCCCCAGCCTCCGAGACTTGCATCTGTGGTTATTAGGACCCAGTCGTGAATCCCAAACCTGCGTCCCTCTAGTAGGTGAGAACTGTGTAGCCACCACAGGAGCGAAATCCTGGCTTTGGGGGACAGGATTGTTTTCCGGTGCACGTGTAGGTGGGATCCGGACCACTTGTCCAACAGGTCCCACTGGAATACTCTGGCATGAAATCGGCCAAACTGTATGGCCTCGTAGGCCGCTACCATTTTCCCCAACAACCGAATGCATTGATGGATCAACACGCTTGTTGGTTTCAATATTTGTTTGACCATTTTCTGGATTTCCAGAGCCTTTTCCACTGGAAGAAATACTCTCCGTACTTCTGTGTCCAGAATCATCCCTAAAAAGGACAATCTTGTCGTCGGTTCCAACTGCGACTTTGGAAAATTCATGATCCAACCGTGTTGTTGGAGTATTGACGGGAGAACGCGATGTTCTGCACCAACTGTTCCCTGGATCTCGCTTTTATCAGGAGATCGTCCAGATAAGGAATTATATTGACTCCTTTTTTGACGAAGGATGACCATCATCTCCGCCATCACCTTGGTGAATACCCTCGGTGCCGTGGTGAGTCCGAACTGCAACATCTGGAACTGGTAATGGCAATCCTGTACTGCGAATCTCAGATAAGCTTGGTGAGGAGGATAAATGGGAACATGCAAGTAAGCATCCTTTATGTCTACTGACACCATGAAGTCCCCCTCCTCCAGACTGGAAATCACTACCCCCAGGGATTCCATCTTGAACTTGAACCTTTTCAGGTAGAGATTCAGATTTTTCAGGTTTAAAATCGGTCTGACCGAGCCGTCCAGCTTCGGAACTACAAAGAGGCTTGAATAAAAACCTTCTCCTTGCTGTGACAAGGGTACCATGACAATGACTTGATCCTGACATAATTTTTGAATTGCCGTTGTTACTGCCTCTCTTTCTGGAAGAGAAGCTGGCAAGGTCGATTTGAAAAATCGGTATGAGGGGACGTCTTGAAACTCTAGTTTGTACCCATGGGACACTATTTGTAAGACCCATGGGTCCAGGCCAGATTGAATCCAGATTTGACTGAAAAGTTTCAGATGTGCTCCCACCGGAGCGGACTCCCGCAAGGGAGCCCCAGCGTCATGCTGCAGATTTGGCAGAAGCAGGGGTTGACTTCTGCTCCTGCGATCCGGGAGACGCTGCGGATTCCTTTCCTTTTCCCCTTCCCCTACCTGCAAAAAAGGGGGAACCTTTGGCCTTTTTGTATTTGTTGGGCCGAAAGGACTGCATGTGAGAGTGATGTGTCTTTTTCGCCGGTGTAGGAGCATAAGGCAAGAATGTCGACTTACCTGTGGTAGCCGCCGAGACTAACGCATCCAGCCCATCACCAAACAAGGCCTCACCTTTATACGGGAGAGCCTCCATATTTCTTTTGGAATCTGCATCAGCATTCCACTTGCGAATCCACAACGCCCTCCGAGCCGATACTGCCATGGTAGCGGTTCTTGATCCCAAGAGACCAATATATTTCATGGTTTCTAGTACGTACGCAGCAGCATCTTTGATATGACCTAACGTTAGGAGTATCTCGTCTCCATCTATTGTGTCAATGTCTAATGACAAGTTTTCTGACCACTTTTCAATAGCACTATTCACCCACGCACAAACAATGGTAGGCTTGAGTAGTGTCCCATTGGCCTTGCGGTCTGTCGGCTCCTTAAGAGAAGCCATTCCAGGCGCAGGGAGAAACACCTTTTCTCTTTTATGACAGGGCCCTGTCTAAAATGCGGGGTGACTCCCACCTTTTGGCAAAAGGTAAGCTGCCTGAATTCCTTTTGGGAATCTGAAATTTCTTTTCAGGTTAAATCAGACTCCCTCCAAGAGACTGTTCAACTCTTGAGGTGGAGGGAAAATTACATTACTTCTTTACTAAAGTAAACCCTCTCCTTGTGGTAAAAGAGGGGGCTTCGTAACTTCTAACACCTCCTTTATAGCTAAAACATGTTTTGAATGCTTTTTGCTAACTTAGGACCTATTCCTCTGGAATCACTAGTGTCGACATAGGAATCGGAGTCCGTGTCGGTATCAGTTTGTACTACTTGTGCAAATTTGTATGTGACCCAGAGGGGTCCCTGTGGATGAAAGGCAGAACTATTAAAAATCACATCTTCAACAGATTATTTTCAGTTTTCTGCATGAGATTAAGTCCAACCTGTTACTGATATGATTCACACTATCATGTAACCTTTCACCCAGTCAGGCTCTTGGTGTCATATTACACCTTTGTGTCCCTAACATGTTTCCCACAGAGGAAGAGTTCCCTGCCTCAGACATGTCACACATGTGCCCAACCACACTACAGACACTCCAGGACTTATAGGGGACAGACCCACAGTAAAATCTGTCAGAGGGACACAGATAGGATTTGCCAGTTCACAACCCAGCGCCAGTAACACAATGTCTGTGAACACAAAATGCCCACTGACATGCAGCACTTTTATAATGTTAATCACACAATTATATAGCACCAAATTCACTGTGGCCCCCCCTGTTTTGCACCCTGATACTTGTTCAGGAGTGGAGGACCAGCGTTCTTCTCTGCAGTCTGAAAGGAGAGAAAATGGCACTGAGCAGTGTGCTGGCTGACTGAGGAAGCTCCACTCTTCAATGGCGTGTTTCTCCTCAGCTTTTATGAGGTATTTTTTATACTGGCGGGGGTAGGACTGTGCCTCAGCAATTTATGCCCCTTATTTATGCCAGTTTCAATAGGTTTCATGCTGCCTAGGGCGCCCCCCCCCACGCCCTGCACCCTGCAGTGCCTGTGTATGTGTGGGCAATATGGCGCGCTGCGCTCCCGCCAGCCGCGCGGTACCTTTAGCCATCACTTTCTTGATTGAAGATCTCTCTTCTAACACTCACCTGTCTCCTGACTTCTGGCTCTGCAAGGGGGGTGACGGCGTGCTGTGGGAGTGAGCATCTAGGCACGGCTAGCTTTCAGTTCCCTTTATGAGCTAATGGTGTCCTGTCAGCCAGAAGCAGAGCCATGAAACTCTTTAGGAAGTTGGTTCCTACTTCTGCCCCCTCAGTCCCACGAAGCAGGGAGACTGTTGCCAGCAGTTCTCCCTGAAAATAAAATACCTAACATAAGTCTTTTCAGAGAAACTCAGTAGAGCTCACCTGGAGTGCATCCAGTCTGCCTGGGCACATTTCTAAAACTGAGGTCTGGAGGAGGGGCATAGAGGGAGGAGCCAGTTCACACCCTTGAAAAGTCTTAAAGTGCCCATGGCTCCTGCGGAACCGTCTATACCCCATGGTACTGAAGTGGACCCCAGCATCCTCTAGGACGTATGAGAAATGAGGGTGTGGCTCGCAATCAAAACATTCCCATGAAGGCCCCTTTCCTGAAGCTACATCCCCTTTTCGGGCGCGTGCGCCTTTCGGCACACAGGAAAGTCCCAACCAGGGGTGTATCTATGGGTCTGAGCGCCCCTGGCAAAGTAAGGAATTGGGCGCCCCCCACCTCCCCCATCCAGGGACACAGAGGGGGGAGTTACAGATAGGCTGAGGTCAGGGACAATGAGGGAGAATTACAGGGAGGGTATGGGCAGGGACACTGAGGGGGAATTACAGGAATGTGTGGGCATGGACACTGAGGGGGAATTACGGGGAGGGTATGGGCAGAGACACTGAGGTGGAATTACAGATAGGCTGAGGTCAGGGACACTAAGGGGGAATTACAGGGAGGGTTTGGGTAGGAAAAATGAGAGGGAGGGGCTACAGGGAGGCTGAAGTCAGGGACACTTGAGGGGCAATTACAGGGAGGGTGCAGAAAGGGACACTGAGAGGGAATTACAGGAGTGTGCGGGCAGGGACACTGAGGGGAAGTCACAGGGAATCTGAGGTCAGTAACACTGAGGGAAAATTCCAGGGAGGGTGCAGGCAGGGAGACTGAGGGGGAATTACGAGGAGTGTGCAGGTAGGGACACTGAGGGGGAATTACGGTTAGGGTGCTGGTAGGGACACTGAGAGGGAATTACGGGGAGGGTGCGGGCAGGGATACTGAGGGGGAATTATGGGAAGGGTGCGGCCAGGGACACTAAGAGGGAATTACAGGAGTGTACGGACAGGGACACTGAGGGGGGAGTCACAGGGAGGCTGAGGTCAGGAACACAGCAGAGGAATTACGAGGAGGGTGCAGGCGGGAAGACTGAGGGGGAATTACGAGGAGTGTGCAGGCAGGGAGACTGAGGGGGAATTACGAGGAGTGTGCAGGCAGGGACACTGAGGGGGAATTACAAGGAGTGTGCAGGCAGGGACACTGAGGGGGAATTATGTTTAGGGTGCTGGTAGGGACACTGAGAGGGAATTATGGGGAGGGTGCGGGCAGGGACACTGAGAGGGAATTACAGGAGTGTATGGGCAGGGCCACTGAGGGGGCAGTTACAGGGATGGTACGGGCAGTGACACTAAGGGGGAATTACAAGGAGGCTGCGGACAGAGACACGGAGGGGATATATGCACACATACATACAGTTTAAAACCCATTTCTAGGTGTGATTGCACTACATGGCCCAGCAAATCCAATTGACAAGGTGTGCTGGGACTTGTAGTCTCAACACAGCTGGACAGGCAGTCACTGGTCTAGATACCTCTCCATACAGAGCTCTTTGTAACCTGTGATCCAGACTGCCAGGATAGGCCATGCAGTGCAGCTACGGTACCGCAGAAAATGTACAGGCATGCTCATGCTGCACTGCTGACTGGTGCTGATTGTAGTGGCTGGTGTTTAGTGACAGACTGCGTGGGACCAATGAGAAGGGGAGCGGATGAGGAAGAGGAGGTGCCTCGCCCCTCCCCATACCTGGAAGTGCCCCGCTCCCTGGCTATATTCACCATCATTGTGACCGTAGTCACAGATAGAGTCAGAGTGCAATACGCTTCTGAGAGTCTGGCAGTGGATGAGCACTGCTAAGGGATGTACTCAGTGAGAACTAATATGTCATTCTACCTCCTGGCACGAGTGGCACTGCAGGGCGGCGCCCCCCCACCCCCCTCCCCACCCCTCTTGGCCGGCGCCCCTGGCAAGTGCCATCCTGGCCAATAGGAAGATACACCCCTGGTCCCAACTACAGGATGAAGAATGTTGGCAGGTATAGGTTAGGTTTAGGGGATGGGATAGAGTATTAGGGTTGGGTTAGGGGTAGGGTATTAGGGTTAGTTGGGGGGTTTGGGTAGATGTTAGGATATTAAGGATAAGATATTGGGTTTTGTGTAGCGATTTGGGTTAAGATATTAGGGTTAGGGGTTATGGTTACTGAAAAGTTTGGGGTTAGGGTTGTTAGGGTATTAGGACCAGGGATAGGGTATTAGGGTTAATGTTTAGGGTTAGGTTAGAGTACTAGGGTTAGAGCAGGGTTTCTCTTTGTCCCGGATTTAGCATTGTACTGGATTCAGGGTATAACAGATGCTGACATAAAGATGTATGGAAATTAGAAGGTTACATAAAGGAAAATGGCAGTTAGTTGCCAACATTTATTATTTATTTATTTATTTATTACGTTATTTATACAGTGCACACATATTTTGCAGTGTTTTACAGAGAATGTTTGGCCATACATATAAATCCCTGCCCCAGTATAGCTTACAATCTATACTCCCTACCACATATATACACACACATTCACACTAGGGTTAATTTAGTTGGGAGCCAATTAGCTCTGTGAGGCAGTTGTGCTAACCATTAGACCGTCTGTGCTGCCTACATAAAGATGAATGGCAGATTCTTATATAAAGGTGTATGGCAATTAGATGGTTACATAAAGGAGAATGGCAGTTAGATGCCTACATAAAGATGAATTGACAGAGGCTTACATAAATGTGTATGGTAATTACGTGATTACATAAATGTGTATTTATTATTATTATTTAGTATTATCCTTTATTTATATGGCACCACAAGGGTTCTGCAGCGCCCATTACAGAATATATAAAGAAATAATCAAAACAGGAAACCAGCAACTTACAGTTGAAGACAATATAGGACAAGTACAGGGTAACTAAGCATAGCTACATCAGAAAATGACACTGAGATAAGTATCAGGGTGGCAGAAAACCACATGATTTGGTGCAGTTGAAGATTATTAAAGTAAGAAAAGGATAAACACATGAGAGAAGAGGGCCCTGCTCATGAGACCTTACATTCTAAAGGGGAGGGGCAGAAAGACAGGGGTGATACAGATGGGGTAGACAGAGCAAGTAACAGAGGTTTAGGATGAGATTTGGCTAGGGTTGGTGAAGAAGTGGGGCTTGAGAGCCCATCTGAAGTTTTGTAGAGAGGTGGAGAGTCTGAGGGGGAGAGGTAGGGAATTCTAGAGAAAGGGAGCAGCACGTGAAAAATCTTGGAGGTAGGAGTGGAAGTAATCAGGCAGGAGAGTCAGCATGCATTAGCAGAGCGAAGAGGATGGGTGGGAGTGTAAATAGGATTTGAATACCTACCGGTAAATCCTTATCTCTTATTCCGTAGAGGATGCTGGGGTCATCATAGAACCATGGGGTATAGACGGGATCTGCAGGAGACATGGGCACTTTAAGACTTTGAAAGGGTGTGAACTGGCTCCTCCCTCTATGCCCCTCCTCCAGACTCCAGTTATAGGAACCGTGCCCAGGGAGACGGACATTTCGAGGAAAGGATTTATTGTTAAACTAAGGTGAGATTCATACCAGCTCACACCTCAAACATGCCGCACAACATGGCATTCAACAGAACACAAGCCAACGGCATGAACACTTGCAGCAACATGCTGACAATAACGCAACACAACATGTGTGTAACCACAACTAATAACTGCAGATACAGTATGCACTGGGACGGGCGCCCAGTATCCTCTACGGACTAAGAGAAAAGGATTTACCGGTAGGTATTAAAATCCTATTTTCTCATACGTCCTAGAGGATGCTGGGTTCATCATAGAACCATGGGGTTATACCAAAGCTCTAGAACGGGCGGGAGAGTGCGGATGACTCTGCAGCACCGATTGACCAAACTTAAGGTCTTCATCGGCCAAGGTGTCAAACTTGTAGAACTTAGCAAAAGTGTTTGACCCCGACCAAGTAGCTACTCGGCAAAGTTGCAATGCCGAGACCCCCCGGGCCGCCGCCCAGGATGAGCCCACCTTTCTAGTAGAATGGGCTTTTACCGATTCCGGTAACAGCAATCCAGCCGTGGATTGAGCATGCTGAATCGTGTTACAGATCCAGCGTGCAATGGTCTGCTTGGAAGCAGGACACCCAACCTTGTTGGGATAACACAGGACAAACAGAGCCTCTGTTTTCCTAATCTGAGCCGTTCTGGCGACATAAATCTTCAAAGCTCTGACCACATCCAGAGATTTTGACTCAGCGAAGGCGTCAGTAGCCTGAGCCACAGGTATCACAATAGGTTGGTTCATGTGGAAAGAGGAAACCACCTTCGGTAGAAATTGTTGACGTGTCCTCACTTCAGCTCTATCTTCATGGAAGATCAAATAAGGGCTCTTGTGAGACAAGGCCGCTAACTAAGACACCCACCTTGCAGATGCTAAGGCCAACAGGATGACCACTTTCCAAGTGAGGAATTTCAACTCCACCTTCCGTAAAGGTTCAAACCAATGTGATTGAAGGAACTGCAACACCACATTAAAATCCCATGGTGCCACTGGAGGCACAAATGGAGGTTGGATGTGCAACACGCCTGTCACGAAAGTCTGAACTTCTGGAATGGAGGCCAATTGTTTCTGAAAGAAGACCGATAAGGCTGAAATCTGTACCTTAATTGAGCCCAATTTTAGGCCTGCATCCACACCTGCTTGTAGAAAATGGAGAAAACGTCCTAGCCGAAACTCCTCCATATGAGCCCCCTTGGATTCACACCAAGAAACATATTTTCTCCAAATACGGTGGTAATGTTTAGACGTTACCCCTTTTCTGGCATGAATAAGTGTGGGAATGACTTCACTGGGAATACCCTTACGGGCTAGGATTTTGCGCTCAACCGCCATGCCGTCAAACGTAGCCATGGTAAGTCCTTATACACGCACGGCCCCTGTTGTAACAGGTCTTCGCGCAGAGGAAGAGGCCAGGGATCTCCTATGAGTAATTCCTGAAGATCTGGATACCAAGCCCTCCTTGGCCAGTCTGGGACAATGAGGATCGCCCGGATCTTTGTCCTTCTTATGATCTTTAAAACCTTTGGAATGAGAGGAAGTGGAGGGAATACATACACTGACTGAAACACCCATGGTGTCACCAGTGCATCCACTGCAATTGCTTGAGGGTCCCTTGACCTGGAACAATATCTCTGAAGCTTCTTGGTGAGATGAGATGCCATCATGTCTACTTGAGGCACTCCCCAATGACTTGTCACCTCTGCGAAGACTTCTTGGGGGAGGCCCCACTCTCCTGAATGGAGATCGTGTCTGCTGAGGAAGTCTGCTTCCCAGTTGTCCACTCCTGGAATGAAGATCGCTGACAGAGCGCTTGTATGTTTTTCCGCCCAGCGGAAAATCTTTGTGGCTTCTGCCATTGCCGCTCTGCTTTTCGTTCCGCCCTGGCGGTTTATGTACGCTACTGCTGTTACATTGTCCGACTGGATCAGTACCGGTAAATCTCAAAGAAGATGTTCCACTTGCAGAAGGCCGTTTTAAATGGCCCTTAACTCCAGAACATTTATGTGGAGACAAGTTTCCTGACTTGACCATCTTCCTTGGAAGTTTTCTCCCATTGTGACTGCCCCCAGCCTCGGAGGCTTGCATCCGTGGTCACTAGGATCCAGTCCTATATCACGAACCTGCGTCCCTCTAGGAGGTGAGAGTTGTGCAGCCACCACAGGAGTGATACCCTGGTCTTGGAAGACAGGATTATCCTCCGGTGCATGTGTAGGTGGGACCCGGAGCACTTGTCCAACAGGTTCCACTGGAACACTATGGCATGGAACCTGCCAAACTGAATGGCCTCGTAGGCCGCAACCATCTTCCCCAGCAACCGAATGCATTGATGGATTGACACTCTTGCTGGTTTCAGAATTTGTTTGACCAGACTCTGAAGTTCCAGAGCCTTTTCCACTGGAAGAAAGACTCTCTGTAGTTCTGTGTCCAATATCATTCCCAAAAACGACAACCGCGTCATCGGAATCAACTGTGATTTTGGCAAGTTTAGGAGCCAACCATGTTGCTGAAAAAACTGTCAGGGAGAGTGCAACTTTTTGCACTAACTGGTCCCTGAATCTCGCCTTTATCAGGAGATCGTCCAAGAATGGGATAATCGTGACTCCTTGCTTGCGAAGGAGAACCATCATCTCCGCCATCACTTTGGTGAAAATCCTCGGAGCCATGGACAGACCAAACGGCAACGTTTGAAATTGGTAATGACAATCCTGAATTGCAAACCTCAGGTAAGCCTGATGCGGAGGATAAATGGGAACATGTAAGTAGGCATCCTTTATGTCTACCGACACCATAAAATCCCCTTCCTCCAGACTGGAGATCACAGCTCGGAGAGACTCCGTCTTGAATTTGAATTTCTTTAGGTAGAAATTTAGGGATTTCAGGTTTAGGATTGGTCTGACCAAGCCGTCCGGCTTCGGGACCACAAACAGGCTTGAATAAAAGCCTTCTCCCTGTTGTGACTGAGGAACCCTGACGATAACTTGATTTTGACACAACTTTTGTATTGCGTTGCAAACTACCTCCCTGTCCGGAGGAGAAGCAGGTAAGGCTGATTTGAAAAAACGGCGAGGGGGAACGTCTTGAAACTCCAGCTTGTACCCTTGGGACACTATTTGTAAAACCCATGGGTCTAGGTCCGAAAGAACCCAAAACTGACTGAAGAGTTTGAGACGTGCCCCCACCGGTGCGGACTCCCGCATTGGAGCCCCAACGTCATGCGATGGGAGCCTGACAAGGCTGGTGATCGTTTACCTCTTCCCCTTCCTCTAGTAGCAAGGAAGGACGAACCTTGGCCCTTTCTGTATTTATTGGGCCGAAAGGACTGCATCTGATAGTGATGCCTTTTCTTTTGTTGTGGAGGAACATAAGGCAAAAAGGATGACTTACCCGCGGTAGCTGTAGATACCAAATCATCAAGGCTGTCACCAAATAAGGCCGTACCTTTATACGGTAGAGATTCCATACTTTTCTTGGAATCAGCATCAGCATTCCATTGGTGAATCCACAACGCTCGTCTAGCTGAGACTGCCACAGCATTGGCCTTTGATCCCAAAGGACCAATATCTCTTGCAGCTTCCTTAAGGTATGCTGCAGCGTCCTTGATATAACCCAGCGTCAAAAGGACGCTATCCCTATCTAGGGTATCTATTTCAGAAGACAAGTTTTCGATAGCACTACTTACCCACGCAGACGCAATGACAGGTCTGAGTAGCGTACCTGTGGTCGCATAAATGGACTTTAACGTAGTTTCTTGTTTACGATCCGCAGGATCCTTAAGGGCCGCCGGGTCAGGTGATGGGAGCGCCACCTTTTGAGACAAACGTGACAGCGCATTATCCACGGTGGGGGGTGACTCACAATTTTCCCTATCCGCCGAGGGAAACGGATAAGCTACCGTAATTCTTTTGGGAATCTGAAACTTTTTGTCAGGAGTTTCCCAGAGTTTTTCAAATAGCGTGTTCAATTCATGAGAGGAAGGAAACGTTACCTCAGGTTTCCTTTCCTTATACATACAGACCCTTTTATCAGGGACAGCCGTGGTCCTCAGTGATATGTAGTACCTCTTTAACCACCACAATCTTGTACTGAATGCTTTTTGCCAATTTTGGATCTAATCTGGAATCGCTATAGTCGACACTGGAATCAGAGTCCGTGTCGGTATCAGTGTCTGCCAACTGGGCCAGCGTCCGTTTCTGTGACCCTGATGGGACCCTACTTTGCAATAACATATCTTCTACAGATTTCTTCCATGCCTGGGTCTGAGTCTCAGACTTATCTAGCCTCTTACTAATAAGAGTCACATTAGCATTCAAGGCGTTCAACACATTTATCCAATCCGGCGTCGGCGGTGCCGACAGGGTCACCCCTGCAGCCGTTTGTGTCCCTAATACAGCCTCCTCCTGGGAAGAGCCTTCAGCCTCAGACATGTCGACACACGTGCACCAAACACCCACAGACACACCGGGCATATAGGGGACAGACCCACAGTAAAGCCTGTCAGAGAGACGCAAAGGGGATTTGCCAGCTCACACCCCAGCGCCCAATCACCGGTTCTGAAGTGCCCAATAAATGCCCCAGACCTGTAGCGCTTTTAATATAAAGTATATTGCACCAAATTAGCAGGTCCTCCCCCCCAGTTTTGCACCCTGATACTTGTCAGTGTGAAGGAAGGACCAGCGTCTCTGCAGCCTGATGGTGGAGAAAATGGCGCCGAGTGAGCTGTGAGGACGAAGCTCCACCCCCTTAATGGCGCGCTTCCGTCCCGCTTCTTTTATGATTATACTGGCGGGGGTTTTGGACAGTGCCTCTGCACTAATGTCCCTCTTGTGCCAGTGTCCACTGAGGATTTATTAGCTGCCCAGGGCGCCCCCCCGCGCCCTGCACCTTGTAGTGCTGTGTGTATGTGAGAGCTTGGCGCGCAGCGTCCACGCGCTGTGCAGTACCTCAGAGAATGCCGTCACTGAAGTCTTCTTTTCTTCTGACTTCTGGCTCTGTAAGAGGGTGACGGCAGGCTGTGGGAGTGAGCATCTAGGCGTACCCAGCGATTAGCACCATCAGGAGCTAATGGTGTCCTGTAGCCAGAAGCAGAGCCCTTGAACTCACTGGAAGTGGGTCATACTCCTCTCCCCTAAGTCCCACGAAGCAGGGAGACTGTTGCCAGAACCCCCCCTTAACATAAAAAAACCTAACAAAAAGTATTTTTCAGAGAAACTCAGTAGAGCTCCCTGTAGTGCGTCCATTCTCACTGGGCACAATTCTAAAACTGGAGTCTGGAGAGAGGCATAGAGGGAGGAGCCAGTTCACACCCTTTCAAAGTCTTAAAGTGCCCATGTCTCCTGCGGATCCCGTCTATACCCCACGGTTCTATGATGACCCCAGCATCCTCTAGGACGTATGAGAAAAGTGAGATAAGATCAGAGATGTGGGTGTGAGAAGCTTGAATTGGATTCTGAAAGGAAAGGGAAGCCAGTGGACTTTTAGTAGAGGGATAGTGGACGTAGTGCGTTTTGTGAGGAAGATGAGCCGGGCTGCTGCATTGAAGATAGATTGGAGTGGAGAGAGGCATTTGTCAGGGATGCCATTCAGGAGGAGATTACAGTAGTCTAGTTTGGAGATGACCAGTGAGTGGATAAGGGTCTTACTAGCATCCTGAGTCAGAAAGGGTCTGATCCTGGAAATATTTTATAGATAAAAATGGCAGATTTGTGAGAGGTGCTGAATGTGTGGTTTGAAGGAGAGGGAGGCATCAAGGATTAATCCAAGACAGCGCACTTGGGAGCTAGAGGAGATAGTTGTGCCATAAATAGCTAATGAAATTGTGGGAGGTGAGGTTGAGCAGGAGGATGGGAAGATTATCAGCTCAGTCTTAGACATGTTAAGTTTAAGAAAGTGCTGGGACATCCAAGAAGAGATAGCAGAGAGACAGTTGGAGATACGAGTGCGGAGAGCAGGAGAGAGGTCTGGGGATGAAAGGTAGATTTGAGTATCATGAGCATAGAGATGATATTGGAAGTCAAAAGAACTAATCAGTTTACTTGAAAACATAAGGTTGAAATGGAGAAAGTCTGTCTTAGAGCGTGATTTCCTTCAGTGTCGCTCTGCAGTACGTGAGCATTTTTGCAGTTATCTGGTGCATTTGGTGTGCCCGGGTTGAGGTGTTAATTTGCGAGGGTGAATAGTGGTTGGTGGAGTGACAGAGTCAAGAGCAGAAGTAAGGGATGCATTGTTTAGGGAAGTGGCTTGAGAGAGAGAATAAGAGAGAGTAGTGAGTCAAACACAGAGTATAGGGATGTGGTGTCGATAGACTCAATTTTACGCTTAGTGCTGGTAGCCTTAGGATGTAGAGATGGGGAAGCAGAGAGAGATAAGTTAAAAGAGAGCAGGTGGTGGTCAGAGATGGTAAATGGGGAGTTGGAGAAATCAGAAATATCACACGGTGAGTGAAGACCAGATCCAGTGAGCTCCCATTCACATGGGAGGGTGAGGAGGTCCACTGGGAGAGACCAAATGAGGATTTGATGTTAAGGAGTTAAGAGGCAGGTGATTTTGTGGGGATATCGATAGGGATGTTGAAATCACCTAAGATAATGGATGGAATGTCAGAAGAGAGGAAGTGAGGAAGCCAGGAAGCAAAGTTGGAATTTGGAGGCAATGCCAGTGGGGCAGTAAATGACAGCTACTCTAAAATGGACAGGTTGGAAGATGTGTATACCATGGACTTCAAATGTAGAGAATGTAAGAGATGGTTTTGGGGGTATGAGTTGGTAGGAGTAACTAGAAGGTAAAAGGACCCCAACCCCACCACCATGGCGACTCCCAGGTCAGTAATGTCTAGGAGATGTAGGGAGTTGGAGATGAAAAGGTCATGCATGAGTAGGGACCAGTTTGTTACAAACAGATCTGGCATTCCAGAGGGCAAAGGATGGGGGGTATGAGTTTGTGGGAGAGATGTGAATGAGATTGTTAGGGTTGCTGTAGCATTGAGGTGAGATTAACTTTGAGGGCAGGGATGATAAGAGAGTAGTGTTGGTGCGGGTGCCTGAGCTAGGATGGGAAACTGCAGGAGGTGGGTAGGTAAGTAGTTCAGTTTGATGTGGATGGCGGGGTGTGGAGATGACAGGGAGAGGAGGGAGGTAGCAGGGCTGAGTGATGGGGTAGTAGGACCATGGGGCAGAGGTGAATGAAAGTGGGGTAACAGGAAAGAAGGGGAAAGGAAACGGGTGGAGGGGAGACAGAGGAGGGGAGAAAAGAGGAGGTGTAGGAGACTAAGGGGGGAAGGATAAAGGTAGGAACAGGGGGCAAGATACATGATTAGGCAGACACTGAGTGATGTGGGGAGTAGAAGAAAACCTTGACAAAGTGTGGAGTGGGTAAATAGGTGAGAGAAACTGGAACTAGGAGTGGAGGCTGTAAAGGGGCCTACACACTGGGCAATATCTTGAAAGATATGAACGATATCATTCATAAATTAACAATAAATCGTTCATATCTTTTAGTGTGGATGCCTCAAAGATGAACAATGCGCATACCCGCAATCGTTCATCGTTGATCGATCATTGTTGATACATGCCAGTCAATTTGGACAATTTAGTTGTATGTACTCTTATTCGTCCAAATTGACCATCGATATCGTCGAGTGTGTAGGAAAAATCAACCATCTATAATATCGTTGACCGATAATATCGATGGTCGAAAACATCGCCCAGTGGGGGTCATTCCGAGTTGTTCGCTCGTTGCCGATTTTCGCAATTGAGAGATTAAGGCAAAAATGCGCATGCGCATGGTTCGCAGTGCGCATGCAGTTAGTATTTTAACACAAAATTTAGTAGATTTACTCACGCCCGAAAGAAGATTTTTCATAGTTGAAGTGATCGTAGTGTGATTGACAGGAAGTGGGTGTTTCTGGGCGGAAACTGGCCGTTTTCTGGGAGTGTGCGGAAAAACACAGGCGTGCCAGGGAAAAACGCGGGAGTGTCTGGAGAAACGGGGGAGTGGCTGGCCGAACGCTGGGCGTGTGTGTGACGTCAAACCAGGAACGAAACTGACTGAACTGATCGCTATTTGTGAGTAAGTCTCGAGCTACTCAGAAACTGCTAAGAATTTTCTATTCGCAATTCTGCTAATCTTTCGTTCGCAATTCTGCTAAGCTAAGATACACTCCCAGAGGGCGGCGGCTTAGTGTGTGCAATGCTTCTAAAAGCAGCTAGCGAGCGAACAACTCGGAATCACCCCCAGTGTGTAGGCTCCTTAAGGGAATCAGAGCAGAAGAATTGCGGAAATGCAGTGTAAGCTCAATTGGTATAAATTTAGTTTGAAGTAGTGATGTGCACCGGAAATTTATCGGGTTTTGTGTTTTGGTTTTGGATTCGGGTCCGCGGCCGTGTTTTGGATTCGGACGCGTTATGGCAAAACCTCCCTGAAATTTTTTTGTCGGATTCGGGTGTTTTTTTACAAAAAACCCTCAAAAACAGCTTAAATCATAGAATTTGGGGGTCATTTTGATCCCATAGTATTATTAACCTCAATAACCATAATTTCCACTCATTTTCAGTCTATTCTGAACACCTCACACCTCACAATATTATTTTTAGTCCTAAAATTTGCACCGAGGTCGCTGGATGGCTAAGCTAAGCGACACAAGTGGCCGACACAAACACCTGGCCCATCTAGGAGTGGCACTGCAGTGTCAGGCAGTATGGCACTTCAAAAAAATTGTCCCCAAACAGCACATGATGCAAAGAAAAAAAGAGGCGCACCAAGGTCGCTGTGTGACTAAGCTAAGCGACACAAGTGGCCGACACAAACACCTGGCCCATCTAGGAGTGGCACTGCAGTGTCAGGCAGGATGGCACTTCAAAAAAATTGTCCCCAAACAGCACATGATGCAAAGAAAAAAAGAGCCGCACCAAGGTCGCTGTGTGACTAAGCTAAGCGACACAAGTGGCCGACACAAACACCTGGCCCATCTAGGAGTGGCACTGCAGTGTCAGGCAGGATGGCACTTCAAAAAAATTGTCCCCAAACAGCACATGATGCAAAGAAAAAAAGAGGCGCACCAAGGTCGCTGTGTGACTAAGCTAAGCGACACAAGTGGCCGACACAAACACCCGGCCCATCTAGGAGTGGCACTGCAGTGTCAGGCAGGATGGCACTTCACATTTTTTTTCCCCAAACAGCACATGATGCAAAGAAAAAAAGAGCCGCACCAAGGTCGCTGTGTGACTAAGCTAAGCGAAATAGATACACACAGATTAAAGGTATATTTGTGTTTATTATGTACTTGGTATGTGGCTGGAATCCAGAGCTACACACCCCTGGATCAAGGCATCACCCATCTCTTCAAACCGACCAATGACCTCTCCTGTACTGTAAACGACCATCCCTCCAACCAATCAGTGGAGAGCATACAACCCCATTGTATTGTATTTTGGGCAAGGGTATATAAACCTTGCACCTGGGCCGGTCACGCTCTCTCTGCTTTTTAAAAGACTCATAGGTCATCTTGCCAGATCGACTAGAGGACCGGATCCGGGTTGCGCAGGCAAACAAAGCGTACGTATCATTGGGTGTGACTCTCTCTCTGTGATTGAATTGTATTGTGTTGTACCATTATATTTTAACTTATTGTAAACCCCTTTTACAAATATATTATTACTTGTTGCTGCTTTGGACCACAACATACAATCAAATACTGGTGTCGCATTCAGTTTCTGTTGAGCGTTTGTATAGTATAATTGCCACACCTAGAGCTGCCTCGTGCTCTCAGCGTGTCGGTCTGTGTGTATGCACTGAGTGTAAGCTGCACGGCTATTCCAGCGTGTGTACGCTAACTGGGGACAGAGTATTTATTACAGCAGCCGCAGCGGCTTCAGTTACAGTGTGCAATAGGGGTTAGTGGCTGTTTTTCCAAGAAGTCTGTCGAACTTCTCAATTGGGGACATCGTCCGGCTCGTCTCATACCCGGCTTTTGCACAACAGTACAGGCGCTTGCCAGCAGCAAAGGGTGGATTAGCATTATTATATTGTGTTGAGCAATCTTGTGCTGATGAACCGCGCCTGTACTGCATTGGTTAGGGATGCTGGCGTGAACCGCAAGGACAAAGGGAAAAAAGCCATTTAAAAGTTTTTTTGTTTTTTTTCTTCTTTTTTTCTTTTGCACATGTAACTTTGCATAAAGGTGCACACAGCGTACCCATACTTTGCATCCATCCCACATATTGTTGCCATAGGTTATAACGGTCATTTATAAGTTTGTGTGAAACCGGATACATCTGTGTTGCTATATACATTTTGAAGTAACTGTGTTAATGATATAGTTGTAAGAACACAAAATGCAGCTCTGGCCTAGTATTTTAGGTTAAAACAGAGCAATTGTGGGGTGTGTTCGTGAGCGACAATAGTTTATATCGCTCACATTTATACTGTGTGATTTGTTTTAGTGCGGGTGCACTTTTGTACACGTGGCCCGGACAAAGTACGTGAGCACGCACAAGTGTGAAAAGGCACGTGCGGTTGCGTAATTACGCAAGTTGCGTAAGATCGCTAACGCCAAGGACAAACCACACAATAGTTCTATTTAAAGCGGAGTAGTAGATGTTTATCTACAAATAGCACATAACTATCCGGTTTCAAACACAGATTAGAATAACATTGATAAAGTGTGTTACCTCTGGGGAAAGCTATCAGTTAACAGGGAAGGATATTTTTCTGATCAGAAAACTATAGAGTGCTAGTGTGGGCTGAAAAAGGTGTGAATGTATTGAACTCTGCTTGGTGGACTTGGTGAACTCGGTGAACTCGGTGAAACTCGGCGAACTTGGTGAGCACGGTCTAGGTGAACACGTGCAACGGAGTGTGATAAAGCTTTGTGAAGTTGTTGTTTTAAAGGTTTTTTTTCTTGGTATTACACTCCGGCTGTTTTGGAGCACAGTGTGAAGACTCCAGTGATCCTACAACTTATAGATAGCAAGTGTCTATAAGCTGTACGATTGGACCGCACGGTTGTGTGAGCGATACGTGGCGCAACGTGATACGAAGTTTTGCATATTTGTGCGTATTCCTCGTCATCATACGCATTGTGTAAAGCACATGCAAGCGTGATTTGTGTAAAAATTGTCTTTTAGGCAGATATTCACTGGGTACGGTAAGTTACTCCTAAAGGCCCAGGGGATATAGGCCGAAGTAGGGCCTGCACTGGCTACGCGTGTCTGCTAAACAGGGCGGATCCGTGGTACTCGGAGCATAAGAAGTTAGTGGAAGAACTTTGAGGACTTCCACCGTTAGACTACTGTGTTTGGAGCATTTTAGGAAGTTTTCCCGTGTTAAAAGGGTCCACAATGGGAGCCAAGTGCACAACACAGGGACGTTCCTCAGTCAGGGTTCAGACAGCAGAATTGAGACCCAGGGGGTCAGCTCGGTTGGTAATGTGGGGGAAGTATGGTCCCCACACTGAGACCTTTTGTGATGAATGGACACGAATGACTGTGGGGGATAAAGCATCATTTCCTGGGATAGGTAGTTTTGATCCAGAGGTACTACACAATGTAAGGATTAGAATATGTCTGCTCAAATCCAGAAAGCAAAGTGTAAGGCATACAGATTGTTTAAACTTGTGGCAACAAGAGGGGGATGTGCAAAGGGAGCTTGCTCGCACAGCAAGTTCCAAACCAGGCAGAAGCGTGAATGCGACAGCACCACCACCACCATATGTTGATGGAGAGAAGAGTGTCACCACCAATGATACAAAGGTAGAGGTCAGGGAAATGCGCAGCGAATGTATTAAAACTAACGCTTGTACCTTGTACCCTGTTTTACCTTCTCCCCAAGATTACAGCAACGTAGAGGATGAGCCTAGCATGATCTCAGCCCTTGCCCTGGCTGCCACCATACATGACACAAGGGTGGGCATTGCCCAACCACCAAGGGCAGTGGCCATATCAGCCAGTGAGGGGGCAGATGAGATCGTGGCGACTGGTAAGTACGGTACCGTCCATTATGCAGAAACAGTGACTCCCCGTATGGTAGAGACAAACAAGAAAGATGTGGTTGAGTTGCATCCAGTTAGGGTGATTGCAGTCCCTAACGGGAGAACTGACACTCAGGGGGTGACCCCAATCAGGAACATTGCAATGTACTGTCCCTGGTCCCGTATGGAGCCGAGGTCAATTATGGCAGAATTCCCTGACCCCAGAAAGGATTTAGTTGGATGCCAGAAATATATAAAAGATTTAGGACTTTCCTAAGAACCAACAAACAAAGATTGGCGGACGGTGTTGCGAGCGAGTCTCCCCTCTAACATTGACATCCCAAAATTTATTACAGACTGCAACCTAGATGCAGAAGTGCCACTCACTGATGCTTACAATCAGGAGAATGTCAGGCAAATCAATATACAACTAGGTTTGTATTTCCCAGCCATAGTTAGATGGAATAAGATTTTTTCCATAAGACAGAAAGAGAATGAACTGGCATCCAAATATTTCCACAGAGCTTTGATGGAAATGGCTAAATTCACTGGGGTTGAGGATATTAGAGACAATGTCAACCACAGGGAAGTAGCTGTCTCTGTATTAATGGAGGGATTGAAGGAGGCACTGAAAACCAGGGTGCAAACTTCTATGCCAAACTGGAGGGGTATTACGGTGACTGCACTTAGGGAATCAGCACTGGAGCACGACCGTAATATCCAGAAAACCAGGGAGGCACAAGGGGAGCGGTTGATGGTTATGAGCATCCAAGCACTGGAAGGAGCACCAACTCGACCAAAACCCCAGGCCCCTGACACATGGAAAAAGTCAAGAGTTTGTTATCTGTGTAAAAGGGAAGGGCATTATGCCAGCAATTGTAACAGCACACAAAAATTCAGACCCCCTAGACAAGAACACGAGCAAAGTAATTATACACATAGAGGAGATCAGGGATCATACAGGAGAGAGTACGAGCCGCAAAGAGGGGAAACAAGGAGGTATCCACCACGGGAGGACTGGCGAGCCCCCGAAGACTTACCGTTATCCCCCTCACATATCATAGCCGCCAACGCCCAAAGGGTGGGTCGACGGCCCCAATAGAGGTTAGGCCACACCTGTAGTCTGCAGCCTGTGAAGCTGATCGCTGGCCCTGGGAATGAACCTGAGGTCTTGGTCAAAGTAGCAGGAACACTACAACCATTTCTTGTAGATACAGGGGCGGCCAGGTCTGTACTCAAAGCTCCAACCAATTTACTGACCATGGGCAAACCATTTCGGCTATGGGAGTAACAGGAACGGTGCAACTCTACCCTTTGAGTAGACCGGCAGAGATTACGATAGGGCCCCTGCAGACCAAACACTCTTTTCTGCTGGCTGCATCGGCTCCGACTAATCTGCTCGGCAGAGATTTATTGTGTAAAATGCGGTGTGTCATATATTGTACTCCTGAGGGTGTCTTCTTGGATATACCCGAGAATCACGTTCAAGAAGTGCAAGATATATTAGACACCCCTCAAAGGCTAATGTCGCACTCTGCTGTATTAGACAAATGTCCATCAAAGGTAGAGGAAATGATCTCACAAATACCGGGTTCCCTTTGGACCAAAGATGGACAAGACACTGGATTGATGGCGAATGTAGCCCCAGTAGTACAAGTAAAAGATGGTAGGATAGCTCCAAAAATCCCTCAGTATCCTCTGAAGCCAGAGGTAGAATTAGGAGTGTACCCCGTCATAGAGCGCTTGCTACAACAGGGCATCCTAGTCAGGACGTCCAGCACAGCCAATAGTCCCATCTTCCCTGTGAAAAAGAGTGGGGGGAGGGGTTACCGGCTAGTGCAGGATTTAAGAGGGGTGAACAAATAGTTGAGAGTCAATTCCCCGTAGTGCCCAATCCAGCTGTCATCTTGATGCAGATCCCCGCAACCTCTTTATACCTCACTGTCATTGATCTCTGTTCTGCCTTCTTTTCTGTCCCTCTCCACCCTGACAGTCAGTACCTTTTCGCCTTCTCTTACAGGGGAGTACAGTACACCTGGACTCGTCTCCCCCAAGGCTTCATTGACAGCCCAAGTATCTTCTCCCAAGCACTGCATGACTGTTTGCAATCCTTTCAACCTGAAAATGGCTCAGTGCTAATACAGTATGTTGATGACTTATTGTTGTGCTCTGGACTCATTTGAAACGTCCTTGGCAGATACGAAGCAGCTGCTGCTTCACCTCTCCCAGACAGGACACAAGGTTTCAAAGGATAAATTACAGTTGTGCAGTAAAAGGGTGAGGTATTTGGGGCATTGCTTGACACAAGGACAACGACACCTCACTGCTGATAGGATAGAAGCGATTCGCAACATGACTCTGCCACAAACCCAGCAACAGATCCGTACTTTCCTAGGAATGTGTGGGTACTGCCGAAACTGGATCCCAGGGTTCTCCATACTGGCTTTACCTTTGCAAGAGATGGTCTCTTCAAACAAACCAGATCGGATTTCGCACACAGATGAGTCCAAACTGGCATTTGAGAGACTCAAACAGTGCCTATCACAGGCACCTGCATTAGGTATGCCAGATTATGGGAAACCCTTTGAATTGTACGGTACAGAGAGTGCTGGGTGTGCGGCAGGTGTTTTAACACAGAAACATGGTGATGCCAGCAGACCAGTAGCATACTACAGTGCACAATTGGACACTGTAGCACGGTCTCTCCCCACATGCTTGCGAAGTGTTGCAGCGATAGCTTTGCTAGTGAGTAAGAGCGAAGACGTAGTGTTAGGACACAACCTGACTATCCATACACCTCATGCAGTATCAGCCTTACTGAACTCCGCCCAAAACAGACATGTCTCATCGGCACGATTTACAAAGTGGGAATTAGCTCTAATGGCCCTTGTAAACATCACTATAAAGAGATGCAGCGCACTAAATCCTGCAACTTATCTGCCAAGTGTGCCTGGACAGGCACAAAGGGTGGAGGATGAGAATGATGGTGAAGGAGGATTTAGTGCATACACTGATACGCATGATTGTATGGAATATCTGAACCAGACTTTCACTGCGAGACCTGACATTAGTGACAACCCACTGGAAAACGTAGATTTTACCTTCTACACTGACGGTAGTTGCCACAGACAGACGGACACGGGAGACCTGTGCACTGGGTACGCAGTTGTAGACGACAGAAGTATCATAGAAGCTGAGCCCCTGGGCCCACCGCGCTCAGCACAAGTTGCTGAGCTGGTCACCCTAACCAGAGCGTGTGAATTGGCTAAGGGTAAGTCAGCTAATATATACACAGATTCTAGGTATGCCTTTGGAGTGGTACATGATTTCGGGGCCCTATGGCGCCTCAGAAATTTCATGACAGTAGCTGGCACACCCGTGGTGCATGCGACCCACATCAAAAGATTGCTATCAGCAATACAAGACCCCGACAGAGTGGCTGTTATCAAGTGCAAAGCCCATACTTACAGTCAAGACCCAGTGTCACTTGGTAACAGCCGGGCAGATGAAGCTGCCAAGGCAGCAGCAAGTTCAGCCACACTAACCAACATCACACCACTGATGACATTTAACACAATAAGCACACAACAACTCATTGAAATGCAAGATTTGTGTTCCCTGCAGGAGAAGTCCGTCTGGAAGGCGAAGGGATATGGAAGAGAGTCTTTGGGCCTCTGGACAGATGGGCACGGTAAGCCAGTGGCTCCCAGAGCATATCTTCCAAGCTTAGCTGAGGCGGCACACGGTATGACTCATCTAGGTAAAGAGGGTATGTGTAAGCTGGTGAGAGCCTACTGGTGTGCGCCAGGATTCTCTTCTCATGCGGGTAAGAGAGCAATGACATGTCTTACTTGCTTGAGCAAGAATATTGGAAAGTCAATACCAACAGAACCATCCCATATCCCTCCGACAGACGGTCCTTTTCAGGTAATACAAATTGACTTCATACAGTTACCACCCTGTAGGAATTTAAAATATGTATTAGTCTGTATTGATGTGTTTTCCAACTGGGTAGAAGCGTTCCCTGCTGCCACAAATACTGCTACGTTCACTGCAAAGAAAATTGTGCAGGAATTTGTGTGTAGATATGGTATCCCTAGAATAATTGAAAGTGATAGGGGTACCCATTTTACAGGTGAAGTCTTTCAGGTCATGTGAAAACTGATGGGTATTAATAGCAAGCTACATACTCCGTACCGGCCACAGGCGAGCACAAAGGTGGAGAGAATGAATAGCACTATTAAGAACAAGCTTAGCAAAGTGATGGTTGAAACTGGATTGTTGTGGCCAGAGGCATTGCCACTAGTGTTGTACAGCATCAGAACCACTCCCAGGTCACCACTTAACCTATCACCCTTTGAAGTTCTTTTTGGGCGACAACCTCACGTAATGATTGACCCCCAGGATGATTTGAAATGTAATAACGAAGTGACTGTGCAATATTTGGTTAGGATGAGCCAGCAGCTCAGAAATCAACAAAGAAATCTAAAGCTGGTGATTCCTGACCTACCAAACAGTAATTGTCATGACATTGAACCTGGGGATTATGTGATGATTCGAAATTTCTTACGCTCAGGTTGCCTCATAGACAGGTGGGAAGGACCATACCAAGTTTTGTTAACCAGCACAACAGCATTGAAGGTTGCCGAGAGAGAGACTTGGGTCCACTCGTCCCATTGCAAGAAGGTCGCTGACCCGGAGAAGACTCGTGACAAAGAGCAGGTGGAAGAGAACCTCGTATCACTAGAGTGCTTGTTCCGGGAAAATTGAGAGGCAGGACTGTTGAAAGGCATCTGAGCACGGAGAGTAACGAGAGTTAGAACGGTTGTCGTACCATTTTCTTTTTTCACCTCCCCCTGCATTTTTCCTTTCTTTTCTCCTTCTTATTTTCATCCTTTCCCCTAACTAAATGGATCGGTTACAAGAGACTGCGTTTCGGGTTCTGTTAGAGACTTTGGTTTTAATAAGGACAACTTGTTTTTGTGAGGGTCCCAGAGAGGTGGAGCAAGGATCTGGAGTGAGTTCTGATGGAGAGTATGGGTTGGTAGGACCCCAGGATCAGTGTATCACTTTCACCAAGGCTAGCATCAGAAAAAGGAAATCCACAAACCGGAACCCAACTCATCAATCACCAAAAATGTAATTTTATTGTTGTATGTACCGTTACATGTCTTCTGTTCATCTCTGTAGGGCTAGGTTAGTGAAACACACATAGTCATTAGATAATAGGGACACATAATTGCTCACACATATGGATCCCCACGATGTATCATCAGATAAATGTGCTCCCCATTTATCATATAGCTCGGTGGAGTTTGTTGGACCATGTACAGACCCTTAATACGGGATGAGAAGGAATATAATGAATACTTCGCAAAGCCTAGAAGCTAGTGATGCACGATGATACATCCCCCTCAGGCAGTAACTCATACATACACGTTTTTTTTTTCCTATCACACTAGGCCATCCATTTCTCACCTATGACCTTTTCTCCCTCTTCCAAGGTACATACTCGCCCATTGTAATGTATAGCATGTAAATATTTTTTTTCTCTGTTATTAATATTAGTGGCAGTTATTGTTGACTGCCAAAGGGTGGACTGTCGAAGTCGGAAAATATTGCAATACACACACCACATGCAAACACCACACAGATGGCATCCATATATGTACTTAGTCTGGCGTGCGTGCAGCATACTCGCAAATTGCGTACAATCGCCTCCCACGGGAGTGCGCGTACGGGCGTGGTATGAGCAATTACAGAAAGATTCTTACTTGCAATGGAAATGAATGCAGTACATACCACAGTCTGTGTCGAGTCACTGTTCACACACACACACTAATCTAACCAAACATGCACATCCATCCAACACAATGTCTTGGTATTCCAATGTTTGAACAGACCCCCTGGTCTGTGAAGAAAGATACACACAAACCAAACTGTTATTGTTTAATGGAAACCAGAACAATGGGAGACAAATATCCCAAATAGATACACACAAGCTTGTGGTTACAAATTATTAACTACAGGCAGCCTGCAGTAACACTTGTATATATATATATATATATATACATATATATATATGTATATATGTATATATATATATTTATTTTTGTGTGTATCTTGAGAATGGATGGTCATTTCATGTGTAGGATCATGTTGCTTGAAGATAGCATGACAGGGTAATCTAATGAACATGAAAATATCTGTCACACATTGCATGTTTCCCAAACTTGGTGCACACATTGCACATAGTCTGCCCTTTCCCCTCATGCAACTTTTACTTATTTGCAAGGCACAACAAGGGAATTATACACCTTTACAGTATACGAGGGGACAGTAACTGATCAGAGCATCATGCATGGTATCTACGTGTTCGGATAATTATGAGTAATAATCCGGTGTTGGTTTGGAGAAGATCGCATGTCGTTGCGAAAAGTTATTCGCAAAGGCAGATTAAAGGTATATTTGTGTTTATTATGTACTTGGTATGCGGCTGGAATCCAGAGCTACACACCCCTGGAGCAAGGCATCGCCCATCTCTTCAAATCGACCAATGACCTCTCCTGTACTGTAAACGACCATCCCTCCAACCAATCAGTGGAGAGCATACAACCCCATTGTATTGTATTTTGGGCAAGGGTATATAAACCTTGCACCTGGGCCGGTCACGCTCTCTCTGCTTTTTAAAAGACTCATAGGTCATCTTGCCAGATCAACTAGAGGACCGAATCCGGGTTGCGCAGGCGAACAAAGCGTACGTATCATTGGGTGTGACTCTCTCTCTGTGATTGAATTGTATTGTGTTGTACCATTATATTTTAACTTATTGTAAACCCCTTTTACAAATATATTATTACTTGTTGCTGCTTTGGACCACAACATACAATCAAATACTGGTGTCGCATTCAGTTTCTGTTGAGCGTTTGTATAGTATAATTGCCACACCTAGAGCTGCCTTGTGCTCTCAGCGTGTCGGTCTGTGTGTATGCACTGAGTGTAAGCTGCACGGCTATTCCGGCGTGTGTACGCTAACTGGGGACAGAGTATTTATTACAGCAGCCGCAGCGGCTTCAGTTACAGTGTGCAATAGGGGTTAGTGGCTGTTTTTCCAAGAAGTCTATCGAACTTCTCACTATATATACTGGTGGTCACTGTCAGCAAAACTCTGCACTGTACTCCTCCTATATAATATACTGGTGGTCCCCAGTGCCCACAATAAAGCAGTGTGAGCACAGATATATGCAGCACACTGAGCACAGATATGGAGTGTTTTTCAGGCAGACAACGTATACTGGTGGTCACTGGTCAGCAAAACTCTGCACTGTACTCCTCCTATATAATACAGCTGCTCCCCAGTCCCCACAATTAAGCAGTGTGAGCACAGATATATGCAGCACACTGAGCACAGATATGGAGTGTTTTTCAGGCAGACAACGTATACTGGTGGTCACTGGTCAGCAAAACTCTGCACCGTACTCCTCCTATATAATACAGCTGCTCCCCAGTCCCCACAATTAAGCAGTGTGAGCACAGATATATGCAGCACACTGAGCACAGATATGGAGTGTTTTTCAGGCAGACAACGTATACTGGTGGTCACTGGTCAGCAAAACTCTGCACTGTACTCCTCCTATATAATACAGCTGCTCCCCAGTCCCCACAATTAAGCAGTGTGAGCACAGATATATGCAGCACACTGAGCACAGATATGGAGTGTTTTTCAGGCAGACAACGTATACTGGTGGTCACTGGTCAGCAAAACTCTGCACTGTACTCCTCCTATATAATACAGACAATGTATACTGGTGTAAAACAACAGATATGGTCCTTTGGAAAAGACAAAGAACCAAAAAAAGCAACTATAGGTTGGGTAAGATAGCCATCGGCCCTTGGCCGAAAAACGGGCTCTCCCTGCCCAACCGCGGCTCCCCCTTGCTTTCCCACAGGGTTCACCATGTACTTCCCCATTCAATAGGGGAAAGCAGTTAGTATGGTATATGATATACTTATTCATTCATATCTTTATGATTATTATACATAACATCCCTTCTGGTGTTTGACTACTGTATAAGGGTGGAGAAGGAGGAACCCTCTCACAAGGGACAGATATAATTTGCAAATTACAATATATGCTATAATCAATCTCAGTAAAATAAGGATATTATTACATTATAGATACATCTTCTATTGTCCTGATTATTATGGGCAACACAAGCCCTTCTGTTACTTAGGCTGTTTGGGAGCAAAATTGTAACAGAGTCTATATATTTTTTGGGAATACCTATTCCAAGTTTTCAAAAATCAGTATTATTGTTCAAAGTTTGAATATCACTGACCAGATCTCCCAGTATGATTCTATAAGCCTACTGCCTTATTATTTTAATTCAAGCTCCCCTGTTACTTAGGCTGTTTGGGAGCACAATTGTAATATAATCTATTTTTTGGTAATACCTATTCCAAGATTTCAAAATCGGTATTATTGTTCAAAGTTTGTATACCACCGACTAGATCTCCCAGCAAGAATCCATAAGTCTGCTGCCCTATTATTATTATTGTTAATTTCTGACCATAATATTCATTTATTCTGTGATTGAAATCCTGGGTCCCAATATAATCAGAAAACGGTGCGCCTAGGAGACAGATTTACCTACGGTCAGACCGCACTGAGTATGCCCAAACTCGTCTGATCTTGGAAGCCAAGCACTGCAGGGCCTGGTTAGTACCTGGACGGGGAACCACCAGGGAATACTAGGTACCGTAGGTATTTTACTCTCCAACAGTTAAAGCAATTTGGGACCCATTGTACCAACCTGATCTCTGGTTAATAGCATGTCAGATTATATCGGACTCGAGGTAGTGACCTCATTCATATAAAATCCTAATTATAGAGGATATGTATGAATTTTCTCTATGGATGAGGGTTTATTTATTTCGCTCATTTATATTATTATTTTGCCCATAATAGGTACATTGGTACTTGTAAATATTCATGTTCTTTAATCATTGATGCCAGCTCTCGCTTTTTCTTAAAGTATATATCAGTAAAAGTTATTTTTTAATAATTTCATGATTTCAATTTTTCAAGTGTGCCCAGGAAAAGGCCTATAGTTGCTTTTTTTTGGTTCTTTGTCTTTTCCAAAGGACCATATCTGTTGTTTTATAGTTGTCATAACTATTTTTCTGGAGCACCACCAACTATTTGCTGAACTTATTATTTCAGTAAGCCTCTATGTTGGGCTATTAATAATACCTCTAAATTCACTGAACAAAATGATTGTATCCTGTGCAGATTTATTTCCTTTTGCTAAGAACGTATACTGGTGGTCACTGGTGATGGTGTAGGAGCTTCCGAAGTATAGCAAATATATTGATTCAAGCTTTTTCGCATTGATTAAGATATTTACTGTTAATCACAAAATGTGTTCATGTATCCTTAAATATATTGTAAAGATATTCAGAAAACTATATACTCCGAATATCTTGTCTAAAGCATGAATTGTTCAAGGACATACAACGCCAGATGTATCCAAGGAAGATCGGGAAGAATGTTTTCAGCATATGTCCGAGAGACTGATAATCACAAAGCAATAAACTATATTCAAGAATGTTCTAATTGCTAATTAGAATCTTGTATGACAATTGATGTATTTCAGGTTCTGAGACATACATGGTGTATTCTGATTGGCTAAATGTATTGGCAAGCATGATTCCTTTGTCTTTAAGCTATAAAAATAAACCTGTAACGGCCCCTAAAGCAGGTCAGCTATAGTCTGTTTAGGTTACACATAATCCTGTGTCATCTTTTCATTCACTGACCTCCAACCGGTTGCTAAAGGAACAGAATTCTGACTGATTACTGAAGAGAGTTAATAGACCAGACCTGAACAGGTTAAAATACCCTAACATTTTTGGGAGCATCGTCCGGGGATTTTCCAGCATCTCCTCCACTGGCAACAAATCCTCTGATCTTTCAGGAACCGCTGATAAAAAAAACCGGTAAGTGAGATTTAATGTGTAGATTTCTACCTGCTCACTTGACTCAGCGCTTCTTGAATGGATCTGGGGAAGTCCAGTTGGGAAGATCAGAGAATATCTTAAAGAGCCCAGTGTCAGTCAGAAGAATTTTTTCTTTAAGGTACCATACATGTATGTCATATTGTTAAATTGTGGGTAAATATCTTCAGCTAATTTGTCACAAGTGCACAGGGGGAATTAATCAAATATCCAGGAAACTTTTACATTTTTAAAAGGTGGCGTATGGCCAAGGTGTATTCTAATGCTGATAAACAGTTTGAATTGATAAATAACCAAAGAGGTGTATGCAAATCTTGTACCTGTGTTGTTGTGTTAAGAAAATACAAAGGGTCCGTTGCACCGAAATTGGTGGCAATTACAAGCACTGAAGTCTCATTTGGTTATGTGGAAAATGATGATGAATTTTATTGTACAATAGGTTGTCATTTAAAAAAGGGAATTGTTGGAACATTACATTGAGAATGATTGGTCTAACATCATAACCTATTGTAAGCAAAAATGTACAGATGGCGCTTCAGTTCAAAGGTGCTGCAGTCCCCAGCTGGGATTGTCACCAATTTCCCAAAAAAGTTCAATTGGAGTTCTACGATTTTGCCGAGGTGCGCTCCCTGGGTTACTCGGGGTAATGTTCTTTGTCCCAAAACAAGGTAAAAGTTTCCTTCTACGGGGGGCGTGGCTTCGACGGACATGGAGTAGCACACAGACTGTGTGTCTCTCCAGCTATTATATCCTGCCCAACATCCTGTGTCCCCCCCTGGGCCTGCACTCCGCCCCAATACTAGCACTATAATGTGGGGGTGCCCCTGGGCCGCTCTGAGACCCGTCAGCAAGCTATCCGCTGCAGTGGAGTGAATATAGTGTGCGGGGACCCTGGGCCTGCTACTGCATGTGGGACGCCGCCATCCTGCTGCCCGCACCGAGACCTGTATCCGGCTCCCGTCCTGAGCGCTGCTCACCAGGTCCGCGGCTTCCCCTCTGTTGTTGCTGGGGACGCTGTGGCGGGCGCCTCTCCTCTCGTGCTCCGGCCGACGAGCGCTCCTCCAGCCGCTGCATCACCACGTGACCCGCCGCCGCTCTCCCTGCTCGCTCCGGCGGCCCCAGCCCGTACCTCCGGCTCCTGCACTGTGCTATGCCGCTGGGGAGGAGGTGCACGGCACGGCTGGATTCTATAAGTGCCTGTGCCCTCCCCATAATACTGCTGCCTTGCTGAACTCTGCTCCATTAGGATAAGGAGCATTGATATTAACCCCTGCAGATCCTGTGATACGCTGGTCAACCTCAGCTTCCTGGCACACACTCCATTTCAACTTATTGTCTCTCATATGCTGGGAGGGGAGGAAAGATTTCTTTATCCTGCTGCAATTATTTCTTCTGTGCTAACAGAGGTTCCTGTTAGTCTACACGGTCACTGATCAGTTTTGGTATACTGTACTTACCCGCAAGCAGCGACTGGATAATTCTGATATACTACATTCAGTCATTATTGGCCGTCCATGGACAGTTCTTGATATACTATTTAATAAACTTCTTGCCTCCTCCCGCCCGCTCGGTTATAATGGTCAAACCGCATCAGTCTGCCGCGGCCGCGGCGAAGTTGGAGAAGTATGTCAGAAATCCGCCGACGCGGTCCCAACAGAGTGGGGAGGTGCAGCCGACCTCTGCGCCACCTTCTCCGTCAGCTGGCTCCTCATCTGCGGATGCCACCGATGCTGCTCTGCAAAAGGTGCTGGATGCGGTCACGGCCAGTGAAGCCCGCTTGGCTGACAGGATCGGTCAGGTCCAGTCGGATTTATCCATTATACACCAGGACCTTCAACGGGTGCGGGAGAGGGTCGGAGAGGTTGAGACGCGCACCTCCACGCTGGAAGACACGGTTACGCCTCTTGGTAGACGCACTTCTGCTCTGGAGTCTCAGATGCTGGATGTACATAGAAAGATGACGGATATGGAGGGGAGGTTGCAGCGGAACAATGTCCGTTTCGTCGGACTCCCGGAGAAAGAAGAGGGTACATCCCCTGAAAAATTTCTTGAACATTGGCTGTTGGATGTATTTGGAGCGGAGGAGTTCACTTCACACTTCGCAGTGGAACGCGCCCATAGGGTCCCGATGCGCCCATTACCTCCAGGGGCACCTCCCCGTACGTTTATTGCCAAACTCCTCCATTACCGGGATAGAGACGTGATTCTGAGACTGGCCCGCACCAAGGGCCCCCTTACGTGGAAAGGTTCCCCAGTTTCAGTCTTTCCGGATTTTGCTGTCGATGTCCAGAAGGATAGAGCTCAGTTTGTCCCTGTGAAACGCAGGCTGCGAGAATTGAATATCCCCTATGCCATGCTCTTTCCGTCTAAACTGCGGGTGGTCTCGGATGGGGAAACAAAATTCTTCACGACCCCTCGTGAAGCATCAATGTGGCTGGACGGACGCTTTCCGGCGCGGCGAGCGCTAGCTGCTGATTGAGCTTATGTGTTTGATTTCCCTACTTGCAAGTATACTGCTTCGTTTATGCTTGATATGTTATTGTTATATTGTCTTGGGAGGGATGTATAGTTGTTTGTGGTTATGTTCCTTATGATTCCCTGCAGGATGTCAGTTTGGCTAGATGGACGCTATTCAAATAGGGGAGCGATGGCTGCTGATTGCACTCCTGTCTCTGATTTCTCAGCTAAGTCAATATACTACTGTTTGTGATGTGCTGCTATGTGATTTACGGAGGGGCCATCTGCGGCCCTTACGGGCCTTTATTGGGAGGGGGTAGCTCTGTGGGGACGGGTGATTGGTAGATGTTGCCTTTATGCTGATTTTGGGCCTTAGAAACTCGGTGTTTGCCCTGCCATATAGTCTTTAAAGGGGTAAACGGTTACTCAGTTGGGGTGGGGGTATTGGTCTAGGGGGGGATTGGTTTTGTTTTGAGTTTAGCTGGGAGATTCTCCTGTCTTATGGTCATTAAATTCTTGGCCCCCTTAGTGGATATAGGAATTTGACCTTAATTGGTACTGGCGGAGTATGTTACCGGGCTCTCTGCCTTAGTTGGGATTGTTAGTACTTAGGGTGTTCTGTTGTTAGGGAATCAGGTATGCTGCTAGTTTTAGGTGGTATACGGGGTGGGGATGGGGGTTATTTTAGATTGTTAACATTGAGGTGTTTTCATTTTTTGCTGTGCAATGTGCTTATTTCTGCTATGTTTATGTTGCAGCTGACTGCAGGCGTATCCTTGGTATTCACTGGCGGTGGCTGGCCGCGGGTGCTATGCAAAATCACAACAATGCCCTGTTATGGCGTCGGTTAAGTTTCTGTCGTGGAATGTGCGGGGGATCAATGACAAGATTAAGCGCTCCTTGATCCTTAGACAGATTAAATCTTATGCGTCGGATATAATTTGCTTGATGGAAACCCACCTACTGGGTACTAAGATTATGTCCCTTAAAAAACCTTGGGTGGGATGGGCTTACCATTCTATGCATACTGCAGCGTCCCGGGGAGTGTCGATTCTAATTAGGAAATCTGTTCCCTTTGTGCTTGATTCTGTGCAAACTGATCAATGGGGTAGATATGTATTTCTCAAGTGCAGAATTAACTCCGTCCCCTTGTTATTGCTGGCTGTGTATGTACCCCCTCCATATTCGCACGATGTCCTTAAAAAGGCGTCTGTCTTTATGGCTGCTTCCCCTGATATACCAGTTATCTGTATGGGGGACTTTAACAATGTTTTAAATCACGAGCTGGATAGGTTGTCTAGGGCGTCCTCCAACCCGCGGCCTGGGCACTCCCCGTTTGCAGACACTGTGTCAGAGTTGGGTCTGATAGACCCCTGGAGATTGAAAAATCCTGATTTGAGGCAATACTCGTGTTTTTCACGCTCTCACTCTTCCTTCTCTAGGATAGATTTGGCTCTTCTGTCCCGGGAACTTTTGCCCAAAGTGCAGACTGTCAAGTATGAGACTAGGGGTATCTCGGATCACTCCCCTATATCGTTACATATCGACTTAAACTGTCAGCGAGGCCAAGCAGTGTGGAAATTTAATCCCTTTTGGCTGACGCATGTGGGTGAGGGATCCGATTTGGAGGCTAGCTGGTCAGAATTTTTTGTTATGCATGATGACACCACGGATGTGTCTCTGCTATGGGACACTTTCAAGGCTTTCTTGAGAGGTACATTGATCAAACGGGTAGGGAGTCTTAAATCCTCCTATAGAAAACACGAGTCTGAATTGGAGGCTCGGGTGGCCGCTTCAGAAGTGACGTATGCGCGAGATGGCTTGGATGCTTCTAAATTGGTGTGGCTTCATGCGCAGGGTGAATGGAATGACTATCTGTGGGGGAAAACCCAACACAGACTTCTCTTCTCCTCGCATGTCCAGTATGCTACGGGGGATAGACCAGGTTCTTATTTGGCCAATCTTGCAAGGGGCGACCGTTCCTCTCGTACTGTGGTGGAGATTTTGGATTCAGCTGGGTCGGTGCTGGACCGCACCCCCCAGATTGTGGCGGAATTTGTCTCTTATTATCAGGCATTATATAGTTCTCAGTTGACCTGTTCCCCACTAGAGCTATGTGACTACTTGGATGGGGTCCACTTGCCTTCCATCTCCAGTGAGGCCAGGGCCCTTCTAGATGCTCCTTTGTCGGTGGAGGAGATTGAGATTGCGATCTCTGCCTCCCCCGATGGTAAGGCCCCTGGCCTTGATGGCATCCCGTCGGAACTGTATAAGAAATATATAAAATTCTTTGCCCCTCAGTTGCTTGAGTTGTTCAGCGAAATTCTTGCCCAAAGTGCGCTTCCCCCGTCTATGGCGGAGGCTTTGATTATAGTGATTCCCAAGCCGGATAAAGACCCCAGGAAGGTTGAATCCTACCGTCCTATTTCCCTGTTGCCCACGGATATTAAAATCCTGGCCAAGGTTCTGGCTTCCAGACTTGGCCAGGTCGTCTCCCAAATTATTCACCCTGACCAAACGGGCTTCATGCCTAGCAAGTCCACTGCTGTAAATTTGAGGCGCCTGTTTACTCATTTTCAGGCTTCTCGGGAGGAGGACTGCTCTGCCGTTATAGCCTCCTTAGATGCCGCAAAGGCCTTTGATTCGGTGGAGTGGGCCTTCCTCTGGGAGGCTATGAGTAGGTTTGGTGTGGGCCCCAACTTTATCAATTATGTTAAATTGTTATATTTTCAGCCCATGGCCAGAGTCTCGGTGAACGGGTTTGTTTCGGACTCCTTCCCCCTATCCAGGGGAACGAGGCAGGGCTGCCCTCTGTCCCCGACTCTGTTTGCTATCGCTATTGAGCCACTGGCATGTTTGATTAGGGCAACTCAGGATATTGTGGGTATTAGGGTTGGCGCCAGGGAAGACAGGATAGCGTTATACGCTGATGACCTGTTGCTCTTTGTGGACGATTCTGTTTCCTCCTTACCTAAACTCCTTGACTTGATAACTGACTATGGACGTTTCTCCGGGCTCAAAATTAACTGGGATAAATCCACCATCACTCCACTTAGAGGCCCGGTTTCTGAGGCCCCGGTGATTCAAACCCCCCTTAAATGGGTAGACTCCTTCAAATACCTGGGGGTATGGGTATCGAATAACCCTTGTACCTATGTTTCCCTTAATGTCAGGCCGCTGATGGGGTATCTCCGCTCGAAGGTTAGGGTTTGGGGGTCTCTGCCCCTGACAGTTACTGGCAGGGTCAATTTGGTAAAGATGGTATACTTGCCCAAACTCCTTTATGTTCTCCAGCAATCCCCTATATATATTAACCTGAAGACATTTCGACAGATTGACAGTTTGCTTTCTTCTTTAATATGGGCCAGCAGGAGAGCGAGGCTGAGACTAGACGTTCTGTCTAGGCCGAAAGTGTTGGGAGGCTTAGCTCTCCCTATATTTCGATTTTACTACTATGCCGCGCAGTTGGCACATATATGGGAGTGGGTGAACGCCCCGGATGCTCTCACTTTACAGTCCCATTTGCTTTTCCAGATATACCCTGCCGGATCTCCATTACAGATGCTTCTTTGTGGGAACCCTAACTTGTCCAAGATCCCTATAATAAGACAGGCCGTCCTCATATGGAAACAGGTACATGTTATCCTATTGGGCCAGGGTATTGACCCGGATACTCCTCTGGACAATGCCCTCGGCTTCCCAGAGTTGGCCTCGCTGCGGACTGGGGCGGTGTGGGGGAGGTGGGGTGTGACGTCCCTGGGCCACGTATATAATGATGGTATACTGAGGTCCTTCCTGCAGCTTCAACAGGATTACAATATACCCTCTTCTCACTTCTACCGCTACCTGCAGCTGAGACATGCGCTTAACGCACAATTTCCCGAATCACCTCCAATGATTGCCGACTCCCCGGTCAAGTCTCTCCTGCGGTCCCTGGGAAGCGGACATCTGGTGTCCAACATTTATGCAAGCATGCTCCGCTCTCACTACTCTGACCCGTTGTCCATTCTCAGGAACAAGTGGGAATCTGACTTGGGTGCCATCTCTGATGAGATCTGGGAGGGTGCTCTGTGTTCCCCACGATTATCCACTACCACCACTAGATATCAGCAAATTCAACTGTTTATAATACACAGAGTATATATGACGCCGGTGCGCTTGCGACATATAGGGGGTACCCACTCCTCTGGATGTCCTAAGTGCGATAGTCTGGATGCGGACTTTTGGCACATTATCTGGCTATGCCCCAAGGTTGCCGTATTCTGGTCGAGTGTTATTGACGCCCTGGTGTCAACGGGTATTCCCTCGTCTGTATGCTCCCCGACGACATGTGTGTTATCTGCTGTGGAGGAGGATGCCCTGGACCCCCCTGCCAAACGATATGTAATTAATCTGTGTGGCCTGGCCAAGGTGTGTATCGCCAGGCTTTGGCTAGCCAAGGATGCACCCACACTGCGATCATGGGTCTCCCTTGTAAATGATACGGCCTCTCACGAGAAATATGTATACCTAGCTAGAAAAGCGGAGAAAAAATATCAGGACTTGTGGGGTCGATGGCTTGAGTCCCCGCTCTCCGGAACCCGGGGCGTCTAGATATGCTGCGGGGGATTAAAATGGGTGTGTGACTTTTGATCTGCATTGGGTACACTGTCTCTTTTTCTCTGTGTTATCCCCTGCGCCCGCGGTCAGCCATTCCCGTTCCCATGCCATTGCTTTAGCTATGAAATTAGCTCAAATATATGTTGCGCTGCCATAGATATCTGTGTACAGCTTTCATTGATCTATACGCGCCTTGTTAGCATGCAATATTGATTCTAACTTACAACTTATGTTTCGGAATTTAGGCCTGCACCGGTTTCCTATGATAACTATGATAATTGGTCCCTAATGGACAGGGGAATCTGCGCATTCCCTGGGCTGGGGATCCAATGTGGGTTGTGTTGTTGTTTTTCTTTTTTCTTTTTTGTACTATGTTTAATGTTAAACAGAAAACTAATAAAAAAAGTATTGAATTAAAAAAAAAAAAAAGTTTCCTTCTACAGACAGCTTATTCGGCAATGCTTCTTCATTCCAAGTAATATAAGCGATAACCCCAGAAAGAAAAGAGAAAACTGTATATAGTGAAGTTCCGTAGGGTTCAATTAGGTTCAAAGCTTAAAGTAGATGAAAATATGGTATGGTGTGGAATATAACACTCGAATCCACCTTAATGCAGCAGATCTACGTACCAGAAATAGTGGGGTGTTCCAACTGGCCACCCAAATGCGCTTGTAATAACACTCCTTTTGTTCCTGCAGGTTTTGATAATGTTTTTCTCCCAATCCTTCCCCTCTCCGTTTAGATATAGTGTGTCCGGAAATAGGAGGAGATAGCAATATATAGTGAAGTACTGCTTATTGTAAAGTGCAAAATTGGTTTATTTTCAAAGTGCAATATAAAACACTTGGTATCTTAATAACAAAGTGCAAAATCACATAAGTATAAAAACTGAAATCCACCACAGATCAGTGGACCCACGTACCAGAGTTAGTGGGGTGAACCTAATTGAACCCTACGGTACTTCACTATATACAGTTTTCTCTTTTCTTTCTGGGGTTATCGCTTATATTACTTGGAATGAAGAAGCATTGCCGAATAAGCTGTCTGTAGAAGGAAACTTTTACCTTGTTTTGGGACAAAGAACATTACCCCGAGTAACCCAGGGAGCGCACCTCAGCAAAATCGTAGAACTCCAATTGAACTTTTTTGGGAAATTGGTGACAATCCCAGCTGGGGGACTGCAGCACCTTTGAACTGAAGCGCCATCTGTACATTTTTGCTTATGGTTATTATTGTTTGGTCACTAGTATAAGATTGGCAGCATCATGCTGGGTTATAGAGGACAAAGAAGCCTACTTGTAAATTCAGTATTTACGTCTAATATAGTAGATGAAATTTCCAAAAATAAAGAGAAGGAAGAATTAAATTTGAAAGATATAGAAAGTAATATGAGAAAATTAGAGTACATTCTTCTGAAAGAAAGCAGGACGTGGTGGGAAACTACAACCCTAGAAAGATATAATACAGAGAAACTTATACCAAGAGGTCTAAGAATAGATAAAAGACCTTCCTCAGATCAGGAAAGCAGGGAATTTTATGAGCAGTGGGACACGGTTTTAGAAGAATGTTCATCTGCACTGATTAATTTAATAATAAATGAAAGGAAAAAGAATCTGGTACATTTAGAGACCCAGATAGAACATTACACCGAACTATTAGCACCGTATAGGGATCTAGATGAATACATCCGAATAGAAGGGGAAATGGAAAGAAGGATAGTAAGAAAAGAAAAGGAAACTATATTAAGAAAAAAACGGAAGTTTATTAGGGATAAATATGATAAAGAAAGTGAGAACAGCAAAAAAGATGAAATAACACGCGAGTCAGTTGAAGTAACAAGAGAATATAGAGAGGAAACACCCTGTGATTGTGAAAAAAAACCCTACTCCAGAAAGATCTACTAAACTTAGGTTTGAAAGAAAGAGATACTACAATAGAAACCCAACCCCCGAGAGATTTGTAACTCCTCAATATAGAAGAGGAACCAACTATCAAGTCAAAAATAGAAGAAGCAATTATCTGATGAATAGAGAATTCAATAGAGATAGAAGAACACGATACGACACAGAAAAACAACATAGGCGAGACCAACCGGATAGAAGGGGATTCTATTTAAAAGATGAATGGAGAGGGAGTGAGGAAAGACGGTACACCCCACCCCCCAGAATGGAGAATAGATATCAACCTCTTAACCGTAATGATTTTTTAGGTGGGAACAGGAGGAATCAAAGAAGGTTGTAGTCTTTAAACGCATTACTAAGAAAAGGGGAAAAAGAGGGAAGGGCCTGACTAAAAATAATAATAAGGTCGCGGATGACAGCGTTCCCACTCCAGAAAAAATTACTGTCTTCAATTTGAGTAAACACCAGCTTTCAAAAGATGAGAATGATGTCCTAGAAAAAGGCCTTAAGTTTGCCCCTGACAACAAACTGAATAAATTCCAAACGTATTTGGATTTACAAACATTTGTTAGGAAAGTATCCCTAAAAAAATACTTTTTAACACAAAAAGGGGAAACAACATCTGCACGAGATCCATTCAGGCCAAAGTCCACGTTTAATCCTACCTTTAATCGCGGTTGTTTTATAGAAAGCTTTAATAAAGCAGTAACAACCGATTTGGAAGATATCAGTTTTAAGAAAAAAGTTCAACATAATATAACTAAATCTCAAAAATCTGCAATAGAAAGTTTAAGTGAAAATACCAACATTGTGATCAAACCAGCAGATAAGGGGGGGGGGGGGCATAGTCATTATGGATGTGGAGAAATACGATGAAGAAATAAAGAAACAACTAGACGACAAGGAAACCTATATGACATTAAGAGGGAATCCCAGTGAAAGAATAGAAAAGAATATAGGACGTCTATTATTGAAGTACAAAGAAGAAAAAACCATCACTGAAAAAGAGGAACAATATATGAGAATCAAGGATCCCAGCCTTCCAGTCTTCTATGTACTTCCGAAAATTCATAAAGATATAAAGAATCCCCCCGGTAGACCTATAGTTGCAGGTACGAATTCAGTAACATCTAATCTATCCCATTTTATTGATCACTACTTGCAACCTGAGGTGATAAAGACTAAGTCATATATTAAGGACACTACGGATGTTTTGAATAAATTGAGGACAGTATCCTGGAGTGAGAATTCTTTTCTCTGTACAGCAGATGTCCGGAGTCTATATACGATCATAGACCACGAGAGAGGTATCCAAGCAGTAAAATACCATCTAGAGAAAAATGAAAATATCAGCACTAGAATTCCATTTCTAGTGGAAAGCATTAACTTCATTTTGAAAAATAATTTTTTCTGGTACAACGGAAAATTCTTCCAACAAATAAGAGGGACAGCAATGGGAACCCGCTTTGCGCCATCATATGCAAACCTCTTCATGAGCCTATGGGAGGACAGTCACATTTGGGGTAATAACATATTTCTTCCGCAGATAAAATTCTGGTATAGGTTTATAGATGACATTGTATTTATCTGGGAAGGAGAAAAAGAATCTCTAGATGAATTTTTGCAAACTTCTTAACTCTAATGATTTCAACATTGACTTAACTTTTGATATAAGTAAGTCAGAAATCAACTTCCTAGATCTGACAATATACATCAAAGAGGGACATATATATACGAAATCATTCTTTAAACCCACAGACACAAATTCATATATTCCTATAGGAAGTAATCACCACCCTAACTGGATTAAAAATATCCCTAAAAGTCAGTTCAGGCGTATGAGGAGGAATTGTACGGACATAGAAATATATAATAAACAGGCAGATGATGTAAGGAAAAAATTCCTGGCGAAAGGATACCAGAAAGAATCCTTGAACAAACATATTGAAGAAGTAGCAGGAATTGACAGGGAAGACACTCTGAGACCTAAAACATATAGAGAAGAAGAGGAGGTTGTACTACCGTTTATTACCACTTTTAATAGTCAATATAAAGAGATGGAAAAGATTATTAGAAGACATTGGCACTTGCTAGCTAGGGACCCTGTTTTAAAACCAATAATAAATCCGCAACCCAAATTCATCTATCGAAGGGCCCCCAATCTCAGGCAGAAGATTGTGAAAAGTGCCATTCCCCCTAAAAAATCCAACAGAATAAAAACGAAGGGTTTTCACAGATGCGGCTTGTGTAAAATGTGCCAGACCCATACAACACAGGTATCAAAGATTGAACATTATCATTCTACATCTACAGGAATGAAATATGATATTAAAGAGTTCATCACCTGTAATACAAAAAATTGTGTATACCTAATGGAATGTAAGTGCGGTATGCAATATATTGGACGCACTTCAAGACCATTAAAAACAAGATGGGCTGAACATGTCAGGAACATAGAAAAAGGACTGGTGACCCATTCAGTATCTAACCACTTCAAGGAAGTTCATAATAGCAGATGTGATGGTTTAACCAAAGTGATAGGGATTAGAGCCATACAAAACCATTGGAGGAGGAATAATGAGGAGAAAATGTTAGCCCAGATAGAAATGAAACTTATATATGAAATGGGTACCCTTAACCCAAAAGGGCTAAACATGGATTTTGAATTAAAATGGTTTTTATGATTCTATCTAATTAATCCTTTTATATGTAATTCACATCCGGTATTTTATATTTATTTATTTATATGTAATTTTTAAGTATATTTTATAACTAAAGTCAAATCATGTTTTAACAAGCGTAAAAGAATATTTGAGGTGAACAGCATGTAGGGATTATAAGCAATATCTCCCCCTAAGTAAGTGTCAGAACTAAATGAATCGTAGGACATCTATACGTCCCACAATACAAGTGATTGAGACCTTCACCGTGGTAACCTGCAGCGCAATAAGCGTCGCGTCTGGGATAAGGATATGACGTAAACGGGAAGTAGTGTGCGTTCCAGGGGCTGTGGAATGCACGCGGCGACCCGCAGCACAATACTATGCACTTCCGGAATAAGAGTAGGAACAGGAAGTACGTTCCGAAGACTGTGGAACGCACGCGCTCGAAACAGGAAGACATATGCGTTCCACTGACGGAAGGAACGAGATTGCAGGATAAAAACAATAATAACTATAGTTTTATAATTAAAAAGAAAAGGTTTTTGCTTGATTAAAGCTTTTTTTAATGAGACTGTAACCAGGAAGTAGAATAAGGTAATTTTTGAGTTTTATTGGTACCTGACGGTTTCCTCCAATCAGGACACACAGTGGGGTTTATAAGGACCTCACCCCACACATACACCACACACCTTGAGAAAGGCCCTTATAGGGCAGAAACGCGTTGGTGACTGATTGGAGGTACCTGCAGAAGCCAGAGGGAACACGCTGTCTGTTGCTGCATACCCCGGGGAGCAATTCTGGAAGCGTTGTTGGGTGGGCCATTGTGACACCCCACTAACTCTGGTACGTGGGTCCACTGATCTGTGGTGGATTTCAGTTTTTATACTTATGTGATTTTGCACTTTGTTATTAAGATACCAAGTGTTTTATATTGCACTTTGAAAATAAACCAATTTTGCACTTTACAATAAGCAGTACTTCACTATATATTGCTATCTCCTCCTATTTCCGGACACACTATATCTAAACGGAGAGGGGAAGGATTGGGAGAAAAACATTATCAAAACCTGCAGGAACAAAAGGAGTGTTATTACAAGCGCATTTGGGTGGCCAGTTGGAACACCCCACTATTTCTGGTACGTAGATCTGCTGCATTAAGGTGGATTCGAGTGTTATATTCCACACCATACCATATTTTCATCTACTTTAAGCTTTGAACCTAATTGAACCCTACGGTACTTCACTATATACAGTTTTCTCTTTTCTTTCTGGGGTTATCGCTTATATTACTTGGAATGAAGAAGCATTGCCGAATAAGCTGTCTGTAGAAGGAAACTTTTACCTTGTTTTGGGACAAAGAACATTACCCCGAGTAACCCAGGGAGCGCACCTCAGCAAAATCGTAGAACTCCAATTGATCATAACCCATTGGCCTAGGAACCACATAATCCCAGGTCTAAGACCCATTTGCCCGTACAGCCTCAAACAGCTGCCGTGCACACAGATAACAGACATAGCAGTAAGAGGGTATCCAGAAGACAGAAAAACCAGATATAAGAGGTGGTCGAGAGTGTCAGATATAGCACTTATTGTCATCCTTGTTTTGGGATCCTTGCACTGTTGTATGTACTCTGTCAATATGCTTTTGAAAAGGTGGGGGGAGTCGGGTGTCTGCTAAATAATGGAACCAGTGTCAGCAACTAGATTCTCCTGCACACATTGTACTGTATATATTGTATGTCCCTATGCAAGACAGTTAAGGGGTAGGATTGGGTCAGTAATAAAGAACAGCTACTGTCTGAAAGGAAACACAAGGAACAACAGGGGTACTGGTACAAGCAGGAGTCTATATAGGCAGGGGGATAGACCCTTGGAGTGACTTAACAATAATATTAGGGACGCATCTCAGTGATCCAGAAGAAATAATCTATTATGCAGGTCTCACTTGGGGAGCAGTACTAATAGATTTTCCACCAATACAGGGAGGAAGGAGCAACACTACAACCCCAGTAATTTGTCCACAGACGGATTTAAGGAGCTCTTTAGGTACAAGGATAGAAGAGATTCTTCAGAGTCAGCGTCTCACAAGGAGATTTTAATTCCCTCATAAGGGGTTACTAAAACACACACCCAGGCATGGGAGCGCGGTCTATAAAGATGTCAGGGCCCGACAAACCCGTGGATATTGTTAGTAACAGGGAGGGGAGGAAAGCTCTGAAAGGAATAAGTAAACATTTTCAAAAGAGCAGGTTTTCCGTCAGAAGAAACACTAGACTTAGAGAAATGGGAAAAATTTGCCTCCTGTAACAAGAGTTGGATAATTAAGCATAATTGTAGAGATCAAGCATCCATCTGGATCACTGTAGCAAAAGAATTAGAAGTAGAAAATAGAAGAAGAGATGAGGAAAATGATTTCCCCATTGTACCAGAGTACCCAATAGCACCACACCCAGCATTAAACTCACTGCCTGTAATTTCAGCAACAGCACCTGCACACTATACCCCACTCCTATACTCATACATGCATGCACACCAAGGTACCCATAGTATGAACAGAATGGAATCATCTACAAGCTCACTAACAGTAAAATTGAAAAGAGATGAGCCAGGAAAAGAGTGGCAAATAATCAGCCCTATCTTGAAAGGATCTGTGGTTGAAAATCCGAATGATTTACCTGAGCTATGTGTACAGAGTATGCCCCAGTGTCCTGATACTTTATCACAAGAAACCCCAACAAGATCAAACCAAAGAAACTGGCCACCTAAAGCTCCCCTCATGTTTAAACGAGTGGTGGACACCTGGAATCAAGCTATGAGTCCAGTAAACAATAGTCCACAATCAGGAACTATAGGCGAAAGGGTGCAAATCAGGCGGAGAGGAGAAGCAAGGGGTCAAGACACAGCCTCTACAGCTTTTCATGCCCAGGTACATAATGTACAGAATAAAGTGACATATTTTCCAGAAAGATTGTGTCCGGTATGTCAGTTTTGCGTTCCAGAAGGATATGAACACAGCCCAAATTGTGGAAACTGGATTTCACCCCATGAACCACCATGCCAAGATATCTATGCAACTAGAAATGCTGAAAGATGGTCATCATTGCCTGTTTCTCTGTATCCAGTACAAGTACAGAGAATACGCAACCCAGATGATGTAGCATGGACGAACGAACCATATATCGTACAGAGCCAACACCACAAACCATGGTATGGCATCGACCTCGCAAGTATAGTTGCCAAGTCCCCAGATCCTAGAAAAAAATCCAGCAGCATTTTATGCCTATATGGAAAAAATTCAAACCATATGGACACCGGCATGGGTCGACTACCACCAGTTGTGTGAGGCTATACTAGGACCAGGAACTGCCCAAACAGTAAGCACCATGTTAAAAGCAGATGCAGTAGATGATTGCCCAGCCATAGCGGACGCTCCGACAGAGGAAAATAGAACAACGTTTGAGAGTGGACAGATGTACATGACAAGACTTAAGAGATGGTGTCATGCACAGAAGCTCAGAGCACCAGCAGCCCCAGATTTGAAACAGGAAAAGACTGAGTCCATCAGAACTTACTATGATAAAGTCACTATACGACACACTGATGAAGGTTATGCAACGGATAACCCTCAACATAAAAGACTGTTAAAAACTAAATTCCTAAATGGGTTGTCAGAAGTCTACAGAACTCAGTTGTTCCAGGTCAGGCCAGAAACCTCTTATATGGAACTTGACGCAATAGTTCAGGTGCTAGAAGGAATGGAGGAAAGGGAGAATGAAAAAAATAAGAAAAGCCAAAGAAAAGAATGCAATACCGAAGGTAACAGTACACGTTGTACAAAGCAAGTGGAAGACCAGAAGCCCATCATAAGGGGCCACCGGAAGGAACTCAAAAGAAGGAACCAAGCAAGATGACAGAAAGTGTTATTTCTGCAAGCAAGAAGGACATTTCAAAAAAAGTAGCAGGAAATACAAAGAATGGTGTGAAAACCAGCAAGAAAAACCTAAAGCATGAAAAAGTGGCTTCCCGAGGTACCTCCCTGCCAAAACACCATCTGAACAAGAAAATGATCAAGTGACCCTTGTACTGCCAACAGGTCACCAATATCAATGCATTATAGACTCTGGAGCAAGCCGAACAATTTTACAGCAACAGGAGGTACCAAGTGAATTAATGACCACTAAGACACTTCTAGCAACTGGTTTAGAAGGAACTACAGTGAAATTAAAGGAAAGTAAGCCTATGGTATTAACCATTGAAGACGTTGAAACTCCCATTCCGGTCCAATTCCTCACCTCTAGTACTTGCCCAGTAAACTTATTAGGAGCAGATGTTCTAAAGTTGATTCAAGCCTGCATACAGTACACACCAAAAGGAATTACATTTTCCAGTAAAATTACCAGAGAAAGTTCATCAACAGATGGAAGCATCCATACAGATATATCATATAAGACAAGATTCCAACCCAGCACCAAAACAAGATCTGGCTGATGTACCTGACTGGTTAAAGGCAGTACCAGAAAAACTCTGGTCCCTAGGAAACAATACTGTTGGACACGATTACCCCACGGGGGAGCAACCAGTCCATCAGATTTCTCAGAGGCAATGGCATTAATCCTGCAGAAATGGAGACAGCACTTTACAGACACCAAGTTAGTTCAATATGTCGATGATCTGCTTATTGCTGCAGAGACAGAAGAAAAGTGCAAAAAGGAAACAGTATCACTACTCATCTTTTTGGCAGAAGAAGATTGCAGAGTGTCAAAAGACAAACTACAGCTAGTACAGAAAAAAGTTGTCTTTTTAGGACACTGCATATCCAAAAGAACAAGGCACCTTACTGATGAAAGAACAAAAGCAATAACTCAAGAAAAAACCCCAAGAACATTAAAAGAAATCAGAGCTTTCCTGAGCCTTATTGGATACTGCAGAGAATGGATACCCTCAGCCTCATTACTGATGCAACCCCTATATGAATTAACAAAAAAGGAGGCGTCAGCAGAAAACAGGGACACCATTGAAGAAGCAGTAAGAAAACTAAAGCAAGCCATAATAACAGCCCCAGCATTGGGATTGCCTGATTACAAAAAGCCTTTTAATCTATTCTGCCATGAAAACAGAGGGCATTCTTTAGGGGTGCTCACCCAGAAATACGGAACAAAACAAAGACCAGTGGCATACTATTCAGCGCAGCTGGATCCGATTATCAGAGGAGCACCATCCTGTGTCTGAGCAGTGGCAGCAGCAGCAATACTTAAGGAAAAGGTGACAGACATTGTGCTTGATCATCCACTGTGTATACAAGTACCGCACGCTGTAACAGAAATACTAAGTCAAGCAAAAACCAAGCATCTTTCTGCAGCCAGACTTACCAAATATGAAGTAGCACTATTAAGCGCCTCCCATGTCACCATCACAAGATGCACTGTACTAAACCCAGCTACACTCCTTCCCATCAACGATTCAAAAGAGGGGAGGAGAGGGGGAAATGGTAATGATGGTGAATCGTCAGATGAGGAGGAAAATGCTGCTACAGACACAGAAAATACAACACAATCATCTCCACATGATTGCCTAGCCCTCATGGAATTAGAGACTTTACCTCTTCCTAATGTCCAAGATACACCACTGGACAATCCAGACATGAACCTGTTCGTCGATGGATCAAGATATTATGATAATGGATCCCCAAGGACAGGATATGCAGTAACAACTGAAACTGAAGTCATAGATTCTGGACCATTGCCACCAAGCATGTCAGCACAAGAAGCAGAACTCATAGCAATGACCAAAGCCTGCATACATGCTGAAAACATGACAGCTAACATCTACACGGATTCACGCTATACTTGGGGGGTGTCCCAGGATTACGCTGTTATTTGGAAAAGTAGGGACTTCAAAGGTGCAAATGGAAAACCCATCAAACATGCCAGTTTGATTATGGAACTCTTCAGAGCATTGGAACTACCTAAAAGGATTGGCATAATCAAGGTACAAGCACATACTAAGAGCCAAACCATGGAAGCTAAAGGAAATGCATTTGCAGATGCAGAAGCCAAGAGAATTGCCTTACAATCAAAAGAACCTGAGCAAGTCTTAGTAGCTCAAGATGTGAAGCAAATGCCCAGTGAAGAGGAGTTGATCAAAATTCAACAACAAGCATCACAAGGAGAAAAGGAAAAATGGACACGATCGGGGGCAGAAGAAGATGAACATGGACTTTGGAAGTCAAGAGAATTGAAGTACTGTCTACCAGCAGCTCTATTTCCACCTATGGTGGTCATTCCGAGTTGTTCGCTCGCAAGCTGCTTTTAGCAGATTTACTCACGCTAAGCCGCCGCCTACTGGGAGTGAATCTTAGCTTCTTAAAATTGCGAACGACGTATTCGCAATATTGCGATTACACCTCTCTTAGCAGTTTCTGAGTAGCTCCAGACTTACTCGGCATCTGCGATCAGTTCAGTGCTTGTCGTTCCTGGTTTGACGTCATAAACACACCCAGCGTTCGCCCAGACACTCCTCCGTTTCTCCAGCCACTCCCGCGTTTTTCCCAGAAATGGTAGCGTTTTTCCGCACACACCCATAAAACGGCCAGTTTCCGCCCAGTAACACCCACTTCCTGTCAATCACACTACGATCACCAGAACGGTGAAAAAGCCGTGAGTAAAATTCCTAACTGCATAGCAAATTTACTTGACGCAGTCGCACTGCGGACATTGCGCATGCGCACTAAGCGGAAAATCGCTGCGATGCGAAAAAAAATACAGAGCGAACAACTCGGAATGACCCCCTATGTTAGAAGTAGCTCATGGACAAGTACATCATTCAAAGGAAGCCATGGTGAATAGAGTACAAGAGCATTGGATAGCTCCAGGCTTCAATAAAGCTGCAACAAACTTTGTAGCAGGATGCTGGATCTGTGGAATCAGCAATCCAGGACAAAGAACCAAGACACCTCTAGGAACTATACCCAAAGCCTCTTACCCATTTCAAAGACTACAAATTGACTATATACAGTTGCCACGAAGCGGTCCATATGAATATGTACTAGTAGCAACGGACATGTTTAGTCACTGGGCCGAAGCCTGGCCAGTAAGCAAAGCCACAGCAAAAACCACTGCAAAGAAACTGATAGCAGAAGTAGTATGTAGATTTGGGGTACCTGAGGTTATAGAATCAGATAGAGGTACACATTTCACAGGAGAGGTCATGCAGCATATAATGAAAGATTTGGGGGTACAGCAGGCCTTCCACGTGCCTTACCGTCCCCAGGCGAGTGGGAGGGGGGAACATCTGAACTTTGACCTTAAGCTAAAACTACAGAAAATGATGACAGAAACCAAAAGAACTTGGCCAGAATGCCTACCTATAGTCTTGTTCAATATTAGGACCACACCTATGAGACCTAGTAAGCTGACTCCATATAAAATATTGTTTGGGTCAGCTCCAAGAACAGGTTGTTATTATCCACAACAGTTACAACATAATCATGGTGATTTAACAGGTTATGTACAGGAGGTCTGTAAAACATTGACTAACCTCCATGGCCGAGTGTTTTCTTCCATTCCAGACCCAGAAGGATCAGCTACGCATAAACTAAACCCAGGAGATTGGGTCTATTTAAAGAGACATGTGAGAAAGACCTTTGAACCAAGATATGATGGTCCATATCAAGTGCTGCTAACCATGCCTACCTCAATTAAGGTGAAAGGTCGTGATACCTGATTACACGCCTCCCACTCGAAGAAGTTGACAGTGACTCTCCAACCAGAAGAATGAAGTTGCTTATCCTTTGGTTGTTGTTAGGGGTAATCCCCAAGGTTTGGGCTATAAGTCCAGGGGACTGGTTTACTGAAAGGGGATAGTTCAGGCCTAGCGTAGGTAGAATAGGGAGAAAAAGTGGAATCAAAAAGAGGGGAAATGATGGTGTAGGAGCTTCCGCAGTATAGCAGATATATTGATTCAAGCTTTTTCGCATTGAATAAGATATTTACTGTTAATCACAAAATGTGTTCATGTATCCTTAAATATATTGTACAGATATTCAGAAAACTATATACTCCGAATATCTTGTCTAAAGCATGAATTGTTCAAGGACATACAATGCCAGATGTATCCAAGGAAGATCGGGAAGAATGTTTTCAGCATATGTCCGAGAGACTGATAATCACAAAGCAATAAACTATATTCAAGAATGTTCTAATTGCTAATTAGAATCTTGTATGACAATTGATGTATTTCAGGTTCTGAGACATACATGGTGTATTCTGATTGGCTAAATGTATTGGCAAGCATGATTCCTTTGTCTTTAAGCTATAAAAATAAACCTGTAACGGCCCCTAAAGCAGGTCAGCTATGGTCTGTTTAGGTTACACATAATCCTGTGTCATCTTTTCATTCACTGACCTCCAACCGGTTGCTAAAGGAACAGAATTCTGACTGATTACTGAAGAGAGTTAATAGACCAGACCTGAACAGGTTAAAATACCCTAACACTGGTCAGCAAAACTCTGCACTGTACTCCTCCTATATAATACAGCTGCTCCCCAGTCCCCACAATTAAGCAGTGTGAGCACAGATATATGCAGCACACTGAGCACAGATATGGAGTGTTTTTCAGGCAGACAACGTATACTGGTGGTCACTGGTCAGCAAAACTCTGCACTGTACTCCTCCTATATAATACAGCTGCTCCCCAGTCCCCACAATTAAGCAATAAGCAGCACAAATATTATTAATAAACGGAGAGGACGCCAGCCACGTCCTCTACCTAACATTTCCAATGCACGAGTGAAAATGGCGGCGACGCGCGGCTGCTTATATAGAATCCGAATCTCGCGACAATCCGACAGCGGGATGATGACGTTCGGGCGCGCTCGGATTAACCGAGCCATACGGGAGAATCCGAGTATGCCTCGGACCCGTGTAAAATGGGTGAAGTTCGGGGGGGTTCGGTTTCCGAGGAACCGAACCCGCTCATCACTAGTTTGAAGTGAATCAAAAGCGTAGATAAAATGGGTGCAGAAATTGTGCAGTTGTGCATAAAAATCAAACAAAAATACAAATAAAAGCATATCTTGGTAAAATGGATGGTTTTTGAAATGTTCAGGTCAGGTAGTTCAGTGGGGTGTAGTACTGCTGAGCGGCGGTCTCCTGACCGCCGGTCAGCTTACCGACGCCGGGATCCCGGCAGCATACCGACGCCGAGATCCCGGCGGGGAGGGGCGAGTGCAGCAAGCCCCTTGCGGGCTCGCTGCGGTCGCCACGGGTTCTATTCCCACTCTATGGGTGTCGTGGACACCAACGAGTGGAAATAGTCCCTGTTGGTCGGCATGCCGACCATCGGGATAGTGACCCGTCGGGCTGGTGGAGGAGGTCATGTGACTGTCGGTCAGCTGACCGGCGGTCACATGAATACCACCCGTTCAGTGTTATTTAGTCAAATTCAACAAATCAGGAGGTGAATGATATGAAGAGTTAAGGGCCCTACACACTCGGCAACCCGCCGCCAAGCCGCCCGACGGCCGACAGGCAACCTAGCGGTGGGGGGGAATGATGGGGTGGGGGTTTTTTTCACTCCCCCCTTCCCCCCGTCACCCAGCTCCATAGCAGTGCATGCTAATATGGACGAGACTGTCCATATTGGCCTGCATGCGTAAGTGACCCAGCACCAACGATGAACGAGCGCGGGGCCGCGCATCATTCATCATTGGTGCCTACAGGGCCGGTGCTAGGGTGTTCGGCGCCCCCCTGCAAACTATAAATTTTGCGCCCTCCCATATTCCTTTGGTGTGCGCCGGGAAAAGGGGTGTGGTCTCACAAGGGGCACGACCACACAATAGTACCCCCCATTTAAAATTACGCCACAATGTAGCACAATCTTATTCATCTTATACGTAATGCCCCACCCATAGTAGTAGCGCCCTTATATGTAATGCACCCCAGTAGTAGTAGCTTCCTTATACACAATGCCCCCCCAGTAGTAGTAGCATCCTTATACATAATGCCCCCACAGTAGTAGTAACATCCTTATACATAATGCACCCACAGTAGTAGTAGCGTCCTTATATGTAATGCCCCACTTAGTAGTAGTAGCGCCTTTATACGTAGTGCCACCCAGTAGTAGAAGCGTCCTTATACATAATTACCCCCTAGTAGTTGTAGCGTCCTTATACGTAATTCCCCCCAGTAATAGTAGCGTCCTTATACGTAATGCCGCCCCTGTAGTAGTTGCATCCATATACATAATGTGCCCCCAGTAGTAGTACCGTCCTTATACATAATGCCACCCCAGTAGTAGTAGCGTCCTTATATGTAATGCCCCCCAGTAGTAGTAGCACCGTCCTTATACATAATGCCCCCCCAGTAGTAGTAGCGTCCTTATATGTAATGCCCCCCCCCAGTAGTAGCACCGTCCTTATACATAATGCCCCCCCCCCAGTAGTAGTAGCATCCTTATATGTAATGCCCCCCCCAGTAATAGTAGCGTCCTTATACGTATATATGTAATATATGTAATGCCCCCCCCCCCCTGTAGTAGTAGCGTCGTTATACGTAATGCCCCCCCCCCGGTAGTAGTAGCGTCCTTACATGTAATGGCCCCCCCAGCAGTATCGTCCATAACGCGTACGCCCACAGACATACCTCACACACACACACACAATTCACGCATATATACACACACATACATACACACACACATACACACCCCACCATACACACACACACACACACACACACTTCTCTCTCACCCTCCTCTTACCAAGTCTGGCTGGCCATCACTGCAATGCTTACTCTCCCACTTTTCAGCTGCCTGATCCTGTGTAGCTCCGCCCCTCTATCCCATGTAGCTTCGCCCCCTCATGCCGTCGTAACTCTGCCCCCTTTTCAGGACACGCATTGCACACAGCCCGTTGTCACAGGTGATTGGGGGGGGTCAAGTGGGCTTTTCATGCTGTCGACGCCGCTGCTTGTGATACAGTGACAGGCACAGCAGCCGGCAGCAGCAGCAAGGGGGACAGGACAGTGCAGCAGGGAAGGGACGCCTCTCCATCCCAGCGCCTCCCTGCACTGCATCCCTTCGCAGAGCGGGTAGCGCCGGGCCTGATGCCAGCTACCGCCACCCCTGATGACCGCTACTCCTACCAGTAATGGCCACCGCCTCCGCCAATGGCTTACAAAATCGCCATCAACTACCCTGCCCCCCCACCACCACTAATTTGCATCTCAGTCCAATACCACCAATGTACGCAGCCTGCCTGCTCATCAAACTTGTGATGAGCAGGCAACTAGTATATTGTACATTTTTATCAAATAAAAAAAACAAATATTAGTGTTTAGGACTGGGGAGGGAGTGGGTGGAGGACATAAATGCAATTTTGTTGTCCATGGCTTCCATTAACTTAATAGTGCCACTTGTGCGGCGCTATTAAGTTAATGAAAGAGCTGGACAACAAAATAGCCAGCAGAGGGTGACAGGAAGAGCGTGATGCTAGAGAACTGGTGACAGGAAGAGGGTGAAAGGGAGGGAATGGCAGCAGTCGGTGCCAACTGTGGGTGACAGGAAGTCTGTGATGCCAGGCAGAGGGTGACAGTAGTGGGTGACAGGAGATGGTGATGCCAGGAAGCTGGTGACAGGAAGAGGGTGACAGGGAGTGGGTGGCAGCAGTCAGTCCCAACTGTGGGTGACAGGGAGAGGGTGACAGGAAGAGCGTGACACCAGGGAGAGGGTGACAGGAAGAGCGTGACACCAGGGAGAGGGTGACAGGAAGAGCGTGATGCCAAGGAGAGGGTGACAGCAGTGGGTAACAGGGAGAGGATGATGCCAGGGAGCTGGTGACAGGATGAGCATGATGTCAGGGAGAGGGTGACAGCAGTGGGTGACAGGGAGAGGGTGACGCAAGGGAGAGGGTGACAGGAAAAACGTGATGCCAGGGAGAGAGTGACAGCAGTGGGTGATGCCAGGGAGAGGGTAACAGCAGTAGGTGTTGGGAACAGACAGTGAATGACAATGATATTGCTTTTTACTTACCTGGTCCTGGGCCTGGAACTGCAGCGCGGCTCCTCTGCACGGACTGCACTCAGAGTGACCATAGTAAGCCAGAGACAGGCAGTGGTAGCGGTGTCAAAGGGGGAGTGAGGTACAGGGTCAAACGCAGGATTTAGTCAGGGGGGGGTTCTGAGTGTGTGTATGTATACATATATATATATATATATATATATATATATAATACACACACACACACACACACACACACACACATATACCGAGAGCCCAGCAATCACCATACACATATATACATACATACAATATATGGCACACACATTCATAAAACATACACAAAAACCCACACATACATACCTATGAATACATGTATACATTCTGTACACTCAAATTTACATGTATTTTATGCATCTTCTACCACGGGGGCTGGAAGCAGACTGCCAGCAGGGTGAGGACGGAGGGAGCTGCTGTGGCTGAGCATGCACAGCCAGCAGCTCTCTCTCGTACATTCTGGATGCAGAGAACTGCATAGCTCTCTGTTGTGCTGGAGCAGGCAGCTCCGCGGTCGCGATTGCGATCACGCCTTTTGCTGAGGAGACACCTCAAAAATAAGCGGGGGGTTTCCTGCGTACCCCACTGATGGTGGAAGTGGGACTGGGGTCTCTGACAGCACCACGCACAGGGAACTTTTTCACCATACAGTTCCCTGACCAGTGGCTCCCTCTTCTACCTGGTGCAGGGGGCGGACTGCAAGATGGGCTAGAGCAGCGGTGGCCAACCTGTGGCTCTTGAGCCTCATTCGGCTCTTTCTTTATTCAAATGTGGCTCCCGACACTCAAAGTCACATGACCACAACAGATTCGGAAACTGCTGCACTCCAGCCAGACAGTCAACAGCAGCACTACGGGGACTGAGAACCGAGAGAGCCAGATACTTGAGGTGAGACACCCACTGTCAAACAGAGGACACATAAGGGGCTGCTACAATGGAACGAGGTGTTTTTTTTTTTTTTTTGGGGGGGGGGAGGCAGTAGTGACACATACCCTCCAACTGTACCTTTTTAATAGGTACAGTACCTTTTTTTCATGGTCTGTACCGATTTTTGGCTCTCCAAACTTCCATTGAAAGTATAGGGAAAGGGACGTGACCACGCCCCCTTTACCAGTGGCCACGCCCCTTTTTTCGGATTTGTACCGGTTTTTCTGTGTAAAATGCTGGAGGGTATGGTGACATATGAGGGTCCTGGCAGGAGTGACACAGGAGAGTGCTGGCAGGAGTGACTCATGGGGGAGCTGGCTGGAGTGACATACTGTAGGAGTGTGCTAGCAGGAGTGACACATGAGGTAGCTGGCTGCAGTGACACAGCAGGGTACTGGCTGGAGTGACACATGAGGTAGCTGGCTGCAGTGACACAACAGGGTACTGGCTGGAGTGACACATGAGGTAGTTGGCTGAAGTGACACAGCAGGGTACTGGCTGGAGAGACACATGAGGTAGCTGGCTGAAGTGACACAGCAGGGTACTGGCTGGAGTGACACATGGGGGAGCTGAAGTGTATTATGTGAATCTGGCTTTTTCAATACATTTTATGTGGATCTTTCTTTCTCAATTGTTCTATGTGGAAGTGGCTTTTTAAATGTATTTTATGTTGGATCTGGCTTTAAAAATGTATTATATGTGGATCTGGTTTTTGAAATTGATAATGCTGATTTAGATTACCTTATAACTTCACAATAATGGGTAAGAGACACAGTACGCAATTGGCGTATGGGGTACCGTAAGGGTACGTATTTAGCGTAGCATACGCTAGGCCGTGATCGAGACGCACATGCGGCACGCTCGCTCACAGCTTAATGCGTGGAGTCGAGCACGCTATAGGCGAGCGCCTACCGTAATGCTACGCTATCAGCGTAGCGGACGCTCGAGACCACGAGGAGATCACGAGCGGCGCAGACGCTCACAAGATGACAAACAGTAAACCTTGAATGTAACACACAGAAAGGATATTCTTATACTGTAGACCTTGTACTGAAACACTGTAGCGATATAACGCTGCTTAACCTTGTTTACACTAAAGCTGTTTGAGCGATAGAGACGCTCCTATTACCCTCTGCAATATAATGAACACACGATACCGTGCTAAGGATCCAACACCTTTACTAACAAGCTTTTAGTTATATCGAAAAGGGGTAAAACAGTTACAAGTCATACACTACATACTAACATATAATTCTAACAGAATATCTAGACAGAAATATACAATAACGTTACAATCTTAAACTAAACAGAGAGAGAGAGAGAATGTGGCCAATACAAACAAAGAGCGAGATGATTACAGAGAATTACTTACACACACTGGGAACGATCGCAGCGCAGCCTGGTACCAGCCCCGAGTTAGTCAATATGAAAACCGTTTGTGGAAAGTGAGGGAGCTGTTCAGGCTGGCTGATCTTATATACACTGAGTACAGTATACTACAAAGGGACCTACAATCTCATTGTTCATTGGACACAGGAATGTCTCCTCGCATCATATCAAAAGGTCATAGGTTAGTTTGAACAGGTGGGCTGTGACTATTTCAAACAGTTCAGGTGGGTGGGAATCTCCGGATTCCCGCCGCATGGATAATGAACTGCAAATATAGAATATGTCCAGAAACTACTAATGGCCATAACTACACGCAGGAGCGATTAATCTTTACCTAACCAACACCGGATTATTGCTATAAAAATACTCTTCGGTTAGGTACCAGACACCACTGTTCAACCTTAATCAGACCCTTTGTACCACGCAAAGAGGGATTCCCAAGTCTGTGAACAAGTCACATTAACCAAACTTACAGTTATCATTAAGGGTAACATTATCTATAAAACGAGCTATTTGGTTCTATTATTAAACGATTGAGTCGCCCGCTAGACGCACACAAACTCTACCGTAAATGCACATACCACGCGCTTGAGCGCATGGCCGAGGCGCCATCACGCGGCTGCGTATATCCGCACGCACGGGAGAGAATGTGCACGTGCAGCAGGCACGCGCATGAAGTGCATATATGGCAACGTGCAGCGTGATATTTTTCTGACTTTGACAGTCCACCCTTTGGCAGTCATCAATAACTGCCACTTCCTAAAACAGTTCAAAAAGAGAAAAATATATGTCATGTAAAAATACATTTCTATGATTGGGTAAGGGAGAAGAGAGGAAGGTGGGAAAAAGGTATGACCTAGTGAGATAGTAGAAGCATGTATGTATGAGTCCATGTTTGAGGGGTCATGTATCATCGTGCCGTACGTGTTTTAAATCAAGCTTCGAGGTATTGCGAAGTATACATTTGAATTCCTTCTTATCCCGTATTACGGGCCTGTGGATGGGCTGTCAAACTTTACCGAGCTCTTTTCGGCTTTTGGTTGCAACAAAATGGGGGAGCACATTTTAGTTGATGATACATGAATGGGGGGATATGTGAGTGCTGATATCTGTGCCTGTATTCCCTATCGACTATGTGTGTCATTACCTGAAGGTTGTAGAGATGAAGATAAGAAGCAATTATGGTAAATGCAGTCATAAACTATGTGAGTTTAATGTACATTTGCCGATTGAGGTCTTGTCTGATGTCTTGTCTCGATGTACATGTTGACTGTAGTCTCCCGATGCTTTTGCTATAATTGCTTGAGCAAAAAGCTTTCTCAATGTCCATAGACTTACAATCTTTGAAGTGTTGGGCTATCGTAAAATTTTAGAGTCACTAGGGAAAATGGGGGTCTATGGCATTGTCCATCAATGGTCTGTGTAAAAGGTTGTCAAATTCTTCTTCCAAGCGAGTCTTTGTACCTTGGAGAAAAAACAAAGGAGAAACGGGTGAAAGAAACGGACCGTGGAATCACATTTTCATCACAACATTGTCTCTATTGTTGGGTCATACACCAAATTTGTTGTTGTTAGTACAGTGTCCTCGCTTCTTAAACTCATCACTCGGGCACTACGTTTACACTTCGTTAAAACCCGAACGCATCTAAATATCAGACCGACCAATATGATGACACCCAGAATACACAAAAGAAATTTCCCTACATCCATGATAATACCTTGGGCCCATTCTCCTAAACCAGAGAACCAATTTCGTGGGTTCAACCATGACACCCAACTGGTCAGCTCATTACCCACAGCAGCAAGGGTGAGATTGTGTTTCCTTCGGAACTCCCATTTTAATTGTAAAATGTCATCCATCTTTTGGTCTATGACCTCGGCTGGGTCCTCCGTGCGGTTTGTAATGTACGTGCAGCACTTGATTCCATATTGAGTTGCCAGGGTTACACAATACCCGCCTGTCACAGCTGTGAGGTAATTGAGAATCATCCTATGCTGAACCAGTTCTGTTTTGTAGGCTTGTAACTCTTTCCCAGTGTACCTGAATGTGTCGTCATACATTTCGGTGATATTGTCTAATAAATTTGCAAGCGCAGATATATATTTATAATTTATCACTCCTCTAGCGGTACGAGTGATATCTAACGCGAGTAGGAATTGAATCCCGGTGGATTCATGGATCAGGTCAGAGGCTGAATGCTCTGTCCTCTCTATCAGGTGCCGTTTAACGATGTGCTCGTAATGAGTGTGAGTATAAGGAGCTTGGGCACCACGGTGAATATCTTTCATTTTAGTGTGGCATACAGTCATTACCTCAGGCAGTACTTTTCCAATATAACATAACCCTTCTGAGTTTGGGGCAAGCCACTTATACGCCTTCCTCCCGCATATGAAGTATGCATCATCGGGGAGAACATATGGGACGGAGTGTGACATAGCCATATTACAGATTTTCCATGTGAACTCTCCTAACCCTAATTCTTCCATCTGTTTAGTACACGTATCAGTTTGTACGATCTGTGCACAGTATCCTGGTGATACTTCTCCAACTCGCATGATCCTACTTCCTAAGGTGTACCTATACCGAAAGAATTTCCTATGGTCGGCTATCTGGTGTATAAGTTCTGTGTCTATGGGCAATCTGTCGGCTCTATGTGAGAATGTCATGGTTTGATTACTCCATGACACTTACCAGTTTCCCGGCTTTCGGGGATTGGAAATGTTAAAGCACACTAAGGACCTATCCACATGATATTGGTGGAGCTTCAAGCTAGGAGGACTAGAGATATTAAACCTCTTGTCCACCGGCCTCCCACCACTTAGCTCAAGTACCTCTCCTACCGTTAAAGGGAATGGTACTAATCCTGATTTACTATGGCCTTGAGGTACTTGAGAGCATACCCAACAGTCTGTCTGATTTAACACTTTACCCACTAAGGAGTGATAGTCACTCAATGGATGCCGGTCCATGTGGACATTAAAACTGGACTGACATTTCTTTATGCACCCATCCTCAACTATATTGTCACAATGCCTACAGATGCAGTTCTCTTCAGCTAACAATCCTTCACAATTCCTTCTATTGTCAATGCTACCAGATCGTTTTCTGATACTCGCCTTTACTCGGAGATTATGTTGTTCTTGGAAATCTACGCCTGCATCCTGGTCATCAGAACCCATTCCCGATCCTTTCTCGACCTCCATGGTACTCTCACTGAAACAGACTGCTCTGGTCAACATCATGGTCAACAGGAAAATCCGAATCACAGTCTCTTGGGGCAAGTCCATCTTTCAGGAGGAGAAAGGAGAAATTTGTAATGGGGGTACAGAAAAACAGTTTGAGGGGGAGAGAAACTTGTTACGATAATTAGTTCTCTAGTCTTGTTGTTCTTCTTGTTCTGCTGTCATCTCAAAGGTGCTGTCTCTCAGTCTTCTAAACATTCTGGTGATACAATATTCCTTCTAGCTCAGTGCTCTTTCTGTAAGGAGAATAAATCTTGCATTACCATTTATCCAACTGATGTGTGACATACCATCTGTAAAGTATGAGAACATGAGAAAGAAGAAAAAAAAAAAAAAAAAAGAGAGAGAGAACAATTCATATATATATGTTACATAAACCAACAATAAACAGCAAAACATTGTCAGATCTTCCGTTCACCATCAGGCTGTCACATCTACCTGTCCAATGGTATCTTTGCATAGTCTCTCCCACCAGTATTTCCATACTCCACCCTTTGTATCTGGCCAGGATACATCGATGCTGGTAGGTCATACTGGGGTTTGGTAGACTTCTGAAAAGGTCAGGTAGTCAGGTGATGTTGGAGCTGTTGTGGTGAACGTCAGAGATGGGGAAAAAGAAACATTTTACAGATACATTACAATTTTTACCCGGTCATTCCTGTGTCTTCAAGGAATGACCTCCCAATTTCATTAACTGTAACCTCGGGCATACTATCAGTCCTAATGATCACCTTTCCCGACTACATATTATAGGTGCAGCCCAAACTTCTTCCTGTATGATACCTGATTACAATTTCGTGTGTCATAATTCTGCTCGTGTTCTTGTCTAGGGGGTTGATATGACTTTTGTATATTTCTTGATCTACAATCTCTTGCAAAGTGTCCCTCTTTATGACAATTGTAACAGACTACCACATTTGAATTTCTTGCAGGGGTTTGGGGCTTATGCCGGAGTGGCCTTGTGGTTAGAGCCTGTATACTTACGGCCATCAGCTTATTACTCTGTGACTCCCTGTGTCTGGTGATGTTCCGATCATGATCAATAGCGGCCTCTCTTAATGTAGCCACCGAGATATTTCTCCAGTTTGGGTTGGTGGTCTGTACCCTTGTTCTCAACACCTCCTTTAAACCATTCATTAATAACTTAACCGCTACTTCTTTATGCTGTGCATTTGTTTTGATGTCTGTGATCCCAGTGTCTCTAGCCATTACTTGCAGTGCTCGATTGAAGTAATCAGAAGTACTTTCCCCTTCTCCTTGTCTTATGGAGAGGATTTTGTTCCACTTGACAATGGCTGGGAAATATACTCCTAACTGCCGGTTGATCTGCTTAATACATTCCTGATTGTGTTCCTCCGTACGAGGTACCTCTGTGTTTAATTTACAATCAGCAATAAATTTCGCAGGGTCAACGCTGGAGGGCAAACATGCCCTCAGCACTGTCCGCCAATCTTTGTTGGTGGGTTCTGTGGAGTTTCCTAGTTCTTTAATAAATCTCTGACATGCATCTAGATCTTTCCTAGGATCAGGGAATTCAGACATAATTGCTCTCAATTCTATCCGGGACCAGGGACGGCGCATTGCACTGTCCCTGGCGGGAATGATTCCCTGAGCGTCAGTCTTCCCATTGGGGACTGTGATCACCCTGACAGGACTAAATTCAATTACATCATCTTGCGTTGGTTCTACAATATGAGGTACATTTGTTTGTGCGTGATATATAACACCGTACGTACCTGTGGACACGACCTCACCTGACCCTCCGTTAGGGGGTTTGATTACTGCCTTTACCGATTTGGCCGCGTCCACCTGGATGTCTTGTATGATGGCTGCTGGAAAAGGTGCCGACATCGTGCTGGGCTCACTTTCTTGCTGGTGATCCTGAGGGAAGTTTAACATGGGGTGCAACTTGCATGGGTTAATAGTTGTACATTTAACAGTATTACAATTATTCTTGTTACATTTATTACAATTGTTCTTATCATCTATAATACAGTTGCTAAGTGCATGTTTATCAAACACCAGTGTGCCATTCTCTGTAACCACCTTCTCTCTCGCTGCCATATTTTTCTTACCACAGTGAGAGTCAGCTGTATGAGCTAATCCTCCTTGTATTTCACTTTCCCGTTGCCATAACTGTAAACAATCATAATATTTGATCCGTCTCTTTGCAGATTTAATGAGACATATCCTTCTCCTTAGATTTTGCAACACATCTGGGCTAAAACTGCCTACCCGTGGGAACTTTTCCCCATCGTGCACAGTCATTCTTTCCCATTCCTCGCACAAAACCTCTGTGTGTGATCCGTATTTCTCACACATTACATACCTTGCCGACCCGATTGGTCGGTTTACTAAGTCAACCCGAACCGAGGTTGATCGCCCCCTACCTGAACAACTGGCCCCCATCTTTGCAGGTGTTGCTTTCACTACCTCTGACCTTCAAATCAGGGTCTTCAGCGACCCTTACAAAAACCAAGATGTCCGGGGTAGGCCGGCGGCGGAAGTTTACCGAGTACCTCCACTCACTCCTCGCCCACGTTGGCCAGTACTGCAATCACTGACTTAGAGCTGCTGTACCCAACCTAGGGCCCCTATAAACCTTTATTTACTGGGGCGTGTTGGACCTCCCAGTCCCCAGCAAGTATCGGTTGTTAGAGAATTCCCGAGTGACCAGCGAACCTCCCTTAAAATGAAAAAAATTACACAAATCACGTTAGAATGTACAAATAGCGTTTATGACCCCTCTACGTACACAAATGGTACTGGGTCAAGTTACTAACTAATGCACACAATTACGTGCGGTACAATCGTTCTGCACATAAGCAACTAATCTTATGTGCGGAGCGACCAGTGGAATCGAAAATTGTGGCTGCGAATTCCTTCAGCCAGAGCTTAATGGCCTATATGGGTACCGCACCAACCCTTCCTGGTGTTGTGCTCCTTTTCTCTATCTATAGCGGACTTCCTAGTCTGCTGTACCTAGACCTCCTGGTCTGTCTCTGGACCTCCTGGTCCGTGACCTCCTGGTCTGTGTCTACAGTAGACCTCCTGGTCTGCTATACTCTAATGCTCTTTTTTAATGTTTAACAAGGGATGCCTCCCAAGCCACCATGCAGTCACTTACACGTATGTACCTTCACGAGAACTCGATTTCCTTTGGTTCAACCCCAAAAAATTTTAGAAACTTATATATATGTATACACACTCTTTAACCTCATATACACTTTACTTTCGTTTCTGCGCAGAAATCCCTTTCATTCAGTAACACAGTTCAGTCCAGATGAGTTGCAAATTAGAGAAGGATCTATTAGCTTAAAATTTTGGACACTGAAATTGACTCGCGCTATTATCGCGTTACCTCCTTTTCGCCTACTTAAAATAATACTATCGTGTGATTTGTATTATGTGGGGGTACCCAGACGCTCCGTTGCGTAATGTACGCTCCGTGCGTCGACCCTTGCGTCGCGTACACTCGTTCTGTCCCTTGTTAGAGACACGTGTACGTAAGCCAGGTATGTCCACAGTAACACAACTAACACGTTTATCAATGTAAATGACCTTTAATTGTAATCATCTACTGAACACCACACAGAACTTCCTTGTATTTTAGGCAAGCCGTGTGCGTGTTTTACAAATTACTTCCTTACATATTAATATTAACTTTTAACTACCAATAGCAACAAATCTTTCTCAGCACGTTATCAATTGTGAAATGGCAAACAGGAAGGTGATATATGAAAATACACAAATGAAAAGAGATACAGTTGTGTGTGTGCGTGCGTGTGTACGCAAAACAGAAATAAACAGTTTTTAAAAAAACAATAGCGTATTGTTCTTACCTCCGGTTCCGGATCCCACCAGCACTCCTTCAATCTAGCGAAACAGACGCTTATCTAGTCAGCACTACTGTATCCCGATACGAAGGGATACTGCCTTCCCGCCCTTGCTGATGGATAACGCTTGTTTTCGCTAGTGCGGATATGTGGAGGACGGACGAGCCGCCAATTGATAATGCTGATTTAGATTACCTTATAACTTCACAATAATGGGTAAGAGACACAGTACGCAATTGGCGTATGGGGTACCGTAAGGGTACGTATTTAGCGTAGCATACGCTAGGCCGTGATCGAGACGCACATGCGGCACGCTCGCTCACAGCTTAATGCGTGGAGTCGAGCACGCTATAGGCGAGCGACTACCGTAATGCTACGCTATCAGCGTAGCGGACGCTCAAGACCACGAGGAGATCACGAGCGGCGCAGACGCTCACAAGATGACAAACAGTAAACCTTGAATGTAACACACAGAAAGGATATTCTTATACTGTAGACCTTGTACTGAAACACTGTAGCGATATAACGCTGCTTAACCTTGTTTACACTAAAGCTGTTTGAGCGATAGAGACGCTCCTATTACCCTCTGCAATATAATGAACACACGATACCGTGCTAAGGATCCAACACCTTTACTAACAAGCTTTTAGTTATATCGAAAAGGGGTAAAACAGTTACAAGTCATACACTACATACTAACATATAATTCTAACAGAATATCTAGACAGAAATATACAATAACGTTACAATCTTAAACTAAACAGAGAGAGAGAGAGAATGTGGCCAATACAAACAAAGAGCGAGATGATTACAGAGAATTACTTACACACACTGGGAACGATCGCAGCGCAGCCTGGTACCAGCCCCGAGTTAGTCAATATGAAAACCGTTTGTGGAGAGTGAGGGAGCTGTTCAGGCTGGCTGATCTTATATACACTGAGTACAGTATACTACAAAGGGACCTACAATCTCATTGTTCATTGGACACAGGAATGTCTCCTCGCATCATATCAAAAGGTCATAGGTTAGTTTGAACAGGTGGGCTGTGACTATTTCAAACAGCTCAGGTGGGTGGGAATCTCCGGATTCCCGCCGCATGGATAATGAACTGCAAATATAGAATATGTCCAGAAACTACTAATGGCCATAACTACACGCAGGAGCGATTAATCTTTACCTAACCAACACCGGATTATTGCTATAAAAATACTCTTCGGTTAGGTACCAGACACCACTGTTCAACCTTAATCAGACCCTTTGTACCACGCAAAGAGGGATTCCCAAGTCCGTGAACAAGTCACATTAACCAAACTTACAGTTATCATTAAGGGGAACATTATCTATAAAACGAGCTATTTGGTTCTATTATTAAACGATTGAGTCGCCCGCTAGACGCACACAAACTCTACTGTAAATGCACATACCACGCGCTCGAGCGCATGGCCGAGGCGCCATCACGCGGATGCGTATATCCGCACGCACGGGAGAGAATGTGCACGTGCAGCAGGCACGCGCATGAGGTGCATATATGGCAACGTGCAGCGTGATATTTTTCTGACTTTGACAAAATGTAATTTATATCAGAGGCGTGGCCTAGCAGGCACAAGGCCACACCCCATGTGCACTTGCGGCTCGATGTCGGCTCTTTGACGTGCCTATCAAAATTGTTGGCTCTTTGTTTCTGACTGGTTGGCCACCCCTGGGCTAGAGGGACGGGCTGCTGAATGTGCTGGGGTCCAGGCTGGAGGACGGCTGCTGGACGGGCGGGCAGGGACGGCCGCATACAGTGTAAATATTTCACATCCTTGGTGCCCACTATGCACCCACCCCCCCAGAATCCGCTACTGCCCAATCAGTGACAGGGGCGTGCTTTCATATGGACTGAAAGCAAGCCCCTGCCAAAGAGGCACTTATACCAGTTCCGCTTATAGGGATTTTTTATGGCCTTTTTTTGCCCGATGCTTGGCCCCGCCGCCCTCTTCCGGCCCTTTCACAGAGACAGCAGGAGACACCCCAGAGTGGTGCCTCCGAAACACTTTTAAAACTGTTTTTTACGGGGTAGAAAAGATTAAAATAATATAAAGAGTAAAGAAGATACTTATGACACAGAATATGTGTCATAAGTATCTTCTTTATATTATTTTAATCATTATGACAGGGAATGCACTGCCTCTCCTGCCTGCATGTCCCTGATCAGGCGGCCCTTTGTTTTTTAATGCCGGGCAGCGTTGAGCGTCCTTAGGAAGCTCAGACGCTGCCCGGCTCCCTCTTCCCGGCTCCCCCTGCGCAGCGTGACATGAAGTCAGAGGTCACGCAGCCAGCCGCCCGACACCCACCGCACGGATGTCGCCAAACCCGGAGGAAGTGTGCACAGCCAGCCGCCCGTCACCCGCCCGTGTAGTATGGTGAGTTATGTGTGAGGGGTGGGGCTGTGGGGGCACACAGGAAACAACACAATCCCGGGTATCCCGGGATTGACCATTTTTCAATCCCGATACCCGGGATTGAAAAAATGGCCCAGGGTTGGCCACCTTACAGAAAACCAAGGGATCTGGCACCGCCAAAGGGAGCACGGAGCAGAAGACACTCCAAGTAAAAGAAGGAAAAGCACATGAGGGAATAGAGCCCCGCCCGCGAGAGCCCACACTCCAAAGTGGATTAATTCATACATTTAAGGACACATGGGTATACCTGACAATAAATTCACTTAATTGGATACTCTAAACAGCAGAGTCTACTCTTGCGGCCTCCTACTGGTATGTGCAGCCACCCACACCACACCAGGCACCATTTTAAAATGGTGAACCAACAGCATACACAGCTAACGGGAAAAGCTGATGCACTGTGAGCAGTAAAGGAAATGTGTGAGCGGGCAGAAAAGTATTGTAATACTGCCTGGGGGAAGGGGGTTGGGTTTCTGCAGCAGGCTCCCCTTTACCTTATTAATAGCGATATTTGGTAGGATGACGCATATGCAGAAAATAGCAAGGGCTCTTGCACAGTGCCAGAGTCATTGCTGTCACTGAACAATGCCATCTTTCCAAATATATCACCAAAAAGATGGTGCCAGTGGCACTTTACATAGGGAGGAGAGCTGCTTCTTGGAACCTGAGGCTTGTAATTGGTGCAGGTGTAACAGGTAAGTACGGTGTAGTGTTTTTGCGAGTGCAGGTGTCGGTTGACATACCTGGATTCTTCGCCCGGGATCACCTCTTGGACCGCATCTTCTGCTGGAACCCTAGGCAGAAAGACGAGGAACCTCAACCCCAGAGGAAACCAACAAACAAGTCACCACACGTTAGGATGGTGACCGTTGCCTTCTGAAGGCGGGTGCGGGGGGGTGCGGCCCGCACCCAAGTGTCACCTTCGGAAGGGGTGACACCAAAGTGCCGGCTCTTCTGCAGTGACAGGAGCCGAGTGCTGCAGTGAGATAATCCCCTGCAGCACTCGGATCCTGTCACAGATAAGGAGCCAGCACTGCACCCTGCCCAGTCTCCGGGGGCATCCAGCAGCTCCGGGGAAGCAGGACTTGCCCCCGGAGTGAAGAAGTGGAGATCCGTGAGGCCACGCCCCCTTTCCGGGCGCACGCGGCTCCGGAGGGGTGAGTGGGGGGTGCAGCAATGCAGAGTGCACACCGGGTGTCACCACACCTGGTGACGCCTCTGACGGTGACATAAAGATTTATTAATCCGGGGGAAACTGGTCACCGCTATGGAATTAATGGGTTACAAAGCAAATACAATTCCACACCTAGGACAATAGTGCAAATAAGGATGTACAATAAAATGACAAACAAAAAAACGAGAATGCTAAATCACAATGTATTTGTATGGTACCTCTATCTATTGTAACGGTACTGACCGCCTGTAATACCCTACCCTAGGCACATAGTGACGGTAGAATCTCCGCTGTCACTTTAATCTCCTTTTAATGTAAAACAAGTACTCGGTTCACCGCTAGTCTAAAGGGGGGTACTCACGGAGCGATATTCTAAGCAATCTGACTAGATTGCTTAGAATATCAGCATGATCGCTCCGTGTGTAGCCCCCTCAGCGATAGCGATGCGCGGCCCCGCACATCGCTATCGCTGCTGCTAGATTGGCCTGCATGCAGGCCAATCTAGCGGGTCACTCACTTCACCCGCTGGGTGAATTGAGCGGCCCCCCGTATCCCCCCGCACGCTCAGCACACATCTCTTCCTGCATCGGCTGTCTATATGGGCCTTAAGTGACTAAGGAGCACCTTTAGTCTCTTTAAGATGTGCACACTTTACAGATTGCAATTTAAGAGATGCAGTTAAAGCTGGTAATTGAAAGTCAGTAGCAGAGCATATAGCACAGTTCCATAGCGTGTAACAGCAGAGGGTAGCACAGTTCTATAGAGCTGAATAACATACAGATTCCTCTCACAGTTCGGTTGATGAAGGCATGCGAAGCGGTCAAGCTTAACAGTAGTTAAAACGTGCAGGAAAAAGGAGATTTATGGTAGACTTACCATTGTTAAATCTCTTTCTGTGAGGTACATTGGTTCCACAGGGAAAATATTGGGGTATAATTGGGGTGAAAATATTGGGGTGCCTGAATCTTGATCCAGGCACCAACAGGCTAAAGCTTTAGACTGTCTCAGGATGCATTGTGGGGCCTCCTCTATAACCCCGCTTCCAGGCACTGTGAGCTCAGTTTCATTAACCAGTCCAATGCAGGAGCAGGTAAAAGAGAAGGTAGATGTTAGTCACATAGAACCACGCTCTCTCACGACAGAAGAAGGGACTAGTGGCTAATGCCATACAAACCCATAGAACCTAGGTGCGTCAGGGTGGGCGCCCTGTGGAACCAATGTACCTCGCAGAAAGAGATTTAACAATGGTAAGTCTACCATAAATATCCTTTTCTGCAGTGGGGTACATTGGTTTCCGCAGGGAAAACATTGGGTATGTTCTAAAGCAGTTCCTCGTCGGAGGGGATGCGCCGTAGCGGGTATGAGAAGCATCCTGGGAGGCAGAAGTATCAAAGGCATAGAACTAGTGAAGGTGTTCACTGAGGACCACGTAGCCGCCTTGCACAACTGTTTTAGCGGATGCGCCTCGGCGGGCCTCCCAAGAAGGTCCAACAGACCGAGGAGAATGGGCTTTAATCGCAGCAGCAGCTGGAAGACCAGCCTGTGCATATGCTTGTGCAATCACCACTGTAATCCATCTAGCCAATGTTTGCTTGTTCGCAAGCCAGCCACGTTTGTGAAAACCAAAAAGGGTATCTGACCTCCTTATAGAAGCAGTCCTCTCCACGTAAATACGGAGAGCCCGTACCACATCCAAAGACCGCTTTTTGGAAGACAAACCAGAATCACAATCTCTTGGATAAGGTAAAAAAATGACACCACCTTAGGCAAATAACCAGGGCTAGTTCTAAGAACTGCCCGGTCACGGTGAAATATCAGGAAGGGTGGACGACATGACAAAGCGCCTAGGTCTGACACCCTCCTAGCAGAGGCAATAGCCAGTAGGAACAGGACCTTGGCCGTGAGCCATTTAAGGTCCACTGACTCAAAAGGTTCAAATGGAGACTCTTGCAGGGCATTCAGGACAACAGACAGATCCCATGGAGCCACAGGAGGGACATAGGGAGGTTGAATCTGTAAAACACCCTGAGTGAAAGTATGAACGTCAGGAATAGATGCAATTGTTCTCTGAAACCACACCGACAATACAGAGATAGGAACCTTGAGGGAGGCCAGACGCAGGCCTAAATCCAGGCCTTGTTGTGGAAAAGCCAAAAGTCTAAAAGTACTCAATTTGTAAGCATCGTAATTCTTAGCAGCACACCAGGTGAAGTAAGAATTCCAGACCCTGTAATAAATCCGCGCAGATGCCGGTTTGCCGGCCTTCAGTATAGTTTGGATAACTGTCTCGGAGAATACCTTGGCCCTTAGGAGTGAATCTTCAAGAGCCACGCCGTCAAAGCCAGTCTGGCCAGGTCTGGGTAGACACAAGGGCCCTGAACGAGGATGTCTGGGCGTTGAGGAAGTAGAAGAGGACGCTTTATCGATAGACCCTGCAGATCTGAGAACCAATGCCGTCTTGGCTACGCTCGAGGGACTAGAAGTAGTATTCCTCCCTCTTGTTTGAACTTCCGCAGTACCCTGGGCAAGAGTGACACTGGAGGGAACACGTATGGCAGCCAAACGTTCCATGGAATTGCCAGTGTGTCCACGAATGCTGCTTGAGGATCCCTGGTTCTTGATCCGAAGACCGGAACTTTGTGATTGTGTCAAGACGCCATCAGGTCTACATCTGGTAGGCCCCACTTGTCCACTAGGAGTAGGAAGACTTCCTGATGAAGACTCCACTCTCCGGCGTGCACATTTTGATGACTGAGGAAATCCGCTACCCAGTTGAGGACTCCCGGAATGAACACTGCCGATATTGCTATCCCAATGAAGGATTTTTGACACTTTCATCATTGCCATGCGGCTTCGAGTGCCGCCTTGATGGTTTATGTACGCCACTGTGGTGGCGTTGTCTGACCGTACTTGAACAGGACTGTTCTGTATCAGAGGCAGGGCAAGAGAAAATGCATTGAACATTGCCCGCAATTCCAGAATGTTTATTAGGAGGTGTGATTCCTCCATGGTCCACCGACCCTGGAAAGAGTGTTGCTCCAACACCGCACCCCAACCCCTAGGACTGGCGTCCGTAGTCAGTAGGACCCAGTTGGGGATCCAGAAGGGACGGTCCCTGCTCAACTGCTGGTCCTGCAGCCACCAGGTCAGCAACATAAGAACCTCTGGAGTCAAGGAGATCATGTGAGACCTGATCCGATGACGTATGCCATCCCACTTGGAAATGATTAACCTCTGCAGAGGACGGGAATGAAATTGAGCATACTCTACGATGTTGAATGCCGACACCATGAGGCCCAGTACTTGCATTGCAGAGTGTATCGACACTCTTGGGTGAGAGAGGAAGTATCTTATCCTGTCCTAAAGTTTCAGGACCTTCTCTGGAGACAGAAACAGCCATTGACTGTGTGTGTCCAGCAGTGCCCCCAGGTGCACCAAGCTCCGAGCAGGGACCAGCGAGCACTTCTTCCAGTTGATGAGCCACCCGTGGGCTTGTAGGAAGTCTATCGTCAGTTGTAGATGACCGAGGAGGACATCGTGGGAGTTCACCAGGATCAGCAAGTCGTCCAGATACAGCAGGATCCTGACTCCCTGGTGACGGAGATACTGTAAGCCGTCATCATGGCCATAACCTTGGTGAAAATCCGAGGGGCCATGGCCAGTCCAAATGGCAGAGCCTGGAGTTGATAGTGAGGGTTGCCAATAGCAAACCGCAGATACTGCTGATGCAACATGGCAATAGGTATATGCAGGTAAGCATCTTGTATATCCAGGGATACCATATAATCTTCGGGTTCCATTGCCAGTACAATAGTGCGCAGTGTTTCCGTACGTAACGTGGACATTTTTACAAACTTGTGCAGTGATTTGAAATTGAATATAGGCCGGGAAGACCCATTGGGTTTCGGGACTAGAAACAGGGTCGAGTAGTATCCTCTGTCCCTCAGGGACAGAGGTACCGGCACTACCACTCCTGTATAAAGGAGGGAACGCACAACCAGATGTAAAGCTTGCGCCTTCAAGGGATAACCATTGTGCAGAACTGGCGAGGGAGACGTCTTTTGTAAGAGACTGCGTACCCATGAGAGACAACTTCTCGCACCCATGCATCCGAAGTAGTCTTTAACCAGACCTGGGTGAATCGCAGAAGTCGGCCTCCCACCCTGGGGTCCCCCAAGTGGAGGCCCCCACCATCATGCAGCAGGTTTGTCCTGTTTAGAAGCAGGCTGACGGGCGGCCCAGGATTGTTTTGCCTTGGGCTTAGTGGTTTCGGGCGCACGAGATTGTCTCGGGAATGCCTGACCTCTTGCTTTCCCTTGAGGCTGAAAGGAGCAAAAAGTGGTACCTTTTGCCTTCTGAGCAGAAGGATTAGTATTCGTGAGAAAAGCAGTCTTAGCAGCCGCTAAGTCAGTCACAATCTTATTGAGATCTTCCCCAAATAGGATGTCTCCCTTAAAAGGGAGTTCCTCCAAGGTCTTTTTGGAGTCCAGGTCCACCTGCCACGACCTCAACCACAGAATATGGTGAGCCAGGATGGACGTAGTCGATGCCTTGGCCGCCAATACACCTGCCTCAGAGGACGCCTCCTGAATGTAATAGGCGGTGGTGGTAATATGAGACAGGTATTGTCTGGTAGTGTCTTCCTCTAATGCCTGAACCCAATCTTCAGGAGCCCAGGAGGCTGCTATAATGGGTCTATGTACAGCACCTGCAAGGGAGTAAATAGACTTCAGGCATTCCTCCACACGCTTATCTGCCGGTTCCTTCAGTGAAGTGACAGTGGTGACAGGCAGAGTAGATGACACCACGAGACAGGTGACATGGGAATCCACCGGTGACGAATTTTCCCACTTGTTACACAACTCAGAAGGGAGAGGATAATGAGCTACCTTTTTAGACAGGGAGAATTTCTTTCCTGGCGAAGACCAGGGTTCTTGACGTATGTCTACTAAATGGTCAGAATGCGCTAATAATATTTTAGTTGCCTTCTTACGTTTAAACTCAGGTTTCTTAGACACAGTAGTGGGATCCACATCATCATCAATTTGTAGGATTTGCTTAATAGCAACCACTAGGTCAGGGACATCAACCTGAGTTGTAGATTCCTCGTCAGAACAGCTGTATCAGTGTCTGATGGGTCAGTATACTCCCCATTCTCCTCAGAAGAATCCTCTGAGAGATTAGTGGATTGTGAGGAGGAAGTGGCCCGCTTAGTTGACCCATTGACCCCAGAGTGACTTGGGGTAGGTCTATGTCTAACCAAAGTTTGATTCAATTGCTGCAACTGGGTAGACAAATTATCCGCCCCAGGTGGATTTGCCATAGGGACAATATGTGGCTGCAATGGCACAGGAGGTCCCATAGGGGGCGTAAAGCATGTCACAAGCGTATTGAGCATAGTTGAGAACGCCGCCCAAGGTGGCTCCTGATTGGTTACAGGAGCTGCGGACTGACTGGAAGATGTATGGCACATATTACACAGATCATCATACAAAACTTCCCCCTCAGACAAATCCCTGGCGCATGCGCTGCATGATACAGGAGCATCCGTGGATTTCCCACCCTTTGTGTTAGACATTTTAGTGAATGTAACTGCAGAGTGTATGAGTACGATACCACCAGACAGAGTACACAACCTGCGAATAAATCCCCTAGTATGTGACAGTGTACACAGTACACAACACCAGCGAATAAATCCGGTAATATGTGACTGAGTACACAATAGAATACACTGGACGGTAAATATTGTGCAGCACTATATATGAGACCCTGACGCACCTAGTCCCTTAGGGTACAGAATACAGTGATAGATATAGCTGTGATACACTGAAAGTGAAATCCACACAGCAGATACAGGCACACACAGTCACAGTGACATGCAGACAATTATTTTAGTCAGACAATAAAACTGCACTGGACTAGTATATGTATATACAGTATATAACAATGCGCGGCCCGAGACCGGATGTATATATCAGAATACTCGTGCAATATATTTTGGTATAGGTAAACTTGTTCTTAACTAAGCTTAATATTGACATGTAGAATACTTAAGAGTCTGTAAAATCACGGCGCTGATGTACAGGCGGATTTACAGAGGAGACATTGCCCTGCAGTCCTGGAAACCAGTCACAACTAATCATAGAAGATGGCGCCCAGCGTTTCAGTCAGGGAGTGAGGGAGAGTGTGAGGCAGCTCCAGGGCGGGAACATTTTAGATTAAGGAAAAGGGGAAATGGGGATCCTCTGCACTAGACTTTTGTCAAATTAATGATACTTATATTGGACTGGTATGATTCCCCAATTTTAGTATTATGGATCAATTCATGATATTATCTGGGGGTGCTGCCATAGACAATAAGATAGAAGACAAGTACTGGAAAGGAAAGAATTGTCTCTTTGTTGGCGCACTTATAAGGAAAGAATGAGTATATTTAAAATGTAACTTTTAATTTCATATAATAAAAATGCCTGAAATGTGAAAAATCACAGGACAACAATTACAAACAATACACTGAATAAAAATAAATTTCAAATACTCCTATGTGTCTTTATTATATTCATATAATTTTCAATTCTTAAGTGAGTGCAAAAATAGCATGAAACCAACCATGAATTGTTGACTGCACAAATTGTACCCTTATTTACTAGAATGCCCTTATTTATTACAAATTGTGGGAGGGTACAACACGGATGTCTAACAATTGCTGGAAATATGCGGTTGAACCCTTATAGGCCCTACACACTGGCCGATCCGCCGCCGAGCTGCCCGACGGTGGATACGGCCGACGGGCGACCCGGCGGTGGGGGGGGGGGGGGGGGCTGGTGGCAGTGACGGGGGAGTGAAGTTTCTTCACTCCCCCCGTCACACGGCTCCATAGAACTGCAGGCAAATATGGACGAGATCGTCCATATTGGCCTGCATGTTCAGCCGACGGGGGACCAGCGATAAATGAGCGCGGGACCGCGCATCGTTCATCGCTGGAGCCTCCACACTGCACGATATGAACGTTATCTCGTTCATTTATGAACGAGATCGTTCATATCGTGCAGTCATGTCGGCCAGTGTGTAGGGCCCTTTATACTGTATTTATAATTGTGCATATACATACGGACCCAATCATATCAATTCTATACACAGTGACAGTGTCCAATTCCTGTATCTTGTGGTTTAAGGGCTAAAACACACTACCCGGCTTTTGCCGGTCGGGAAAAAGCCGGACGGCTTTTTCCCGTGCCGGCATTGTAGTTAACAGTGTGAGGGCTAGGGTCCCTTCACACTGCACGGCCCCGGCCCGGCTGCCGGGTTGCAGCCGGGTCTCACCACTGGAAGGTCCGGCGGCCGGGCGGCCGCCGGGCCGTCTTTGCAGCCAGTAAACCGTGTGTGTGAAGGGGAGTTTTCACACACAACGTTTTTTTCTGAAGCCGTGTCTGATGCTGCGCATGCGCACAGCATCACACACGGCTCAAAGCCGTCCTGTGAGCGAGACTCTGCCGGTTTCTCCCGGATAGCAAAAAGCCGGACAAAGTTTGTCCGGCTTTTTGCCATCCGGGAGAAACCGGCCAGTCTGTTACAGCCCTAACAGTTGTAATTTATGTCTCTCTCATGTAACTAATCTGTTGCTACCTCAAAAGTTGCAACAGTCACAACAAATGTTGCAGATTCTTATCTTCTGTTACTTTGAGAAAAATGCAGCATTACTGTACTCCCATACACTCTATATAATATATGCACATTTTTCAGACCGCATTAGCAGTGGACATAGATCCAGCCGTTTATTTGCCTGGAGTATTCCAGGCAACCAATAACTATAGTGAAAAGTTTATGACTGTCTAACAGAAGATAAGAATCTGCAACATTTGTTGTGACTGTTGCAACTTTTGAGGTAGCAATAGATGGTTGAGGCTAGATCCAAGTGGCCTAAGGGACCTTTTCCGTCAGGGGGAGGAGCCATGGCACAAGGGGGAGGAGCTAGGCCAGCGGGACAGTTGCTCTACTATCCCTGCCACCAATTATTAGCTTTAGTAATTAGGTGGCGAGCGAAGCAGAGCGTAGCGAGCCACTGAGCCCGAAGCGTGGCGAGCGAAGCGAGCCCGCGAGGGTACTTTTCGAGTACCCTGTTCAGCTGTAGCTCCTCCCCCTGGTGACGTGTCTCCTCCCCTAGGTACGTCACAAGGTCCCTTCTCCCACTCCGATATAGAACCAACCAGCAACAGATTAGTTACATGAGAGAGACATAAATGAGCTACAACTGTTAAACCACAAGATACAGGAATTGGACACTGTCACTGTGTATAGAATTGATATGATTGGATCCGTATGTATATGCACAATTATAAATACAGTATAAGGGTTCAACCGCATATTTCCAGCAATTGTTAGACATCCGTGTTGTACCCTCCCATAATTGTAATAAATAAGGGCATTCTAGTAAATAAGGGTACAATTTGAGCAGTCAACAATTCGTGGTTGGTTTCATGCTATTTTTGCACACACTTAAGAATTAAAAATTATATGACTATAATAAAGACACATAGGAGTATTTGAAATTTATTATTATTCAGTGTATTGTTTGTAATTGTTGTCCTGTGATTTTTCACATTTCAGGCATTTTTATTATATGAAATTAAAAGTTACATTTTAAATATACTCATTCTTTCCTTATAAGTGCGCCAACAAAGAGACAATTCTTTCCTTTCCAGTGCTTGCCAGGGCGGGAAAACAAGCAGTACATGGTGCCTGGAGCTGGGGGAGTGGCTACAGGTCAAGCGCCTTCTCCCCTAAGATGGTCCTCACCACCTGTTACTATGGAGTCTTAATAAATTGGTTATTAATATATCCGACCTGTACTCCTATGCCCTGGTGGATATAGTGGGGTCCCTGCTCTGTTATAGTGTCCACGCCAGCGTTGCAGTCCGTCTCCTTAGACTGCGACCGGAATGCGATTTAATGGCGGGTCCCGCCTAGGAGACCCTCTTACCTCTTCTTTTCTATAGCAGCCACGTGAACCAGGAGAGCGTCTGCGAACCCTGTGCCTAGAGCCGGAGTGACTCGGCCGCAAGTACCCGGGAACAGAGCCAGCGGGAGTATGCGACACTGCTGGGGAGGTGACAGAGATGCAGCACAGAATGTCACTCTGACATGTAAGTGCTGCGGACCTTGAAGTCTTCTGTAAGCTTTTTCAGAGCTGCCCAGTGCAGCCCCCCTGTTAAGTGACCTGCTTCTGCAGGCACCAACTCGAAACTGAGCTCACAGTGCAGGGTGGCGGGGTTATAGAGGCCCCACAATGCATCCTGGGACAGTCTAAAGCTTTAGCCTGTTGGTGCCTGGATCAAGATCCATCTCTACACCCAGATGTTTTCCCTGTAGAAACCAATGTACCCAGCTGCAGAAAAGAGTGTTATTACAATACAATAGGGAACAGTCTCGGATAGACAGAGAATGGAGGCAAAGCGATCTATAGCGGAAGCCCTCTACAAGCAGGAGCAGTAACTATTAGAAGGTTCACACAGCAGCAGTGGCAGCAGAGTAGTCTCTATGATGAATGAGCAGGTGTTGTAATAAAAAAAAACAGAATTGTCTATTACTGAACTATAAAGGAGTCTCTCCTTAATACTGAGGATAGGAAGGACTTCTGCAGTGGCCTGTGTCTACAGCAACTCAGTCTCTAGCCTGCTACTAGTGGGTACCGACTCTCTTTTGTCAAAGGGATGGGGATACACTGATAAATAATCGCAAGCTCTTTTACCAAGTCTGTGATGCTAATGGTACAATTTGAGTCTGACAGGTTATCTTTCCTCTCCTGACTGGGTAAACTGTACTTAGTGCTTTACACCTGTGGGGTTAGTGTGGTGGACTATTCCTCCCTCTCTCTCTGTATCAGGCACAAGGCTGCTTACAAGTAGCTCCAATACCGTCTCTGACTGGGCAGGCTGGTGTCACTGCAGCGGCTGGCGGCTCTCACAGCAGTGTCCTAAGCGGCAGCTCCGCTCTCCACAGCGTGTCTCCTCACAGCGGTCTCCTCAGCAGCGGCTCCGCTCTCCACAGCGTGTCTCCTCACAGCGGTCTCCTCACAGCGGCAGCTCCACAGTCCACAGCGTGTCTAGCTCCACACTCCACAGCGTGTCTCCTCTCACACGTACACTGGTGCGAACCCTGTCTCTTTTTCCCGCTCTGCCACAGCCAATCAAAACTCCATCAGCCTTCTCACTCCCTCCTCCATTATAGTAAGTCCAAGGGTCCTAGTGCCCGTCCGCTCACTGGTCCCGCTGACGTCTCCTAGGCAACCGCAGGAGGGGGTGTTAACCCCTTCAGCATTGACAGGACGGGTAGTAATTGAAGCTCAGCAAGGGGAAAATTAGGGGACCTTGCTCATGTCTTATCCAATCCGACAGTTGCCTGCACTATACAGTACATCCTTTGCAGTATAATTTAAGGGGGATCTAGTTCAAAGTGTCACACAGGGACCCCCTGTGCTCTGCAAGGGTGCAAAAGCATCACACAGCGGCAATGCTTTTGCACCTGCTGAGTAGCTACCCGCCGCGTCCCAGGTCGCAGCATCTGCGTGTGACATCATGCAGCTGCCGCGGCCCGCCCCTGCAACAGTCCAGACACGCCTGCATTGTCCGGACCGCACCACGTCCGTCAGCACCCCCCCTCCCTGTCATAGCCCTGAGAGGCTGTTAGCATTACTTGCCTACCTGACCCTCTCCATGAGGGAGAAAATGCTCTGTTCCTGGACTTTCCTGGTAATGTATGATTGCCATCACCTGTGGTGAAACACCTTTCTTATCAATTAACTAGCTCAGGTGATGGCAATCATACATTACCAGGAAAGTCCAGGAACAGAGCATTTTCTCCCTCATGGAGAGGGTCAGGTAGGCAAGTATGCTGTTAGCATCTCACTGGGCCTCCCGAAGTGCACGTGTGCACTCGACAAAGGGCTTCAGACTGCGATCGCTGCCGCGATACAGTCTGAATTACCCCCATAGTCCACCTCAGCTGGGAATGTAGATGTGCAGGTGGGGCCTAACCCTTTTGTCCCCTCTATAATCACCAACACTTTGGCTCCGGTAGATGCTAGAACCAAGTGGGCTAAAGGACCTCTGACGTTAGGGGGAGGAGCTAGACTAGCAGAATAGTTAATTCAGTATCCACGCCACCAACTACTCCTTTTAGTAACCTCGCTCTGCGCACCACTGTGCCCAAGGCGTGGCGAGCGTACATTTTAGGTATCATGTTCGGCTCTAGCTCCTCCCCCTGGTGACATCAGATGTCCTTTCTCCAACTTGGTTTTAGCCATAATTCTGCCAAATGGCTTTATTCTTTATTGCCTTTTACACCCAGCCTAAGTACATGCCAGTCTAGTCACACTAAATGTAACATTACTTTGTTAGAATAAATATTTATATGCTCATATGTCGCGGATTCCTTTAAAAACAAGTACTAGTGAGCATGACAGAGACGCAGCATAGAAAGCTTTTATTATTATTATTATGCTGCTGCTACAGATATCCTTTTCTTTTTTGATGGTTAGGTTACCAAGAGACTACTTCCGCCTGTTCATACAGTACATGGATTAAACTACAAAGCGAAGTGTTATGGGTAGATGAGGCAGGATGTGATGATATCAGAGCGGAGAGGTGTGGCGTGCCGCCGCAGGTATATGGCGCTGCTGCATACTGGTGCGGGGAGCTTTGCTGCTGCTGGGAAGACGATAGGCTGCTGGTAATAATGTGAGTCTAACACATGGGGTTTTTATTATTAAATAACAGCTCGTTGAGCAAAACTATACAGCGCAGCACGTGGTGTGCAGGTCATTCTCAATGCATCATAGGACATTGCAGCGTTACGTATATGCACGCGTGGGTTTACATATCGTAGTTTGATTATACGGCCTGTCACAGTCTGAATCCATGGAGTAATGAGCTGCTAATCGTCCTATAGGCACTCTAAAAAAGACCCGGTTGAGGCTAGATCCAAGTGGCCTAAGGGACCTTTTCCGTCAGGGGGAGGAGCCACGACACAAGGGGGGAGGAGATAGGCCAGCGGGACAGATGCTCTACTATCCCCGCCACCAACTATTACCTTTAGTAATTGGGTGGCGAGCGTACTTTTCGGGTACCCTGTTCGGCCGTAGCTCCTCCCCCTGGTGACGTGTCTCCTCCCCAAGTACGTCACAAGGTCCCTTCTCCCACTCCGATATAGAACCAACCCTCTAGACCCCCACCCTGTGCAGCCAGCAGCAGTTCCTGTATGCTAGTACCCGTGTATATACAGATCACTGCCTGCAGGATCAGTCAGGGAGGTACTGTGCTAATGTAGGCTATTTAATGACAATTTGGAGCATGCAAACACGGAGGGCTGATTAGAGCATACAGTATGGTCACCTCAAACTACTGTGCATAGGATAGTATGCGACTTGAGCAGGGTGATTCACACTGTTTGCCGCCTGTATATAGTTACAACAAAGTCCCAAACTGGCGCTCACATGGCATGCTGGAATTTGTAGTTGCACTGCAAGTGATAAGCCATACATCACATAAGGTTTAATAGAGCAGCCAGTAGCCGTTATTTCAAAACTCATATTCCTTACTAATTGATGCAAATAACCATTTTATAAGTGTTAAATTAGCTGTTTATTAATTTATTTTTAACATGCTGTGATTTTCGTATTTTACTTAAGTTACTGCAAGTTGTTACTTTATTATAAATGAGGTTTTCAACAGCTCTGTAGCACCTTTACTCCTCTGGCTGCTGACAATCAAAGGTGTGTACATGGGTTGGATATGAAATGCCGGCTGTCTGGATGCAGATGGTAAGGGGGACACTTACTAAGCAGTGATGAGAGCGGAGAAGTGAGCCAGTGGAGAAGTTGCCCATGGCAACCAATCAGCACTGAAGTAACATCTATAATTTGCATACTATAAAATGATACAGAGCTGCTGATTGGTTGATGGGGCAATTTCTCCACTGGCTCACTTCTCCGCTCTTATCACTGCTTCGTAAATGTCCCACTTAATCTCTACAAGGGGCGGTAAGTAGTCTAACCCTCATCCTACCCTAACTCTCTCCCTTTTAGGTGCCGAATCAGAAATCGGTGAAAAATAAATAAAAATTGTGAAAACTCCATTTTCTCTGACGTCCTAGTGGATGCTGGGTACTCCGTAAGGACCATGGGGAATAGACGGGCTCCGCAGGAGACTGGGCACTCTTTAAAGAAAGATTAGGTACTACATCTGGTGTGCACTGGCTCCTCCCTCTATGCCCCTCCTCCAGACCTCAGTTAGAATCTGTGCCCGGCCTGAGCTGGATGCACCTAGTGGGCTCTCCTGAGTTCACTATAAAGAAAGTATTTGTTAGGTTTTTTATTTTCAGTGAGATCTGCTGGCAACAGACTCACTGCTACGAGGGACTTAGGGGAGAGAAGCAAACCTACCTGCTTGCAGCTAGCTTGTGCTTCTAAGGCTACTGGACACCATTAGCTCCAGAGGGATCGAACACAGGGCCCGACCTCGATCGTCCGTTCCCGGAGCCGCACCGCCGTCCCCCTTGCAGAGCCAGAAGACGGAAGATTCCTGGAGAAAATCGGCGGCTGAAGACTCCGGTCTTCAATAAGGTAGCGCACAGCACTGCAGCTGTGCGCCATTGCTCCCACAGCACACCACACGCTCCGGTCACTGGTGGGTGCAGGGCGCTGGGCGCCCTGGGCTGCAATTTGTATACCTTTTGGCTCAAAAAGCACATAATACAGTGTATAACACTGTATATGTGCAAAAACCCCCGCCATTAACATTATAAAAAGCGTGAGAAGCCCGCCGCTGAAGGGGCGGGGCTATCTTCCTCAGCACAGCCAGCGCCATTTTCTCTTCACAGCTCAGCTGGAAGGACGCTCCCCAGGCTCTCCCCTGCAGTATACACTACAGAAAGGGTAAAAAAGAGAGGGGGGCACATCAATTTAGGCGCAAATTGTGATATAAGCAGCTATAGGGGGAAAATTCACTTTGTGTATAGTGTATATCCCTCTGTTATATAGCGCTCTGGTGTGTGCTGGCATACTCTCTGTCTCCCCAAAGGACTTTGTGGGGTCCTGTCCTCAGTCAGAGCATTCCCTGTGTGCGGTGTGTCGGTACGGCTGTGTCGACATGTTTGATGAGGACGCTTACGTGGAGGCGGAGCAGGTGCCGATAAGTGTGATGTCGCCTCCTGCGGGGCCGACACCTGAGTGGATGGATATGTGGAAGGTATTAACCGACAGTGTCAACTCCTTGCATAAAAGGTTCGATGACGCAGCTTTGGGACAGCCGGCATCTCAGCCCGCGCCTGCCCAGGCATCTCAGAGGCCATCAGGGGCTCAAAAACGCCCGCTACCTCAGATGGCAGACACAGATGTAGACACGGAGTCTGACTCCAGTGTCGACGAGGATGAGACAAATGTACAATCCACAAGGGCCATCCGATGTATGATTACGGCAATGAAAAATGTGTTGCACATTTCTGACATTAACCCGGTTACCACAAAAAAGGGTATTATGTTTGGGGAGAAAAAGCAGCCAGTGACTTTTCCCCCATCTGATGAGTTAAATGAATTGTGTGAAGATGCGTGGTGTTCCCCAGATAAGAAACTAGTGATTTCTAAGCGGTTACTAATGGCGTACCCTTTCCCGCCAACGGATAGGTTACGCTGGGAGAGCTCCCCTAGGGTGGACAAGGCGCTCACACGCTTATCAAAAAAGGTGGCACTGCCGTCTCAGGATACGGCCGCCTTAAAGGAGCCTGCAGATAGAAAGCAGGAGGCTATCCTGAAGTCTGTGTATACACACTCAGGTACTATACTGAGACCTGCTATTGCTTCAGCATGGATGTGTAGTACTGCAGCAGCATGGTCTGATTCCCTGTCAGATAACATTGATTCCCTTGACAGAGATACTATTTTGCTAACTATAGAGCATATTAAAGACGTAGTCTTATATATGAGAGATGCACAGAGGGACATTTGCCGGCTGGCATCTAGAATTAATGCAATGTCCATTTCTGCCAGGAGAGTATTATGGACTCGGCAGTGGACAGGTGATTCTGATTCTAAAAGGCACATGGAAGTTTTGCCTTATAAGGGTGAGGAATTGTTTGGGGACGGTCTCTCGGACCTCGTGTCCACAGCAACAGCTGGGAAGTTGACTTTTTTTTACCTCAGGTCCCCTCACAGCCTAAGAAAGCACCATATTATCAAGTACAGTCCTTTCGGCCTCAGAAAGGCAAGCGAGTCAGAGGCGCGTCCTTTCTGCCCAGAGGCAGGGGTAGAGGGAAAAAGCTGCACCAGACAGCCAGTTCCCAGGAACAAATATCCTCCCCTGCTTCCACTAAGTCCACCGCATGACGCTGGGGCTCCACAGGTGGAGCCAGGTGCGGTGGGGGCCCGTCTCCGGAACTTCAGCGACCAGTGGGTTCGCTCACAGGTGGATCTCTGGGCTCTACAGGTATCTCAGGGATACAAGCTGGAGTTCGAGACGTCTCCCCCTCGCCGTTACCTCAAATCAGCCCTGCCTGCTACTCCCAAGGAAAGGGAGATAGTACTGGCGGCAATTCACAAGCTGTACTTCCAGCAGGTGATAATCAAAGTTCCTCTCCTTCAACAGGGACGAGGTTACTATTCCACAATGTTTGTGATACCGAAACCAGACGGTTCGGTGAGACCCATTCTAAATTTGAAATCCTTGAACACTTATATAAGGAAGTTCAAGTTCAAAATAGAATCGCTCAGGGCGGTTATTGCAAGCCTGGAAGAGGGGAATATTATGGTGTCACTGGACATCATGGATGCTTACCTACATGTCCCCTTTAACCCACCTCACCAGGTGTACCTCAAGGTTGTGGTACAGAACTGCCATTACCAATTCCAGACGTTGCCGTTTGGTCTGTCCACGGCACAGAGGGTGTGTTCCAAGGTAATGGCCAAAATGATGATACTCCTTCGAAAGAAGGGAGTTATAATTATCCCGTACTTGGACGATCTCCTTATAAAGGCGAGGTCCAAGGAGCAGTCGTTGATCGGAGTAGCACTATCTCAGGAAGTGCTACAACAGCACGGCTGGATTCTGAATATCCCAAAGTCGCAGCGGGTTCCTACGACGCGTCTGCTGATATTGGGCATGTTTCTGGACACAGAACAGAAGAAGGTGTTTCTCCCGGAGGAGAAGGCCAATGAGTTGTCATCTCTGGTCAGAGACCTCCTGAAACCAAAACAGGTGTCGGTGCATCATTGCACGCGAGTCCTGGAAAAGATGGTAGCTTCTTACGAAGCAATTCCCTTCGGCAGGTTCCATGCAAGGAACTTTCAGTGGGACCTGTTAGACAAGTGAGGATCGCATCTTCAGATGCATCGGCTGATCACCCTGTCCCCGAGGGCCAGGGTGTCTCTGCTGTGGTGGCTGCAGAGTGCTCTTCTTCTCGAGGGCCGCAGATTCGGCATTCAGGACTGGGTCCTGGTGACCACGGATGCAAGCCTCCGAGGTTGGGGAGCAGTCACTCAGGGAAGAAACTTCCAAGGACAATGGTCGAGTCAGGAAACTTCCCTACACATAAATATTCTGGACCTAAGGGCCATTTACAATGCCCTGAGTCAAGCAGAACCCCTGCTTCAAAACCAGCCGGTGCTGATTCAGTCAGACAACATCACGGCTGTCGCCCATGTAAACCGACAAGGCGGCACAAGAAGCAGGATGGCGTTGGCAGTAGCCACAAGGATTCTCCGATGGGCGGAGTATCACGTGCTAACACTGTCAGCAGTGTTCATTCCGGGTGTGGAAAACTAGGAAGCAGACTTCCTCAGCAGGCACGACCTCCACCCGGGAGAGTGGGGACTTCATCCAGAAGTCTTCACGCAGATTGTGAACCGTTGGGAACGGCCACAGGTGGACATGATGGCGTCCCGCCTCAACAATAAGCTAAAAAAGTATTGCGCCAGGTCAAGAGACCCTCAGGCGATAGCTGTGGACGCACTAGTGACACCGTGGGTGTACCAGTCGGTTTATGTGTTCCCTCCTCTTCCTCTCATACCCAAGATACTGAGGATAGTGAGTAAGAGAGGAGTAAGAACTATACTCGTAGTTCCGGATTGGCCAAGAAGAACTTGGTACCCAGAACTGCAAGAAATGATCTCGGAGGACCCATGGCCTCTGTCTCTCAGACAGGGCCCCTGCAGTAACAGGTCCTGTCTGTTCCAAGACTTACCGCGGCTGCGTTTGAAGGCTTGGCGGTTGAACGCCGGATCCTAACGGAAAAGGGCGTTCCAGATGAAGTGATTCCTACGCTGTTAAAGGCTAGGAAAGACGCTGCCTGAAGTTCAGACGTTGTTAAGGGAGTGCTGTATATTCAGCCCCCCTTTTTGTGCCTCCAGTGGCACCTTGGGATCTCAACGTAGTGTTGGATTTCCTAAAATCACATTGTTTTGAGCCACTTCAGACCGTGGAGTTGAAGTATCTCACGTGGAAAGTGGTCATGTTTTTGGACTTGGCTTCGGCTAGGCGTGTGTCAGAATTGGCGGCTTTGTCATGTAAAAGCCCTTATCTGATCTTCCATATGGACAGGGCAGAATTGAGGATTCGTCCCCAATTTCTCCCTAAGGTGGTATCAGCGTTTCATTTGAACCAACCTATTGTGGTGCCTGCAGCTACTCGGGACTTGGAGGATTCCAAGTTGCTGGACGTAGTTGGGGCCCTAAAAATCTATGTTTCCAGGACGGCTAGAGTCAGAAATACTGACTCGCTGTTTATCCTGCATGCACCCAACAAGCTGGGTGCTCCTGCTTCTAAGCAGACTATTGCTCGCTGGATCTGTAGCACGATTCAACTTGCACATTCTGCGGCTGGACTGCCGCATCCTAAATCAGTAAAAGCCCATTCCACGAGGAAGGGGGCTCTTCTTGGGCGGCTGCCCGAGGGGTCTCGGCTTTAAAACTTTGCAGAGCTGCTACCTGTTCGGGGTCAAACACGTTTGCAAAATTCTACAAGTTTGATACCCTGGCTGAGGAGGACCTTGAGTTTGCTCATTCGGTGCTGCAGAGTCATCCGCACTCTCCCGCCCATTTGGGAGCTTTGGTATAATCCCCATGGTCCTTACGGAGTACCCAGCATCCACTAGGACGTCAGAGAAAATAAGAATTTACTCACCGGTAATTCTATTTCTCGTAGTCCGTAGTGGATGCTGGGAGCCCGTCCCAAGGCCCTCATTCCGAGTTGTTCGCTCGCAAGCGGATTTTAGCAGATTTGCTCATGCTAAGCCGCCGCCTACTGGGAGTGAATCTTAGCATCTTAAAATTGCGAACGGTGTATTCGCAATATTGCGATTACACACCTCGTAGCAGTTTCTGAGTAGCTCCAGACTTACTCGGCATCTGCGATCAGTTCAGTGCTTGTCGTTCCTGGTTTGACGTCACAAACACACCCAGCGTTCGCCCAGACACTCCTCCGTTCCTCCGGCCACTCCTGCGTTTTTTCCGGAAACGGTAGCGTTTTTTCCCACACGCCCATAAAACGGCCTGTTTCCGCCCAGTAACACCCATTTCCTGTCAATCACATTACGATCGCCAGAACGATGAAAATGCCGTGAGTAAAATTCCTAACTGCATAGCAAATTTACTTGTCGCAGTGCGGACATTGCGCATGCGCATTAAGCGGAAAATCGCTGCGATGCGAAGATTTCTATTGAGCGAACAACTCGGAATGAGGGCCCAAGTGCGGACTTCTGCAATAATTGTATATAGTTATTGCTTAACTATAGGGTTATTGTTCTGAGCCATCTGTTAACTGAGGCTCAGCTATTGTTCATACTGTTAACTGGGTATACTTATCACAAGTTGTACGGTGTGATTGGTGTGGCTGGTATGAGTCTTACCCTGGATTCCAAATCCTTTCCTAGTAATGTCAGTTCTTCCGGGCACAGTTTCCCTAACTGAGGTCTGGAGGAGGGGCATAGAGGGAGGAGCCAGTGCACACCAGATGTAGTACCTAATCTTTCTTTAAAGAGTGCCCAGTCTCCTGCGGAGCCCGTCTATTCCCCATGGTCCTTACGGAGTACCCAGCATCCACTACGGACTACGAGAAATAGAATTACCGGTGAGTAAATTCTTATTTTTTCTCATACGTCCCAGAGGATGCTGGGGACACTTCAAGAACCATGGGGTATAGATGGGATCCGCAGGAGACATGGGCACTTTAAGACTTTGAAGGAGTGTGAACTGGCTCCTCCCTCTATGCCCCTCCTCCAGTTTTAGAATTGTGCCCAGGCAGACTGGATGCACTTGGAGGAGCTCTACTGAGCTTCTCTGAAAATACTTTTATGTTAGGTTTTTTATTTTCAGGGAGGACTACTGGCAATAGTCTCCCTGCATCGTGGGACTTAGGGGAGAGAAGTCAGACCTACTTCTAGTGAGTTTAAAGGCTCTGCTTCTTGGCTACAGGAAACCATTAGCTCCTGAGGGTTTGGAACACTAGGTACGCCTAGGGGTTCACTCCCAGAGCCCGCCGTCACCCCCCTTGCAGAGCCAGAAGTCAGAAGACAGGTGAGTAGAAGAAGATTAGAAGACTTCAGTGACGGCTTCTGAGGTACCGCACAGCGATCGCGCTGCGCGCCATGCTCCCACACACAGCGGCACTCCAGGGCACGGAGGGGGGGCACCCTGGGCAGCATAAAAATCCTCATTAAGGCTGGCAAAGTGGAAATTAAGTGCTTTGACACAAAATCCTAACCTCCGTCAGTGTGATTATATTAAAAAAAATAGCGGTGCTGAAGCGCGCCATTAAGGGGGCGGGGCTTAGCCCTCACAGCTCTCCTCAGCGCCATTTTCTCTTCACCGAGCTGCAGAGACGCTGGTCCTTCCTCAACACTGCTGTACAAGTAACAGGGTGCAAAATGGGGGGGGGACAGTTGATTTGGTGCAAATATAAGTAGTATTTAAGCGCTACAGGTCTGAAGCTTTATATTAACGTTTCAGAACCGAGATTGAGCGCTGGGTTGTGAGCTGGCAAACTCCCTCTGTGTTTCTCTGACAGGCTTTACTGTGGGTCTGTCCCCTTTTTGCCTAGTGTGTCTGTGGGTGTCGGTACGCGTGTGTCGGCATGTCTGAGGTGGAGTGCTCTTCCCAGGAGGAGACTGTGTTAGGGACAGACACGGCTGTGGGAGTGACTCTGTCGGCACCGCCGACTCCTGATTGGGTAAACGTGTTGAATGCCTTGAATGCTAATGTGGCTCTTATTAATAAGAGATTAGATAGATCTGATTCTCAGAACCAGGCATGGAAGAAATCTGTGGAGGATGTGTTTTCACAGGTTCAGACCCCCATGGGGTCACATACACGTTCGTTTGCTCAGTTGGCAGACACAGATACCGACATGGACACTGACTCCAGTGTCGACTATAGTGATGCCAGATTAGACCCAAAATTGGCAAAGAACATTCAGTACATGATTGTGGCAATAAAAGACGTGTTACATATCACTGAAGACCCTGTGGTTCCTGATACTAGGATCTGTATGTTTAAGGGAAAGAAACCTGAGGTAACGTTTACTCCCTCTCATGAACTGAATACTCTGTTTGAAAAAATGGGGGAAAATCCTGACAAAAAGTTTGATTCCCAAAAGGATTCAGGTGGTGTATCCGTTCCCCTCTGGGGATAGAGAAAAGCGGGAGTCATCCCCCATTGTGGACAAGGCTCTATCACGGTTGTCTAAAAAGGTGGCTTTACCGTCTCCTGACACGGCAGCCCTTAAGGATCCTGCGGATCGTAGACAGGAAAATACGTTAAAATCCATTTACGTCACCACAGGTACACTGCTCAGATCAATCATCGCATCTTCTTGGGTGAGTAGTGCTATCGAAAAGTGGGCAGAGAAATTGTCATCTGATATAGATACCCTAGATAAGGATAGCATCCTGTTAACTCTGAGTTATATCAGGGACGCTTCGGCCTACCTAAAGGAGGCGGAGAGATATTGGCATTTTGGGGTCAAAAGACAATGCCATGGCGATTTGAGCTAGGAGGGCATTGTGGATTCATCAATAGAATGCTGATGCTGACTCTAAGAAAGCTATGGAGTCTCTCCCATATAAAGGTAGTGTCTTGTTTGGTGAGGGTCTCACTGATCTGGTATCTAATTTTTGCCTTATGTTCCTCCACAACAAACGAAAGCTCACCACTTTCAGATGCAGTCCTTTCGGCCAAATAAATACAAAAAAGTCCGAGGTTATTCCTTCCTTACTAATAGGGGAAGAGGAAAAGGTTAAAGATCTTCGGCCGTGGCAGGTTCCCAGGAGCAGAAGTCCTCCCCGGCTTCTGCCAAATCCACCGCATGACGCTGGGGCTCCTCTGCGGGAGTCCGCACCGGTGGGGGCACGTCTCAAGCTCTTCAGTCAATTCTGGGCTCGTTCGGCCCTGGACCCATGGGTTTTAGAGATAGTGTCCCAGGGGTACAAACTGGAGTTTTTAAGACGTTCCCCCTCACCGATTTTTCAAATCGGCCTTACCAGCTTCTCTTTTGGACAGGAAGGTTGTATGCGATGCAGTACAAAAGTTGTGTCTAAATCAAGTCATTATCAGGGTTCCCCTGTCACAACAGGGAGAAGGCTTTTATTCAAGCCTGTTTGTGGTCCTGAAACCGGAAGGCTCGGTCAGACCAATTCTGAACCTAAAGTCCCTCAATCTATACCTAAGAAAATTCAAGATGGAATCTCTCTGAGCAGTGATCTCCAGTCTGGAGGAAGGGGCTTTCATGGTGTCGGTCGACATAAAGGATGCCTACTTACATGTCCCCATATAGCCTCCGCATCAGGCTTACCTGAGGTTTGCTATTTAGGATTGTCATTACCAATTTCAGACGTTGCCGTTTGGTCTGTCCACGGCTCTGAGGATTTTCACCAAGATAATGGCGGAAATGATGGTTCTCCTTCGCAAACAAGGAGTCACAATTATCCCTTACTTGGACGATCTCCTGATAAAGGCGAGATCCAAAGACAAGCTGGAGCAGGACATTGCGCTCTCCCTGACAGTTCTGCAACAACATGGTTGGCTCCTGAACTTGCCGAAGTCACAGTTAAATCTGACGAAACGGCTGTCGTTTTTGGGAATGATTCTGGACACAGAATTAGTTTTTCTTCCAGAAGAGAAGGCTCTGGAAATTGAGTTTGGTCAAACAAGTTCTGAAACCAGCAAGAGTATCAATCCATCAATGCACTCGATTGCTGGGAAAGATGGTGGCGGCCTACGAGGCCATTCAATTTGGCAGATTCCATGCCAGAGTGTTTCAGTGGGACCTATTGGACAAGTGGTCCGGATCCCATCTGCACATGCACCGGAAAATAATCCTGTCCTCCAAGACCAGAATCTCACTCCTGTGGTGGCTGCACAGCTCTCCCCTCCTAGAGGGACGCAGGTTCGGGATCCAGGATTGGATCCTGGTAACCATGGATGCGAGTCTCCGAGGCTGGGGAGCAGTCACACAGGGGGAAACTTTCCAGGGAAAATGGTCAAGCCAGGAAGTTTGTTTACACATAAACGTTGTAGAGTTAAGGGCCATTTACAACGGCCTTCTTCAAGCGGAACGTCTTCTTCGCAATCTGCCCGTCCTAATACAGTCGGACAACATAACAGCAGTAGCGCACATACACCGCCAGGGCGGAACAAAGAGCAGGGCGGCAATGGCAGAGGCCATAAAAGTTCTCCGCTGGGCGGAAAGACATACAAGCGCTCTGTCAGCAATCTTCATTCCAGGAGTGGACAACTGGGAAGCAGACTTCCTCAGCAGACACGATCTCCATCCAGGAGAGTGGAGTCTTCATCAAGAGGTCTTCACAGAAGTGACAAGTCTTTGGGGAATTCCTCAAATAGACATGATGGCGTCTCGCCTCAACAAGAAGCTTCAGAGATATTGATCCAGGTCGAGGGACCCTCAAGCAATAGCAGTGGACGCACTGGTGACACCATGGGTGTTTCAGTCGGTGTACGTGTTCCCTCCGTTTCCACTCATTCCAAAGGTGCTAAAGATCATAAGAAGAACAAAGGTTTAGGCGATCCTCATTGTTCCGGACTGGTCAAGGAGGGCTTGGTATCCAGATCTTCAGGAATTACTCATAAGAGATCCCTGGCCTCTTCCTCTACGAGAGGATCTGTTACAGCAGGGGCCGTGCGTATATCACGACTTACTGCGGCTACGTTTGACGGCTTGGCGGTTGAACGCCGGATCCTAGCCCGAAAGGGTATTCCCAATGAAGTCATTCCCACACTTCTTCAGGCTATAAAAGGAGTAACGTCTAAACATTATCACCGTATTTGGAGAAAATGTGTCTTGGTGTGAATCCAAGAAGGCTCCTACGGAAGAATTTCAACTAGGGTGTTTTCTCTATTTCCTGCAAGCAGGTGTGTATGCGGGCCTAAAGTTAGGCTCGATTAAAGTACAAATTTTGGTCTTATCGATTTTCTTTCAAAAATAATTGGCCTCCCTTCCAGAAGTTCAGACTTTCGTGAAAGGAGTTTTGCACATCCAACCTCCATTTGTGGCACCATGGGATCTTAACGTGGTGTTGCAATTTCTTCAGTCACATTGGTTTGAACCTTTACAGAAGGTAGAGTTGAAATTTCTCACTTGGAAAGTGGTCATGCTATTGGCCTTAGCATCCGCAAGGCGGGTGGTCTGAGTTAGCGGCTTTGTCTCACAAGAGTCTTTATTTAATCTTCCATGAAGATAGAGCGGAGTTGAGGACTCGTCAAAATTTCTGCCGAAGGTGGTTTAATCGTTCCACATGAACCAGCCTATTGTGGTACCGGTGTCTACTGACGCCTTCGCAGAGTCAAAATCTCTCGATGTTGTCAGGGCCTTAAATATTTGTCACCAGAACGGCTCAGCTTAGGAAAACGGAAACTGTACGCTGCCAAAAAGATTGGGACACCTGCTTCCAAGCAGACTATTGTGCGCTGGATCTGTAATACGATTCAGCATGCTCATTCTACGGCTGGATTGCCGTTACCGAAATCGATGAAGGCCCACTCTACCAGAAAGGTGGGCTCATCTTGGGCTGCTGCCCGGGGGGTCTCGGCATTACAACTCTGCCGATCAGCTACTTGGTCGGGTTCAAACACTTTTGCAAAATTTTACAAGTTTGATATCCTGGCTGATGAGGACCTCACGTTTGGTCAATCGGTGCTGCAGAGTCATCTGCGCACTCCCGCCCGTTCAAAAACCATGGGGTTTATACCAAAGCTCTAGAAGTGTCCCCAGCATCCTCTAGGACGTATGAGAAAATAGGATTTTAAATACCTACCGGTAATCCTTTTTACTCTTAGTCAGTAGAGGATGCTGGACGCCCGTCCCAGTGTGGGCTCTATCTGCAGTTATTAGTTATATTTACACACAGGTTGTGTTTCTGTTATAGTCAGCCTGTTGCTAACATGGTTCATGCCGTTGACTGGAGTTCTGTTAAATGCCATGTTGTATGGCGTGTTTGTGGTGTGAGCTGGTATGTATCTCACCTTAGTTTAACAATAAATCCTTTTCCTCGAAATGTCCGTCTCCCTGGGCACAGTTCCTATAACTGGAGTCTGGAGGAGGGGCATAGAGGGAGGAGCCAGTTCAGTTCCTTCAAGGTCTTAAAGTGCCCATGTCTCCTGCGGATCCAGTCTATACCCCATGGTTCTTGAAGTGTCCCCAGCATCCTCTACGGACTAAGAGAAAAGGATTTACCGGTAGGTATTAAAATCCTATTTTTGCGGCTATTTGAATAACCCCCCTTAGAGTATCATCTAGTCCACAGGTTCCCAAACTTGGTCCTCAGGACCCCACACGATTCATGTTTTGCAGGTCACCTGTAGATGCTGGGTGACATGGAAAATGTGAACCGTGTGGGGTCCTGAGGACTGAGTTTGAGAACCACTGATCTAGTCCTAACCCCCGGTTTATGCCACCCTGATGATTATTTCAGTGTCCTGTCTGCTGATGCAGAAATTTACCTGTCCTGTAAGTAAATCACTGTTTTCTTGTTGTGCTCATTAGTTAATGTACTTTGTTTGGCACACTGGAACCTTTGTGGCACAATATACATAAGGAGGATGATGATGATGGTTCAGAACTGCCAGCTGTCGCTACATTCCAGAGACCTACTGTAACCTGGTTTTTATTGTTTGAGCAGTTGTATTGGAATCAGTTACATAGAAACATAGAATTTGACGGCAGATAAGAACCACTTGGCCCATCTAGTCTGCCCCTTTTTTTTATCCTTTAGGTAATCTCAACCCTTTTTGAACCTTAATTCTTTGTAAGGATATTCATATACCTATCCCAAGCATGTTTAAATTGCTCTACAGTCTTAGCCTCTACCACCTCTGATGGGAGACTATTCCACTTATCCACTACCCTTTCTGTGAAGTAATTTTTCCTTAAATTTCCCCTGAACCTCCCCCTCTCCAGTTTCAGTGTATGTCCTGAAGTTCCTTGCTTTTGTTTGCTGAAGATCTGATTTTATTCAGTACATTTCTAGATTTGCAAGGGCACGTTTAATATATTATAAACATATGTTTGGCCATTGGTTATGGCATGCAACTTATAGTCCCTAGTTTGTGCTGCATGTTACTCAAACAATACCAGAGCCATGCAGGAAAATGTTTCTGAAAATAAAATTCAGTTATTGGTACATATTGTAGCTATACGTTTTTCCCCTTTTAATAAATGTGATCAGATTTTTTTATTTTTTATTTACAGATTCTTCATAATATTTATATTTGCATAATATTTTTTATTTACATATTCTGCATAATAGTTTTTAGTGTCCTAGGTATGATGTGTTTTATGGTTCATTATAGCATTTGATTTTAGACACTTTACATTAGTTTAATGCACAGGAATGTGAGAGCGTGTGTGTGTGTCTGTGTGTGTGTGTGTGTGTGTGTGTGTGTGTGTGTGTGTGTGTGTGTGTGTTTATCAATTTGCCAAAAAATGCAAAACACTTTGTTTTTGTTTTTAAATCAAGGTGATATTGCCAGTTTCCAGAGAACATAAGGGCAGGTTGATTACTGGTGTGGTATTTACATGACATGGGTGTTTACTTCCAGGCAAAAGCCCATATTATGCTCGATGGGAGGTGGTTGATGGATAAACAGGGTCAAAAGGTCGACAGATATTGTGTTGTTTTTTTTTTGTTTTTTACAACTTTTGCTGCATTTACTATTCATGTCATAAACTATCACTATTAGTAACCTTGTGGCAAGCAGAGCAAGCCACCATGCCCGAAGCGTGGCGAGCAAAACATTTCAACAAATTGAGGTAAAAAATGTTTAAAAACACCAAACACTCCCAAAAAAGCGTCAACTTTTTGACCCTGTTGACTGTCTACCTTTTTTTAATGCCTATCATCTGTATCACACCCATGCTCATTACCCTGCACAGAGTTCATCAGAATTCCTAGGTAGAGATGTACTAAAGGGCCCTACACACTGCGCGATGCGCCGCCCGACGACGGATACGGCCGATGGGGGCGACCCAAGGCGGGGGGGGCAGTGACCGGGGGAGGGGGGTGAAGTTACTTCACTCCCCCCGTCACCCGGCTCCATAGCAGTGCAGGCAAATATGGATGAGATCGTCCATATTGGCCTGCATGCACAAGCGACGGGGCACCAGCGATGAACGAGCGCGGGGCCACGCATCGTTCATTGCTGGTGCCTCCACACTGAAAGATATGAACGGTATCTCGTTCATATCTTTCACTCATGTCGCCCAGTGTGTAGTAGGGCCTATTAGCCATGAAGAGATAAAAGGGGCAGCTGTATTAAGCCTGGAGAAGTGTTAATGTACCAGCCAATCACCTCCTGTCAAGATGCAGGCTGGGTTTGAAACATGACAGGAGCTGACTGGCTGGTGCATTATCACCTTCCACTTTATCACTTCTCCAGGTTTAATGCATCTTCCCCAAAGTACCAACCCATCAGCTCTTAACTGCTATGTCACAGGCTGACTGAAAAATGACCGTTAACAGCTGATTAGCTTAACTGTCTCCACTTTATCACTTTCCAAGGCTTAGTACATCTGCCCCATTATGAGCACATAAATATTTATTTATGGCAGTGGTTCTCCATGTGACCCAGCAGGTGCACTGTGTATGACCAACTGTCACATTTTAAAAATCTACAGGTGACCAGCAAAACATGAACCGTGTGGGGTCCTGAGGACCGAGTTTGAGAACCTGTGATTTATGGTTACAATGATTTACTCAGGTTCTGTGTTTTGTTTTTCCATGTTTTGGCAAAAGTGAAAAACTAAAGCATGACCAAGTGGGCTGATAATACCCCTCTGGAGTGGCAAGCTTATGTCAACAAAGAGGTCAAAGTTACAGCCGATGAGAAGAATGAATACCAAGGATGGGTGGTAACCATTGATCCAGTGTCTGCAAGGTAATTAGAAAAACTCTGAAATCCAATTACCATATCAATGTTGCTAGCTGAAGATAAATTGTATATAAAGATTTTGCAGTTCTCCATGAAAACAAAGGTCTTTCTGAATCTGTCAACAAACCCATAGTTGTGAATACTCCACCAAATGAGTTCTCCTCCCTCCCAACTTCAGAAAGTAGAATTGAGAGAGTCTTAACCTGGAATCTTTGTATCACTGGTTAAACACTACATTAAAACATTAATGTGTGTGTGTGTGTGTGGGGGGGTAGTGTCTGAGAAGTCTAGTATATATGTAGAAGAACTGCTGTAATGGTGCCCATACACTTGTGAGATAATCGGTGCTAATCTTCGATTTCGACCGCATCTGTGAGAGAAATAGAAGGATTTTATGTACCTTTCGACGCGATGCGCAGGCATGCCGGTCGAATCTCGCGTCTCAAGATAGTATGTGCAGCACTTAATATTTAGCGAATCGCAGTGTGATCGCATGTGTTTTTAAAAACACATGCTATATATCGCACTGCAATGTGCGACGGGCACCCGCCGGGAGTGGACGGAGGCTGCTCCCATTCGGCGGTGACGTGCCCATCACGTGATTACCATGTGGTCTATTGCATGATCGCATGGTAATCACTTTGGCAGTTCAGGTGCGATTTCATCGCACCTGAATTGCCGGGGCATCGCACAAGTGTATGGCCACCATAAGTCTTGTAAAAGCCCATGATAGTGCAGTAAGATGTAAGTATATAACAGAGGGTTGAGCAACAATATATCTGTTTACATGTGTATTTGTGGAGCATGGACTGTGTAATGGTTAGCATTCATTACTGTCTCACAGCACTGAGGTTATGATTTCAATTGCCACCATGGCCCTGTGTGAAGTTAGTATATTCTACCTGTGCTTGTGTGGGTTTCCTACCACAATCTAAGAACATACTGGTAGGTTAACTGGTCCCCTCCCCCCAAAAAAGAGAATAGAAATAACCCTAGTGTGAATGTGTGTGCGTTTACATGTGGTAGGGAATATAGACTGTCTGCTCCACTGGGGCAGGGACTGATGTGAATGGGCAAATATTCTCTGCGCTGTGGGATATGTGTGCGCTATATAAACAATTAGTAATAAATAAATCTGTAACTGTGGCCAAAGAACTGTCCTCTCCAGCCGCATACAGCCTCTGATTTGTTCTAAATAAATTTGCCCTAGAAAATACTCAAAGGTCATCCTGGCATTTCGTAAGCGTGTATATGAATGGTGACTTTATACAGGAAAATGCACTAAGGCCTTTGACTGCTTTCGTCAATTTGCAAACAACCCCCTTTCTTTCTTTTTTTTTTTCTGGAACACAACAAAGACTTATGTACCCAAGTTAGTTGTTTGTATAATGTCCAACTTTCTGGTGTAACATTTCTCTTTACTATTTCTAGCATTGTGCTGGCTAGTTTCGAAGAGAGTCAGAAGACATTGGTCCGGCTGGTGATGGGGCATGCTGTGCAGAAGGTAGAAATACTGAAAGATCCAGATGATATTACCAAAGAGAAACTTTTACATTTCTTCGGTCTTCAAGAAACCACGAGAACATATACAAAAGAGGATCTGGAAACCAAAAAGCTTAAATTGAAGAGTTGGTTGGAGCAAAACAACATTCCGGTTACTGAACAAGGAGAGTCAATGAGGACATTGTGTGTGGCCAGCTTATTGACCATTGATCCCCCCTATGGCCCAGACAACTGCAACAGTACAAATGAAATCATATTGTCTCGCATCCAAGGACTTATACAAGGTTATATGACAAGCCAATGAGAGCTACTACTATATCACATACAACTGCACATGAACATGGTGCAATTTCATAAGATTTTCATAGCACATTCATTATTAAAGAATGGGAGCAATTAAATTAATAACGATGGCTGCAAGTTACTGGCATTTATGGATTTTGACCTGACCCCAAAGTTTCTACAGTAACCTGTTCTCACCTGAATCCGTATCTGTAACCATCTCCTTACATCACTTAGGGGGAGATGTAGCAAGCCTTCTAAGGAGTGAAGAAGTTGCCCATAGCAACGAGCTTAGCATTTAATCAAGTACATTCTATAAAATGGTAGGTGGGAGGTTACTAGTTGCTATGGGCAACTTCTCTTTTGAAGGCTTGATACTTCTCTTTTGAAGGCTTGATACATCTCCCCGAATCAGGAACTAATAATTAATTTAGGTTTAGAGTACTGGTTCCTTTTCACAATGAAATTATTCAGCTCAGTATTCGAGTGTGATTAGTTTGTATTAAAATGTAATTTTCAATATTATATCTTCTACAGTATTTGTCAGCATAGGCTAATTGTGGATAGTGCCTTTTTCATTACTTAAATTGTTGTCTTAAAATGAATAAAAAAAGTTTAAAAAGTTGTAATAAGCAATCAAATATTGTGTCCTAAATTGTGATGGGTGACACAGCAAGGTATTAGGGGAGCCATAGGTCTACTTTATGACATTAAAGAACATACTCAACAGTAAGTTTACATGAACCTGTGGAGTTGATTAAGAGGGCATGTGACAGAATTGATGACAATTAAGAGTTATCAAAGTTCTGAATTTCTTCATGCAGTTTCTATAACTTTTTCCACTTCACAAATTTGATGTAAATTGCTTTAAAAATGTAAATGGCCTACATTAAATGGGGTTGTGTAGGAAGGGCCAGGATATATTAGTGTAGATGGCAGGTAGTATCACTTTACATCAACAATATTCTCCAACTTGTAAGGAGTAAACTGAAGTTGTATTGTGTATTACAAATGTAAAAGGTATTCAGACTCTCTAGGGCAGGGCTGGCCAAACCAGTCCTCGAGATCTACCAACAGTTCACATTTTCCAGACCACCTAGCTGGTGCACAGGTGTAGTCATTACTAATTAAGATGTGCGGCATTCATTCCTAACTGACAATTCTACAGATCTCAAGGAGGCCTGGAAAACATGAACTGTTGGTAGATCTCGAGGACCGGTTTGGCCAGCCCTGCTCTAGGGTTTCTATTCACCTTTTACATCCTTAGATCATGAAGTCAGCATGTTTTTCATCAGAATTCATTGCCGCTGGTCAGCATAAAAAAACACAAAAGTAATAAATGAAAGCTTTTTCTTAAATATACAAAATAAAAATTGTGCCGTAAGTATTCACCTATATTATGAAGGTAAACCTTGGTGTAAAAAGTTGTCTTTAGTGGTCACTATATTATTTGATAAGAGTACCTGGGTACAATTAATGTCAAAGATCGATTTTAAAAATGAAAACACCTATTAGGTTAGTACCTGCTGCTGTTTTAATCAGGGCTAAGGATTCAAGATTATGGGGCATATTGCATTAGCCGTGCCAGGAGATTAAAATAGCGTTAAACTACAGGGGTGAACGTTTGCTCTGAGCCTCAGGAGCTGTAAGAAAAGGCACTATCAGGCGTTTAACATGCCTGGAAACAGATTTATTCTGCAGTTTACACTGAAGCAGTGGGTTAGTGCATTAACCCCTTTTCTCATACGTCCTAGAGGATGCTGGCGACACCATAAGAACCATGGGGTATAGACGGGATCCGCAGGAGCCATGGGCACTTTAAGACTTTGAAAGGGTGTGAACTGGCTCCTCCCTCTATGCCCCTCCTCCAGACTCCAGTTTAGAATTGTGCCCAGTGAGACTGGATACACTTTGAGGAGCTCTACTGAGTTTCTCTGAAAAGACTTTGTTAGCTTTTTTATTTTCAGGGGGGCTGCTGGCAACAGTCTCCCTGCATCTTCGGACTTAGGGGAGAGAAGTCAGACCTACATTCAGTGAGTTTAAAGGCTCTGATTCTTGGCTACAGGACACCATTAGCTCCTGAGGGTTTGGAACACTAGGTACGCCTAGGGGTTCATTCCCAGAGCCCGCCGTCACCCCCCTTGCAGAGCCAGAAGACAGGTGTGTAGAAGAAGATAGAAGACTTTAGTGACGGCTTCTGAGGTACCGCACAGCGATCGGGCTGCACGCCATGCTCCCACACACAGCGGCACTACAGGGTGCAGGGCGCGGGGGGGCGCCCTGGGCAGCATAAAATGCCTGAAAAAATTTATTTAGGAAGCAATCCTTACTGGCGCTAAGCAGCTTAGATGTAACAGATTTCAGATAAATGTCACCACATTTAGATATACAAACAGAAAACAGGCTTTTGAAAACTGCAATACATCACAAGCGCTCAAAAATCATTAGTACAATATCACCAAAACGTTCCTTTTGGGTTGGATGAGATGTTTTCTTTATCTGATATTCTCCTTTGGTTCAGACCATTTGGGTGTGAAGTCTCCAACAAAGATAATATATGGAATAAAACAGACGTAATAAAAAACCAATGTGTGGTAAATCTGTGTTGACTCTTGTAATAATAAAGTATTAGTGCCTTTTTAGAGGCTTTTATTATAAAAGACTAAGCAGCATCCAAAGCGTACCCCACTCACACTTTAAGCGGGGATATATAAGCACATCAAGGTTTTTTTTATGGGAATGGTGGCTTCTACCGTTTTATACACCCAGTGTGGATCTCAAAGGGTTCAACCGAGCAGAGCTGTGATTAATATAGATCTTAGATGAAGGAAGTTGATGCGTACCCCAACACTCACACTAGGAGGGCAGATGTAAAACCAATCAAGGTATCTTTTTCTCCTCAGGGTGGAAGTGGCGGTCCTGGTGTAGTATATTCCAACTCACAGATCGAACCACGAAAACTCCAAACAAGATGACATGAAAAAAACAATAACGAAAGACAACCAATGTGTAGTACGTTCTATTAACACTATTAGTAGTTAGTGAGGTATGACTTAAATACCTCTAACAAGCTAAAGTGATTCCAAAGCGTACCCCACTCACACTTTGAACGGGGACCATAAAACACATCAGGGTTTCTTTTTAAGATACTGGCTTCTACCACTTGTGTTGCACCCAGTGTGGGACTCAAGAAATTCAACCAAAGATGTAATGAGCAATACTGATGCGTACCCCAACACTCACACTCAGAAGGAAGGTGCAAAACCCATCAAGATATCTTTCCTTAAAGTGAACAAATAATTATCCAATATGGCGTACCCCAACTCACAGTTTGAGATACTGGATGACTCCCATAAAGGTATCTTTCAAATTCCAAATAGGGAATGGTGTTTCCTGCTTGAATCTAGTAATTTTCCATTGTCCCCAAAAAAAATTGTAACTCCCACAACGAAGTAAAAGAAGGGGTTTACAAAGGTTTATTCACAGTACATGAAAAAATGATAAAAGGGAACATACGGTAGGAAAAAACATGCAGCAGCACATGAAACAATGGAATAAAAAATGGCAAAGAGGAATGTTTGGAAAACCACTTGCACAAAGGTAGGAAAAAATATAAAAATAAAAAAATCCAGATAGTGACAAGCTACTCACACTCCTGCTGTCAACGCGTTTCAGCCCTCACTGGGCCTTTATCAAGACGTCTTGATAAAGGCCCAGTGAGGGCTGAAACGCGTTGACAGCAGGAGTGTGAGTAGCTTGTCACTATCTGGATTTTTTTATTTTTATATTTTTTCGACCTTTGTGCAAGTGGTTTTCCAAACATTCCTCTTTGCCATTTTTTATTCCATTGTTTCATGTGCTGCTGCATATGTTTTTTCCTACTGTATGTTCCCTTTTATCATTTTTTCATGTACTGTGAATAAACCTTTGTAAACCCCTTCCTTTACTTTGTTGTGGGAGTTACAATTTTTTTGGGGGACAATGGAAAATTACTAGATTCAAGCAGGAAACACCATTCCCTATTTGGAATTTGAAAGATACCTTTATGGGAGTCATCCAGTATCTCAAACTGTGAGTTGGGGTACGCCATATTGGATAATTATTTGTTCACTTTAAGGAGAGAAAGATACCTTGATGGGTTTTGCACCTTCCTTCTGAGTATGAGTGTTGGGGTACGCATCAGTATTGCTCATTACATCTTTGTCTGGTTGAATTTCTTGAGTCCCACACTGGGTGCAACACAAGTGGTAGAAGCCAGTATCTTAAAAAGAAACCCTGATGTGTTTTATGGTCCCCGTTCAAAGTGTGAGTGGGGTACGCTTTGGAATCACTTTAGCTTGTTAGAGGTATTTAAGTCATACCTCACTAACTACTAATAGTGTTAATAGAACGTACTACACATTGGTTGTCTTTAGTTATTGTTTTTTTTCATGTCATCTTGTTTGGAGTTTTCGTTGTTCGATCTGTGAGTTGGAATATACTACACCAGGACCGCCACTTCCACCCTGAGGAGAAAAAGATACCTTGATAGGTTTTACATCTGCCCTCCTAGTGTGAGTGTTGGGGTACGCATCAACTTCCTTCATCTAAGATCTATATTAATCACAGCTCTGCTCGGTTGAACCCTACCGTTTTATACACCCACACTGGGTGTATAAAACAGTAGAAGCCACCATTCCCATAAAAGAAACCTTGATGTGCTTATATATCCCCGCTTAAAGTGTGAGTGGGGTACGCTTTGGATGCTGCTTAGTCTTTTATAATAAAAGCCTCTAAAAAGGCACTAATACTTTATTATTACAAGAGTCAACACAGATTTACTACACATTGGTTTTTTATTACGTCTGTTTTATTCCATATTATCTTTGTTGGAGACTTCACACCCAAATGGTCTGAACCAAAGGAGAATATCAGATAAAGAAAACATCTCATCCAACCCAAAAGGAACGTTTTGGTGATATTGTACTAATGATTTTTGAGCGCTTGTGATGTATTGCAGTTTTCAAAAGCCTGTTTTCTGTTAGCATAAAATGCCTCATATGAGACTGGCAAAGTGTGATAGGAGTGCCTAGGCACTAAATCCTTACCCCCGCCAGTATTATTATTTAAAAAAAATAGCGGGGCTGAAGCGTCCCATTAAGGGGACGGGGCTTAGCCCTCACAGCTCTCATCAGCGCCATTTTCTCTTCACAGAGCTGCAGAGAAGCTGGTCCTTCCTCACCACTGCTGTACAAGTAACAGGGTGCAAAAATGGGGGGAGGGCACAGTTAATTTGGTGCAAAAATACGTTATTATAAATGCGCTGCAGGTCTGAGGCATTAAATTGAAGTTTCAGAACCGGGATAAGCGCTGGGTTATGAGCTGGCAAACTCCCTCTGTGTTTCTCTAACGTCCTAGTGGATGCTGGGGACTCCATAAGGACCATGGGGAATAGACGGGCTCCGCAGGAGACAGGGCACTTTAAGAAAGAATTAGGAATACTGGTGTGCACTGGCTCCTCCCTCTATGTCCCTCCTCCAGACCTCAGTTTGAATCTGTGCCCGGACGAGCTGGGTGCTACTTAGTGAGCGCTCCTGAGCTTGCTAAATAGAAAGTATTTTGTTAGGATTTTTTATTTTCAGAGAGATCTGCTGGCAACAGACTCTCTGCTACGTGGGACTGAGGGGAGAGAAGCAGCCCTACTAACTGCGGATAGGTCATGCTTCTTAGGCTACTGGACACCATTAGCTCCAGAGGGATCGAACACAGGAACGCACCCTTGGTCATCCGATCCCGGAGCCGCGCCGCCGTCCCCCTCGCAGAGCCAGAAGCCGGCGTGAGAAGCAAGAAGACGTCAAAAGCGGCGGCAGAAGACTCCAGTTTTCATATGAGGTAGCGCACAGCACTGCAGCTGTGCGCCATTGCTCCTACATTAAACCCACACACTCCGGTCACTGCAGGGGGGGGAGGGGGGAGGGGGGGGGCGCCATGGGCAGCAATTGAGAACCTCTTGGCAAAAAGCAGCATATATACAGTTGGGCACTGTATATATGCATGAGCCCCCGCCATTATTTTACACAAAATCGCGGGACAGAAGCCCGCCGCTGAGGGGGCGGGGCTTCTTCCTCAGCACTCACCAGCGCCATTTTCTCTCCACAGCTCCGCTGAGAGGAAGCTCCCCAGGCTCTCCCCTGCAGATTCACGGTAGAAAGAGGGTAAAAAGAGAGGGGGGGGCACATAAATTTAGCGCAAAATCAGTATATACAGCAGCTACTGGGTAAACACTAAGTTACTGTGTAATTCCTGGGTCATATAGCGCTGGGGTGTGTGCTGGCATACTCTCTCTCTGTCTCTCCAAAAGGCCTTGTGGGGGTTCTGTCCTCAAATAGAGCATCCCCTGTGTGTGTGGTGTGTCGGTACGCTTGTGTCGACATGTTTGACGAGGAAGGCTATGTGGAAGCAGAGCAGGTACAAATGAATGTGGGATCGCCGCCGACACCCGATTGGATGGATATGTGGAAGGTTTTAAATGATAATGTAACTTCCTTGCATAAAAGGTTGGATAAAGCTGAAGCCTTGGGACAGTCAGGGTCTCAACCCATGCCTGATCCTACAGCGCAGAGGCCGTCAGGGTCTCAGAAGCGCCCACTATCCCAAATTGTTGACACAGATATCGACACGGATTCTGACTCCAGTGTCGATGGCGATGATGCAAAGTTGCAGCCCAAAATGGCTAAAGCCATCCGCTACATGATTATAGCAATGAAGGATGTATTGCACATCTCAGAGGAAAACCCAGTCCCTGACAAGAGGGTTTATATGTTTGGGGAAAAAAAGCATGAGGTGACCTTTCCCCCTTCACATGAGTTAAATGAGTTATGTGAAAAAGCTTGGGAATCTCCTGATAGAAAAATGCAGATTTCCAAACGGTTGCTTATGGCGTATCCTTTCCCGCCAGCGAACAGGTTACGCTGGGAATCCTCCCCTAGGGTAGACAAAGCTTTGACACGCTTATCTAAGAAGGTAGCCCTGCCGTCACAGGATATGGCTACCCTAAAAGATCCTGCGGATAGAAAGCAGGAAGGTATCCTGAAGTCCGTTTATACACATTCAGGTACCATACTAAGGCCGGCAATTGCGTCGGCCTGGATGTGTAGTGCTGTAGCAGCATGGACAGATACTTTATCTGAGGAACTTGATATCTTGGACAAGGATACTATATTACTGACCCTGGGGCATATAAAAGACGCTGTCCTATATATGAGAGATGCCCAGAGAGACATTAGCCTACTGGGCTCTAGAATAAATGCAATGTCGATTTCTGCCAGAAGGGTCCTGTGGACTCGGCAATGGACAGGTGATGCAGACTCAAAAAGGCACATGGAGGTTTTACCTTATAAGGGTGAGGAATTGTTTGGGGACGGTCTCTCGGACCTAGTTTTCACAGCTACGGCTGGGAAGTCAAATTTTTTTGCCATATATCCCCTCACAGCCTAAGAAAGTACCATATTACCAAATGCAGTCCTTTCGTTCACAAAGAGGCAAGAAAGTCCGAGGTGCGTCCTTTCTTGCCAGAGGCAGGGGTAGAGGAAAGAAGCTGCACAATACAGCTAGTTCCCAGGAACAGAAGTCCTCCCCGGCTTCCACTAAATCCACCGCATGACGCTGGGGCTCCACAGGTGGAGCCAGGATCGGTGGGGGCGCGTCTCCAAAATTTCAGCCACCAGTGGGTTCGCTCACGGGTGGATCCCTGGGCTATACAGATTGTGTCTCAGGGATACAAGCTGGAATTTGAAGTGATGCCCCCGCACCGTTACCTCAAATCGGCCCTGCCAGCTTCCCCCATAGAGAGGGAAATAGTGTTGGCGGCAATTCACTAATTATATCTCCAGCAGGTGGTGGTAAGGGTTCCCCTCCTTCAACAGGGAAGGGGTTACTATTCCACAATGTTTGTGGTACCGAAACCGGACGGTTCGGTCAGACCCATATTGAATTTAAAATCCCTGAACATTTACCTGAAAAGGTTCAAGTTCAAGATGGAATCGCTCAGAGCGGTCATTGCAAGCCTGGAAGAGGGGGATTTTATGGTGTTTCTGGACATAAAGGATGCTTACCTGCATGTCCCCATTTATCCACCTCATCAGGAGTACCTCAGATTTGTGGTACAGGACTGTCATTACCAATTCTAGACATTGCCGTTTGGTCTGTCCACGGCACCAAGAATATTTACCAAGGTAATGGCAGAAATTATGGTGCTTCTGCGAAAGAAAGGAGTCACAATTATCCCATACTTGGACGATCTCCTCATAAAGTCGAGGTCCAGAGAGCAGTTGCTGATCAGCGTAGCACACTCTCGGGAAGTGTTGCAACAGCACGGCTGCCCTTCCTGGGCATGATTCTGGACACAGACCAGAAGAAGGTTTTTTCTCCCGGCGGAGAAGGCTCAGGAGCTCGTGACTCTGGTCAGAGACCTCTTAAAACCAAAACAGGTGTCGGTGCATCAATGCACGCGAGTCCTGGGAAAGATGGTGGCGCCATACGAAGCCATTCCCTTCGGCAGGTTCCATGCGAGGACCTTTCAGTGGGATCTGTTGGACAAGTGGTCCGGATCGCATCTACAGATGCAGCGGCTGATCACCCTATCCCCCAGGGCCAGGGTGTCTCTTCTGTGGTGGCTGCAGAGTGCTCACCTTCTCGAGGGTCGCAGGTTCGGCATTCAGGACTGGGTCGTGGTGACCACGGGTGCAAGCCTCCGAGGGTGGGTGGCAGTCACACAGGGAAGAAATTTCCAGGGTCTGTGGTCAAGTCAGGAGACTTGTCTGCACATCAATATCCTGGAACTAAGGGCCATATACAACGCCCTAAGTCAAGCGGAGCCTCTGCTTCGCAACCAACCGGTGCTGATTCAGTCAGACAACATCACCGCAGTGGCTCATGTAAACCACCAAGGCGGCACAAAGAGCAGGATGGCGATGGCGGAAGCCACCAGAATTCTTCGCTGGGCGGAGAATCACGTAAAAGCACTGTCAGCAGTGTTCATTCCGGGAGTGGACAACTGGGAAGCAGACTTCCTCAGCAGGCACGACCTCCACCCGGGAGAGTGGGGACTTCATCAAGAAGTCTTCACACAGATTACAAGTCGTTGGGAACTGCCACAGGTGGACATGATGGCATCCCGCCTCAACAAAAAGCTACAAATGTATTGCGCCAGGTCAAGAGACCCTCAGGCGATAGCTGTGGACGCACTAGTGACACCGTGGGTGTTCTAGTCGGTTTATGTGTTTCCTCCTCTTCCTCTCATACCCAAGGTGCTGAGAATCGTAAGAAAAGAGGAGTGAGAACAATACTCATTGTTCCGGATTGGCCAAGAAGAACTTGGTATCCGGAACTGCAAGAAATGCTCACAGAGGACCCATAGCCTCTGCCTCTCAGACAGGATCTGTTGCAACAGGGGCCCTGTCTGTTCCAAGACTTACCGCAGCTGCGTTTGACGGCATGGCGGTTGAACGCCGGATCCTAGCAGAAAAAGGTATTCCGGATGAGGTTATTCCTACGCTAATAAAGGCTAGGAAGGACGTGACGGCTAAACATTATCACCGTATATTGCAAAAATATGTTGCTTAGTGTGAGGCCAGGAATGCCCCTACAGAGGAATTCCAGCTGGGCCGTTTCCTTCACTTCCTACAGTCGGGAGTGACTTTGGGCTTAAAATTGGGGTCCATTAAGGTCCAGATTTCAGCCCTATCCATTTTCTTTCAAAAGGATCTGGCTTCTCTTCCTGAAGTTCAGACGTTTGTAAAGGGAGTGCTGCATATTCAGCCCCCTTTTGTGCCACCAGTGGCACCTTGGGATCTTAACGTGGTGTTGAGTTTCCTGAAATCACACTGGTTTGAGACACTTAAAACGGTGGAGTTAAAATATCTCACGTGGAAGGTGGTCATGCTATTGGCCTTCGCTTCGGCTAGGCGTGTGTCAGAATTGGCGGCTTTGTCATGTAAAAGCCCCTATCTGGTTTTCCATATGGACAGGGCAGAATTACGGACCCGTCCGCAATTTCTGCCAAAAGTGGTGTCATCTTTTCATTTGAACCAACCTATTGTGGTGCCTGCGGCTACTCGTGACTTGGAGGATGCCAAGTTACTAGATGTAGTCAGGGCTTTGAAGGTTTATGTAGCCAGAACGGCTGAAGTCAGGAAAACTGAGTCGCTGTTTATCCTGTATGCATCCAACAAGCTGGGTGCTCCTGCTTCAAAGCAAACTATTGCTCGCTGGATCTGTAACACGATTCAGCAGACTCATTCTGCGGCTGGATTGCCGCCTCCAAAGTCAGTAAAAGCCCATTCCACAAGGAAGGTGGGCTCTTCTTGGGCGGCTACCCGAGAGATCTCGGCATTACAGCTTTGCCGAGCAGCTACGTGGTCGGGTTCAAACACTTTTGCAAAGTTCTACAAGTTTGATACCCTGGCTGAGGAGGACCTTGTCTTTACTCATTCGGTGCTGCAGAGTCATCCGCACTCTCCCGCCCGTTTGGGAGCTTTGGTATAATCCCCATGGTCCTTACGGAGTCCCCAGCATCCACTAGGACGTTAGAGAAAATAAGATTTTACTTACCGGTAAATCTATTTCTCGTAGTCCGTAGTGGATGCTGGGCGCCCGTCCCAGTGTGGGCTCTATCTGCAGTTATTAGTTATGTTTACACACAGGTTGTGTTATGTTATAGTCAGCCTATTGCTGACATTGTTCATGCCGTTGACTGGAGTTCTGTTAAATGCCATGTTGTACGGCGTGTTTGAGGTGTGAGCTGGTATGTATCTCACCTTAGTTTAACAATAAATCCTTTTCCTCGAAATGTCTGTCTCCCTGGGCACAGTTCCTATAACTGGAGTCTGGAGGAGGGGCATAGAGGAAGGAGCCAGTTCACACCCTTTCAAAGTCTTAAAGTGCCCATGTCTCCTGCGGATCCCGTCTACACCCCATGGTTCTTATGTTGTCCCCAGCATCCTCTACGGACTAAGAGAAAAGGATTTACTGGTAGGTATTAAAATCCTATTATTTACTACCTGCGTATAAAGCAATTTAATTGAATAGCTTTTTCTCACACTGCATAGCTAATTGAATAGCCCTAAAGATGATATAACTGGGATTCCATATGTAAGAAAATGCCACTGTGTATCCTTTTATAATGAATCCTCACCATAAAATGGATTTATTATTCTATTAATTACATTTTCCTGGCATATGAAAATACAGAACAGAGGTCCTGGTACATATATTTTTTAAATGGGTGCAAGCATTATTGTCGGCCTTCTTTCTAAGAGTGTTTTACCTTTATTAATGTCAGCCATTGAGTATATTAAAAAAAGCCAAGGTTGCTTATTAAGGAGTGGGGTAGATCCTAGATATAGAAACTTTGACTTCCACTGTATATACACAGTGCAATGTAACCTTACGATTTTGACTATATAGTCAAAATTGTAAGGAAAGTTAGTGCAAATCGCACTGTGTGTACACAGCTTGCGATACCTATGCGTGCTCCCGTGGGGTCAGTATTGCAAGAAAAGATAGACTGCGCATGCAAGTCAATCTTGACTATATTGCGTACAGTCTAGTACATAGTATAGTCAAAATCTCAAGAAAAGATAGTTAATATCTGTGTTTTCAAAGTCAAAATCAGAGATAGTCAATATCTCACTGTGTGTATGCACCTTATGGGGCCCACACACAGTGCTAGGTGCAATTTGAGCCTATACAATCTGTGCTATGCTATTTGACTAATGGGCCCTACACATTTAACGAGGTGCCGCCGAGGTGCCCGACGGCCGATACGGCCGACGGGCGACCCGGCGGCGGGGGGGCAGTGACGGGGGGAGCGAAGTTTCTTCACTCCCCCCGTCACCCGGCTCCGTAGACTTGCAGGCAAATATGGACGATCCCGTCCATATTGGCCTGCATGCACAGCAGACATGTCCCCAGCGATGAACGAGCGCGGGGCCGCGCATCGTTCATCGCTGGTGACTCCACACTGCACGATATGAACGTTATCTCGTTCATTAATGAACGAGATCGTTCATATCGTGCAGAAAGATCGGCATGTGTGTAGGGCCTTTAAGTGGGTATGCTATTTGAACTACATTCAATTTCTCATACGTCCTGGAGGATGCTGGGGTCCACTTCAGTACCATGGGGTATAGACGGTTCCGCAGGAGCCATGGGCACTTTAAGACTTTTCAAGGGTGTGAACTGGCTCCTCCCTCTATGCCCCTCCTCCAGACCTCAGTTTTAGAAATGTGCCCAGGCAGACTGGATGCACTCCAGAAGAGCTCTACTGAGTTTCTCTGAAAAGACTTATGTTAGGTTTTTTATTTTCAGGGAGAACTGCTGGCAACGGTCTCCCTGCTTCGTGGGACTGAGGGGGCAGAAGTAGGAACCAACTTCCTAAAGAGTTTTATGTCTCTGCTTCTGGCTGACTGGACACCATTAACTCCTGAAGGGAACTGAACGCTAGCCGTGCCTAGATATGCTCACTCCCACAGCACGCCGTCACCCCCCTCACAGAGCCAGAAGTCAGGAGACAGGTGAGTGTTAGAAGACTGATCTTTAATCAAGAAAGTGACGGCTAAAGGTACCGCGCGGCTGGCGGGAGCGCAGCGTGCCATGTTGCCCACACATACACAGGCACTGCAGGGTGCGAGGGCGCCCTGGGCAGCATGAAACCTATGGAAACTGGCATAAATAAGGGCCATAAGTTGCTGAGGCACAGTCCTACCCCCGCCAGTATAAAAAATTACCTCATAAAAGCTGAAGAGAAACACGCCATTGAAGAGTGGAGCTTCCTCCTCAGTCAGCCAGCACACTGCTCAGCACCATTTTCTCTCTTCCAGACTGCAGAGAAGAACGCTGGTCCTCCTCCACTGCTGAACAAGTATCAGGGTGCAAAACAGGGGGGGCCACAGTGAATTTGGTGCTATATAATTGTGTGATTAACATTATAAAAGCGCTGCATGTCAGTGGGCATTTTGTGTTCAGACATTGTGTTACTAGCGCTGGGTTGTGAACTGGCAAATCCTGTGTCCCTCTGACAGATTTTACTGTGGGTCTGTCCCCTATAAGTCCCGGAGTGTCTGTGGTGTGGTTGTGCGCGTGTGTGACATGTCTGTGGCAGGGAACGCTTCCTCTGTGGGAGACATCTTAGGGACACAGGTGTAATATGACACCAAGAGCCTGACTGGGTAAAAGGTTACATGATAGTGTGAATCATATCAGTAAGAGGTTGGACTTGAATCTCATACAGAAGATGTGATTTTTAATAATTCTGCCTTTCATCCACAGGGACCCCTCTGGGTCACATACAAATTTGCACAAGTAGTACAAACTGATACCGACACGGACTCTGATTCCTTTGTCGACACTAGTGATTCCAGGGGAATAGGTCCTAAGTTAGCAAAAAAGCATTCAAAACATGTTTTAGCTATAAAGGTGGTGTTAGAAGTTACAAAGCCCCCTCTTTTACCACAAGGAGAGGGTTTACTTTAGTAAAGAAGTAATATAATTTTCCCTCCACCTCAAGAGTTGAACAGTCTCTTGGAGGGAGTCTGATTTAACCTGAAAAGAAATTTCAGATTCCCAAAAGGAATTCAGGCAGCTTACCTTTTTCCAAAAGGTGGGAGTCACCCCGCATTTTAGACAGGGCCCTGTCATAAAAGAGAAAAGGTGTTTCTCCCTGCGCCTGGAATGGCTTCACTTAAGGAGCCGACAGGCGCAAGTGAGTGAGGTGATCTATTGATGTGGCCAATGGGACACTACTCAGGCCTACCATTGTCTGTGCGTGGGTGAGTAGTGCTATTGAGAAGTGGTCAGAAAACTTGTCATTAGACATTGACACATTAGATGGAGACGAAATACTCCTAACGTTAAGTCATATCAAAGACACTGCTGTGTACGTACTAGAAACCATGAAAAATATTGGTCTCTTGGGATCAAGAACCGCTACCATGGCATTATCGGCTCGGAGGGCGTTGTGGATTCGCCAGTGGAATGCTGATGCAGATTCCAAAAGAAATATGGAGGCTCTCCCGTATAAAGGTGAGGCCTTGTTTGGTGATGGGCTGGATGTGTTAGTCTCGGCGGCTACCGCAGGTAAGTCGACATTCTTGCTTTATGCTTCTACACCGGCGAAAAAGACATCACTCTCACATGCAGTCCTTTCGGCCCAACAAATACAAAAAGGCCAAAGGTTCCCCCTTTTTTGCAGGTAGAGGAAGGGGAAAAGGAAAGAAATCTGCAGCGTCTCCCGGATCGCAGGAGCAAAAGTCCACCCCTGCTTCTGCCAAATCTGCAGCATGATGCTGGGGCTTCCTTGCGGGAGTCCGCTCAGGTGGGAGCACTTCTGAAACTTTTCAGTTAAATCTGGATTCAATCTGGCCTGGACCCATGGTTCTTACAAGTAGTGTCCCATGGGTACAAACTAGAGTTTCAAGACGTCCCCCCATGCCGATTTTTCAAATCAACCTTGCCAGCTTCTCTTCCAGAAAAGAGAGGCAGTAACAACGGCAATTCAAAAATTATGTCAGGATCAGGTCATTGTCCTGGTACCCTTGTCACAGCAAGGAGAAGGTTTTTATGCAAGCCTCTTTGTAGTTCCGAAGCCGGACGGCTCGGTCAGACCGATTTTAAACCTGAAAAATCTGAATCTCTACCTGAAAAGGTTCAAGTTCAAGATGGAATCTCTGAGGGTAGTGATTTCCAGTCTGGAGGAGGGGGACTTCATGGTGTCAGTAGACATAAAGGATGCTTACTTGCATGTTCCCATTTATCCTCCTCACCAAGCTTATCTGAGATTCGCAGTACAGGATTGCCATTACAAGTTCCAGACGTTGCTGTTCGGACTCTCCACGGCACAGAGGGTATTCACCCAGGTGAGGATGGTCCTCCTTCGTCAAAAAGGAGTCAATATAATTCCTTATCTGGACGATCTCCTGATAAAAGCGAGATCCAGGGAACAGTTGGTGCAGAACATCGCACTCTCCCTGTCAATACTCCAACAACACGGTTGGATCATGAATTTTCCAAAGTCGCAGTTGGAACCGACGACAAGATTGTCCTTTTTAGGGATGATTCTGGACACAAAAGTATGGAGAGTATTTCTTCCAGTGGAAAAGGCTCTGGAAATCCAGAAAATGTTCAAACAAATATTGAAACCAACAAGCATGTCGATCCATCAATGCATTTGGTTGTTGGAGAAAATGGTAGCGGCCTACGAGGCCATACAACAAAGAGAGATTCACACAATTCTCCACATGCGCTCACATATAATGAACAATCTAAATCCTTATACTTAGATGGAAAGGGAGTTCATCCACATCGGTCACAATAAGTCCAAGAAATTCCGTTGAAACTTCCTCTGGCCCGTTGAGCAAAAGGAAAAAAGAAAAGAAAAAACAATATGGTGTAGTATGTTTTTCTAATGTTCTAGAAAAAGTCTTATCAGCGGGTTATGAATAATAGAGGCGTAGTGCTTCACAAAGGTTATTCTTCCACCAGAAATTATTCGTACCGTACTCACACCCAAGTGCAGTAGAGACCACTCATAAAGGTATCTTTATCTTCCTCCACCTTCTATAACTTCTTTCTATTTTAGTCAAAATAAGAGGTAATGGCGTACCTTACTTACAATTAGTAAGGATAACGCTTGCACATAAGGTTTCTTTATCTGTATGTGTTTCTTCCTCTATTCTCGGCACTCAAGTTATTCTTTCTGGCACTCCAAACGATCAGTCATGTATGGAGGTGAATATCACGATCAAGAAAAAAGACGACAGGGGAGCAATATAGTGTAGTATGTTTCTAAATATATACAGTTCTCATATATGAACAGTCGGTGGGTAATATTTAATATTCCACCACCAAGGTTCTATAAGGATCGTACCGTACTCACACCCAAGTGTGGAAAAAACCACTCGTAAAGGTATCTTTTATCCTCCTCCACCTTGTATCATCACCTTCTATCCCTTAGGTCCCTTAATACCACACCTAAGTGCTTAGTGGTATATATGTATGTCTCACCAGATTTACGGTAGGTCTGATTGTTGAAGGCGCATAAAGGTATCTTTATCTGTGGCTTTCTTCTTCTAACGTTGCCGCCCAGAAATTCCTCCTGATGCCCAAACCAAGTCACAATAATGGGGGTATTAAACCCCAATAAAAACTTGAGGTATTGATAAAAATGATTTATTGTAAAAAAAAATTTGTTTAAAAAAATTCATAAAATGATCCAAATAAATTCGACATACACAGCTCAATACCACATCTTGGTGTAAAGTATAAGTTGGAAAAAAACTTTAAACACCTAACCTGTAGGGTGAGGTCCGGACCAAACCCAAATGGTAGATGGAATCTTTAGATGTGCATATAGAGCCGTGTAGTCCTCTCTCCACCAACGCGTTTCGACAGATGTCTTCCTCAGGGTGTACTGGAGAGTGACTGGGGTATCCTGTTTATATACCCTAGTTGGTACCTCCCCTTCCGGGGGTGGGGATTTCCAGTTAATTTAATTTGGTCTCTCTGTGCACATCTAAATGACAATTATCACACTATAATATGCAGACATAGATTTATATTGTGGGTTATATTCAAGATCTATATACTTTCTCCTCATTATAGTGTTGTAACCATTAATTGCGTTTCAATGGAACGCATGTTACTTCCGCCGGAAGTGACCGTAAAAACGTCACAACTGACGGAACCAGCGCAATGTAGAAAATTAGCTTTCTCTAGACCTATTTCACCCTCCGTTGGAATAGTTCCCGTCAGGGATAGTGTGAGGGAATATGTGTAAAGATAATGTTAATCCTTAAGTGTTTTCGTTTGTGCTCTATCTAATGTGGAGCGTTGTACTTCTTCCGCCGGAAGTGATGCCGATTACGCCACCCCCGCCGGAAACTGTTAGTTATGTAATGCGTTCCACCTTCTGTGGAACGCATCGTGATTCCGCCGGAGATCTCATTATAGAGAGTTCTACATTTTTTTAAATTTTTTTAATAAAAAACTCCTCATTAGGATTAATATATGGTAATATTCTATAAAAAGATATATTTTATATGTATTTAACTATCTAATGTCTGACTTACATAAATCATCGTCACTTCCGCCGGAAGTAGTCATTACATAATTATTTCCATGATTATAAAAATAAATAAAATAAAAAATGAAAAAATTTTTTTTGGGGAAATTAACAATTCCGGGGGACATGACAGTTCTGGCAAAGTTGCCCCAAGAATTAGGAAACTTATTATTCATGTAATAGATTGCATCTCCATCCTAAATGTGGGAGATAAGTAATGTATGAGTTAAAATACCTCTATAGAACTGGCCTCTCCTAAATTATTATTCTCTATATTCACCTGGTACTGATAATAGAATATACTGGGAGCTTACAGTATCTAAAATTTATTAAAAATTATATAATATACCATTCTCCTTGTTCTATAATAAATGGAAGGATGGAGGAATGTGAGCTATATTATTTCGGTCTACGTAAGGTGATAGGAGATGGGATATATATATCCTTTTTTACAGAAACCATTTTGTTTCAAAGTCTGAGTTTAGTCCTGCTGGTTGTAGAGTTCCCAAGTTGAAAATAGTTTTCATTTCTGTTCTTGCTAATACCTCATCTAAATAATTTTTTCTCCAGTTTCCTTTAGCTATTTGGATACCACAAAACGAGATGAGATCTGTTGGATCACATCTATGTGTTTCTTTAAAGTGTGCGGATACACTGTGAGTGGGTAATCCATTTCTAATATTACGAAGATGTTCTATCATACGTTCTTTCAGTCTTCTACTTGTTCTCCCTATATACTGTTTTTGACAGGAACATTCGAGTAAATATACTACATTTTTACTATGACATGTAATAAATTCTTTGATGGTATAATCCTTGTTTTTACTATTGGATTTATAGTTTTTGATTACCCGTTCCTTACTTTTACAGTTTTTGCACATAGCGCACGATCCACATCTATGGAACCCTTTAGTTTTTATCAATTGAAGTTTTTGGGGTTCCTGTATCGCACTCCTCACTATCTGGTTCTTTAAATTTTCTGCTTTTCGATATATGAACGTAGGTTTTTCATGTATATATTGTCTCACAATGGGGTCTCTTGTTAGAATGGACCAATGTTTGTTAATTATCCTTTCTATATCTTTATATTGACTGGTGAATTTTGAAATAAACGGAATCCCTAGATCCTTCTTCGTTTTTGGTCCATTTATTTTGATCTTTATCAGTTCACTTCTTTCAACTTGTTTAAATGTGTCAAATTCTTTGTCTATATCCTCTACTGCATACCCCTTCTGAACAAACCGTTTTTTCAACTCTTCTCCTTGACATGTATAATCTTCTATCTTGGTGCAATTTCTCCTTAGTCTATTAAATTGCCCTCTAGGAATAGATGTTAGCCAGTTTTGATGATGATTACTGTCTCGGTTAATATAGGAGTTGCAGTCTGTAGGTTTAATATACGTTTTCGTGAGGATTTCACCATTTTCTATGAAGATGTTAAGATCAAGAAAATTTATATTAAGATTACTGATTTGAAATGTAAGTTCAATATTCTTATCATTAACATTGAGATCTTTGCAGAAATTATCCAAAGACTGTCGGTCTCCCTTCCAGACGAATAGGATATCGTCTATATACCGAGTCCAGTACACCAGGTTCGCCCCGAGCCCGCATCCCCACCGTAGATCTCTCCCATTCTGCCATGAAGAGATTGGCGTAGCTAGGGGCGAACCTGGTGCCCATGGCTGTGCCTCTAATTTGCATATAAAAGGCGCTGTCAAACCAGAAGAAGTTGTTAGTCCAAATTATTTCAATCCCCTCCAGGATAAACTTTTTTAGATCGTCATCATGTTCCTCCAGATCCAAGTAGTGGGCTATTGATGATCAAAAACTATAAATCCAATAGTAAAAACAAGGATTATACCATCAAAGAATTTATTACATGTCATAGTAAAAATGTAGTATAGTTACTCGAATGTTCCTGTCAAAAACAGTATATAGGGAGAACAAGTAGAAGACTGAAAGAACGTATGATAGAACATCTTCGTAATATTAGAAATGGATTACCCACTCACAGTGTATCCGCACACTTTAAAGAAACACATAGATGTGATCCAACAGATCTCATCTCGTTTTGTGGTATCCAAATAGCTAAAGGAAACTGGAGAAAAAATAATTTAGATGAGGTATTAGCAAGAACAGAAATGAAAACTATTTTCAACTTGGGAACTCTACAACCAGCAGGACTAAACTCAGACTTTGAAACAAAATGGTTTCTGTAAAAAAGGATATATATATATCCCATCTCCTATCACCTTACGTAGACCGAAATAATATAGCTCACATTCCTCCATCCTTCCATTTATTATAGAACAAGGAGAATGGTATATTATATAATTTTTAATAAATTTTAGATACTGTAAGCTCCCAGTATATTCTATTATTAGTACCAGGTGAATATAGAGAATAATAATTTAGGAGAGGCCAGTTCTATAGAGGTATTTTAACTCATACATTACTTATCTCCCACATTTAGGATGGAGATGCAATCTATTACATGAATAATAAGTTTCCTAATTCTTGGGGCAACTTTGCCAGAACTGTTATGTCCCCCGGAATTGTTAATTTCCCCCAAAAAAAATTTTTCATTTTTTATTTTATTTATTTTTATAATCATGGAAATAATTATGTAATGACTACTTCCGGCGGAAGTGACGATGATTTATGTAAGTCAGACATTAGATAGTTAAATACATATAAAATATATCTTTTTATAGAATATTACCATATATTAATCCTAATGAGGATTTTTTTATTAAAAAAATTTAAAAAAATGTAGAACTCTCTATAATGAGATCTCCGGCGGAATCACGATGCGTTCCACAGAAGGTGGAACGCATTACATAACTAACAGTTTCCGGCGGGGGTGGCGTAATCGGCGTCACTTCCGGCGGAAGAAGTACAACGCTCCACATTAGATAGAGCACAAACGAAAACACTTAAGGATTAACATTATCTTTACACATATTCCCTCACACTATCCCTGACGGGAACTATTCCAACGGAGGGTGAAATAGGTCTAGAGAACGCTAATTTTCTAAATTGCGCTGGTTCCGTCAGTTGTGACGTTTTTACGGTCACTTCCGGCGGAAGTAACATGCGTTCCATTGAAACGCAATTAATGGTTACAACACTATAATGAGGAGAAAGTATATAGATCTTGAATATAACCCACAATATAATTCTATGTCTGCATATTATAGTGTGATAATTGTCATTTAGATGTGCACAGAGAGACAAAATTAAATTAACTGGAAATCCCCACCCCCGGAAGGGGAGGTACCAACTAGGGTATATAAACAGGATACCCCAGTCACTCTCCAGTACACCCTGAGGAAGACATCTGTCAAAACGCGTTGGTGGAGAGAGGACTACACGGCTCTATATGCACATCTAAAGATTCCATCTACCATTTGGGTTTGGTCCGGACCTCACCCTACAGGTTAGGTGTTTAAAGTTTTTTTCCAACTTATACTTTACACCAAGATGTGGTATTGAGCTGTGTATGTCGAATTTATTTGGATCATTTTATGAATTTTTTTAAACAAAATTTTTTTTACAATAAATCATTTTTATCAATACCTCAAGTTTTTATTGGGGTTTAATACCCCCATTATTGTGACTTGGTTTGAGCATCAGGAGGAATTTCTGGGCGGCAACGTTAGAAGAAGAAAGCCACAGATAAAGATACCTTTATGCGCCTTCAACAACCAGACCTACCGTAAGTCTGGTGAGACATACATATATACCACTAAGCACTTAGGTGTGGTATTAAGGGACCTAAGGGATAGAAGGTGATGATACAAGGTGGAGGAGGATAAAAGATACCTTTACGAGTGGTTTTTTCCACACTTGGGTGTGAGTACGGTACGATCCTTATAGAACCTTGGTGGTGGAATATTAAATATTACCCACCGACTGTTCATATATGAGAACTGTATATATTTAGAAACATACTACACTATATTGCTCCCCTGTCGTCTTTTTTCTTGATCGTGATATTCACCTCCATACATGACTGATCGTTTGGAGTGCCAGAAAGAATAACTTGAGTGCCGAGAATAGAGGAAGAAACACATACAGATAAAGAAACCTTATGTGCAAGCGTTATCCTTACTCATTGTAAGTAAGGTACGCCATTACCTCTTATTTTGACTAAAATAGAAAGAAGTTATAGAAGGTGGAGGAAGATAAAGATACCTTTATGAGTGGTCTCTACTGCACTTGGGTGTGAGTACGGTACGAATAATTTCTGGTGGAAGAATAACCTTTGTGAAGCACTACGCCTCTATTATTCATAACCCGCTGATAAGACTTTTTCTAGAACATTAGAAAAACATACTACACCATATTGTTTTTTCTTTTCTTTTTTCCTTTTGCTCAACGGGCCAGAGGAAGTTTCAACGGAATTTCTTGGACTTATTGTGACCGATGTGGATGAACTCCCTTTCCATCTAAGTATAAGGATTTAGATTGTTCATTATATGTGAGCGCATGTGGAGAATTGTGTGAATCTCTCTTTGTTGTCTACCAGTTTCTTAGTACGTTAGGTGAACGTGTTCACATAATTTACCATTTGCAGCTCCGGAGTGCGCAGTAGGAAGATATCTATTCGTTTTTTCTGTGTATTAAGTAGTTCACCTAAGATATCTTCTTTGTAGCACCAAAATGTTTGCTCATAGAAATGTGAGGAGAGAAAAACTAGAAGAAATATTTTCCAGAAAAAATGATTCAGTAATTGTAGTGGATGATGATTTGGAAAATATTATGTGGAAATTAGAATCCACCCTCTTGAAGGAGGGAGGATATGGTGGGAATTGATATCCTTAGAACGTTATTTGAGTGATAATATTATTCCAAGAGGGCTAAGAATAGACAAGCCACCTACTTTTACGAATCGGTCTCCAGCCTTTGAGGATGAATGGTTTAGGATATTAGATTCCTGCTCTAACTCATTAATGAACCTTATAATCAGAGAAAGAGGGAAAGAATTAAAAACAGTAGAAACTGAAATAGAAAATTTAAAGAGTTTAGTAGAGCCTTTCTCCAATCTATCCGATTATAAAGAAATGGAGGAAGAGATTATAGAGAAAATAAAGAAAAATGAGAAAGAACTTATGATCAAAAAGAAGAAAAAATATGATAGAGATGTCATTGACTATAAAGAAGGTGTTCAGCACAAGTTTTCAAACAAGGCAGTACATTTCTCAAGAAATGTGATTACTACAAGACCCAAGTCCAGAGAATACTCCCCACAACGATTTAAAGATTATAAGACATCTAGGAGGAACATTACGAGATTCGAAGAAGAAAAATTAGACAGAACAATAGACCAAAGGAAAGACAGAAGAGGATATAGAAGGGATAGGAGTTATTCCAGACATAAAAGAATAGTAGAAGATAATCATCGTCAGGAAGTCTTTGAAGAACCACGTCATACAAGACAAAGAAAAGAATCTTTCTATAAAGGAATGGAACGATACAATCGGAATCGACAAAATTCAACCAGAACACGAAGGTACCAAGAACAATACACCCCCATTCATACATCGAATAGATATGCTTCTCTAAGAAACAAAGAAGATGATAGACGTTTTTTATGGTAGAGGCAGATTCTGTCTGCCCCACATATAAAGCAAGAAGAGGAACTAGGGGGAAAAATAACAAAAAGAACAGAAACAAACAAAAGTACAAAAAAAGGAAAGAAAAGAAGAAAGAGAAGAAGGTGAATAACCCTACCAATATTACAACAGGGATTCTATGTCAAGAAGACTTAGGATATATCAAGATTTATAATTTAAGTAAACATGTTTTAACAGCACATGAGGAAAATGTCCTTAAAAAAGGCCTTAAATTTGCACCTACAAACCATATAGATAGGTTTGATACCTATATAGATCTACAGCGATTCATAAGAAAATTAACCCTGAAGAAGTTTTTTGCGGATAAACCTCTGGAGAATAATGATGAGGAGAATATAGGAAATCCATTTAAACCCAAATCAATATTCTATCCAGGTTTCAAAAAAGGATGTTTCATTGAAACATTTGAAAGGTTGGTTAAAGAAGATATTGAAAAGTATGAATTCAGAAAGGTCAAACATCCTAATTTGAATAAAAAAAGAAAGAGAAGCATTAAAGAATCTTAAGGAGAACGAATCTATTATTATTAAGCCGGCCGACAAAGGTGGGGGAGTAGTGATACAAAACATCGAGGACTATAAGAAGGAAATACAACGACAACTCAATGATACACATACGTATAAGAAACTAAGAGGGGATCCCTCGGGAGGAATAGGAAAGAAGGTTACTAAATTCCTAGAGTTATATGAAAAGAAAGGAACTATTACCTCCACAACCAGGAAATATATTGAAATTTTGAAACCATCTATTCCAGTGTTTTATACGTTACCTAAGATTCATAAAAACAAGGAAGCCCCGCCCGGAAGACCTATTGTGGCAGGGACTGAATCCATCACCTCCAACCTCTCACATTACATCGACCATTTTTTGCAACCTATTGTTAAAAAAACTCCATTTTATACTAAAGATTCGCTACATGTGATCAATCTATTGAAAGACATAACATGGGAACCTGATTGTTGGTTGGTGGCAGCTGATGTCACCTCTCTATATACTATTATCGACCACCAACAAGGATTATCATCAATAGCCCACTACTTGGATCTGGAGGAACATGATGACGATCTAAAAAAGTTTATCCTGGAGGGGATTGAAATAATTTGGACTAACAACTTCTTCTGGTTTGACAGCGCCTTTTATATGCAAATTAGAGGCACAGCCATGGGCACCAGGTTCGCCCCTAGCTACGCCAATCTCTTCATGGCAGAATGGGAGAGATCTACGGTGGGGTGCGGGCTCGGGGCGAACCTGGTGTTCTGGACTCGGTATATAGACGATATCCTATTCGTCTGGAAGGGAGACCGACAGTCTTTGGATAATTTCTGCAAAGATCTCAATGTTAATGATAAGAATATTGAACTTACATTTCAAATCAGTAATCTTAATATAAATTTTCTTGATCTTAACATCTTCATAGAAAATGGTGAAATCCTCACGAAAACGTATATTAAACCTACAGACTGCAACTCCTATATTAACCGAGACAGTAATCATCATCAAAACTGGCTAACATCTATTCCTAGAGGGCAATTTAATAGACTAAGGAGAAATTGCACCAAGATAGAAGATTATACATGTCAAGGAGAAGAGTTGAAAAAACGGTTTGTTCAGAAGGGGTATGCAGTAGAGGATATAGACAAAGAATTTGACACATTTAAACAAGTTGAAAGAAGTGAACTGATAAAGATCAAAATAAATGGACCAAAAACGAAGAAGGATCTAGGGATTCCGTTTATTTCAAAATTCACCAGTCAATATAAAGATATAGAAAGGATAATTAACAAACATTGGTCCATTCTAACAAGAGACCCCATTGTGAGACAATATATACATGAAAAACCTACGTTCATATATCGAAAAGCAGAAAATTTAAAGAACCAGATAGTGAGGAGTGCGATACAGGAACCCCAAAAACTTCAATTGATAAAAACTAAAGGGTTCCATAGATGTGGATCGTGCGCTATGTGCAAAAACTGTAAAAGTAAGGAACGGGTAATCAAAAACTATAAATCCAATAGTAAAAACAAGGATTATACCATCAAAGAATTTATTACATGTCATAGTAAAAATGTAGTATATTTACTCGAATGTTCCTGTCAAAAACAGTATATAGGGAGAACAAGTAGAAGACTGAAAGAACGTATGATAGAACATCTTCGTAATATTAGAAATGGATTACCCACTCACAGTGTATCCGCACACTTTAAAGAAACACATAGATGTGATCCAACAGATCTCATCTCGTTTTGTGGTATCCAAATAGCTAAAGGAAACTGGAGAAAAAATAATTTAGATGAGGTATTAGCAAGAACAGAAATGAAAACTATTTTCAACTTGGGAACTCTACAACCAGCAGGACTAAACTCAGACTTTGAAACAAAATGGTTTCTGTAAAAAAGGATATATATATCCCATCTCCTATCACCTTACGTAGACCGAAATAATATAGCTCACATTCCTCCATCCTTCCATTTATTATAGAACAAGGAGAATGGTATATTATATAATTTTTAATAAATTTTAGATACTGTAAGCTCCCAGTATATTCTATTATTAGTACCAGGTGAATATAGAGAATAATAATTTAGGAGAGGCCAGTTCTATAGAGGTATTTTAACTCATACATTACTTATCTCCCACATTTAGGATGGAGATGCAATCTATTACATGAATAATAAGTTTCCTAATTCTTGGGGCAACTTTGCCAGAACTGTCATGTCCCCCGGAATTGTTAATTTCCCAAAAAAAAATTTTTTTCATTTTTTATTTTATTTATTTTTATAATCATGGAAATAATTATGTAATGACTACTTCCGGCGGAAGTGACGATGATTTATGTAAGTCAGACATTAGATAGTTAAATACATATAAAATATATCTTTTTATAGAATATTACCATATATTAATCCTAATGAGGAGTTTTTTATTAAAAATTTTTTAAAAAATGTAGAACTCTCTATAATGAGATCTCCGGCGGAATCACGATGCGTTCCACAGAAGGTGGAACGCATTACATAACTAACAGTTTCCGGCGGGGGTGGCGTAATCGGCGTCACTTCCGGCGGAAGAAGTACAACGCTCCACATTAGATAGAGCACAAACGAAAACACTTAAGGATTAACATTATCTTTACACATATTCCCTCACACTATCCCTGACGGGAACTATTCCAACGGAGGGTGAAATAGGTCTAGAGAAAGCTAATTTTCTACATTGCGCTGGTTCCGTCAGTTGTGACGTTTTTACGGTCACTTCCGGCGGAAGTAACATGCGTTCCATTGAAACGCAATTAATGGTTACAACACTATAATGAGGAGAAAGTATATAGATCTTGAATATAACCCACAATATAAATCTATGTCTGCATATTATAGTGTGATAATTGTCATTTAGATGTGCACAGAGAGACAAAATTAAATTAACTGGAAATCCCCACCCCCGGAAGGGGAGGTACCAACTGGGGTATATAAACAGGATACCCCAGTCACTCTCCAGTACACCCTGAGGAAGACATCTGTCGAAACGCGTTGGTGGAGAGAGGACTACACGGCTCTATATGCACATCTAAAGATTCCATCTACCATTTGGGTTTGGTCCGGACCTCACCCTACAGGTTAGGTGTTTAAAGTTTTTTTCCAACTTATACTTTACACCAAGATGTGGTATTGAGCTGTGTATGTTGAATTTATTTGGATCATTTTATGAATTTTTTTAAACAAATTTTTTTTTTACAATAAATCATTTTTATCAATACCTCAAGTTTTTATTGGGGTTTAATACCCCCATTATTGTGACTTGGTTTGAGCATCAGGAGGAATTTCTGGGCGGCAACGTTAGAAGAAGAAAGCCACAGATAAAGATACCTTTATGCGCCTTCAACAACCAGACCTACCGTAAGTCTGGTGAGACATACATATATACCACTAAGCACTTAGGTGTGGTATTAAGGGACCTAAGGGATAGAAGGTGATGATACAAGGTGGAGGAGGATAAAAGATACCTTTACGAGTGGTTTTTTCCACACTTGGGTGTGAGTACGGTACGATCCTTATAGAACCTTGGTGGTGGAATATTAAATATTACCCACCGACTGTTCATATATGAGAACTGTATATATTTAGAAACATACTACACTATATTGCTCCCCTGTCGTCTTTTTTCTTGATCGTGATATTCACCTCCATACATGACTGATCGTTTGGAGTGCCAGAAAGAATAACTTGAGTGCCGAGAATAGAGGAAGAAACACATACAGATAAAGAAACCTTATGTGCAAGCGTTATCCTTACTCATTGTAAGTAAGGTACGCCATTACCTCTTATTTTGACTAAAATAGAAAGAAGTTATAGAAGGTGGAGGAAGATAAAGATACCTTTATGAGTGGTCTCTACTGCACTTGGGTGTGAGTACGGTACGAATAATTTCTGGTGGAAGAATAACCTTTGTGAAGCACTACGCCTCTATTATTCATAACCCGCTGATAAGACTTTTTCTAGAGCATTAGAAAAACATACTACACCATATTGTTTTTTCTTTTCTTCTTTTGCTAAACGGGCCAGAGGAAGTTTCAACGGAATTTCTTGGACTTATTGTGACCGATGTGGATGAACTCCCTTTCCATCTAAGTATAAGGATTTAGATTGTTCATTATATGTGAGCGCATGTGGAGAATTGTGTGAATCTCTCTTTGTTGTCTACCAGTTTCTTAGTACGTTAGGTGAACGTGTTCACATAATTTACCATTTGCAGCTCCGGAGTGCGCAGTAGGAAGATATCTATTCGTTTTTTCTGTGTACGAGGCCATACAGTTTGGCTGATTTCATGCCAGAGTATTCCAGTGGGACCTGTTGGACAAGTGGTCCAGATCCCACGTACACATGCACCGGAATAATCCTGTCCCCCAAAGCCAGGATTTCGCTCCTGTGGTGGCTACACAGTTCTCACCTACTAGAGGGACGCAGGTTTGGGATTCACGACTGGGTCCTAATAACCACGGATGCAAGTCTCCGAGGCTGGGGAACTGTCACACAGGGGGAAAGCTTCCAAGGAAAATGGTCAAGTCAGGAAGCCTGCCTTCTGGAATTGAGAGCCATGTACAACGGCCTTCTACAAGCGGTACATCTTCTTCAAGATCATCCCGTGCAGATCCAATCGGACAATGTAACAGCAGTCGCGTACATAAACAGGCAAGGCGGAACAAAAAGCAGAGCGGCAATGGCAGAGGTGACAAGGATTCTTCTCTGGGCAGAAAGACACGTAAGAGCTCTGTCAGCAATTTTCATTCCAGGAGTGGACAACTGGGAAGCAGACTTCCTCAGCAGACACGATCTCCATCCAGGAGAGTGGGGCCTCCACCAAGAAGTCTTCGCAGAGGTGTCAAGTCTTTGGGGAGTTCCTCAAGTAGACATGATGGCATCTCATCTAAACAAGAAGCTTCAGAGATATTGTTCCAGGTCGAGAGACCCTCAAGAAATAGCAGTGGATGCACTGGTGACCCATTGGGTGTTTCGGTCGGTATGTTTTCCCTCCACTTCCACCGATTCCAAAAGTTCTCAAAATAATAAGAACAACAAGAGTTCGAGCAATCTTCATTGCCCCAGACTGGCCAAGGAGGGCTTGGTATCCAGATCTTCAGGAATTGCTCATAGAAGATCCTCGGCCTCTTCCTCCTCGAGAGGACCTACTACAGCAGGGGCTGTGTGTGTATCAAGACTTACCGCGGCTACGTTTGACGGCATGGCTGTTGAGCGCCGGATCCTAGCACGAAAGGGTATTCCCAAGGAAGTCATCCCCACTCTTATTCAGGCCAGGAAAGGAGTAACGTCTAAACATTACCACCGTATTTGGAGAAAATGTGTGTCTTGGTGTGAATCCAAGAAGGCTCCTACGGAAGAGTTTGAGTTGGGACGTTTTCTCCATTTTCTGCAGGCTGGTGTGGATGTGGGCCTTAGATTGGGGTCAATCAAAGTCCAGATTTCGGCCTCATCAGTTTTCTTTCAAAAACAATTGGCCTCCTTTCCAGAAGTTCAGACGTTCGTGAAAGGGGTTCTGCACGTCCAGCCTCCATTTGTGCCTCCAGTGGCACCATGGGACCTTACTGTGGTGTTACAGATCCTTCAATCAGATTGGTTTGAACCTCTGCAGGAGATAGAATTGAAGTTTCTCACTTGGAAAGTGGTGATGCTTTTGGCCTTGGCATCCGCAAGGCGGTGTCTGAGTTGGGGGGCCTTGTCTCACAAGAGCCCTTACCTGATCTTCCATGAAGATAGGGCAGAGTTAAGAACTCGTCAACAATTTCTTCCAAAGGTGGTTTCGTCCTTCCACATAAACCAACCTATTGTGGTGCCAGTAGCTATTGACACTTTCACTGAGTCACAGTCTCTAGATGTGGTTAGAGCTTTGAAGATTTATGTCGCAAGAACAGCTCTGTTACGGAAAACAGAGGCTCTGTTTGTTCTGTATGCTCCCAGCAAGATTGGCCGTCCTGCTTCTAAGCAGACTATTGCGCGCTGGACCAGAGGGACAATTCAGCACGCTCATTCTACGGCAGGCTTGCCGGTACCGAAGTCGGTGAAGGCCCATTCTAATAGGAAAGTGGGCTCATCCTGGGAGGCTGCCCGGGGCGTCTCGGCTTTACAACTTTGCCGAGCAGCTACTTGGTCAGGGTCAAACTCATTTGCTAAATTTTATAAGTTTGACACTTTGGCCGATGAGGACCTCAAGTTTGGTCAGTCGGTGCTGCAGGGTCATCTGCACTCTCCCGCCCGTACTGGAGCTTTGGTATAGCCCCATTGTACTGAAGTGGACCCCAGCATCCTCTAGTACGTATGAGAAAATAGGATTTTAATACCTACCGGTAAATCCTTTTCTCCTAGTCCATAGAGGATGCTGGGCACCCGACTCAGTGCGTACTTTACCTGCAGTTTGTTCTTTATAGTTACACAAGTTGTGTTTCATTTGTTTTCAGCATGTTGCTGTAAATGGTTCATGCCTGTTGGCGTGTGTCATGTTGAATGCCATGATGTGCGGCATGGTTGAGGTGTGAGCTGGTATGAATCTCACCATTAGTATAAAGGTAAATCCTTTCCTCGAAATGTCCGTCTCCCTGGGCACAGTTCCTATAACTGAGGTCTGGAGGAGGGGCATAGAGGGAGGAGCCAGTTCACACCCTTGAAAAGTCTTAAAGTGCCCATGGCTCCTGCGGAATGGTCTATACCCCATGGTACTGAAGTGGACCACAGCATCCTCTACGGACTAGGAGAAAAGGATTTACCGGTAGGTATTAAAATCCTATTTTTGAATACACTACAATTTTGAAAACTACAATGTACTATATGCGATGTAGTACAAAAATACCTGCCTGCACATACTATTTTGCCTTGAGATATGTACTTGGCGGGAGCGTGCACTGCATCGCAAGGGACAATACACACATTTGAGCTAGACGCGATGCTATTTGAACTAAAAAATAGGATTTCTCTTACGTCCTAGATGATGCTGGGGTCCATATTAGTATCATGGAGTATAGACGGGTCCACCAGGAGCCATTGGCACTTTAATAGTTTAATAGTGTGGGCTGGCCCCTCCTACCAGACTCAGTTTAGAAAATGTGCCCGGAGGAGCCGGTCACAGCTAGGGGAGCTCTACAGAGCTTCTTTTAGAAAAGTTTATTTTAGAGTTTGTTTTTTACAGGGAGGCTGCTGGCAACAGTCTCCCTACATCGAGGGACTGAGGGGGGAGCAGTGTCTGCCCTGCGGGGTCTTGAGCCACTGCCTCCGCTGACTGGACATTAAGCTCCAGATGGGACAGATCGCGTCCTGCCACAGGGGAACGCTCACCCCGGCAGCCAGCCGCCACCCCCTCAATGAGCTGAAGTGTGATGAGTTAGTCACTGTCCCCCCCTAACAAGCGGGGGTTCAGTGTGAAGAGGGTGGCTTAAGGGTGGGAGCGCGGTATTAACCGCACTCCCGGACGGCTCAGCGGTGCAGCGTTGTGAGGGGCGCCCTGAGCCAGCAAGGTACCCTACACTGACCATATCCAGCCTGTCGGGGTCCGCGGATCTCAGCCAGCACAAAATTCCTCAGGCCAGTATAATCTTCAAGAGCGGGAAGACAGCGCCATTGAAGGGGCGGAGCTTCTTCTCAGAGCGGACCCAGCAGCGCTCAGTGCCATTTTTCCTGCCTGCAATCACTACTAGTGGATGTCCAGGTCCTTCCAGTGCAACTCCAGCTATCTGTACGGTACCAGGGGGTTGTAGAAGGGGGGGGGGGGGGGGGGGAGGCGGTGTATAGGCTGTGTCACCTATTAAAGGACATAGTGTGGGTTGGGGTCTCCCTATACCTCTAATAGCGCTACATGTGAGTTGGCTCCAATCTCTGTCTCTCTCTGCCATTCTTGGGGGGAAAACTCTGTCTAATAAATACCCTGTGTGTTTGTGGGGTGTTTGGTGTGTGTGACAACATGTCTAGGGACACTGTTTCATATGCTACAGAGGATTTGTCTTCCCAGGAAGACTCCATACCATGTAATCAGGATTGCACTGTTGTAGCGCAGATCCCTGCTAGAGAGCCGGAATGGTTAGTCTCTCTAAGGGCGACTATTTCTCAGATTTCTGACAGGGTTGCTAGGACTGAACATGCCACTCAGATCCTACAATCCTCTATGGTTGTGTGGTCTGATACTGCTTCCTCGGGGTCCCCTGCGGTACATTCTCAAAAACGTGCACTTGCATTGCTTACGCAGGATGACACAGACAGACTCTGACACTGCAGACGGTGACGGGGATGTGTCGAGGGGGACAGCGTCACTTGCTAAGGGGGTGCAGTTGATGATTGACGCTGTGAGGGATATTTTACATATTTCTGACAAATCTCCTAAACAGGTGGAGGAGGCTTTTTTTTTTTTACAGATAATAAGAAGTCCCCCCTCACCTTCCCGGCATCCAAAGAATTAAACGCTATCTTTGAAAAGGCCTGGGAAACTCCGGAAAAGAAATTTCAGATCCCTAAGAGGGTCTTGGTTGCTTATCCCTTCCCAGAGGAAGATAGAAAGAGAAGGGGGTCTCCGCCGATAGTCGACGCCTCTGTCTCCAGGCTGTCTAAACAGGTGGTATTGCCAGTCCCGGGATCTACCGCGTTGAAGGACCCTGCAGATCGCAAGGTGGATGCTATGCTAAAATCCATTTACACGGCTTCCGGGGCTATGTTACGACCTACTATAGCCTGTGCTTGGCTTGCTTAAGCTATTGCCAGGTGGTCAATCGCTCTGCAGGAGGAATCGACTGCGATGGATAAAGGCAACGATTTATTTTTACGCCATATTCAGGATTCTGCAGGATTCCTGGTAGATTCCATGAAGGACCTGGGTTCCATGGCTGCAGGGATTTCCTCCATGTCCGTCTCTGCTCGCAGGGGTCTCTGGCTGCGCCAATGGTCTGCGGAATCCAGGAAGAGTGTGGAGGGCCTACCCCCTTGATGGCTAACCTTGACACTCCAGCTGTTGTTGAACTACACATCCCAGCATGTCCTGCATCAGTTTTAGCATGGCCAAATAACAAAACTGTAGCAGGGCATGCTGGGATATGTAGTTCCACAACAGCTGGAGTGTCAAGATTAGCCATCACTGGCCTACCCTACACAGGTCAGGCTCTCTTTGTGGAGGCGCTGGATGCGTGGATTGCCACGGCTACCGCGGGTAAGTCTACTTTTTCTCCCCTCAGCTGCACCGGCTACGAAGAAGCCTTTTACACCAGCCACATCACAGTCCTTTCGGCCCGTGAGGTCTAGAAAGAACAAGCCTTCGAACACATTCTTCAGTGGTGATCGTGCCAAGGGTAAGAAACCTGCTCCCGCAGGTTCCCAAGACCAGAAACCCGCTTCTGATACCCCTAAGTCATCCGCATGACGGTGGACAGCTAGGCCTGGAGGAAGGTCAGATAGGGGCAAGACTCCGGCAGTTCAGCCATGTCTGGGTGTCGTCTGGTCTGGACCCCTGGGTCCTGGATATAGTCTCCAGGGGGTACAGACTGGAGGCTCAAGATCCCCCGCCTCACCGTTTCTTAAAATCAGGCTTGCCAGCTCTGCTGGCGGACAGAACAATTCTTCTGGAGGCCATCAGAAAATTGATGGTGTCAGAGGTCATTGTTCCAGTTCCAACTCAACAGTGGAACAACGGTTATTATTCAAACCTTCTTGTAGTACCAAAACCGGTTGGTTCAGTACGGCCTATTCTAAACTTAAAGTCTTTGAACCCTTATCTCAGGGAGTTCAAATTCAAGAAGGAATCTCTGAGAGCTGTCATCTCAGGACTGACGGAGGGGGGAGTTCCTGGTATTGCTGGACATCAAGGATGCTTACCTCCACATTCCCATATGGTCGCCGCATCAGGCATATCTCAGGTTTGCACTATTGGACGATCACTATCAGTTCCAGGCGCTGCCGTTTGGCCTCTCCACAGCACCAAGGTGATGGCGGAGATGATGGTTCTCCTCCGCAAGCAGGGGGTGAACATAATTCCATATCTGGACGATCACCTGATCAAGGCATCGTCCAGGGAGAGGTTGTTGCGATCCATCACGCTCACGACACGGCTGCTCAGGAAGCACGGTTGGATCCTGAACCTTCCAAAGTCTCATCTGGAGCAGACAAGGAGGCTGTCTTTCCTGGGAATGATCCTCGACACAGAAGTGCAGAGGATTTTTCTCCCGGTGGAGAAAGCATTGGTGATTCAAACAATGGTCCGGGATGTCTTAAAGCCTACCCGGGTATCGGTTCATCAATGCATCCGCCTTCTGGGGAAGATGGTTGCCACCTACGAGGCTCTGCAGTACGGCGGGTTTCATGCTCGTCCTTTTCAGCTGGACCTAATGGACCAGTGGTCGGGCTCTCACCTACACATGCACAAGAGGATATGCCTGTCTCCAAAATCCAGGATTTCACTCCTCTGGTGGCTACAACTTCCGCACCTTCTGGAAGGCCGAAGGTTCGGAATTCAGGACTGGATCCTTTTAATCACAAATGCAAGTCTAAGAGGTTGGGGAGCAGTCGCTCTGGGGGAAACCTTTCAGGGAAGGTGGTCGAATCAAGAATCCCTTCTCCCAATAAACATCCTGGAGCTAAGGGCCGTGTACAACGCCCTTCTGCAAGCAGCACACCTTCTACAGGATCGGGCTGTTCAGGTGCAGTCGGACAATGTGACCACGGTGGCCTACATAAACCGACAAGGCGGAATGAAGAGCAGGGCTGCCATGTCGGAGGTGTCAAGAATCCTCCTCTGGGCAGAAAGACACGCGGTGACGATGTCAGCAATCTTCATTCCGGGAGTAGACAACTGAGAAGCAGACTTCCTCAGCCGCCACGATCTCCATCCGGGAGAGTGGGGCCTCCACCCGGAGGTGTTCGAGGATGTAACCAGTTGGTGGGGGGTTCCTCACATAGACATGATGGCCTCCCGCCTCAACAAAAAGCTGGGGAGGTACTGTTCCAGGTCAAGAAACCCACAGGCAGTGGCGGTGGACGCACTGGTAACACCGTGGGTGTTCAAGTCAGTGTATGTGTTCCCTCCACATCCTCTGATACCAAAGGTCCTTCAGCTGGTGAGAAGAACAAAGGTTCTGGCAATCCTCATTGCTCCGGACTGGCCAAGGAGGGCTCGGTACGCGGATCTGCTGGATCTTCTGTCAGAAGATCCAAGGCCCTTACCTCTTCGGGAGGATCTGCTACTGCAGGGGCCGTTCGCTTATCAAGACTTACCACGGCTACGTTTGACGGCATGGCGGTTGAACGCCAGATCTTAGCTCGGAAAGGTATCCCGAGTGAGGTTATTCCTACCCTGATACAGGCTAGAAAGGGGGTAATGTCTAAACATTACCATAGTATTTGTAAAAAATGTTTCTTGGTGCGAATCCGAGAAATTTCCTGCGGTGGAGTTTCAACTTGGACGTTTGCTCCTTTTCCTGCAAGCAGGGGTGGATATGGGCCTGAGATTGGGCTCCATCAAGGTCCAAATCTCTGCTTTGTCTATATTCTTCCAAAAACAATTGGCTGTCCTCCCTGAGGTTCAGACCTTTTTGAAAGGGGTTCTGCACATCCAGCCTCCCTTTGTGGCGCCAACGGCTCCCTGGGATCTGGACGTGGTGCTGCAGTTCCTGCAATCTGCTTGGTTTAAGCCTCTGCTGGAGGCTGACATCAAGTTTCTCACGTGGAAGGCGGTCACTTTGTTGGCCTTGGCTTCTGCCAGCGCGTGTCGGGATTGGGGGCTTTATCTTGTAAGAGTCCCTATCTGATCTTCCATGAAGATAGGGCGGACCTTAGGACTCATCCACAGTTCCTGCCTAAGGTTGTATCGGCTTTCCATATCAACCAGCCTATTGTGGTGCCAGTGGCTACTGGCTCTGCAATTGCTTCAAAGGCCTTGGATGTTGTGAGGGCTTTGAAGATTTATGTGCATATTGTGGTAGAATACAGCATACCAACATTGACAATTTTTCTGTTGACAATGTTTTCGGTCGAAGCCCAGTTATTCCAATAGCATTTAATGGCCATCGCCCGCAACTGAATCGTTGCCTTGTTATTACCAAGGAATCTCCAGGAGACACGTATTGTTCAGCAGCAATAACTGTGTCCACAGCAGCCAGAGAGCCATGCACTCGATGGTAATGTTCTAATAGGGATACATTATTAAAGGAAGATTTGTGCTGAGAAAAATTCTGTGGAAAGCAGCAATATTAAGCGTTTAAAAATCTAAATTTCCCAATCCCGACCGAAAACAGTCTTTATCAGCAACTCAGGGATTTTTAAAATGAAGAATTTCCCCAACAGATCGCCAATCATTGAGGGCAACCGATCGGGGAATTGGGACCGTAAGAGATCATTGGTCACACTACACAATTTCACAATATATATATTTTTTTTGCGGCAATTTGGTACACTAACAGTGGGATGTAATGGAGTCCGAAGTAATTTAATTAAGCATCTGCTCAAGCATGGATATCACTAAAACCTGGACTATTCGGCTACGACGGGTGAAGGGGTTGTGGAGCAGCATGGCCCTTGTAAGCATTCTCACACATCAGACCTGCATGCAGGATATGACCCGCGGGAGCGCGCACCGCATGCAATATTGTGTGTACACATTACACAATATTGTATGCAAACATACGGCATCAGCCGTATCACAATGTGTATACAGCCTAAAGGTGCCCACACACTAGTGCAATATTTCATCCTATACCAACGTTTTGGGCCGATAAATCGGATGAAAACTGGCAAATCGCATGTGTTTTACTTCCGCTCCGATGCGCAGTCCCGTGAGCATCGGATCGGAGCCCCTAGAGCGGAAGTACTGCACTATAGATATATTGTACCAGCAGATTTGGCTCGGGTCGCATACGATACATTGTATGCAAAAGGACTGCATACGATGTGTCATATGCGATCATGCTGCTGGGCGGTTCAGGGGTGATCGTATGCGACTTGTCCCCTCCGAGAAGTCGCATAAGTGTACGGCCAGCTTTAGTGCGCCATGAGGACCAAGGCTGGGAAACATTGCATTAGATTAACTAAATAAAAATGTCAACACTTATTATTCATATGTCACAAATAATAAGAATTTACTCACCGGTAATTCTATTTCTCGTAGTCCGTAGTGGATGCTGGGAACTCCGTAAGGACCATGGGGAATAGACGGGCTCCGCAGGAGACTGGGCACTCTAAAGAAAAGATTAGGTACTATCTGGTGTGCACTGGCTCCTCCCTCTATGCCCCTCCTCCAGACCTCAGTTAGGGAAACTGTGCCCGGAAGAGCTGACATTACAAGGAAAGGATTTTTGGAATCCAGGGTAAGACTCATACCAGCCACACCAATCACACCGTACAACTTGTGATAACCTTACCCAGTTAACAGTATGAACAACAACTGAGCCTCACTCAACGGATGGCTCATAACAATAACCCTTATTTAAGCAACCACTATATACACGTATTGCAGAAAGTCCGCACTTGGGACGGGCGCCCAGCATCCACTACGGACTACGAGAAATAGAATTACCGGTGAGTAAATTCTTATTTTCTCTGACGTCCTAGTGGATGCTGGGAACTCCGTAAGGACCATGGGGATTATACCAAAGCTCCCAAACGGGCGGGAGAGTGCGGATGACTCTGCAGCACCGAATAAGCAAACACAAGGTCCTCCTCAGCCAGGGTATCAAACTTGTAGAACTTTGCAAAGGTGTTTGAACCCGACCAAGTAGCCGCTCGGCAAAGCTGTAAAGACGAGACCCCTCGGGCAGCCGCCCAAGAAGAGCCCACCTTCCTTGTGGAATGGGCTTTTACTGATTTTGGATGCGGCAATCCAGCCGCAGAATGAGCCAGCTGAATCGTGCTACAGATCCAGCGAGCAATAGTTTGCTTTGAAGCAGGAGCACCCAGCTTGTTGGGTGCATGCAGGATAAACAGCGAGTCAGTCTTCCTGACTCCAGCCGTTCTGGAAACATATATTTTCAAAGCCCTGACTACGTCCAGCAACTTGGAGTCCTCCAAGTCCCGAGTAGCCGCAGGCACTACAATAGGTTGGTTCAAATGAAACGATGATACCACCTTTGGGAGAAATCGGGGACGAGTCCTCAATTCTGCCCTGTCCATATGGAAGATCAGATATGGGGTTTTACATGACAAAGCCGCCAATTCCGATACACGCCTAGCCGATGCTCAGGCCAACAGCATGACCACTTTCCACGTGAGATACTTTAGTTCCACGGTCTTAAGTGGCTCAAACCAGTGGGATTTCAGGAAATCCAACACAACGTTAAGATCCCAGGGTGCCACTGGTGGCACAAAAGGGGGCTGAATATGCAGCACTCCCTTAACAAACGTCTGAACCTCAGGCAGTGAAGCCAGTTCTTTTTGAAAGAAAATGGATAGGGTCGAAATCTAGACCTTTATGGACCCCAATTTTAGGCCCATAGTCACCCCTGACTGTAGGAAGTGCAGGAATCGACCCAGCTGGAATTCCTCTGTAGGGGACGTCCTGGCCTCACACCAAGCAACATATTTTCGCCATATACGGTGATAATGCTTTGCTGTCACGTCCTTCCTAGCATTATCAGCGTAGGAATAACTTCATCCGGAATGCCTTTTTCCGCTAGGATCCGGCGTTCAACCGCCATGCCGTCAAACGCAGCCGCGGTAAGTCTTGGAACAGACAGGGCCCTTGTTGCAGCAGGTCCTGTCTGAGAGGCAGAGGCCATGGGTCCTCTGTGCGCATTTCTTGCAGTTCCGGGTACCAAGTCCTTCTTGGCCAATCCGGAACAATGATTATTGTTCTTATTCCTCTCTTTCTTACTATTCTCAGTACCTTGGGTATGAGAGGAAGAGGAGGAAACACATATACCGACTGGTACACCCACGGTGTCACTAGGGCGTCCACAGCTATCGCCTGAGGGTCCCTTGACCTGGCGCAATATCTTTTTAGCTTTTTGTTGAGGCGGGACGCCATCATGTCCACCTGTGGCAGTTCCCATCGCTTTGCAATCTGTGTGAAGACTTCTTGATGAAGTCCCCACTCTCCCGGGTGGAGGTCGTGTCTGCTGAGGAAGTCTGCTTCCCAGTTGTCCACTCCCGGAATGAACACTGCTGACAGTGCTTGCACGTGATTCTCCGCCCACCGAAGAATCTTTGTGGCTTCCGCCATTGCCATCCTGCTTCTTGTGCCGCCCTGGCGGTTTACATGGGCGACCGCCGTGATGTTGTCTGACTGAATCAGCACTGGCCGGTTTCGAAGCAGGGGCTCTGCTTGACTCAGGACGTTGTAAATGGCCCTTAGTTCCAGTATATTTATGTGTAGAGAAGTCTCCAGGCTTGACCACAGCCCTTGGAAGTTTCTTCCCTGAGTGACTGCCCCCCATCCTCGGAGGCTTGCATCCGTGGTCACCAGGACCCAGTCCTGTATGCCGAACCGGCGGCCCTCGAGAAGGTGAGCACTCTGCAGCCACCACAGAAGAGACACCCTGGCCCTTGGGGACAGGGTGATCAGCCGATGCATCTGAAGATGCGATCCGGACCACTTGTCCAACAGATCCCACTGAAAGATCCTTGCATGGAACCTGCCGAAGGGAATGGCTTCGTATAAAGCCACCATCTTTCCCAGGACTCGCGTGCAGTGATGCACCGATACCTGTTTTGGTTTCAGGAGGTCCCTGACCAGAGATGCTAATTCCTGGGCCTTCTCCACCGGGAGAAACACCTTCTTCTGTTCTGGGTCCAGAATCATGCCCAGGAAAAGCAGACGCGTCGTAGGAATCAGCTGCGACTTTGGAACATTCAGAATCCAGCCGTGCTGTTGCAACACTTCCTGAGAGAGTGCTACGCTGATCAACAACTGCTCTCTGGACCTCGCCTTTATGAGGAGATCGTCCAAGTACGGGATAACTATAACTCCCTTCTTCCGAAGGAGTATCATCATTTCGGCCATTACCTTGGTAAATATCCTCGGTGCCGTGGACAGGCCAAACGGCAACGTCTGGAACTGGTAATGACAGTCCTGTACCACAAACCTGAGGTACTCCTGGTGAAGTGGGTAAATGGGGACATGCAAGTAAGCATCCTTGATGTCCAGCGACACCATAAAATCCCCCTCTTCCAGGCTTGCAATAACCGCTCTGAGCGATTCCATTTTGAACTTGAATTTTTTTATATAAGTGTTCAAGGATTTTAAATTCAGAATGGGTCTCACCGAACCGTCCGGTTTCGGTACCACAAACATTGTGGAATAGTAACCCCTTCCCTGTTGAAGGAGGGGGACCCTGATAATCACTTGCTGGAGGTACAGCTTGTGAATTGCCGCCAGTACTACCTCCCTTTCCATGGGGGAAGCTGGCAAGGCTGATTTGAGGTAACGGCGGGGGGGAGTCGCTTTGAATTCCAGCTTGTATCCCTGAGATACAATTTGTACAGCCCAGAGATCCACCTGTGAGCGAACCCACTGGTTGCTGAAGTTTCGGAGACGCGCCCCCACCGCACCTGGCTCCGCCTGTGGAGCCCCAACGTCATGCGGTGGACTTAGTGGAAGCAGGGGAGGACTTTTGTTCCTGGGAACTGGCTGCATGGTGCAGCTTCTTACCTCTACCCCTGCCTCTGGCAAGAAAGGATGCGCCCCTGACCCTCTTGCCTTTCTGAGAACGAAAGGACTGCACTTGATAATACTGTGCTTTCTTAGGCTGTGAGGAAACCTGAGGCAAGAAAGTCAACTTTCCAGCTGTCGCTGTGGACACGAGGTCCGATAGACCGTCCCCAAACAATTCCTCACCCTTATAAGGCAAAACCTCCATGTGTTTTTTAGAATCAGTATCTCCTGTCCATTGCCGAGTCCATAAGACCCTCCTGGCAGAAATGGACATAGCATTAATTCTAGAGCCCAGCAGGCAAATGTCCCTCTGAGCATCCCGCATATATAAGACGACGTCTTTTATATGGCCCAGGGTTAGCAAAACAGTATCCCCGTCGAGGGAATCTATGTCGTCTGACAGAGTATCTGTCCACGCTGCTACAGCACTACACATCCAGGCTGAAGCAATAGCAGGTCTCAGTAGAGTACCAGAGTGTGTATAAACTGACTTCAGGTTAGCTTCCTGCTTTCTATCAGCAGGCTCCTTTAGGGCGGCCGTATCCTGAGACGGCAGGGCCACCTTTTTAGATAAGCGTGTCAGCGCCTTGTCCACCCTAGGGGATGTTTCCCAATGTAACCTGTCCGTTGGCGGGAAAGGGTACGCCATCAGTAACCTCTTAGAAATCACTAGTTTCTTATCAGGGGAACTCCACGCTTCACATAATTCATCAGATGGGGGAAAAGTCACTGGCTGCTTTTTCTCCCCAAACATATAAACCCTCTTGGTATTAACAGGGTTAATCTCAGAAATGTGTAATACATCTTTCATTGCAATAATCATGTATCGGATGGCCTTGGTCATTTTAGACCGTAAATGTGCCTCATCATCGTCGACACTTGAGTCGGACTCCGTGTCGACATCTGTGTCAACCATCTGAGATAGAGGGCGTTTATGAGCCCCTGACGGTTTCTGAGTCGCCTGGGCAGGCGCGGGCTGAGACCCCGGCTGTCCCAAGGCTGCAGCGTCATCAAACCTTTTATGTAAGGAGCTTACATTGTCGTTTAAGACCTTCCACATATCCATCCAATCAGGTGTCGGCCCCGACGGGGGCGACACCACACTTATCTGCCCTTGCTCCGCCTCTAGGTAACCCTCCTCATCAAACATGTCGACACAGCCGTACCGACACACCGCACACACACAGGGAATGCTCAGACTGAGGACAGGACCCCACAAAGTCCTTTGGGGAGACAGAGAGAGAGTATGCCAGCACACACCACAGCGCTATATAACACAGGGATTTTCACTTATAATAAGTGATTACCCAATAGCTGCCTTATATGTTTCATTTGCGCCTAAATTTATGTGCCCCCCCTCTCTTTTTTACCCTTCTTGTACCTGGATACTGCAGGGGAGAGCCTGGGGAGCTGTTTCCAGCGGAGCTGTGAAGAGAAAATGGCGCTGGTGTGCTGAGGAAGAAGGCCCTGCCCCCTCAGTGGCGGGCTTCTGTCCCGCTTTCTGTGTAAAAAAATGGCGGGGGTTTGACTGACTGTATATATGTATTTTTATTGCCAAAAGGTACTTCAATTGCTGCCCAGGGCGCCCCCCCCAGCGCCCTGCACCCTACAGTGACCGGAGTGTGTAAGTGTGCTGGGAGCAATGGCGCACAGCTGCGGTGCTGTGCGCTACCTTAAATGAAGACAGGAGTCTTCTGCCGCCGATTTCGTCGTCTTCAAGCTTCTGTTCTTCTGGCTCTGCGAGGGGGACGGCGGCGCGGCTCCGGGAACGGACGATCGAGGACAGGTGCCTGTGTTCGAACCCTCTGGAGCTAATGGTGTCCAGTAGCCTAAGAAGCACAAGCTAGCTGCAAGCAGGTAGGTTTGCTTCTCTCCTCTTAGTCCCACGTAGCAGTGAGTCTGTTGCCAGCAGAAGCTCACTGAAAATAAAAAACCTAATAAATACTTTCTTTACTAGTAAGCTCAGGAGAGCCCACTAGGAGCACCCAGCTCTGGCCGGGCACAGATTCTAACTGAGGTCTGGAGGAGGGGCATAGAGGGAGGAGCCAGTGCACACCAGATAGTACCTAATCTTTTCTTTAGAGTGCCCAGTCTCCTGCGGAGCCCGTCTATTCCCCATGGTCCTTACGGAGTTCCCAGCATCCACTAGGACGTCAGAGAAAAGTGACTAAACCATTAACACGCATTCCCTAGAAAAAAAAAAAAAAAAAGCTGTGGGATCACATCTGTCATATTTTAGAGAAAAATTTTTTTATTTCCAGAAGTATTTTCAGGAGTCCTTTAATCTCACTTGTCTGATAACCATCTGATATTACACCATAGATTCATTATTGCACAAAGAATAAAATTAGTTCCACACAAATCTGTGCACATTCCTCCTCGGATGAGGAAAAGAAAGTTTGATATCTCCTGTAAGTATCCCTTTGTGTTACTGCGTTGTCACCAGCTTGACAATCATTGCTATAATACGGGATCCCCGAGGGCAGGTGCACAGATCCATTGTTGGGTTCTTGATTTTGTCCTGCAGGAGCTGATCAAGTTCACTACGCAGTTCCTTCACCAGTTCTGCAATCTGCAAGCAACATGATATGGATTATGTATGTATACTTCTGTTTTACTGCTATATCTTAAATAATGCAGAGGACGACAATTTATAACACTTCAGGACCTATATGTCCCAGCATGAACCGATACTGACCTCTGCCTTAATGGAAATGATCAAATTAAATACAAAGCAAAAGTAGCTGTCCTATTCATGCTCTTATCCAGTAGGAAGGAACCAGAACCACTCTTAAATTTACTAGCACATAGACAGTATGGTTTCTGAGAAAGCAATTTACCCCGGCACTAATAACTAAGCACATAGTTGGAGGTCTTCAAACGCCAATTGAGAAGTAGGCAAGTTTTACCTGATGTGATGCAGCAACAAAACGGATCCACCCTTCATCCAGGGAGATTAGAAATTCCCCTTTGCGGAGCTCGACGTTCACTTGCCCACCGCCAAACAGGACCAAGGGGTATACAGATACCATGCTGCAGTCTCGCACAAAGATACGGCTGGTTTTAATCTTTTCATGATACACTAAATAGGGGCTGTCAAAGTGCCGCACCTAAAACACAAAATACATCAAACCAATTTCAGAATGGCATTCCGGCGGACGGGATCCCGGCACCGGTATATCGTAGTACACCGGTGACTTTGTACTTCAAGTGTTCTATGGAGCAGACAGAAGGCAGAAAAGTCAGCGTCTAACCTGATAATTTATAGAGGAGGGGTGGATGTGAACATAACCATCATTCTTTGTGACAAATTTCAACTCTTCTGCTTTCGGCTGCATTTTTACAGCTCCTGCTCTTGTCACCTGAAATTTACCTTCTGGTGATTTTACCTAAGAAGAAAACATTAAACACAATTTCATTTAAACTGCCTTTCTAAAAACAGCAGAGTGGCTTAAACCTAGATTATTACCTTTTTTTTTTTACACTCTTAACCTTTTTTTTTTGGGTGTGTGAAAAACCGCTCAGAAAGTTTTTTTTTTTAAATTTGAAAAAGGTTTGAAAAGTTTTTAATTGTCTTTATTATAAAATCAACAATGAGAGGCGGCACTCAGCAGACTTTGAACAATCTCTGGAACCACACCAGGTGTGCCGCCTCTCATTGCTGGATGTGGAAGGCACCGGGGTTGTTGCTGACTAATGTATTGGGAGAGCCAGATTCCTTGCATTGTATTATGCGATCCCCAGAATGCCGGTCGCACAACATCCCGGGACACGATTCCGGAAGTGATGTTGGGGGTCAGAGACCGCCGCGTCATTGCCAGACGTCTGGGGCACACAGCGCATCGCATGCGACCTGGCCAGGTAACATACTCCTGGCTCTGGTCGCATCACATGCGACTATGCCAGGCAAGTGGTTAAATGCTAATAGATTATTATTAACATTTCTTTCGGTAGCTGCTGCATGGAGCTACATCATAGACACAGGTTAATGACTTAGGGGCCTATTTATAAAATATTACGGATCCCCCAATGTATGAAGGAGGGACCGCAGCAGATATTTCCATATCTGCCAAAGTCCGTCCATTTCTGACAGTAGCTGTAGCCCCTACATAGGTTTCTATTGGGCCTGCAAAGCTGTCACATTTACCAAACTACGAAATGCGAAGCACTCTGAAGCTTAGCCCCGGCAGCTAATTGTTAGCCACTGTAGCCTATGGGCTACAACAGTGATTTTCAAACTTTTTTTTACTCGCGGCACACCGAACAATATTTTAGAATTGCCAAGGCACACCATCCGTTCCCCACAGAAACAAACAAAACACACACATTGGCCCTCATAGTAAAAAAAAATCCACACATACATCGGCCTACACAGAAAAAACAATCACAATGCTTCCCACATGAATTACTCACATTGGCCCTCATTCCGAGTTGTTCGCTCGTTGCCGAATTTCGCTATATTGCGATTAGTCGCTTGCTGCGCATGCGCAATGTTCGCAGAGCGCATGCGCTTAGTTATTTTACTCAAAAGTTAGGTATTTTACTCACGGCATTACGAGGATTTTTCTTCGTTCTGGTGATCGGAGTGTGATTGACAGGAAGTGGGTGTTTCTGGGCGGAAACTGGCCGTTTTATGGGTGTGTGTGTGAAAAAACGCTGCCGTTTCTGGGAAAAACGCGGGAGTGGCTGGAGAAACGGGGGAGTGCCTGGGCGAACGCTGGGTGTGTTTGTGACGTCAAACCAGGAACGAAACTGACTGAACTGATCGCAGTGGCAGAGTAAGTGTCGAGCTACTCAGAAACTGCTAAGAAATTTCTATACGCAATTTTGCAAATCTTTTGTTCGCAATTCTGCTAAGCTAAGATACACTCCCAGAGGGCGGCAGCTTAGCGTGTGCAATGCTGCTAAAAGCAGCTAGCGAGCGAACAACTCGGAATGAGGGCCATTGTTCCCCCATAAATCCTTATTCTCCCCACATAAATCCTATTGTTCCCCACAGGAGAAAAAAAAAAAAAAATATTAGCCCTCCTCCACGTCCCTCAGTGGCGGGGATTGTTCATAGTGGAGTGCTGCGAAAACTGAGCAGTGGGTGGTCGGGCAGGTGTGGATGTGGGTGGGCAAGGAAAGCTGTATATGCAGGCAGGAACTGGAAAGATGTGTGTGCAGGTGGGTGGGCTGGCTGGGTGGGGAGAAGCGGCGGCCATGACCTATGATATCACACCGCCGCGTCTTCAAGGCATACGTCACGACCAGAGCACGACTGATCCTCTAAGAAGAGCCCGGGCCAACAGTTCACTCTGAAGGTGCAGGAAGCTGCTCTGGCTCCGCGGCACACCTTGCAACTGGTCACGGCACACTGGTTGAAAAAGCCTGGGCTACAGATTGCAGACATTACCAGGGAAAGGTTGCTCCGGCAATGGTCGCCGAATTGATGTGATCATTCTACTTACTACACATTGTAGGAATAAATAAAACACTCAGGCAATGCATCATTTCTTATTGCCGGGAATAGGAACCATAAGAGATTATAATTATTGGCTGTGAAACCTGATAATTAGTGAATATGCCCCTTAGCACATGACAAAAATATTACTATCCCTTAGAAAGGTGCTTTAATGCATAGTTTAATAGTCTATTTTTTTTTTAAAAACTATTTATAAAGAGATGAACTTACTTGGACCACATTAGGATACAAAGCTGCACATAGCATTGCGGATATCAGCTTAATGTTCTCTGCATTTGTATTTGCCTGTAGAGAAATACATTATAATGACAGTTAAAAATGCACTAAATGTAGACACATAACATATCTTTCCAAATCATACTGATAGCATTTGGTGCAGTGTTCTGTCAGTTTACTTCAGCCACAGAACATGTCTCCTAATTCAGTATTTGATTAACAAAAAAATGACTGTTTATGAAGACTGTCCATATAGCAATGTGGCATCCAATGATGTACCAAAACTTTTTGGTAGTCCTATAAATCTCTGTAAGACACCTTGGGCCAGATGTAATGCCGTCTGAGTTGGCTGGAGGTGGTTTTTCCCTGTAAATGATTGCAAACATTCATCTGTGGATCTAAATTTGTAAGAATTTTTCTGGATCTGTACAGAAGTAAAGAGCATTGTGTGTTTTGTGGATCAGAACTGCAGAGATTACCCACCTAGTTCTGCCTTCATTAATGAAAGGTTCTAACTGTACACTTCCGAATAAGAACACTTTTATATACAATTTATCATTAAAGATTAGAATCAAAGTTTTAAAATAATCGTTTAGATTTGATGAGGAAATTTTAGATGCTTATGCTAGATGCTATATCTTTAATCTCTGCGCTCTTGCCAAGGTGATGGTGGCTCGCTCTTTGATGGCGCCCATGGGCCCTGATATTAATACATGGATACCTCTGGTGAACTCGGTAGTGTCCCATGAAAAATTTGTGTATATTCCAGACAAACACCCTATAAATTTTATAAAATTTGGGACAGATGGCTATCCTCTCCATAGTCGGGTCCTTTCTTTCTCCACTGTGTAGATTAGCCTGCTGATGTCATTATATATAAAGGATGCTATACTGCACTGACGTGTGTGTATTATGTGTATGCGTTTCATGGCCATATATTGGAAACACATTCAAGAATCTGTCCACTTTTCAGAGTACCCTATGTTCCTCCTATATATACGAATTGAGTATTGGAAACACATTCAAGAATCTGTTCACTTTTCAGAGTACCCTATGTTCCTCCTATATATACGAATTGAGTATTGGAAACACATTCAAGAATCTGTCCACTTTTCAGAGTACCCTATGTTCCTCCTATATATACGAATTGAGTCCACACCAAGATTATTTTTGTATTATTTCTTTCTTTTTATTGTTTTCTTGTTTATACATGCACAATTTGTTATACACTCTCGGATTTATTATGTCAAATGCTCTTGTTGTTGTGACTGTCTGTTTGACTGTTTTAAATCAAAATCAAAACTACAGAATTAAAAATAAAATAGGATTTTAAATACCTACCGGTAAATCCTTTTCTCGTAGTCCATAAGGGATATTGGGGACAGAATTAGTACGATGGCAGTATAGACAGGTCCAAAGGGGCCAGTGCACTTTACATTTCTTCAACTGGGTGTGCTGACTCCTCCCCTCTATGCCTCCTCCTACAGGTCAGTGCCCGAAGGTGAATGGCATACTTGAGAGAAGGAACATAACAATAATGGTGGTGTGAATTATACATCAGCACACCAAAACATAACCAGGCCAGCAACGTCTGGCAACAGTAACCGCAACAGCTGAACAGGTAACACAGAACAGAGAACCTGCAGAAAGTTACTGCACAGAGGCGGGCGCCCAATATCCCTTATGGACTACGAGAAAAGGATTTACCGGTAGGTATTTAAAATCCTATTTTCTCTAGTATCCATAAGGGATATTGGGGACAGAATTAGTACGATTGGGATGTCCCAAAGCTTCCAGAACGGGCGGGAACGTGCGGATACTGCTGCAGCATCGCCAGCCCAAACTGGGTATCCTGTTTGGCCAGGGTATTAAATTTGTAGAATTTGGGGCGTGGCTTAGCAAGCAACCTTGGTGGACGTGGGGTGCAGGAGCTCCTGCTGATTCACCTCGTAATTGCCTTATTAGTAGAACCAGCCACCCCTCTTTAGCTCTCCCCAGCTGTAGTGTGTTCCTAGCGCACGGTGAGGTGAGCTGCGGAGCCGGGGGGCTGTTAACTCAGTCCCCGCGGGTTGTGGCCTCCTCGCCGTCTGAAGCCGGGACCTCAAGTACCGGACCTTCCCCGCACTCCCGGAAGTGACGCATCGGCGACGAGCCCCGATCCTCCCTGCATGCGGAGCCGCTGATGTGAAGGGACCCACCTGCAAGGCCGCTCACTGCGCCCGCGGGAAAGGCTCCGTGTTCTCCAGGACGGACGTTGAGCTACGGCTGAAGGGGGTGGCGGCCATCTTTCCCTCCTCACATATAGAGCGGCAGCGCCGGAGGAGAGCGGGCGGCTGCGGGAGATGTCCCCCTGATCTGCGCTTGTGCAGCCTGTGCCACAGGTACCACACACTGGGAGCTGGGGTGGAGATTACTGCGGGCTGTATCTGGAGACTTCCCTCACCCTCTCCTTTCCCACGCTGTGCCCTGCATTACTGAATGAGATAGTGCTTCATACACCTAGGAACCCTGCTGTGCCTTTATATACACTAAGGAGTTTTATTTTCTAATCTGCTACCCCAGGACTTATATCTGCTAAGTCTTATTTAATAACAAATAACCCTGGATTGATTGCTGATGTGTCCTATGGAGTTGACCACCCCTGTTTGATCTTCTACATCTGTGACACCAGAGCTCCCCCCTGTGGGCCTCCTGACTATAGCATTGTATTTTGGAATCTCATTGTCTATATACTGAAGTGTCGCCTCCACTGTTATATGGAAGTTGTATAAGGTGGAAACAGGCGGGAATGGCCACTCTCCTGATGTATGTTCTTTTGAGATAAAGGCAGTGGTGGTTGATCCTCCTGCACCACTCGTGAATCGATCTTACCTGATGACTTGCTAATGCTAACCCACTGGGAGTCACTGTGCTAGGGGCACTTCTCTAAGTGTTATGTAGACACTCCACTGTTACATGTCCACACGCATGATATCTTTGGCTCTTCTTCTCTAATCACATTATGGTCAGGCGCAAAAAATCTGCTCAAAAGGGAATTGCACACTCCCTTGCCGACAACATGTCACAAACGGATATGAGACCGTTCTTACGGCCCACCCCGTTGAAACTCACTGATGATCTTTCTGCATCTAGCCCCTCCTCTACTCCCTCAGCGTCTCCGAAATTATCTCCTGCTGCGATTTCCCCTCGTCTACAACATGGAGGTGATATGGACCTCCATGGTATTCTTACCTTTATGAGAACACTTCCAACCAAACAAGATCTTCAGGACACTATCCGTAGGGAATTAGCAACTGTCCGACAGGATATCTCCCAACTCACTGACCGCATGTCGTCTTTGGAAACTCGTCAAGATGCCTCAGAAAGTTATCTGAAATCCCTTACGGACACAATTATTGCTCAGTCCAATGAGATTCGTTCCCTAAAGTCGCAGATGTTGGATTTGGACAACAGAGGGAGAAGAAACAATATCCGGATTCGAGGTCTACCAGAAGATGTCCCGCAATCTAGTCTGCCCGAAGTACTTACTAAAATTTTTTACGAAATATTGGGAGCTGATCCCACCAATACCATCACATTTGACAGGGCTCATCGCGCTCTCAAACCAAAGAGCTTGTCTGCTGATCGTCCGCGAGATGTTATATGCCGTTTACACTACTACGCCCAAAAAGATGACATCATGCGTAAGGTGCGGCAACTGGATGGGGTTGACTTCAATGGCACGACGATACACATCTTTCAAGATCTGTCATGGCATACTCTCCAGCAGAGAAGATCCCTGAAACCTCTTACGGACGAACTCCGGGAAAGCGTCAATTGAAATAGCGGTGGGGCTTTCCCTTTAGCCTCCAGGTTTCTTCGGCTGGGAGACTACATACCCTGACCACGCATTCCGAATTCTCATCGTTTTGTGCAGGCCTGGGTTTCCCGAATCTTGTGATCCCCACCGGGGAATTTACTGTGCCTGATCTCCAACCTCCACAGCTACTTGGGAATGGTGCCTCTTGGACAGAGGTTCACCACTCCCGGAAGAAGAGCCCTCTTACGAAAGCATCTTGTCGGGACGATTCCAGCACCTGACTGAACTTTGCTTACCACTACAGATGTTCATCATATGTCCGCTATATCCTTTGATAACAAACGTCATTACTACACTGGCTGCTACTTTAGCTACAGCTCTTATATTTCCTGAGTTGTAGATTTAAAATATATTTATTAGTGGTTGCTCAACTTGGATTCGAACATGTCAGTTCTGCACGTTGTGTTGCTTTTCGTATTTGTAGATTCAATCACTATGTAACAGTTATTTCTTTCTCTGCTCTTACGATATGTTTACGATATTTAGAGAAACGATACGATATTTTCTAATGCTACCCGACATTTTATTGTTAAGTCCCTAGTAGTGACTCCCTTGCCCCTTACCCGCATATGGCCGACGCGCCTTCTGGATTCCCGGGGTATGTACACCGGGTTTCCCATAGCGGGTGTTTAAATATTGTTGCTGTTTATGTTTCCCCAGTTTGGTTTCCCCATTCTTCTTTTTTTATCTGTTTTCTTCTTTTTCTCTGTTTTCTTGGGTAGACCTGAAGTCAGTGCATGTCCTATCGTCTTCTACAGTAAATGACAGTACCGGGTAAACTAAATATTTTATCAATTAATGCAAAGGGCCTCCGGCGGTGCGGCTCCGGTACCGAACATCAAGGCCGGTTCCTGCAGTTGATCCCTCTGGAGCTAATGGTGTCCAGTAGCCTAAGAAGCCCAAGCTACCACCAGTTAGGTAGGTTCGCTTCTTCTCCCCTTAGTCCCTCGCTGCAGTGAGTCTGTTGCCAGCAGATCTCACTGTAAAATAAAACCTAAAATAAACTTTCTTTCTAGGAGCTCAGGAGAGCCCCTAGTGTGCATCCAGCTTTGCCGGGCACAAGATTCTAACTGAGGTCTGGAGGAGGGTCATAGTGGGAGGAGCCAGTGCACACCAGGTAGTCCTAAATCTTTCTTAGTTGTGCCCAGTCTCCTGCGGAGCCGCTATTCCCCATGGTCCTTACGGAGTCCCCAGCATCCACTAGGACGTCAGAGAAATGATGATAATGTTTTGACGTCACAGGTTTATGGCTTGCATCATAGTGGCAATGACCTTTTTGGAAAAACCTTTGTGAGCTAGGATCTTCTGCTCAACTTCCATGTTGTCAAATGAAGCCGTCGTAAGTCCGGGTAGACGAACGGTCTTAGCTGAAGAAGATCCTTTCTTAGCGGCAGAGGCCAAGGGTCTTCTATGGACATGTCCAGAAGAGTCGCGTACCACGCCCTTCAGGGCCAATCCGGCGTAATCAGGATTGCTTGGACCCATGGGATCAGAGGAAATAGGTAGACCAGCTGGTAATGCCAAGGTGACGTCAGTGCATCCACTGCACTCGCCTGAGGGTCCCTGGTTCGCGAGCAGAAGCAGCGAAGCTTCTTGTTGAAGCGAGACGCCATCATGTTGATATGCGAGTATCCCCACCTGTCGACAATCTGTTGAAACACCTGAGGGTGTAGTCCCCACTGCCCCGGGTGGAGGTCTTGGCGACTCAGGAAATCCGCTTCCCAGTTGTCCACTCCCGGAATGAAGATTGCAGATAGTGCTCTTGCATTTCTTTCCGCCCAGAGAAGTATTTTTGACACTTCTCGCATGCAAGCCTTGCTTTTTGTCCCTCCTTGTCGACTGATGTACACCACTGCAGTGGCGTTGTCAGACTGAACCTGGATCGCCCGATCCCTGAGCAGAGAGGAGGCCTTAAGTAGAGCATTGTATATCGCCCGTAGTTCCAGAATGTTGATCGGGAGTAGGGCCTCTTGGGCAGACCACCTGCCCTGGAACTGGGTGACAGATCCCCATCCTCGTAGACTCGCATCCGTCGTGAGGAGGGTCCAATCCTGAATCCCGAAAACGTCGACCTTCCAGCAGGTTGGAAGACTGCAACCACCACAGGAGCGAAATCCCAGCCTGGGTTGACAGCTGAATCATTCGGTGCATCTGGAGATGTGAACCGGACCACTTGTTCAGGATGTCCAATTGGAAAGGTCTGGCATGGAACCTGCCGAACTGTATCGCCTCGTACGAGGCCACCATTTTTCCCAACAACTTTATGCAAAGATGAATGGAAACTCAAGCAGGACGGAGAACCATGCAAACCATCTCTTGAAGTGTTCTCACCTTGTTTTCTGGGAGAAACACTCTTTGAGCTACAGTATCCAATATCATACCCAGAAACAGGAGCCGTTGAGAGGGTTCCAGTTGAGACTTCTGTTGACTGAGGATCCACCCGTGGGGAGACAGAAGTTCTATAGTGCGATCTATATGAAGCAATAGAAGCTCCCTGGAACTTGCTTTTATGAGGAGACCGTCCAGGTAAGGGAAAATGTTCACCCCCTGGACTCTGAGCTGGAACATAATTTCCGCCATCACCTTCATGAACACCCTCGGAGCTGTAGACAGGCCGAAGGGCAATGCCTGAAACTGGTAGTGATCGTTCAGTAGGGCGAATCGTAGATAGACCTGACGAGGAGGCCAAATCAGGATATGCAGGTAGGCATCCTTGATATCCAGGGACATGAGGAATTCCTGTTGTTCCAGGCCCGCAATCACCGCTCTCAAAGATTCCTTCTTGAGTTTGAAAACAGTCTGGTTTTGGCACTACAAACAGACTGGAGTAGTAACCTTGTCCTTGTTGTAGCAGGGGTACTGGAACAATGACCTGGGACTGGACAGTAGTAGCATAACACGCATATTTCCCAAAGCTGGCAAGCCTGATTTGAAAAATCGTTGGGGAGGAGCCACGTCAAACTCCAGCTTGTAACCCTGAGCGATAAGGTCCCTTACCCAGGTTGTAGTGACGTAATCGAGCTCCCACCGCGAGATCCCCTCGGTGTGTGTGGGCACCGTCATGCTGAAGTCTTAGCGGAAGCTGAACTTGAGCTCTGGTCCTGAAAGCTGGCAACGGCTAGTTTCTTAGACTTCCCTCTGGAGCCTCTAGCTGTATTGGAGGCACCCCGGGTCCTAAATCGAAATCTGGAGGACCGAAAGGACTGAGTAGACTGTCCCAGGTAGGTACGTCTAGCAGGCGGAGCCCCTGAAGGGAGAAACATGGATTTTCCAGCAGTAGCTTTGGAGATCCATGCGTCCAATTCACCTCTGAATAGCCATTCATCTGTGAAGGGAAGAGATTCCACATTACGTTTGGAGTCAGCGTCTGTAATCCACTGACGCAACCATATGGCTCTGCGTGCAGACACAGCCATAGCAGTGGTCCTAGCATTAATATTGCCAACCTCTTTAAGGGAGTCACAGAGGACTCTTACCATGTCCTGAACGTGTTTTAGGAAAGTTACAGTAGTAACCAAGGTCATACCCCCTGAAAGACCCTCCTGAATCTGAGTAGCCCAAGTATCAATGGCATGCGTCATCCAGCAACCAGCAATGACCGGCCTTTGAGCTACACCTGCAGCAGTGTAGATAGATTTTAGAGTGGTCTCTATTTTCCTATCCCCTGGGTCCTTTACCGTAAAAGAGCCCGAAGCAGGGAGCACTGCCTTTTTAGAAAGGCGAGAGACTGAGACGTCTACTGCTGGAGATTCTTCCCAGGATTTCCTGCCTTCAGGGGCAAATAGAAAGGTAGTTAAAAACCTTTTGGACACCTGATTTTTTTTATCTGGATTTTTCCAAGCTTTAATTTAAATAAATCATCCAATTCGTTAGAATCAGGGAAGGTGACAGACAGTTTGTCTTGTGGAAGGAAAAATGACTGCCGATTAGTAGCGTCCTCCAGGGGGAGCTTTAACACATCCCGTATAGCCAATATAAAGGGTTCAGTACCTTATGTAGCGGTGGAGTCCCCGCTTATGGGGTCCACATCATCCCCATCATCCCGTATATCATCAGTATCTGATAGAAGTGCAGGTAAAGCACGTTTTTGTGCACCTGTAGTGGACAGGGGGGGATGTTTAGCAGCTAGATTTGCCACTGCTTGTTGCAGTTCCTGAGTTTTATTGGCATTAGCAGTGAGTTGAGATGACATATCAGACATCATAGTTTTGATAGCCCCCAGCAAGGAGGGCTCTGGACTCTCCCCCACATTGTTATCAGCATTTTGTGATGACTGACTAAATTGCTCACATGATATTAAGTCAGATGAGCTAGGGGAAAATCTAGCATTACACACACTGCATAACTTCTGTTTTACCATTGTGAAAAGAAAAACAGGTACAATACACATACAACACAGCCTGAAACACAATACAAGCCTGCCCTATTGCATGTGAGAGGAGACACAGGAGAGAGGACACCAGCGCACCCAGCCCCAGTGAGGCTGTCAGCGTTTTATACAAGCATATAAACAGTGAGTCAGTCTAATAAAAAATCCCTCAGAGGGATATTTGTGCACAAAACAGCGTCTCTCCCCCTCTACACCCTGTACTCATGATCCAGAGTGTGACCGTTATGGAGGAGTTGTGTGGGGCTGCTGCTGCTTATGCAGAGGAAAGCGCCAAAATGCAGCTGAGCCCTCTCTGATGTTGCTCAAACAGCATACCGAAAGAGATAAAAGTTCAAAAGAAACTGAAGAGAAACTCCAGAGCTTGCAGAGTGTGCATTCTCTCCTGAGGGCACTTTTTTCTAAACTGACCTGTAGGAGGAAGCATAGAGGGGAGGAGCCAGCACACCCAGATGAAGACATTTAAAGTGCACTGGCTCCTTTGGACCCGTCTATAGCCCCATCGTACTAATTCTGTCCCCAATATCCCTTATGGATGCTAGAGAAATAATCTTTTAGAACTTTACATTTATTTAACCATTTGTTTTATATTACTGCTGTTTATTAAAGCAGGCAGCTACCTATGACCTTGTTAACATGGTTCTGTGAGGTACACACGGCTTCTGATTTGGCTCTTTCTACAGGTATCCCTGGATTATAATGGCTTTCGGTTCTCCAATTGTCATGATTTAATTTAGTGTTTAAAAGAACTAGATGAAGCCTTACAGTGTGATTATTTGTTAAACTCATTTTCACCTATGAGATTAAATTTGTTCAATACATCCTAGATTTATTGTACATGGTTTTACTTGTTTTCTTTGTTTCTATTGTTTTTATCATGGGTCAATAAATCTATGTCAAAGATTCCCAAATGCGTTCCTCAAGACACCCGAATGGTCCAGGTTTTAAGTATAACCATGGCTCAGCACAGATGAATTCAGGTCCCTTGAAACCGAGTTCGGGAACCTCTGAGATTTGCAACTGATTTATTGAAGGACTTCCTTGCTTAAAGGTTGTGGTTGCAGATCAAGAGCAGCCCCGGGGACTGGCTTCTCCAGCCATCTTCCTTAAGGGCCCTACACACTGGCAGATAACATGCACGATATGAACGTTATCGTTCATTGAAGAACGAGAAGAAACTTCACACCCCCCCGTCACCCCTTTCCTGCCCCCGGGTCGCCCGTATCCGTCGTCGGGCAGCTCGGCGGCGGATCTGCCAGTGTGTAGGGCCCATTACACTTTGGGGTAGATTTACTAAAGCTTCTAAAAATGAAAGTGGTGGTGTTGCTATAGCAACCAATCAGATTCTACTTATCATTTCTGTATTGCATCCTAGACAATGATAGTCAGAATCTGATTGGTTCCTATGGGCTTCCAACTTGCCTGTTTTAGAAGCTTTAGTAAATCTACTCCTTTAACTGATACCCCTTTCACACTAAAGTCCTGGGTCAGACACTTATCACACCGACCTGGTTTATACCTGGTCGGCGCTGTTCACACTGCACCCGTGTGCAATTGAACTGTTCTGCCAGCGCTTGGAGAAGACATAATCTCCAAGCGCTATCCAGATCTCCCCATGCTGTAAACAAGACCTGAGCTACCCGCTACACTTCCCTTTAACCCGGGTCCTTCCCAGGATCAACCCTGCAAGCTACCTGGGTTGGATTGCCGGGTCAGTGGACCCAGGTTGTTGTTTTTCTTTTTGACCCTTTTACACTGAGCTGCGACCCGGTGTAACCCGGCAATAACCCGAGTCAAAAGCTCAGTGTAAAAGGGGTATAATTTTCAGAAAGGCAAGGACCAATTTACACTATGAGGTCGATCCAATTAGGTGAAAATTTGGTTCAGCAAGCCGTTGTCATAGCAAACTCGCACCCCGAATTGCACTTGCAATCCAATTCCAAACTTGCATTCCTTTTTCAGAGGATTTTTTTTGTGTGCAGTTCCCTGAGGGTGTAAAAAGGTAAGGAACATTTTTATTCTAAAGATAAAAATGTAGGGACTTGCTTCAGAAAGCCTTGGAAACACCTCCTAATGACTAATTAGGCATTTGGAAGTTTTCAATTAGCCCGAGTTAATAATTACATGTCATTATTGGGGTTAAAAAATTACCTCCAAAGCACGTTTTTGTTTCATTCATTGGTAACTAAAATGTGTTTGTTTTTTATTTTATTTTTTTCACTTAAAAAAATAAAAATAATAATGCATGAATGCTATTTGACACCTGTTAAGAACCTCTAGCACTTTCCCTAAGCCCACACACAGCCTTCTACATGGTTCCATGATCTCAGCTGTCACTTTTTTGGTTGATGGTTTACACACTTTGTCTTGCACTTCTCACAGGTCACACTTTGTAGAACATTTACACACCCACGCTGGGAGTACTATGAATTGGCATTTCTAATTAGATCTTGCTGTTCGCGGGTGCGCGCAATTGTGCAATGTATGAGAATTTAATGATGCGAGTTTGCTTTTGCAAACCCTCACCTAACTGGATTGAGTCCTATGAGTTGAGTGTTGACTTCCTGTAACCAAGCAACAAGTTAACCTTTCAAAGCACAAAACTTATAGTAAGTAATTCTGAGCAAGTGGCAGAGCTACTCTAGGTATTTAAGTGAGAAAAGCACTTACCTCTTCCCCTGTAGCTTCTAATACTCCATCTCCTCTCTGAGACCATCTCTTCTCAATGTCCCTAGCTCTGAGACCTTCCCTCACAAATCCAATGTCAGAGAGGAGCTCCGTGAACTGTCTCTTCAGACTAGCTATTTCCTGTAAGATAAAACGTACAAGGTAACCACTAACCATAAGAACCTGCTGTCAAGGTGAAACTTGAGTGCGCTAGAATATACAAGATTCAAAACACATCTGTAGAAATTTGGTAAAAGTGGTCTGTGGTGACCAGCAATAGTTGGCAACAAGAAAATATAGCAATATTTTGATTACTTAGAGATTCTGATCCAAATTGACATAATAGCAGCAAATAGTTACTGCAGAATTGTCAGCTGCACATTCATGCTGCAACTCTCTCTTGTTCACAACATCCCAAAGGTGGTCTATTAGATTGAGATTTGGTGACTACAGATTCCAATTGGTACTAAGGGTCCTAATTTGTGCCAAGAAAACATTCTTTGCACCATTACACCAACGCAATCCTGACCCAATAACACAAAAAAAGCTGGAACATTGCATTCATGTAGTTTAAGACAAATTGTGACCCTACTACCTACAAGGAGCATCAGAAATGAAGACTTCAGACCAGGTGATATTTTTCCAACCTATAACTGTCCGGTTTTGGTGATCCTATGCACACAGAAGCTTCCGTTTCTTTTCTTTTTTTTCTTTTAAAGATTTTTATTTATTGAAGTGTAAAATACACAGACATAGCAAGGAACAATTGTACGATCATTAAGGACAGCGATAATTACAAACAATGGTGTGATACATGGTATACACAGAGTCATCAAGACAACGGAGTAATGAATCAATAGACTCCATCATACAGAAGTCCATTACAATACAGATTAAGATGACATATCAGGGTTGTTAAAACCGCAAAGAATAGGTCTCCCTCACCCACACCTCCGGCACAAAAGAAGCTAGCTTCCGTTTCGTGTTCTTAGCAGATAAAAATGGAACCTGATATATGACGTATTGCGAGTTCAGATTTGTTCTACTGCATACCAATATTATACTGCACGGTTATTTCAGATACTGTTGCCTTACACACATCTTGAACCAGGCTGACAAAGTCTTCATTGACTGCTTTGATAAATAAGGTGATATCGCCCACAGAACAGTCATTCACTGGAAGTTTTTGCTTTGCACACCATTCTTTGTAGAGGTTGTTGTACACAAATATCCCACAAAATCAAAAGTATCTGAGATACACAAACTGTACAAAGTCACAGAGATTATATTTCGTTCCCATGTACAGTATATATGATTTTAAGTGTTGCATTGCTGGTCGCTGTCATGATTGGCTGAGCTATATTTACCAACAAACAAGATTATGTAAAATATATATATATTATTTATTAATGTGTTGAGGATAAGTGAGCTTGCTATGGTGAGTGCTGGGTTTTCTGTTTGTATGTATTTGAGTGATGTGGTCATGGGCTACATGCACCCCACCCTATGAGTGGTAAGTGCATTTGTGTACCCCGCTTCAGGGGTGGCGAGTGCCAAGGTTATGTGCACCCCACCCTATGAGTGGGGAGTGCACTTGTGTGCCCCGCTTCTGGAGTGGCGAGTGCTGTGGTTTTTTATGTGTGTATATATTGTGGGGTTAATCTATGGTTAACTCTTATTAACTGTGACCACTAGCTTTTTCATGCACCCCTATGTAGACTCAATTATCCTGAACCTGTCTCAGCTGTTTCTTAGTAATCTATTAGCCAGTGTCAGGTGACTAGTGTACCTTTAAAAGCCATAAGGTGTGTGGCAGGTGCACAATAAACCTAGCAGGAATATGATGTGTGAGACAGGTGCCAGGTTTTAAGACTCTAATAGTGTAGGACCTGCATGAAGCTGGGGTTCCTTGGCGATCGGTTTGCAGGCTTCTGTGCATTGGCCAATTCACTAACTAAACCCCCATCATTTATTTATTTATTAATGTGTTGAGGGTAAGTGAGCTTGCTATGGTGAGTGCTGTGGTCATGGGCTACATGCACCCCACCCCATGAGTGGTAAGTGTGCATTTGTGTACCCCGCTTCTGGGGTGGCGAGCTTGATAAATCTGGGCCACAGCCTGTAACATGGCAGTTAGGAGCTGGTTGGCTGGTGCTTTATTTCCATCCACTTCATCTCCATCCAAGGCTTTGTAAATAGACCCCATTGTTTGGTATGTGAGTTTTCAATAAGAAATCCTTTTAAAGCAGTGCGACTTTATAGGAGAGTTTACGTACCTGAAGTACTCTTGAAGACAAGAAATTGTCCCGGCAATACTGGTATCCCGCCCGCGAGTTCTCTCTTGTGATTGTGCTCCAGCCCTAGGTAGATGGAAAAAAAAAAATCACATCTTTACTATATGACCACAAAACAATTTTTTTTATTAGTTTTACATTAAAAACACTGTATAGGTATGGAATTTGTGGTTTTATTTTTGAAGGTATCATTAATAAAAAAGATTTATATATATATAAAAAAAAAAAAAAAAAAAAAAAAGAGATTAATGGTAGACTTACCATGGTTAAATCTCTTTCTGCGAGGTACACTGGATTCCACAGGGAATACATCGGGGTGTAGAGTTGGATCTTGATCCGAGGCACCAACAGGCTAAAGCTTTGCCTGTTTCCAGGATGCATTCATGGCCTCTTCTATAACACCGCCTCCAGGCACTGGAGCTCAGTTTCATAAACCAGTCCAATGCAGTAGCAGGTAAAAGAGACGGTAGATGTTAGTCACACGACAGGAGAAGGGACTAGCGGCTAATGCCATACAAACCCAAAGAAGCTAAGTGCGTCAGGGTGGGTGCCCTGTGAAATCCAGTGTACCTCGCAGAAAGAGATTTAACCATGGTAAGTCTACCATAAATCTCCTTTTCTGCAGTGGGGTACACTGGGATTCCACAGGAAATACATCGGGGATGTCCTAAAGCAGTTCCTCATGGTAGGGGAAGCACCGTAGCGGGCACAAGAACCCGGCGTCCAAAGGAAGCATCCTAGGAGGCGGAAGTATCAAAAGGCATAGAACTTGATGAACGTGTTCACTGAGGACCACGTAGCCGCCTTGCACAATTGTTCAGCGGACACGCCTCGGCGGGCCGCCCAAGAAGGTCCAACAGACCGAGTAGAATGGGCTTTAACAGCAGCAGGAGCTGGGAGTCCAGCCTGTGCATAGGCTTGTGCAATCACCATTCTAATCCATCTGGTCAAGGTTTGCTTATTCACAGGCCAGCCACGTTTGTGAAAACCAAAAAGTACAAAAAGGGTATCTGACCTCCTGAGGGAGGCAGTCCTCTCTACGGAAATACGGAGAGCCCGTACCATATCCAAAAACCGCTCTTTGGAGGACAAACCAGAAGAGATAAAGGCCGGAACCACAATCTCTTGGTTAAGATGGAAAGATGATAACACATTAGGTAAGACAACCAGGGCGAGTTAGAAGAACTGCCCGGTCACGGTAAAAAATCAGAAAGGGTGGATGACAGGACAAAGCGCCTAAGTCCGACACCCTCCCAGCAGAGGCAATAGCTAGTAAAAACACGAACTTAAGTGTAAGACATTAAAGATCCACAGACTCAAAAGGTTCAAATGGAGACTCTTGCAGGGCATTTAAGACAACCGACAGATCCCATGGAGCCACAGGCGGGACATAGGGAGGCTGAATCCGTAAAACACCCCGAGTGAAAGTATGAATGTCAGGAATAGATGCAATTTTCCTCTGAAACCACACAGACAAACCATGAGGGAGTCCAGATGAGGGCCTAAATCTAGGCCTTGTTGTAGAAAAGCCAAAAGCCTAGAAGTTCTGAACGAATAGGCATCATAATTCTTCGCAACAAACCATGTGAAGTAAGAGTTCCAGACTCTGTAATAAATCCGTGCAAAAGCCAGGTTGCGGGCCTTCAACATAGTTTGAATAACCGCCTCAGAGAATCCCATGGCCCTCAGGAGTGAAGCTTCACGAGCCACGCCGTCAAAGCCAGTCTGGCCAGGCCCGGATAGACACAAGGGCCCTGAACGAGGAGGTCTGGGCATCGAGGAAGTAGAAGAGGATGCGCTATCAATAGACCCTGGAGGTCTGAGAACCAATGCCGTCTGGGCCACGCTGGAGCGACTAGAAGTAGTATTCCTCTTTCTTGCTTGAACTTCCGTAGTACCCTCGGCAGGAGTGACACTGGAGGGAACACGTATGGCAGACAAAAGTTCCATGAAATTGGCAGTGCGTCCACGAACGCTGCTTGAGGATCCCTTGTCCTTGATCCGAAGACTGGAACCTTGTGATTGTATCGAGACGCCATCAGGTCTACATCTGGTAGGCCCCACTTGTCCACTAGGAGTTGAAAGACCTCCGGATGAAGTCTCCACTCTCCGGTGTGAACGACCTGACGACTGAGGACATCTGCTTCCCAGTTGAGGACTCCGGGGATGAACACTGCTGATACTGCTGGCACATGGCGTTCCGCCCAACGGAGGATTTTGGATACTTCCAGCATTGCCATGCAGCTTCGAATGCCGCCTTGATGATTTATGCACGCCACCGTGGTGGCGTTGTCTGATTGTACTTGAACAGGCCTGTTCTGTACTAGAGGCAGGGCCAGTGTAAACGCATTGAACACTGCCCGCAATTCCAGAATGTTTATAGGGAGGAGAGATTCCTCCCTGGTCCACCGACCCTGGAGAGATTGTTGCTCCAACACCGCGCCCCAACCCCGCAGACTGGCATCTGTTGTCATGAGGACCCAGTTGGAGATCCAGAAGGGACGGCCCCTGCTCAACTGTTCATCCTGTAGCCACCAGTTCAGTGACAGACAAACCTCCGGAGTCAAGGAGATCATTTGAGACCTGATCCGATGAGGCAGGCCGTCCCTCTTGGAAAGGATTAACCTCTGCAGAGGGCGGGAATGAAATTGAGCGTACTCCACCATGTCGAAAACCGACACCATGAGGCCTAGTTATTGCATCGCTGAGTGTATCGACACTCTTGGGCGAGAGAGCAAATATCTGACCCTGTCCTGAAGTTTCAGGACTTTCTCTGGAGACAAAAACAATCGTTGGTTGTGTGTGTCCAGTAGTGCCCCCAGGTGCACCATGCTCCGAGCAGGGACAAGGGAGGACTTTTTCCAGTTGATGAGCCACCCGTGGGCTTGTAGGAATTGGACCGTTAGTTCCAGATGACTGAGGAGAACCTCTTGGGAGTTCGCCAGGATCAGCAATTAGTCCAGATACGGCAGGATCCGGATTCCCTGACGGCGGAGAAGAGCCGTCATCATGGCCATGACCTTGGTGAAGATCCGAGGGGCCGTGGCCAAACCAAAAGGCAGTGCCTGGTATTGATAATGTAGGTTACCAATAGCAAACCGCAGATATTGCTGACGCGACATGGCAATAGGTATGTGCAGGTAAGCATCCTGTATGTCCAGGGATACCATATAGTTTTCGGGTTCCATGGCCAGCACTAAAGAGCGCAGAGTTTCCATATGGAATTTGGATACTCTCACAAACTTGTTCAATGATTTGAGGTTGAGTATAGGCCGGAAGGACCCATTTGGCTTCGGAACTAGAAACAGGGTCGAATAGTATCCTCTGCCTCTCTGAGACAGAGGTACCGGCACTACCACTCCTGTATCCAGGAGGGATTGTACAACCAAGTGTAGAGCTTGCGCTTTTAACGGATCCGCAGGGATAACCATTGTGCAAAACTGGCGAGGGGGAAGTCTCTTGAAAGAGATTGCGTACCCGTGAGCGACAACTTCTTGCACCTAGGCGTCCAAAGTGGTCTTTAGGCCTGGGCGAACTGCAGAAGTCAGCCTCCCACCCTGGGGTCCCCGAGGGGGAGGCCCACCCCGTCATTTGGCAGGATTGTCTTGTTTGGAAGCAGGCTGACGGGCGGCCCCGGATTGTTTAGATTTAGGTTTAGTGGTTTTGGAAGCACGAGCCTGTCGCGGATACGCCTGACCCTTTGCTTTCCCTGGAGGTCAAAAGGAATGAAAGGTGGTACTCTTAGCCTTCGGAGCAGAAGGAAGGATTAGTATTTGGGAGACATGCAGTCTTGGCAGTAGCCAATTCAGTTACAAATAGGATGTCTCTCTTAAAAGGGAGCACCTCCAAGGTCTTTTTGGAGTCCAGGTCCACCTTCCAGGACCTCAACCACATAATTCGACGAGCCAGGATAGATGTAGTAGATGCCTTGGTCGCCATTACACAGGCATCAGTGTTCGTCTCCTGAATATAGTGGGAGGCTGTGGTAATATATGACAGATATTGTCTGGCAGTGTCAAAAAAATCCTGAGGCAGCTCATCCTCAATTGCCTGAACCCATGCTTCAATTCCTTTCGCAGCCCAGGAGGCTGCCATAGTGGGTCTATGTACCGCACCAATAAGAGAGTAAATAGACTTCAGGCATCCCCCTTCAGGTTCCTTCAGTGAGGTGACAGTGGTGACAGGCAGAATAGATGACACCACAAGATGGGCGACATGAGAGTCCACCGGTGGTGTAGTTTCCCACTTGTTACTCAACTCTGCAGGGATAAGATAACGAGCTAGTATCTTTTTAGACAGGGAAAATTTCCTTCCTGTCGACAACCAGGATTCCTGACGTATGTCAATTAAGTGGTCAGAATGTGGTAAGACTACCTTAGCAACCTTCTGACGTTTGAACTTACCAGGTTTCTTAGACGCAGTAGTAGGCTCAATGTCATCATTTATTTGAAGAATTAGCTTAATAGCCTCCACTAGGTCAGGATCATCAACCTGGGAGGTAGATTCCTCATCAGAAGCAACTGTATCAGTGTCTGATGGATCAGTATATTCCCCATCCTCATCGGAACAATTATCCAAAATATTAGTGGCCTGTAAGGAACAAATGGCCCTTTTAGATGACCCCTTGGCCCCCCAGAGGGGCGTGGGGTAAACTTTTGTCTAATCAAGGATTGATTTAATTGTTGTAATTTGGTAGACAGAGTATCCGCCCAGGGTGGATTAACTACGGGGACAATATGTGGCTGCAATGGCACTGGAGGTCCCACAGGGGGCGTAAGACGTGTCACAAGTGTACTCAGCATACTTGAGAACGCTGCCCAAGGTGGGTCCTGATTGACCACAGGTGCTGCAGGTTGACTGGGTGTATGGCACTCAGAGCCTGAACCAGCAGCTAAACCTTCCCCCTCAGGTAAATTCGTGGTGCCAGTATTGCAGGATGCAAAAGCATCCACGGATTTCCCGCCCTGTGTGGCAGACATTATAAGGAATGTATCCTTAGGGCGTAACAGTACAATATAGCCAGACAAACACAATACCTGCAAAAAAAAACCTATGTTGTGTGACAGTAAATACAGGACACAAAACATAGGATTTAAGCGGTATGAGGTGACTGAAACACACAGTAAAAATTATACATACACATATATATATATATATATATATATATATATATAAAATCATAAACTGGGCACTCAATAACATTATATATATATACAGGTTGAGTCTCATTGAGTTTTAGCCACTGATTGGTCAGTACTGGGGTCTCCTATGATATGTACTATACAGTGTACAGACAGTGTCAAATCAACAGTTTCGGGGTTGCAGCCCCTTCGTCAGGATCCTGACGAAGGGGCTGCGACCCCAAAACTGTTGATTTCACATCACTGCATTAAGTCACTTTATGCAACAAAAGAAAGTCTCCTAGTGCCGCCTGTATTGGAAATTGTACAACGGAGGTATCGCTCTGAGTCTGGAGGGCACGGGAGCAAGGAATTACCGTTGGGGAGCGGGCGAGTGCCGGGTCATTCGGATATATATATATATATATATATATATATATATATATACACAGGTTGAGTATCCCTTATCCAAAATGCTTGGGACCAGAGGGATTTTGGATATGGGATTTTTCCGTATTTCGGAATAATCGCATACCATAATGAGATATCATGGTGATGGGACATAAATCTAAGCACAGAATACATTTATGTTACATATACACCTTATACACACAGCCTGAAGGTCATTTTAGACAATATTTTTTATAACTTTGTGCATTAAACAAAGTGTGTCTACATTCACACAATTCATTTATGTTTCATATACACCTTATACACACAGCATGAAGGTCATTTAATACAATATTTTTAATAACTTTGTGTATTAAACAAAGTTTGTGTACATTGAGTCATCAGAAAACAAAGGTTTCACTATCTCAGTCTCACTCAAAAAAGTCCGTATTTCGGAATATTTGGATATGGGATACTCCACCTGTATATATATATATATATATATATATATATATATATATATATATACCAATAGCAGAAATCAGAGGCGGCACTCAGAGGCTTTGAAGTCAGTGAAAAACTATATTCGTGAGGTCAACGTTTCGGGGACCACCTGGTCGACCCCTGGCCGATACTATTGGTCGACCAGGGGGGTCCACTAGGCTCTTATGGACCTTGGGCACAGTATAGAAAAGGGGGGCCTTAAGGAATTCTACCTTAAGGGTCTTACAAACTTGTGAAGAAATAATATCCTGCCCCACTGCTGATTCTAAGAGTGAATCCAACTCTTTCTTAAACTCTCGGGTGGGGTCTCCTTGATGTAATCATCAAGATCTTGTATCACTAAGGACCCTCCCTGAACATGAACATGACAAAATCCGAATTGGACACACTCAAGGGACTGTCCCAGAGAAGGGGGTGAGTGATCAACCCTTTGCTCGCCATTGCTTGCAGGCAAAACATGGGGTGGCTAGCATTAGGGCTATATTGATAGACCATGTACCAAGTACCCTTAGGGGGGGCAATAGGGATAGGGCTCTTCTGCAGAGGGAATCACGCTGGATTTTCCAATTGGGAACCCTGTCGACTGGGGGTCTTAATGAGAACCTAGGAATTCAGTGTTTCCTTTAGATACTTAAATAATAGTTTTATTATAACTTTAGAAAATATAAAGATCTTAGGTATGTCTTTATTATTCAGTAATTATGTGGATAGATGTGGGCCCCGGGGGTTAACATACTTCACCAGATAGGATTTGCTATATTTACTGTATATGTGATTTGTTTGATTAGTGTTTATATCTTTTGTCATTTTTTGTTTTCTTTATTGTTTATTTCAGGTTGCTATGGTGACACCTGCGACGCGGCACGACGCTCAGCGGTGGCTGGACACACGAGTATGCATCCCCCCTGAGAGGCGGGCGGCAGGACTGTGCACTGACGTCTCCGGGGGTTTCCATGGAGACTGATTGGCGGCGCGGCCTGCAACTGACGTCAGTAGGAGGCGACGCGGCGGGTGTCCGGATCCACGAGCGGGCGTTCGGCGCCGTTGAACAGGTGAGTATAATTGTTTCACTACATCTTGTATCTGTCTATGTGTATTTATACTGGTTATGTAACTCACTTTTGGCTAGTTAGGCCCTGAGGACGGGGGGTATCCCCGAAACATGTCAGAATAAACTAACCATATTTCTTCACCTACAAGTCTGCCTGAGTGCCGCCTGCTTCCACTATCTATCTATCTATCTATATATATCTATCTATATATATCTATATATATATATATATATATATATATGGGGCCCTGACGCACCTAGCCCCTCAGGGTACAGAATATAGCAATATGTGATACAGAAGAATGGATTTCCACACAGCAGCTACAGGCACAATCAGTCACATGTACAATGCAGAAGTTATTACATATAAACAATAAAACTGCACGGGACTAGTGATTTACATATAAATATGTATGAGTATAGATATAACAATGCACAGTAGACACTGGATGTATACCACAGAATACTTGTACCAAATATTCAGATAGCAGTACACTTGTTCTTAACTAACACTCTCTAAAATGACATGTAGAATACTTAAGTGCCTGTAAATGCACAGCGCTGATGAGACAGGCGGCTTTACAGAGGAGACAGAGCCCTGCAGTCCCGGAGATCAGCCCAGCTAGTAGTGAAGATAGCGCCAAAATCTGTCAGGGAGTGAGGGAGAGTGAAATGCAGCTCCAGGGTGGGAACACCAGCAGTAGATAGCGCCCAGAGCCGGGGAAGGGGCTACTGTTCAGCGCCTTATCCCCTGTGCTGGTCCTCACCACTGGGTACTGTGGAGCCTATATCAAATGGATTTTAGTAAATCCGACCTGTGCTCCCTTGCCCTGTGCAGTAAAGTGTCCACGCCAGCGGCGTGGTCCGTCTCCTGGGACCGCAACCGGAACGCGATTAACCGGCGGGTCCCACCTGGGGACACTTACCTACTCCCTGATGTGCAGCCACGCGATCCTGGAGAGCGTCGGTGGTGGTGTGCCTGGTGACCGGTGCACTTCTGCTGAAAGTACCCGGGAACCCGGCTGCGGGAGTATGCAGTGCTGCTGGGGTGGTGATGGAGCCGCAGCACAGAATGTCAGACTGACATAAATAGTGCTGCGGCCCTTGAAGTCTTCTTAAAAAACTCTTTTCAGGGCTGCCAAGTGCAGCCCCACCTGTTAGTGAACTGCACTGCTGGCACCAACTTACAAACTGAGCTCCAGTGCCTGGAGGCGGGTTTATAGAGGAGGCGGTGCAATGCATCCTGGGAACAGTCCAAGCTTTAGCCTGTTTTAGCCTTCTACACCCCGATGTATTCCCTGTGGAATCTCAGTGTACCCCGCTGCAGAAATATAGGTATTTCTCAAGTGTGGTATAAAAAGTGGACGCTCAAAATGCCAGCTTGGACACAATTCGGCAATGGTATTTTACATTCACTTTGAATAAAGCCCTAGTCCTCACCCTAAAATCGTCTGACATTATGTCTTTTGACTTTTACAATGTCGACAGGTGTTGATTAATAGGTTGACAGTATAGAGACTAGAGATGAGCGGTTTCGGTTTTACTTGGATTTACTCGGTTTTCAAAACGGCATCTTATTGGCTCACGTATGTCTCGTGTTTTGGATAGCCAATAAGGTGCCGTTTTGAGATCCAAGTAAATCCGAGTAACACCCGAACCCGCTCATCTCTAATATAGACAGTCAAAAGGTTGACACTAGATGGTCGACAGTGTCAAATGGTAGTTATATTTTTTTGTTTTGTTATTTTAACTCTAATCTTTTCCCCTGGTGACTTACCCTCATCATGGTGCCTAACCCTAACTCACCTCCTGGTGCCTATCCCTAACCATCCCTTCTGCAGCCTAACCCTAACCCTGCCCTTCTGCAGCCCGGTGCCTAACCGTAAAAACAATGAAATACCATGTGTAAATCATTTTCACTTTGACTTTTGGACCCTGTCGACCTAAGGTCATGTCAACAATTTAACTGTCAACCTTCTGACCCAGTCGACTTATTGACTGTCGACCTATTGACTGTCTATCTTCCATCCGGAAACCAGTGTCGACATGGTCGACATTTAACATGGTGACATCCACATTCTGTCCATATCAACATTCTGAATGGAGACATCATGACTGCATACCTATTCTTACAGCTAGAAGTACGTCATATGTTAAATTTTGCCATGGAATGCAAGTGACTGTTGCCCAACGCCTGATATCTAACCAACCAGACATTTCTACTGTTTATGATGGCCAAGTCTGGGGCTCTTCCTGCGATCATAAATATCAGGCCTATGTGGTTCCCCTCCCTGAGGTTACAGTGTACCTGTAGGCAGCTTGTTTTACCTTATACGCCTGGAGAAGAGCCAAATGATCACTGTTTGCTACGGCGAATTCTTGCTTTTTCTTGTTTGCCTCCTCCTTTTTATCCCAAGGACACACCTATAAAATCAATGAAAGCTATTTAATAGATGCACAAATACAGATGTGTAAAAACACACTGGCTGGTTGCTTTCACTGAACATTACATTAACAATTGCAACTTTCTTTAATGGGTAAATAGCCTCATTGGCCTGGTTGACTCCATCTGTTTAAAGGGCACCACTCCTATAATAGGTAGTGCAGTCATTTTTCATCTACAGTTGACTTTGTATCTTCCCACATAGTTGCCTTGCCTAAATAAGCATCTGTACAGCAGTAAAGCACTATAACAAGTCATACTCCTGTCAAGAGACACATATATAGTGATCAACACTACATTTTTCTCTTTAATGGAGTATGTTTTTGCACCATAATACTCACAAAGGGATTCTTAAATGCCAGGCTGGCAGCAATGGTGAGAGCGGGATCCAGACAGCGAAAGATGGCCCCAAACAGCATCAGCTTCCCAATCCTCACATCCACTGGCAGGGAAGCCAAATGATACCCAAGTGGGGTGAGCTTTTCCTGCTTTGTAAGCGCACCAAGATCCTGAAGACGTAACATGGAGGCATGAAGGGAGTCCACTCCGGGGGGCTCAATCAGCCGGGACAAGACCGTTTCCAGGCGACACTCAGAAAACATCTCTAAAATTTTTATTCTAGTGGTAAAGAAAAGATTGTTATATCCATTTTCATGTTTCCATTTTTCATCAAAACAGATTTTTACCGAAAAAGGGTTAAAAAAAAAAAAAAGTTCACATCCACTGAAATGCTTTACTGAAGCAAAACAGATGTCATTTAATCATAGTGAGCCACTAAAACCAGTGGAATACCATGATTAAAATCCATCATTTACTTATTTCCTAAAAATCCATAATTAACTTCTATAAATAAAGGATTCTGCATCGAGCCACTACTGTGTAAAGATAAAAGCTCATGAGAGCTTACCCGGGGGGCTCCCCATTACAGCTACTTCTCTGTGGCAGCGTTAAAATGTCCACAATACCGCTTATTAAGCAATCTCTTCTAATATGGAAAATGGTGCACTCGGTGATGCGGGGCCATGGCGTTGACCCGGACACCCCACTGGATAACACATATGGGTTACCGGAACTGTGTCATCTTCAGGTCCGAGAAGTTTGGGGGAGATGGGGAGTATCATCTTTGGGCCAGTTATATAGTGATGGGATTCTTAACTCATTCCAACAACTTCAGCGTGCACACAACATTCCCTCAAGGTTCTTTTTTCAATTCCTACAGTTGAGACATGCGCTGGCAGCCCAGTTTCCAAATGGCCCTCCAGTCCTGGCTGACTCCCCGGTTAAAACAATGCTGCAAACGATAGACTCGGGACACTTAGTCTCTAGGATATATGGTCGTATCCTGCAAATGCACCACAATGACCCTCTCGCGGCTCTTCGGGGTAGATGGGAATCAGATGTGGGAACGCTATCGGATGATGCATGGAATACTGCTATGGGAGCTCATCGGATCTCCACTTCCTCTGTTAGATACCAGCAAATACAACTGTACAGTCTACACAGGGTGTATATGACCCCGGTGAGGTTAGCGCATATCGGGGGCGCTCATAGCTCGCAATGCCCTAGATGTGGAGCCGTGGATGCAGATTTCTGGCACTTACTGTGGTTGTGCCCTGGCGTGTCTGTGTTTTGGACGGCGGTTATACGTATCCTGTGTGACACAGGTATTCCCTCCTTCGTATGTACTCCTGCGCTTTGTGCACTGCTGATTGTGGACGAGGAAGCTTTAGACCCACCTAGTAGGCGATATGTTATTAATTTATGCGCTTTAGCTAGGGTTTGTATTGCCCGGCTATGGCTGGCCAATGAGGCCCCGGCGTCTAGGGCGTGGATTTCCCTGGTCAATGAAACAATTGCGCATGAAAAATTTGTGTTTCTGGCTAGGAAGGTGGAGAGGAAATGGTCCACAATATGGGGTAGATGGATGGACTCTAAGTATTACAAAGAGAGATACAGCTAGACCTGTATTCTTCCTTGTGTATCAGTCTGGGATGTTGTGGGAGAGGGGCCCCCCCGCGGCCGGTCTTGCCTTGCTATGATATGCGTACTATAATATGCCAACTCTGCTATGCTTATGAGTTTAAGGGAACTGTTATGTTTAGGATGTGTTGAACTAAGACATCGTTGCTTTGGGATTATACGTTATACGAGTAATAATGTTTACTAGATGCATTATAGACTGCATGCATGTACTGCTGTCTCTACACATGTTGGGTGTGGATAACGTTTGTGTGTTGTTTGTGTGAAATGTTAAAGCAAAATTGAAAAATTTCAATAAAAAGCTATGAATTTAAAAAAAAGCTCATGAGAGCTTATTATGAAGGCTTGTTTTCACTGAGACATAAGCCAAGCGCCCAATCCCAGTGTTATTCTGACACAGAGGAATGGTAGCCAGTAGCTTCACATGTAAAACGCTTCTCCGTGTTAGAAGCCGGCATGTGCGGGGGTGTCTCTGGGACATTGAAAACACTGAATGGGTAACATTCAGTGTTTTGGGCGCACTTAATTATTGGTGTCCCAGGCTTATGTCTAAGTTCGCTAATGGTAGCACCAGCCCTACACTTCATATTTACAAAAACTAAAATTATGCATTATTTATACTATTTTTTTTTTAGATAAGTCCATATATTATGGCTGTACAATAGGAGAATCACATTACAGATATTTTACATACTGAATGATAAGGTAATGAAGGTCTTTCTCAATCAATAGTTCAATATAGTAGGTGACACACACCACACATGATATGAGGAGAGTATTCAAAATATGCTTTACCTTAATTTTCACAGCGTTTGTACAACTGGTACTGAGTGTACCCACAGCAGTAAGAAAAACGATGAGGTGGGGGATGATATACAGGTTGAGTATCCCTTATCCAAAATGCTTGGGACCGGAGGTATTTTGGATATGGGATTTTTCCGTATTTTGGAATAATTGCATACCATAATGAGATATCATGGTGATGGGACCTAAGTCTAAGCACAGAATGCATTTATGTTACATATACACCTTGTACACACAGCCTGAAGGTCATTTTAGCCAATATTTTTTATAATTTTGTGCATCAAACAAAGTGTGTACATTCACACAATTCATTTATGTTTCATATACACCTTATACACACAGCCTGAAGGTCATTGAATACAATATTTTTAATAACTTTGTGTACTAAACATAGTTTGTGTACATTGAGCCATCAAAAAACAAATTTTTCACTATCTCACACTCACTCAAAAAAGTCTGTATTTCGGAATATTCCGTATTTCGGAATATTTGGATATGGGATACTCAACCTGTACCAATAAATTTAGTAGCACTACAACTATCCTCAGTCCCAGGTGTACAAACAAGACAAATCACACTGCAAAACCAGATTTGCACCGTACACAACCTTGAATGTCTCTTCTCTAAAATATCAGTAATGAAGTAGAAAAACAGGTAGGAAGAAACATAAAAAGGAGTACAAAGCAACACCATTTTGTGATATTAAAACCACTAGTTTTCACAGTAGCTTTGCGGACAGCCCTACCAACGGTAGCAAGGAAGACTCAAAAAATTTATTTTTGGGGGGGGGGGGGGGGGGGCCACTTGGCTTTAACGAGAAATATACATTGGTAAGCAATAGATAAATTACAGTATTGTAACAATATAAATGTAAAAGGTGAACTCGGTAATGCATCAATCTGAAATAAAGAAGAGATGTAAGAAGTTGTTCCAACAACTGCCTGCTGGGCATTAGGGTTACCTCAAACAGAGCTGTTCCAGGGGAATTCGATGGATCTCCGGGGGCTGTTGCTCTAGAAGCTGGTGCTTGTAGTGGTGGCTAGTGAAGAGGTGAAAGCAGGCACCAGAGGCCACACGCCCAGCTCTCCCTTTCCGCTGCATGGCATTGGCTTGGGATACCCATGCATCTTCAAGACTCTCCATACTCTTACATGGGTCATATCTAGGACACAGAGGTGCCAATCACTCATTTTGTTGATCCTTTATATAGCACACTGAAGCATTAGGTAGCTAGAGTATTAGAAACTATACTGTTCATTCAAGTACAATTATTGGCACCTGGATGTTGGTACTTCTATAGCACTAAGAGTATATAGTCCCTATCCTCTACAGATCCAAGGTTGCAGTTAGGTTACAAATCAATGATCAGCTGAAAGATTGTTATTAATAATAATAGTAAAATAGGATTTTAATACCTACCGGTAAATCCTTTTCTCCTAGTCCATAGAGGATGCTGGGGACTCCAAAAGGACCATGGGGTATAGACGGGATCCACAGGAGACATGGGCACACTATAAGACTTTTACTGGGTGTGAACTGGCTCCTCCCTCTATGCCCCTCCTCCAGACCTCAGTTATAGGAACTGTGCCCAGGGGAGACGGACATTTCGAGGAAAAGGATTTTTGTTAAACTAAGGGTGAGATACATACCAGCTCACACCACAAACACACCGTACAACTGGAATAGCATGAATACCAGATAACAGTATGAACGAAAAAAACAGCAACAAGCTGAACATAACCGATACACAACCATCGTGTAACCGAAGACAACAACCAACAATACAACTGCAAGTAACAGTACGCACTGGGATGGGCGCCCAGCATCCTCTACGGACTAGGAGAAAAGGATTTACCGGTAGGTATTAAAATCCTATTTTCTCTTACGTCCTAGAGGATGCTGGGGATTCCAAAAGGACCATGGGGTCTATACCAAAGCTCCAGACCGGGCGGGAGAGTGCGGACGACTCTGCAGCACCGAATGAGCAAACATGAGGTCCTCCTCAGCCAGGGTATCAAACTTATAGAATTTAGCAAAAGTGTTTGAACCCGACCACATAGCTGCTCGGCAAAGTTGAAGTGCAGAGACTCCTCGGGCAGCCGCCCAAGATGAGCCCACCTTCCTGCTAGAATGGGCCTTTACTGACTTCGGCAATGGCAACCCAGCCGAAGAATGAGCGTGCTGAATCATATTACAAATCCAGCGTGCAATAGTCTGCTTGGAAGCAGGATTTCCAATCTTGTTGGAAGCATACAGGACAAACAGAGCCTCCGTTTTCCTAACGAGAGCCGTTCTGGCGACATAAATTTTCAAAGCTCTTACGACATCAAGAGATTTTGGGACTGCCACAGCATCCGTAGCCACAGGTACCACGATAGGTTGATTTATGTGAAACGAAGAAACCAACTTCGGCAGAAATTGTTGACGAGTCCTCAATTCTGCTCTGTCCACATGAAAAATCAAATATGGGCTCTTGTGAGACAAAGCCGCCAATTCTGACACTCGTCTGGCAGATGCCAAGGCCAAAAGCATGACCACTTTCCAAGTGAGAAACTTTAACTCAACCTTTCGCAAAGGTTCAAACCAGTGAGAAATAAGAAACTGTAACACCACTTCAAGATCCCACGGTGCCACGGGTGGCACAAATGGAGGATGGATATGCAGCACTCCCTTCACGAAAGTCTGAACTTCAGGAAGGGCGGCCAATTCTTTTTGAAAGAAAATAGATAAAGCCGAAATCTGCACTTTGATGGAACCCAATTTCAGGCCTGCATCCACTCCTGCCTGCAAAAAATGGAGGAAACGACCCAAGTGAAACTCCTCCGCAGGAGCTGTTTTGGTTTCACACCACGACACATATTTTCTCCAAATACGGTGATAATGTTTTGCCGTGACCTCCTTTCTAGCCTTAAGGAGAGTGGGGATGACTCCCCTGGGAATACCTTTACGAGCTAGGATTTGGCGTTCAACCTCCACGCCATCAAACGCAGCCGCGGTAAGTCTGGAAACAAGCATGGCCCCTGCAGTAACAGATCCTCTCTGAGAGGAAGCGGCCAAGGATCTTCTATGAGCAATTCCTGAAGATCCGGATACCAGGCCCTCCGTGGCCAATCTGGAACGACGAGTACTGCCGCAACCCTTGTTCGTCTTATGATCCTCAACACTTTTGGAATGAGAGGAAGTGGAGGGAACACATATACCGACCGAAACACCCACGGAGTTACCAGGGCATCCACTGCACTGGCTTGGGGGTCCCTTGACCTGGAACAATACCTCAGAAGCTTCTTGTTGAGGCGGGACGCCATCATGTCTATTTGAGGAATTCCCCAACGCCTTGTCATCTCTGCAAATACCTCTTGATGAAGAGCCCACTCTCCCGGATGGAGATCGTGTCTGCTGAGGAAGTCTGCTTCCCAGTTGTCCATGCCCGGAAGGAAGACTGCTGACAGAGCGCTCACTTGCTTTCCCGCCCAGCGGAGAACTCTTGTGGCCTCCGCCATCGCCGCTCTGCTCTTTGTTCCGCCCTGGCGGTTTACGTACGCCACCGCTGTTACGCTGTCCGACTGAACCAGGACAGGTAGACCTCGAAGAAGGTGTTGCACTTGCAGAAGGCCGTTGTAAATGGCTCTTAACTCTAGAACGTTTATGTGGAGACAAGTTTCCTGGCTTGACCATTTTCCCTGGAAACTGCTTCCTTGTGTGACTGCACCCCAGCCTCGGAGACTTGCATCTGTGGTCAGCAGGACCCAATCCTGGATTCTGAACCTGCGTCCCTCTAGAAGGTGAGAACTTTGCCGCCACCACAGGAGAGAAATTCTGGTCCTGGAAGATAGACTTATTTTCCCGTGCATGTGCAGGTGAGCCCCGGGCCATTTGTTCAGCAGAACATGCAGAAACGGAATGGCTTCGTAAGCCGCAACCATCTTCCCTAGCACTCGAGTGCATTGATGAATCGACACTCTTGCCAATTTCAGAATCTTCTTGACCATAGTCTGGATTTCCAGAGCTTTTTCCGCCGGAAGAAACACTCTGTAGTTCCGTGTCTAGGATCATGCCCAAGAAGGGCAGCCGAGTTGTCGGAATCAACTGAGACTTTGGCAAATTTAGAATCCAACCATGATGTTGCAGAACCGTCAGGGAGAGTTCCACATTTCTTAGCAACTGCTCTTTGATCTCACCTTTATCAGGAGATCGTCCAAGTACGGGATAATTGTGACACCCTGCTTGCGTAGTAGCACCATAATTTCCGTCATCACCTTGGTGAAGACCCTCGGGGCCGTGGAAAGCCCAAACGGCAACGTCTGAAATTGGTATTGACAATCCTGCACCGCAAACCTTAGGACGGCCTGATGAGGAGGATATTTCGGGACGTGTAAGTAGGCATCTTTTATGTTGACTGATGCCATAAAATCCCCTCTTCTAGGCTGGAGATCACAGCTCGAAGAGATTCCATCTTGAACTTGAAAGTTTTCAAGTACGGATTGAGGGATTTTAGGTTCAGAATCGGTCTGACCAAGCCGCCCGGCTTTGGCACGACAAAGAGGCTCGAATAGAAACCTTCCCCCCCTTGGGATGGGGGAACCGGGACAATGACCCTCTGTTGACACAGGTTTTGTATTGCAGCAGTTTCTTCCGGCGGAAAAAGCTCTGGAAATCCAGACTATGGTCAAGAAGATTCTCTTTCTGGAAGAGAAACTGGCAAGGCTGATTTGAAAAAGCGTAGGGGGGGGGGGGGGGGGGTGTCACCTCCTGATACTCCAGTTTGTACCCCTGGGACACTATGTCTAAGACCCAAGGATCCAGGCCGATTGAAACCAGGCCTGACTGAAGATTCGGAGACGGCCCCCCACCTGCACGGACTCCCGTAGGGGAACCCCAGCGTCATGCGATGGACTTGGCAGAGGCGGGGGAGGACTTTTGGTCCTGGGCGCCAGACACAGCAGGCAACCTTTTTCCTCTACCCTTTGAAGCGAGGAAGGACGAGCCCTTTCCTTTTTTTGTATTTATTAGACCGAAAGGACGGCATCTGATAATTGGGCGTCTTTTTCTGTTGTGCGGAAACATAAGGAAGAAAAGATGACTTACCCGCAGTAGCGGTAGATACCAGGTCAGCAAGGCCGTCACCAAACAAGACACTACCTTTAAAAGGGAGAGCTTCCATAGCTTTCTTGGAGTCGGCATCAGCATTCCATTGATGAATCCACAGCGCCCTCCTGGCCGAGACCGTCATGGCATTGGCCCTTGATCCCAAGAGGCCAATATCCCTCGCCGCATCCTTTAGGTAATCTGCAGCGTCCTTGATATAACCAAGAGTCAAAAGAATGTTATCCTTATCAAGGGTATCCATGTCAGATGCTAAATTATCAGCCCACTTAGCAATAGCACTACTCACCCACGCCGATGCCACGGCAGGCCTGAGGAGTGCACCAGTAGTGACGAAAATGGCCTTCAATGTCGTCTCCTGCTTGCGATCCGCCGAATCCTTGAGGGTAGCCGTGTCAGGAGACGGAAGCGCCACCTTTCTGGACAGTCGGGACAGAGCCTTGTCCACATTGGGAGAATGTCAGGCGACTCCCAAGCCTTTTCACAAAGAGCGTTCAGTTCATGAGAGGGGGGAAATGTCACCTCAGGTTTTTTTCCCTTATACAAACAAACCCTCGTATCTGGAACAGCAGGCGCTTCAGAAATATGTAAAACATCTTTAATAGCCACAATCATGTACTGAATACTCTTAACCAATTTCGGATGTAAACTGGCCTCATTGAAGTCGACACTGGAATCAGAGTCTGTGTCGGTATCCGTATCTGCCATCTGGGTAAACGAACGTTTTTGTGACCCTGAGGGGGCCTGTACCTGAGACAAAGCGTCCTCCATGGATTTTCTCCACGTTTGTTCTGAGAATCAGATTTATCTAGCCTCTTAGACAATAATGCCACATTTGCATTCAATGTACTCAACATATTCACCCAATCAGCAGTCGGCTGTGCCGACAGAGTCATTCCCAAATCCTTCTCCGCGCCCCCCGTAACACTCAGCCTCAGACATGTCGACACGCAGTACCGTCACACCACACTCACACTGGCCAAAGGGGACAGAGCCACAGGGAAGCCTGTAGAGAGAACACAGTGGGAGTATGCCAGCTCACACCCCAGCGCCCATATACTACTACATAAATAATATATGTCTGCGCTGAATATATATATATATACACACACACACACACACACACAACAAGCAGGTGCGGCACTCAGAAGAAAAGATGACAAACTCAGGAGTTTTCTATATCAACGTTTCGGTGTATTACCGTCTTCAGGAATACACCGAAACGTTGATATAGAAAACTCCTGAGTTTGTCATCTTTTCTTCCGAGTGCCGCACCTGCTTGTTGTGTATGTATTGCTGGTGATCCAGCATGTGAGGGCACCGGGACAAGCTATGGTATGGATTTAGTGAGTGCCAGTTACAGTGCATGTTGTGTATATATATATATCCTGACGAAAGGTGTGATTAAATAGCACCTGAAACGTTGACAATCAAGCTTGTGTAGCTGTCTCATTTGTCTTGAAAATCCGTGGAGTGCCGCCTGAACTTGCTTTCTATATATATATATATATATATATATATATATATATATAAAAATCATACAAATTCAGCACTCACCTAATATTAACACTTCAAACTGTAATTCATCTGAATTCAGGGAATGTTAGTTCCAAAATATTGCAATAGTTTGTTAAGCTGACCAGCCCCTTCACGGCCATTCCCATTTGGTCAGTCCCTACACTGACTTACACAAATCTGAGCAATGCTCACAGGCATCTTTTGGATTTTAAATACACAGCATGCTTATATCATGTGTTTAGGCCCTGTCCCACTCTTTTAAAGAGACAGGAACCACACCCAAGCATATCAGTTAAGACACCTGGGGAATTTCTTAACATTTCATTTACATATGGACAATAGGGGTGCAAGAAAGAGTGCGACCACAAAAAATTTATATAAATAGACAAGAACCCACAGCACTCATACATAATTAAATGTAAAAAGATGCCTGTGAGCATTGCTCAGATTTGTGTAAGTCAGTGTAGGGACTGACCAAATGGGAATGGCCGTGAAGGGGCTGGTCAGTTTAACAAACTATTGCAATATTTTGGAACTAACATTCCCTGAATTCAGATGAATTAGTTTGAAGTGTTAATATTAGGTGAGTGCTGAATTTGTATGATTTTTAAAAAAATTTAAATAGTGTGGTCACAATACCACTGGCACCGCGGATGTTTGAGTGCTGTGGGTTCTTGCCTATTGTTTATATATATTTTTTGTGGTCGCACTCTTTCGTGCACCCCCCCCCCCCGTCCCCGTTTTGCTCCCTTTGTTACTTGTAAGGAGAGTGGAGGTCCGGGCCAGCGTCTCCGCATGCACTGTGGAGAAGAGAAAATGGCGCTGGTAAGCTGTGCGGCTAAGCCCCGCCCCTTCCCTGCACACTATAGTCCCGCTAATATTTAAATATTATACTGGCCGGGGTACATACACAGTGCCCAGGCACCCCTAATATGTATAATGCCAGTGTAAAACAAGGCTCCAGTAACTTGCTGCCCAGGGCACTCCCCCCCCCCCCCCCCCCCAGCGCCCTGCGAGTGCCGTTGGTGTGTGGGAGCATGGAGCGCAGCGCGACCGCTGCGCTGTACCTCCGTTACTGAAGTCTTCTGCCGTCTGAAGTCTCCTGTTCTTCTAATACTCACCCGGCTTCTTTCTTCTGGCTTCTGTGAGGGGGGTGACGGCACGGCTCCGGGAAGAAGCAGCTAGGCGCACCAAGTGATCGAACCCTCTGGAGCTAATGGTGTCCAGTAGCCTAAGAAGCAGAGCCCTTAACTCAGAAGAAGTAGGTCTGACTTCTCTCCCCTCAGTCCCACGAAGCAGAGAGCCTGTAGCCAGCAGGTCTCCCTGAAAATAAAAAAGCCTAACAAAGTCTTTCCAGAGAAACTCAGTAGAGCTCCCCTAGTGTGTGTCCAGTCTCTCCTGGGCACACAATCTAACTGAGGTCTGGAGGAGGGGCATAGAGGGAGGAGCCAGTTCACACCCAGGAAAAGTCTTATAGCGTGCCCATGTCTCCTGCGGATCCCGTCTATACCCCATGGTCCTTTTGGAGTCCCCAGCATCCTCTAGGACGTAAGAGAAAATAAGATTTTACTCACCGGTAAATCTATTTCTCGTAGTCCGTAGTGGATGCTGGGAACTCCGAAAGGACCATGGGGAATAGCGGCTCCGCAGGAGACTGGGCACAACTAAAGAAAGCTTTTAGGTCACCTGGTGTGCACTGGCTCCTCCCACTATGACCCTCTTCCAAGCCTCAGTTAGGACACTGTGCCCGGACGAGCTGACATAATAAGGAAGGATTTTGAATCCCGGGTAAGACTCCTACCAGCCACACCAATCACACCGTATAACTCGTGATACTATACCCAGTTTAACAGTATGAAAACAACTGAGCCTCTCAACAGATGGCTCAACAATAACCCTTTAGTTAACAATAACTATGTACAAGTATTGCAGACAATCCGCACTTGGGATGGGCGCCCAGCATCCACTACGGACTACGAGAAATAGATTTACCGGTGAGTAAAATCTTATTTTCTCTGACGTCCTAGTGGATGCTGGGAACTCCGAAAGGACCATGGGGATTATACCAAAGCTCCCAAACGGGCGGGAGAGTGCGGATGACTCTGCAGCACCGAATGAGAGAACTCAAGGTCCTCCTCAGCCAGGGTATCAAATTTGTAGAATTTTGCAAACGTGTTTGCCCCTGACCAAGTAGCAGCTCGGCAAAGTTGTAAAGCCGAGACCCCTCGGGCAGCCGCCCAAGATGATCCCACCTTCCTTGTGGAATGGGCTTTTACTGATTTAGGATGCGGCAGTCCAGCCGCAGAATGTGCCAGCTGAATTGTGCTACAAATCCAGCGAGCAATAGTCTGCTTAGAAGCAGGAGCACCCAGTTTGTTGGGTGCATACAGGATAAATAGCGAGTCAGTTTTCCTGACTCTAGCCGTCCTGGAAACATAAATTTTCAAGGCCCTGACTACGTCCAGTAACTTGGAATCCTCCAAGTCCCTAGTAGCCGCAGGCACCACAATAGGTTGGTTCAAGTGAAAAGCTGATACCACCTTAGGGAGAAACTGGGGACGAGTCCTCAATTCCGCCCTATCCATATGGAAAATCAGATAAGGGCTTTTACATGACAAAGCTGCCAATTCTGACACACGCCTGGCTGAAGCCAAGGCCAATAACATGACCACTTTCCACGTGAGATATTTTAGATCCACGGTTTTAAGTGACTCAAACCAATCTGATTTTAAGAAACTCAACACCACGTTGAGATCCCAAGGTGCCACTGGAGGCACAAACGGGGGCTGAATATGCAGCACTCCTTTCACAAACGTCTGAACTTCAGGTAGTGAAGCTAGTTCTTTCTGGAAGAAAATCGACAGAGCCGAGATCTGTACCTTAATGGAGCCTAATTTCAGGCCCATAGTCACTCCTGCTTGTAGGAAATGCAGAAATCGACCTAGTTGAAATTCCTCTGTTGGGGCCTTTTTGGCCTCACACCAAGCAACATATTTCCGCCATATGCGGTGATAATGCTTTGCAGTTACATCTTTCCTGGCTTTAAGCAGCGTAGGAATGACTTCCTCCGGAATGCCCTTTTCCTTCAGGATCCGGCGTTCAACCGCCATGCCGTCAAACGCAGCCGCGGTAAGTCTTGGAACAGACAGGGCCCCTGCTGCAGCAGGTCTTGTCTGAGCGGCAGAGGCCATGGGTCCTCTGAGATCATCTCTTGAAGTTCCGGGTACCACGCTCGTCTTGGCCAATCCGGAACCACGAGTATTGTTCTTACTCCTCGTTTTCTTATTATTCTCAGTACCCTTGGTATGAGAGGCAGAGGAGGGAACACATAAACTGACTGGTACACCCACGTGTCACTAGAGCGTCCACAGCTATCGCCTGAGGGTCCCTTGACCTGGCGCAATATCTCTCTAGTTTTTTGTTTAGGCGGGACGCCATCATGTCCACCTGTGGCCGTTCCCATCGATTCACAATCAGCGTGAAGACTTCTGGATGAAGTCCCCACTCTCCCGGGTGAAGGTCGTGCCTGCTGAGAAAGTCTGCTTCCCAGTTGTCCACTCCCGGAATGAACACTGCTGACAGTGCTAGTACGTGATTTTCCGCCCATCGGAGAATCCTTGTGGCTTCTGCCATTGCCATCCTGCTTCTTGTGCCGCCCTGTCGATTTACATGGGCGACTGCCGTGATGTTGTCTTACTGGATCAGTACCGGCTGGTGTAGAAGCAGGGATTTTGCCTGACTTAGGGCATTGTAAATGGCCCTTAGTTCCAGAATATTTATGTGTAGGGAAGTCTCCTGACTCGACCATAGTCCTTGGAAGTTTCTTCCCTGTGTGACTGCCCCCCAGCCTCGAAGGCTGGCATCCGTGGTCACCAGGACCCAGTCCTGTATGCCGAATCTGCGGCCCTCTAGAAGATGAGCACTCTGCAGCCACCACAGCAGAGACACCCTGGTTCTTGGAGACAGGGTTATTAGGCGATGCATCTGAAGATGCGATCCGGACCATTGGTCCAACAGGTCCCACTGAAAGATTCTGGCATGGAACCTGCCGAAAGGAATTGCTTCGTAAGAAGCCACCATCTTTCCCAGGACCCGCGTGCAGTGATGCACCGATACCTGTTTGGTTTCAGGAGGTCTCTGACTAGAGATGACAGCTCCTTGGCTTTCTCCTCCGGGAGAAACACTTTTTTCTGGACTGTATCCAGAATCATACCCAGGAACAGTAGACGTGTCGTCGGAACCAGCTGTGATTTTGGAATATTCAGAATCCAACCGTGCTGGTGTAGCACCTCCTGAGATAGTGCTACTCCCACCAACAACTGCTCCTTGGACCTCGCCTTTATTAGGAGATCGTCCAAGTACGGGATAATTAAAACTCCCTTTCTTCGAAGGAGTATCATCATTTCCGCCATTACCTTGGTAAACACCCTCGGTGCCGTGGAGAGTCCAAACGGCAGCGTCTGGAATTGGTAATGGCAATCCTGTACCACAAATCTGAGGTACTCCTGGTGAGGATAGTAAATGGGGACATGCAGGTAAGCATCCTTGATGTCCAGGGATACCATGTAATCCCCCTCGTCCAGGCTTGCAATAACCGCCCTGAGCGATTCCATCTTGAACTTGAATTTTTTTATGTATGTGTTCAAGGATTTCAAATTTAAAATGGGTCTCACCGAACCGTCCGGTTTCGGTACCACAAACAGTGTGGAATAGTAACCCCGTCCTTGTTGAAGTAGGGGCACCTTGATTATCACCTGCTGGGAATACAGCTTGTGAATTGCCGCTAGCACAGCCTCCCTGTCTGAAGGAGTAATCGGCAAGGCAGATTTTAGGAACCGGTGGGGTGGAGACGCCTCGAATTCCAGTTTGTACCCTTGAGATACTATTTGCAGGATCCAGGGATCCACCTGTGAGCGAACCCACTGATCGCTGAAATTTTTGAGGCGGCCCCCCACCGTACCTGGCTCCGCCTGTGGAGCCCCACCGTCATGCGGCGGACTTGGAAGAAGCGGGGGAGGACTTTTGCTCCTGGGAACCTGCTGTTTGTTGCAGCCTTTTTCCCCTACCTCTGCCTCTGGACAGAAAGGACCCGCCTTTTCCACGCCTGTTTTTCTGAGTCCGAAAGGACTGGACCTGATAAAACGGCGCCTTTTTAGGCTGTGAGGGAACATGGGGTAAAAATGCTGACTTCCCAGCAGTTGCTGTGGAAACTAGGTCCGAGAGACCATCCCCAAATAACTCCTCACCCTTATAAGGCCAAACTTCCATGTGCCTTTTTGAATCTGCATCCCCTGTCCACTGGCGAGTCCATAAGCCTCTCCTAGCAGAAATGGACAATGCACTTATTTTAGATGCCAGCCGGCAGATCTCCCTCTGTGCATCTCTCATGTATAAGACTGAGTCTTTTATATGCTCTATGGTTAGCAGAATAGTGTCCCTGTCTAGGGTGTCAATATTTTCTGACAGGGAATCTGACCACGCAGCGGCAGCACTGCACATCCATGCTGACGCAATAGCTGGTCTAAGTATAATGCCTGAGTGTGTATATACAGACTTCAGGATCGCCTCCTGCTTTCTATCAGCAGGTTCCTTGAGGGCGGCCGTATCCGGAGACGGTAGTGCCACCTTTTTAGACAAACGTGTGAGCGCTTTATCCACCCTAGGGGGTGTCTCCCAACGTGACCTATCCTCTGGCGGGAAAGGGAACGCCATTAGTAACTTCTTAAAGATTACCAATCTTTTATCAGGGAAAGCCCACGCTTCTTCACACACTTCATTTAATTCTTCTGATGGGGGAAAAACTACGGGTAGTTTTTTCTCCCCAAACATAATACCCTTTTTAGTGGTACCTGGGTTTATATCAGAAATTTGTAACACCTCTTTCATTGCTTCAATCATGCAACGAATGGCCTTAGTGGACATTAGACTAGACTCATCGTCGTCGACACTGGTGTCAGTATCCGTGTCGACATCCGCGTCTGCCATCTGAGGTAGCGGGCGTTTTAGAGCCCCCGATTGCCTTTGAGACGCCTGGACAGGCACGAGCTGAGAAGCCGGCTGTCCCGCATTTGGCATGTCGTCAAATTTTTTGTGTAAGGAGTCGACACGTGCACGCAATTCCTTCCATAAGTCCATCCACTCAGGTGTCTGCCCCGCAGGGGGTGACATCCCTTCTATAGGCATCTGCTCCGCCTCCACATCATTATCCTCATCAAACATGTCGACACAGCCGTACCGACACACCGCACACACACAGGGAATGCTCTAACAGAGGACAGGACCCACAAAAGCCCTTTGGGGAGACAGAGTGAGAGTATGCCAGCACACACCAGAGCGCTATATAATGCAGGGACTAACTGAATTATGTCCCCTATAGCTGCTGTTATATATACTGCGCCTAAATTTAGTGCCCCCCCTCTCTTTTTTACCCTTTTCTGTAGTGTAGACTGCAGGGGAGAGCCAGGGAGCTTCCTTCCAGCGGAGCTGTGAGGGAGAAATGGCGCCAGTGTGCTGAAGGAGATAGCTCCGCCCCTTTTTCGCAGACTATTCTCCCGCTTTTTTATGGATTCTGGCAGGGGTAATTATCACATATATAGCCTCTGGGGCTATATATTGTGGTATTTTTGCCAGCCAAGGTGTTTTTATTGCTGCTCAGGGCGCCCCCCCCTAGCGCCCTGCACCCTCAGTGACCGGAGTGTGAAGTGTGTATGAGGAGCAATGGCGCACAGCTGCAGTGCTGTGCGCTACCTTGGTGAAGACTGATGTCTTCTGCCGCCGATTTTCCGGACCTCTTCTTGCTTCTGGCTCTGTAAGGGGGACGGCGGCGCGGCTCCGGGACCGAACACCAAGGCCAGTTCCATGCGGTCGATCCCTCTGGAGCTAATGGTGTCCAGTAGCCTAAGAAGCCCAAGCTAGCTGCAAGCAGGTAGGTTCGCTTCTTCTCCCCTTAGTCCCTCGCTGCAGTGAGCCTGTTGCCAGCAGGTCTCACTGTAAAATAAAAAACCTAATTATATACTTTCTTTTTAGAAGCTCAGGAGAGCCCCTAGTGTGCATCCAACCTCGGCCGGGCACAAAATCTAACAGAGGCTTGGAGGAGGGTCATAGTGGGAGGAGCCAGTGCACACCAGGTGACCTAAAAGCTTTCTTTAGTTGTGCCCAGTCTCCTGCGGAGCCGCTATTCCCCATGGTCCTTTCGGAGTTCCCAGCATCCACTAGGACGTCAGAGAAATAATGTTTCTGTTGGTCACCAGACTGTTTTACTCTTTATGAAACGACCTCTGTAATGCAAAGGAATGTGGCCTTTATTCTAATCATATAGGGTTACTTTATATGGACCGTCATTATTCTACCATTAACCCTTTATTCTTTACAAGCTGTGCAGTCCAATGGAATCAGGCAAAGGGGGTCATTCCGACCCGATCGCTCGCTGCAGTTTGTCGCAGCGCAGCGTTCGGGTCGGAACTGCGCATGAGCCGGTGCATGGCAGCTTTCGTTACCTAGCGATCGCCTCTGAGACAGAGGCGGTCGCTAGGCGGGAGGGGGAGCGGTCCGGCCAATGCAGGAGTGGCCGGACCATTGGGGGGGCGGGACGTCTCACGCAGCTGCTGCGACCAGCGGGAGCGATGAGCAACTCCCGGCCAGCCGCAGGAGCTGCGCTGGCCGGGAGTTACTCCTCAAATACAAAGGCATCGCCGCTGTGCGATGCTTTTGTATTTGTGCGGGAGGCCGGCAGTGACATGCGGGGCGGACTAGCCCTGTGCTGGGCGTCCCCCCGCATGTCTGAGTTTACGATCGTAACTGTGCTAAATTTAGCACAGCTACGATCAACTCGGAATGACCCCCAAAGTGCAGAGAAGGGGTGACTAGTTTGCTGCTGGGTAGTTGTGCAGGGAGCCCCCGCAGTCAGGCATTCGGTATATTATGTTGATGTTGACCATGGAATGTTAACATAAGTACATGGATATGTCAATGGTATCTGCACTACATGAACTGTATGGTCAGTGGTTCACCATTTTGGTCAGGCATTAGATGGGCACAGGGTAGATGCATGGAAGTGGTGGGGGCAGCTGGAGGTAGGAAACTGGGGGACAGGATTGCTGGTTTGGGTAACCACAGACAAGTATAAATTCCAATAGCCGATATACAATGATGTAACAGTAGACCACAATAAAAGACCTCTCTCGGTAGACCTCATCTTACATGACCATCACTATGCTTTCCTGTATACAGGTATAAGGTATAAAATATGGCATTACTGGTCACTTTGCATCATTACATTAACATAGGGGCATTTACCATTGGCTATAGTCACATTAACAGATTTCATTCAGTTTTGAGAAAGACTTTGCAGCAATATATACAGCCTTTACCCATACTACATACTGTACAATACCTTTTCTCTCTCATTTTGCCAGAGTCAATGACATATACAACGTCATCAATAGTGATGGAGGTTTCAGCAATATTGGTGGAGAGAATAATCTTGGTAACCCCCGGTGGAGGCCTTATGAAGACAGCCTGCTGTTCTTCATTCGACAGGGATGAGTGCAAGGGGTAGATGACGCAGCTGTCAGAATATAACAAGAAATCTATCATCATAAGCTCCTTCATCCGAGACTAGACATTGTGTGTGTGTATAGAAAGCCGGACGTACCGCTTACTACGTCTATTACTAAACAAGGCATTTGATTGGAGTTGCTCATATAGCGTTTTAATTTCTGCAAGACCAGGCAGAAAAACTAAAACAGCACCTAATAACAAAAGAAAAACAATGGTAATACACCAAATACGGGCACAGGGAAGGACATAAAAAGTTAAGGGGTAGATGTACTAAGCAGTGTTAAGAGTGGAGAAGTGAGCCAGTGGAGAAGTTGCCCATGGCAACCAATCAGCTGCTCTGTATAATTTTATAGTATGCAAATTATAACTGTAACTTCAATGCTGATTGGTTGCCATGGGCAACTTCACCACTGGCTCACTTCTCCACTTATATCACTGCTTAGTACATTTCCCACTAAATACGGTATCAGTTTAATAAGGAGATTTATGGTAAGTACTTACCCTTGTTAAATATCTTTCTGCGAGGTACACTGGATTCCACAGGGAATAACATCGGGGGTGTAGAGTAGGATCTTGATCAGAGGCAACAACAGGCTAAAAGCCCTGACTGTTCCCAAGATGCTCAGCACCGCCTCCTCTAAAACCCCGCCTCCGTGCACAGGAGCTCAGTTTTGTTAACCAGTCCAATGCAGTAGCAGGCAAAATTGACGACAGCCGTTAGTAGCCACGTACACCACATTCTCATGACAGGAGAAGGTATCAGCAGCTAATGCCATACCAACCCAAAGAAGCTAAGTGCGTCATGGTGGGCGCCCTGTGGAATCCAGTGTACCTCGCAGAAAGAAATTTAACAAAGGTAAGTTCGGAGCCGAAGGCGCAGTACTAGGTAGACATGCCGTCTTAGAAGAATCTAAATCAGCAACAATCTTGTTGAGATCTTCACCAAAAGGGATGTTCCCCTTGAAGGGGAGCACCTCCAGGGTTTTCTTAGAGTCCAGATCCACAGACCAGGACCGCAACCAGAGAATCCGGCGAGCCAGAATGGACGTAGTAGAGGCCTTGGCCGCCAGAACACCGGCATCAGAAGCCGCCTCCTTAATGTAATGAGATACTGTGACACTATACGAAAGACATTGTCTAGCATTATCAGAAAAATTGGACGGCAGCTCTGCTTCCACCTCCTGAGCCCACGCTTCAATAGCTTCTGCAGCCCACGTAGCCGCAATAGTGGCCCGATGCACAGCTCCCGAAAGGGTATAAATAGACTTTAAGCAACCCTCCACACGCTTATCCGTCAGTTCCTTCAGAGAGGTGACGGTAGTGACAGGCAGAGCAGAGGACACCACCAGCCGAGCGACTTGCGAGTCCACCGGTGGCGGCGTTTCCCAATTTTTACTTAACTCCGCAGCAAGGGGATAGTGAGCTACCATCTTCTTGTGAGGTGTGAATTTCTTTCCTGGATTTTCCCAGGATTCCTGACGTATATCAACTAAGTGGTCAGAATGAGGCAAAATTAATTTAGTAACCTTCTGACGTTTGAATCTATCAGGTTTCTTAGAGGCAACGACAGGTTCTGGGTCATCATCAATTTGGTGAATCAGCCTGATAGCCTCTAATAAGTCAGGAACATCCACTTGTGAAACAGACTCCCCATCAGAAGCATCTGGATCAGTGGCTGAGGGGTCAGTATAAATGCCATCCTCATCAGACGAAGTGTCTGAAACATGAGTGGATTGCGAGGAAGTAATGGCCCGCTTAGAGGACCCCTTGGTCTTAGGTGGGCAAGGGTTATGTTTCTGTTTAGTCAATGAGTGATTCAATTGCTGTAACTGAGTGGACAGTAGATCTGCCCATGGCGGATTAACCGCAGGGACGATATGTGGCTGTAAAGGCACGTGAGGTCCTATAGGGGGCGTAAGTCTAGTTACCAGCGTAGTCAGTAAATTAGAGAAAAGTAGCCCAATGCGGGTCGTGATGTGCCTCCTTTGGGGGGTAAGGAACCCCCAGAACCTGAACCATCCGCTGCTATATTTTCCTCTAATGCATCTGTGCCATCACCACAGCGTATTGCGGGATTAGCCACAGAACCATCGCCCCTTGTAGCCGAAATGATATTAAAGCGTAAACCACGGGCGACACAGTACAATATGAGCAGATATAATACCTAACCAAGAACCCCCTGTGCAGTGTGACAGCACAAACAGAGGATTCAGGAGGTATATGGTGACTGAAAATCACAGAGAAAAATACAAAATAAGTATATCCTGTGAAAATACCTATATCAACTAATAACCCTGACGCACTTAGCCCCCTCAAGGTACAGAACATAGGGATAGCGATATGAGTGAGATACACAAAGTAGATATCACACAGCAGCTATATATACACACACACACACACACACACACACAGTCACATGTACAATGCAGAAATTATGACAAACAATAAGACTGCACTGGACTAGCAATAATAAGTAGTACTAAGTAAAGATAAAAAGACTTATAGATATATCAATGCACAGTAAAGACTGGATGTATATCACAGGGTACTTGTACCAAATAGCCCTGTAGTAATGCACTGTTTCTTAACTAACACTGTCAAAAGACATGTAGAATACTTAAGTGTCCTGTAAAATGCACAGCGCTGATGATGCAGGCGGCATTACAGAGGAGACTTTGCCCATGCAGTCCCACAATCAGCTCAGCATGTGAATTGGCGCCCAAACGCTGATAGGGAGTGAGGGCGAGAGAGAGAGATGCAGCTCCAGGGCGGGAACATTTACTCTAAATGGCGCCCTGGGGCTGGGGGAGGGGCTACAGGTCAGAGCCTTATCCCCTTGCTGGACTTCACCACCGGGTACTGCGGGCCTTAGCGAACGTATTTTTGAGAGAATCCGACCTGTGCCCTTGCCCTTGTGGTCTAGTGGGGTCCCTGTACCAACACAGTGTCCACGCCAGCGCCTCCTAAAGGCCGCGCCAGATCGCGATTTACAGTGGGTCCCGCCTGGGGGACCCTCTTACCTCCTCCCTAGATGCGGCCACGCGATCCCGGAGAGCTGCGGCAAGTGTGTGTGCCAGAAGAACCGGAGCCCTTCGCTGTAAGTACCCGGCAACCAGGGCGCGGGAGTATACAGCGCCGCCTTGGGAGGTGATGGAGCTGCAGCATGAGATGTCAAAATGACATCTAGCACTGTGAGTGCCTCTGCTGCAGCCCTTGAAGTCTTCTATCTTCTATAAAAAAGCTCTTTTCAGGGCTGCTCCTGTTAATGTCCTGCACTGCAGGGCACCAACTTACAAACGGAGCTCCTGTGTACGGAGGCGGGGTTACAGAGGAGGCGGCGCTGGGCATCTTGGGAACAGTCAAAGCTTTTAGCCTGTTGGTGCCTCGGATCAAGACCCTACTCTACGCCCCGAAGTTATCCCTGTGGAACCCAGTGTACCCCGCTGCAGAAAAGGATTTTTGGGGGAATAGTTAAAAAAAACAACAAAAAAAAAACAACTGCACCTGTCATAGTTACCAACCTGGTGGGTACGAGTGCTCTCTGCTGACTATCCATTCAAGCAAAGCTTCAATTAGCTCCAGATTAATTTTATCCAAGTCCATGGTTGACAGAGTACTGATGACAGATTTACTAACACCTGTGATGAAAAAACAGATAGCATACAAGCAAGGAAACTTCTGCATGCCTCTCACGTGTGACATGGCATGTAAACATGAATAAGAGATATTGAAATATTCGTTTTTATGGAAGAGGAAACAATATGTTATGGTTACTAAATTTTTTTTAAATATCTTAGGTTTTAATTAAATGTGACCTTAAGAATGCTTTCCCCATTCTTTCAGGACCCAGTAATGAACAAACAAAAACAAACAAACCTAGCATACAGGCAGATCAGATCTAAATACAATAAGTAACACACTTCTGCAAATGAAATGGGTAATATTGTTCTGGATCAGGAGCAGTGAAGGAACACATACATATTAAAATGTACAATTTCGACTAGAATAGCCCCAAATTACACAAAGAATACAGGGATACAATTAACCACACTAAGGGGGCAAATCAATTGTTTTGGGTGTCTAATAATCCTGTCTAAACGGACCTGTTTAGATGTCCAAACAATTGTCACAATACAATTGATGTTTGGGTGCACATGCATATCACACCCAAACAGACAGAACTTTAGCCGTGTAAAACGGCTAAGCCAGTCTAATTCATTTTGGGCGTCCAAACTCCCGGTTGAACGCCCAAAGTGCCGACTTAGCGCACAATTCTCCTCGCACCTCAGGAGGCTGCGAGAAGAAATGTAATCCCCATGGCTACTGTGTCTAAACGGAGCAACAAATTAATTGCTCCGTTTTGCACCCCCTAGTGGTAGCCACGGTGTAAAACAACTGAATCGGCCCCTAACAGTTAAAATGATTTTGGACTTCAATTTTTTCAATTTGAAAATATAATCGCCAATGACCACTATTACTATGTGAGTCATTGGTTGACCGATAATGGGTCCCAAAAGACCACCATAATCACTAAATATTTCAGTTTGGACAGTCAGTGATCAGGTCAAATGTCCAGGTCTTGTGTGATCCCCATTAGGTAACTGATGCCTCTCGAGGTGTGGACTACAAGTCACTGATGTACCACAGAGCCTGGAAAGCTACTGGTTGTCTACCTCAGTCACATATTAACTTCATTCCCTATTCCCTGCTATGTATTGAACTTGCTAGGTTTGTAGTCTTACCACTGTAGCGAGTGGAGAGCTCCTTAAAGCTCAGTTGTTGGTCTGGCACATTGTCCTTCACCATCAAGGTGTCCTGTGACCTTGCTAAGGCATTCATAGCATGGTCCAATTCTTCCAATACTTCTCCATAACTTTTCCCTTTCTTCCCTCTACTGGACTCCTGTGCAGAGGAAAGCCTGGAGGAGCGACTATAAGGGCTTCCATCTTCCAGCACATACCTGACAAATTGACAAATATGTACTAGTTATCTTACTGAATATGTTTTAGTTGCTAGCACAATACACAAGCTTCTAACAACCTGAAGAGGGAAACTGCACAAAATGGTACACAATTACATATAAGCAAAGTCTGGCCTTACAACAGACCCTCACTTACCTTGTTTTGGCTACGGCGTCTTCCAGGAAATATTGGTCAACTGGAAAAGTACGACCTGGAAATATACAGAATGTTCAGAATCATTCTGACTGATGCTTATCATAACAAATAAATTAAAAACATTGCAGAATATGGATATTCTTTGCCATACATACTACAGAGACAACTAACATTCGTAAATATTTAAGTATGTTTCTAATGATGAAATTTGACAGGAATACTTTTTTAAGTTTTCTAGTCCTAAATCAAAGGGATAAATGTACTAAGATGGGAGTTCTATATAAGATGGGATGTTGCCCATAGCAACCAATCAGATTACAGGTATTATCTTCTAGAACACAGGTTCTCAAACTCGGTCCTCAGGACCCCACACAGTGCATGTTTTGCAGGTCTCCTCACAGAATCACAAGGGAAATAATTAGTTCCAACTGTGGACCTTTTAAAATGTGTCAGTGAGTAATTAATACACCTGTGCACCTGCTGGGTTACCTGCAAAACTTGCACTGTGTGGTGTCCTGAGGACCCCACACGGTGCATGTTTTGCAGGTCTCCTCACAGAATCACAAGTGACATAATTTACTCCACCTGTGGACCTTTTAAAATGTGTCAGTGATTAATTAATACACCTGTGCACCTGCTGGGTTACCTGCAAAACATGCACTGTGTGGGGTCCTGAGGACAGAGTTTGAGAACCACTATTCTAGAACATAGGTCTGCAAACTCTGTCCTCATTACACCGCACATGCATGTTTTGCAGGTCTCCTCACAGAATCGCAAGTGAAATAATTAACTCCACCTGCGGACCTTTTAAAAATGTGTCTGTGAGTAATTAATACACCTGTGTACCTGCTGGGTTACCTGCAAAACATGTACTGTGTGGGATAATGAGGACCGAGTTTGCAGACCTATGTTCTAGAGCAGTGATGGCTAACCTTGACACTGTTGTTGAACTACACATCCGAGCACGCCCTGCATCAGTTTTAGCAAGGCCAAATAGCAAAACTGTAGCAGGGCATGCTGGGATGTGTAGTTCAACAACAGCTGGAGTGTCAAGGTTAGCCATCACTGTTCTAGAAGGTGCTAAATAAATCAGAAGATGACTCTGATTGGTTGCTATGGACAACATCCCATCTTAAACAGAACTCCCATCTTAGTAAATTTACCCCAAAATGTTAGACAAACTAGGAACTCTGCAACCCCCTGTGGCTTGTGCTCTAGATTTGTATGGTAGCAAGACATCTAGAGCTCACGGTTTTTGTGGACAGTAATATTTTGTTGCTTTTGGCTAGAACTAGATGCCATTTTCTAAGCTTTGAAAGATCAGGGGGAGATGCTCATTTGAAGAGGAGGAGCCTTTAACCGTGACTTCACCCGTTCACCATGGCAACAACCGGGCACACTGTACTTTTATAGCTGTAAAAATGATGCATATAAGCCCACATGTCTAACACCACCCTCTCATTTAAATAGTTATCAACATGAGGTGTGCACTATAAGAGGCATTTCACTGACAGCATTGCCTTCTGGTCCCTAGCAACATACATTTGATGTGTTACCATTAACAATTAAACAGATCTGACTCCTACCTGGTATGTGTACAACTGGGCACCCATAAAAGTACTGGGAAAAGAGCTCAGCATTCAAAGTGGCGCT